>NC_065595.1:68979543-69611575 GCF_024542745.1 Macaca thibetana thibetana | reverse complement strand
TTATTTCCTTGTTTCTGTCATCTCCACTTTTGAACTCATTAATAGATGACAGGTAATGTGCTGCTAAGAAGTGGGCTGTTCTGAGGTCACACCCCAGCCCTGTCCGAGTTTGATGTTAGAAGGACGCGCGTGACTGTGCCAGCATCAGTGCTTAGTACACAGCTGTGCACCCTGAGGGAGCATGAGCTTCAGCCACAGAAGAGGGGAATGACCTTCTTGGCTGAAGGAGCAGCTCAGCACCGATGCAGAGCTCTGCTGGTCCATGGCTTGTCTGGAAAAGAAACATGCCTGTAAGACAGGACCCCGGGTCCCGGGACTGGAACGTGGAGGTAGGCAGTTAGGACGGAGGGTCTTGAGTGCTGCGGCACAGAGTGTGGACTTTGCTCTGCAGGTTGTGGTTGAAAGTGCCAGTTACCAAGTAGAAAATCAGGACCTCAGTTCCCCTAACTGCTAGTGCTGTGTGCACTGCTGTGTGCCCTGGACATAACATTTAAATTCATATTCACGAGCAGTGCGTATTAAAGCGTCAGTCACTAAAAATAACATTAGTTGCTAGGGATCCTGAGAGAGAGACATAAATAGTGGATGGTATTGTGGTCCAAAGTCTGGTGTGTGAGTCGTCTGGCAGGTGCCAGCTTCGATCCTAGGTCGCAGATCCTACTTCACGCCCCGACACAAGCTGAAAGATGCTGCTTGCTAGAATTGAGGCTGGAGAGAAGGGAGATAGGATCTGCTGCCATCCCCAACCTGTGTCCGGTTAGAGGGCAGAGGGGTTGTCTCCAGGGCCCACTTCTTCCCAAAATGGATTCACTAAATTAGGAGAAAAAGGAAAGAGGAGAAAATAAGAGAGAAATTAGGCAAACTGAAGTCTAGAAAAATGAGGGGTTTTCAATCTCAAGATTTTCATTTCCTGGTCATTCTTCCTTGAGGTGGTAAGGTCCAAAATTCATCAATATTTCCTATTTTCATAGATATTTACAGCATGTCACCAAGAAAAGAAATGGGCGTCTTTTAGTAGACAGTCATGCCTCACTTAACAATGGGGATACATTTTGAGGGATGCATTATTAGGGGATTTTTATCATTACGCAAACATCACAGAGTGTACTTACATAAACCTAGATGGTGGAGCCAACACACCCAGGCTATATTATATGGCCTATTGCTCCTAAGCTACAAACTTGTGCAGCATGTGACTGTACTGAATACTCTAAGCAGTTCTAACACAATGGTAAGTATTTGTATATCTAAACGTAGAACAGGTACAGTAAAAATATGACATCATAGTCTTATGGGACCACTGCCATGTATGTGGTCAGTTTTTGACCAAAAATATCATTATACAGGGTACGATTGTATTTTAAACCTACATATAACTTGCTTTGGAATTAAATAATTTAAAAATTTTTCTATGTTACATGCTTCTTGTAAGTGTGAATAGCCCAAGTTGATAAATGTATTCTGATTTCATTCTACGAACAGGCAGTGAGGGAGGACAGGTAATTCTTTAATATTTTTGAACTCACGTATTTGTCTTTTGTGCCTCTGACAAAAGGGGGGAAAATCCTATGGTCTGTGTTTCAGGGGATTTCATGTAGAAATATTTTATAAGCTTGACCATTTTCATGTAAAATACCAACTTTTGTGACATTTAAATCTACTAGTGAAAATGAACAGGTTTCATTTACTAAGGGTCTAAGACCATAGAAGTCGATTTTATTGTTGAAGATTATAAAAAGAAATCATAAGAAATGTGCCAGCAGAGACACACAAGATAATTCTGATCCACATTTGAACAACCTGCTGTGTATGAACAGGTGTGTGTGTACGTGTCTCACGACCCACATAGCAAAGAACTACTGCTCAGTGACTTCTCTGTCCCAAGGTTTTCCTTCACTTAGCATTCTTTATTACCCTCTGTCGCCCTAAGGAGATAGATGGGCTCCAAACTTGTGTTTTGCCAGAGATCATTACATCAATTCTCACAGCTCCAAGTCTGTGCCTTTCACAACTGATGGTGAGGACTCCCTGGGTGGATGAGTCTGTGAGAAGTTGGCCTTCAATATTAAAATAATGAATAGGCTTTAATGTGATTCTTAAGAGCCATTCAACCAGGAAATGTTGGCTTAGATGCAAGAAACAGTTTTCAGTGAGTTCTTATTTACATATGGCTTTCCAACTGCATTTTCTTAGGAACACGGAAATCTAGCGGCTTGCCCAATCATTGAATTTAAACAATTGAATGAAAAACTTTTTCCCCTTGTTAATGTTAGGTACTCTGTACCAGTCAAACAAATACCACTCTTCCTATGCCTTATAATTTTCTTCAAGGCCATAACCTCAAGTTAACAGATGAAAAGGAAATTAATGAACTCAGGGACAGGGCTGGGCCATTGCGGTGTATTCCTTAACACTTAGCAATCATAGTCAGTATAGTAACCTAACTATGTGTTAGCTTATAGAATGCAGACTGAAAACATGTCACTCCATTCTCATGTAACCCCAAATCTATTGATAATGGTCTTTTTTCAGATGCCAGTACAATCTTACTGAGTTTCCCAGGATTCCATAGCAGCCACTAGTGCCTGTTGTAGGAACCGCACCACCCCAGTGTGTGTTACACATAGTACCAAAGTTTAAGCCAGAAAGGAACATTGTCCCTGCATTTTTCTTGCATACATTTAATTCCCATTCAAGCACAGTACCCTTTTGTACACATGCACTGTTTTATTAATGTCCAGAGCCTAAAAGTACAAAGTTATGCCCATTTTCAGATGAGACGCTATTAAGGTCATCATTCCCATGGAGCCTTGCACCTGCTTTCCCCTGCAGTGAGTGCCTCGGTGCTGTCTGCTTTCATTCCGAAGATCTTTCTCCTTTATTTGATTTTTTTAAGCAAAAGCATATGCAAACACCCAAATACAATAAAATACAGAAAAAGTTAACATGTAGTCATTTTTTTTGTTCTGAGTTTTATTAAAATGGAATATGTAGAAGACAAAGCTGCATCCATCTTTGACACCCAAGTGCAAACTTGCCACCTCCTTAGAGAACCAGTGTCGTGAATTTGTTGAGTGTCCTTCTAGTTTATTTTTTTACATTGTAATTGCATATGTATCTATAAACAATATGTAGGACTGCTCTCTCTGTTCTTAGATTATATAAAAATAGTGTCATCCTGGAAAAATCATTTCTTTAAACTTAATATTATATTTTCAAAATCGATTTATTTTCATTCATATAATTAGCATGTAGCTGAATTTTAAAATTTAACCTCTATTTTTTTAATGCGAGCGAAATTATTTGATAGTTAATTTGACTACTGAATATAGTTGTACTTATTTCTGCAATTGTATATCTGTTTTCCATTTATCAGGCTTTTCTTTGAAACAACTTCTTACTTTTGTTTATTACATTTGTATGAAGTTAAAATTCATGAAAGGTATATTCCTGAGCTTGTTTTCATTTCATCCTCAAAGCAACCATTCTAGTCCCATTTTTGTCATTATTGTAAGAACTTGTGTGTGATCCTGGGCAAGTTTCTCCTTCCCTGCCTCTCTTTCCTCATTCAGTTGGCCTCCCTCTACAGCCAGGGGTTTATTCCACATGCCAGTCATCTTCAATAATAACACTAACCACAGCAGTAATGACACACCCCTTTATTAAAAGACTGCTATATTTTAGACAGCATTCCTGAAAAATAATAGGCTGTGGATAAACACTTATTTCTAAACCAAGTGCAAAATATACCCAAAAGTCAGACAAAAGTCAGTCTCGCTCTGTCTCCCAGGCTGGAGTGCAGTGGCGCAATCTTGGCTCACTGCAAGCTCCGCCTCCCGGTTCATGCCATTCTCCTGCCTCAGCCTCCCGAGTAGCTGGGACTACAGGTGCCCACCACCACGTCCAGCTAATTTTTGTATTTTTAGTGGAGACAGGGTTTCACTTTGTTAGCCAGGATGGTCTGTATCTCCTGACCTCGTGATCTGCCCACCTCGGCCTCCCAAAGTGCTGGGATTACAGGCATGAGCCACCACGCCTGGCCAGAAGTCAGATATTTTTTATTGTCCTGTTAGCTGGATTAATACTGTGTTATAACCAGCGTCTTGATTGAGATTTCTTATTCCTTTTTTCCAAGTTTAGATAGGAAGTAAAAAAAAAAAAATATATATATATCCAATCATACTGAGAATCTCTGGTCTATGAGCTTGGGAATACCCTTGAAACTGTCATCCCTCAGACAGGATAGAGGTATTACAATAAAGATGTCTTGCTCTTGATTCGTGCTTATTCTGTTACTGTGGTGAGTTAACCACTTTCAGATTCTTACCACTGGCAAGGTTCAGCTGTGGATATGACACTCTGAGCTGATAACTCATTAAGTGCCCAAACAAACCACCAAATGCACATCAAATCATAGTCATTCTTTCCATCTTTGATTAGGATCCAGAACATTCTGGTAAAACCAACCTATTGCTTGTTCAGCTTTGATAAAAACGAAGAGAAAAATATTTTCTAAATTCAAGCAAAGAAATGTTTGAGCAGGTTCATTTGATATAATAATATCTCTTGAATGTGTGGAACTTGAAAGAATTAGAAATGCACAAGCTTGAAATAGTAACTAGCTCTCAGTTTCAGAAGATTTTCCCAGAACTACTGGTGAATTGTTCTCTTCTAACATAAACATTTAGTGCCATAAATTTCCTCCTCAGCATTGCTCCAGCTGGGTCCCACAAATTTTCTTATGTTGTATTTTCATTTTCATTCAGCTCAACGTATTTGACTTTTTTTTCCTTGACACTTCCTCTTTAACCCACAGATTATTTAGAAATGTGTTATTTAGTCTCTAAGTGCTTGCAGGTATGTCTGTTATTTTTCTGTCATTTATTTCTAGTTTGATTCCATTGTGGTCAGAGAAGACAGCCTGTATTACTTCAGTTCTATTGTATTTGTTAAGATTTATTTTATGGCCCAGGATATGATCTATCTTGCTGTCTTGGTTCATTTGGTGTTGCTATAACAAAATATGCAGACTGGGTAACATATAATAAACAGAAATGTATTGGCTCACAGTTGTGGATGCTGGAAAGTTCAAGATCTTTCTGGCATGTGGTAAGAGCCTTCTTGCTGCTTCTTAACATGGCAGAAATCATCACATGGCAGAAGGGCAAAGAAACAGTGAGAGAGAGAGAGACAAAAAGGGGCCAAAATAACCCTTTTATAAGAAACCCACTCCCATGATCACAGCATTAATCCAATCATGATAATGGTGCCTTCATAACCCAAGTACCTCCCATTAGGCCCCACCCCCAACACTACTGCATTGGAGATTAAGTTTATCACACCCGGACTTCGGGGAACACATTCCAATCACAGCACATAGTAAATGCTTTGTGAGCGTTAGAAAAGAATGTATATTCTACTGTTATTGAGTGAAGCGTTCTATAAACTACTGAGTTGTTCTACATAGTTTCTGATTTTCTGTCTAGATGTTCTAGCAGTTGTCGAGAGAGGTGCTGAAGCCTCCAACTACAATAGTAGATTTACCTATTTCTTTTTTTGGTTCTATCAGTTTTTGCTTCACGTATTGATACAGAAGGGGGGCAGAGAAGTGCTGAGAAGGGAAGGGCGTGCTCCCTGGTGAGGGCTCCACCCCCAAGCCTGTGCCCATGGATCTAGGTGAGGACAGGTATTTCTGTTTTCCTACCTAAATGTTGCATTTCCCACGACCACCCTGGCCTGCCACGCCCTCATCCTGTGCCTACAAAGACCCCGAGACCTTAGCAGGCAGGGACACAACCAGCTGGACGTTGAGAGAAACACATTGACAGAAGAACACACAAGTGGCAGGACGTCAAGAGCCCGTCCAAAGGAGCATGCCAGCAGAAGAGCACAGGGACAGACACGGGCAGGCCATGGACTGGAGGAACAATGTGGAGTTTGGCTGGGTGGTTGAAGGAGAGCCGGCCCGACGCCAGGGGAAAACCACCTTCCCACTCCATCGCCCTTCTGGCTCCCCCATCTGCTGAGAGCTTCTTCCACTCAATAAAACCTCGCATTCATTCTCCAAGCCCACATGTCCTCTGATTCTTTCGGGACACCAAGACAAGAAACCCTGGGATACAGAAAGCCGTCTGTCCTTGTGATAAGGCAGAGGGTGTAATTGAGCTAACACAGGCTATCTACAGATGGCTAAACTAAAAGAGCACCATGTAACACACCCCACTGGGGCTTCAGGAGCTGTAAACATTCACCCCTGGGCACTGCTGTGGGATCAGAGCCCCACAACCTGCCCACCTGCATGCTCCCCCTAGGGGTTTGAGCAGCGGGGCACAGAAGAAGTGAGCCACACGCCCATCACACACCCTGCAAGAGGGACAAGGGAATTTTTCTCATTTCAGTATGTTGCAGCTCTGTCACTTGATGCATAAATGTTTAAGATTGCTATGTCCTCTTCGTGGATTGACTTTCTGTCATTATATAATGATATATATTCTCTGTATATATCATATATATATTTTCTCTCTCTATATATATACACATATTTTATATATATATTCTCTGTACCTGGTGATTTTCTATACTCTGAAGCATACTTTTTCTGATTTATAAAAAGAATTCCTGTTTTCTTTTAATTAATGTTTCCTTGGTACATCTTTTCTCAAACTTTCTATTTTTTGAAATGGAGTCTCGCTCTGTCTCCCAGGCTGGAGTACAGTGGCGTGATCTCCACTCACTGCAAGCTCCGCGCCTCCCAGGCTCACGTCGTTCTCCTGCCTCAGCCTCCCGAGTAGCTGGGACGACAGGCGCCGCCACCACGCCCGGCTAATTTTCTGTATTTTCAGTAGAGACGGGGTTTCACCTTGTTAGCCAGGATGGTCTCAATCTCCTGACCTCAGAATCCACCCACCTCGGCCTCCCAAAGTGCTGGGTTTACAGGTGCGAGCGACCGTCAAACTTTCATTTTTAGCCTACTTATATTGCTGTTAATAAAAGAAAGTTCAGACAGTAGATAGTTGGGACATACTTTAAATCCACTCTGTCAATCTCTGTCTTGTAATTGGTAAATTCACATTATTTACATTTATTGTAATTACTGATATGTTCAAGTATAAGTCTGCCTTTTAATTTTCTTTGGGTTTTTTCTATGTTTTTTATTTCTCTTTTTTAATTTTTCTTGCTCACCTATGGGTTACTTAATTTTTTTAGAATTCCATTTTTATGTATTTGCAGTATTTTTGACTATATCTATGTGTATGGATTTTTAATAATTCCTCTAAGTATGATATTGTACATATACAACTCATTAAAGACTGTTGGTGTTGATATTTTACCAATTTGAGTAAACTAAAAAAACTTCCTTTTAAGTCCCTTTGCCCTCCCCCGTTTATAATATAATTTACTAAGTATTTCCTCTGCATACATTTGGAACCATACCAAAAAATTTTGCCTTGTAATTTTGACTTAATTTAAAACATAATTTAGAAAACTTAAAAATAGAAAAAAATCCATTTACAAGTACTTTTTTTTTTTTTTTTTGCCTTTTCCATGTTCTTTTATCCTTCCTAATGTTACCAAGATTCTGCTTTTGATTTCCTTTCAGTTTCAAGAACTCCTATAGCCATTCTTTTAGGATAGGTCTGCTGGTGACAAATCCTCTTTGTTTTTCTATATCTGAGAGTGAGTTAATTTTCTTTTTAATAAGTTCATTTCTAAAGGCTATTTTGGCTGAATATAGGACTTCAGGTTCTTTTCTGTTATCACTGGAAAGATTTGTGTCACATCCTTCTGGCTTCCATTATTTCTGATGAGAAATCTGTCATTCAAATTATGGTTTTTTTTTTCTCTTGCTGCTTTAAAGATTTTTTTGTTCACATTTAGTTTTCACAAATTTGATCATATTGTGTCTTGGCAACTATTGCTTTGGGTTTTTATTGTTTGGGATTCACTCAGCGTCTTAAATCTTTAGGTTTATGTCTTTTGCTGAATTTGGAAAATGTTTAGTCATAATTTGTTTGTATACATTTTCAGCCCCACTCTCTTTCCTCTCTTCTTCCCAGACTTTCATTACATCAATATTAGAAATTTTGTTATAGTACCACAAATCTCTGAGGCTCTGTTTATTTTGTTTTTTTTCAAACAGAATTTTTTTTCTCTATTGTTAGAATTGGGTAATTTGAATTGTTCTATCTTTGATTCATCTGGTTCTTTCTTCTGTCTTCTCCATTCTTCTGCTGAACTCAGTTATCATATGTTTCAATTCTAAACTTTCCACTTGTTTCTTCTTCTTTTCTTTGTATTTTTTCTATTTCTTTGTAGAGACTTTATTTTTTTATTTGTTTAAAACATGTTCATAATTTTCTGTCAAAGCATTTTTATAATAGCTTCTGTAAAATCCTTGTTAGATAATTTCAACAACTGTGTCATCTCAGTGTCAGTGTATTTCAATTGTCTTTTTCCATTCAATTTGATATTTTCCTGGTTCATGGTATGATGAGTGATTTTCATTTGTATCCTGGCTAATACATTTTGGGTATTATGTCATAAAGTTCTCAATCTTATTTAAATCTTCTGTTTTAGCAAGTATGAATATTTAAATCCTCTGTTGTAGCAAGTATATGCATACACATACACATATATACATGCAAATAATGTTGTATTACTTCGTGCTATTACTGTCATTTCTTTTCTGTGTATGTTATAAGCCTCACAACACACTGTTAGTGTGTTTGCTTTGTTATTTGGTTCTCTTTTAAAGATAAGAAAAGTGTCTACTTTATTTAACTGTATTTTTATTTGTTCTATCACACTTTTTTCTTTGTATACATGTAAATTTCCATCTGCTATCTTTTTTTTTTTTTTAAACAGTCTCCACTGTCACCCAGACTGGGGTGCAGTGGCATAATCTTGGTTCGCTGAAATCTCCGCCTCCTGGGTTCAAGCGATTCTCCTGCCCAGTAGCTGGGACTATAGGCGGTCCCAGCGCTCTTGGCTAATTTTAGTATTTTTAGTAGAGACAGGGTTTCCCCATGTTGACCAGGCTGATCTTGAACTCCTGACCTTAAGCGATCCACCCACCTCAGCCTCCCAAAATGCTGGGATTACAGGTGTGAGCCACCGTGTCTAGCCTCCATCTGCTGTCTTATTATTTCTTTCTAAAAAAAAAACTTTCCTCAACATTTTTGGCAGTAAATTCTCTCAGCTTTTGTGTGTCTAAAATCTCTTCATTCTGCCTTCGTTTTTCTAAGACATTTTCACTGGATATAGAATTCTTGGTTGACTGATGTTTATTTCAGTACGTTAAAGATGCTTCTCCATTTTCTTCAGTTAAATTCTGATGAGAAGTTGTCTGTAATTCTTATTTATTTTTTCTCTGTGTGTAAGCTGTTCCTTTTGAAGCTTTCTGGCTGTCTCCTAGATTTTCTCTTTCATTTTTGGTTTTCTGCAGTTTGATTGTGATGTAGACAGGTATATAGATTTTTAATCCTGTTTCAGGTTTCCTGAGCTTCTTCAATCTGTAATTAGTTGACTCTCATTAATTAAAAAATAATTCTCAGCCAGTCTTTTTAAATATTTCTTCTGCCTATTTTCCTCTCCACCTTCTCCAATTTTATATATTTTATGTTGTCCCATTGCCTTATACCCTTTGCTTTATTTTTTCTCTTTGTTCTTTCTTTGTGTTTCCCTTTGTTTAATTTCTATTTACCTACCTTCAGGTTCACTGATGTTTTATTTTGATATGTCCAGTTTGCTGATAAACCCATTGAAAGAGTTCTTCATCTCTGATACTATGTTTTTTATTTCTAACATTTTCGTTTGACTCTTGTTGTAGTTTATATCTCTCTGCTGACATCCACCATCTGTTCATGCATTATTGTCTGCTTGTTGTACTATAGTCTTTAGCATATTTAACATCTGTACTTATTTATTAATTAAAATATTTAACACCTTTATGATAGTTCCAATATCAGGTCATTTCTGGGCCAAGCTCTGCTGAATGCTTATCAGCACTGCTACAGCAAAATGCGGTGGTGTAAATGCTGGCCATCATTATCAAGAAAGGAAAATGCAGTGTGAAGATAGAAAAGGAAGAGATAAACCTATCGTATTTTAAAACACTATGATCATAGAAAATTCAACAAAACCCAACAGAAATAATGAGAGTTTTTGGCAAGGTCAAATTTCAGAAAATTAATAGCATATTTCAAAAATTAATTCATAATTCAAAAATTAGTAGCATGAACAACAATCAACTGGAAAATATTCTTAAAAAATAAAATGCCATTCAGAATTGTAACACTATCTGTAAAGCATCAGGAATTAGCAAATAATAAAAGCAATTTGGAAAAATGTTAAAATTTAATTCAACTTTGTACAACAGAATCTAAATAAATAGAGAGTTAATCATGTTCTTGGATGGAATGACTTTTTGAAAATGTCAATTCTCCCAACATTGTTTCATAACATCAAAACATGAATCAAATGCCAGATGTATTTTTAAGGCACTTGTTAAACTTATTCTAAAATGGTTTAAGGCATAATATTCCACTATGTAGTAGTCTGTGAAGGGTTAAGTCAATTTTAAAAAAGAAGAGCACAGAGTGGGATCTTGCTCTATGAGCCACTAAGACAAGCTTCAAAGACACAGTAATAAAAGCAGTATGGCACCAGACAAGAATAGACAAACAGGCCAATGAAATGGCATAAAAGGTCTCAGACAAGATCCCTTGTATATGGGAACTTAATATATGATAAAAGTAGCAGTATAGATCAATAAAGAAAGGATGATTCAGTAGACATTTCAATGGTGTAGTGGTAAACCAGTTCCCTAAAGGAAAAAATACTTGATTTATTGCTAATTCTCATGGCATAAAAATTCCCAGCGTGGACTATTTCAAACTGCCAACAATTTAGCAACCAGCTTGCAAAATTCAATATTTAACAATTGGCTCTTGCCACCTGGCACAAGTTGCTCCAACACATCCCTGGGTGGCTTTCGTTATGGAGGAAAATAAAACCAGATTCTTACCCAACATCATTTAGGAAGAGGTACTGTAGATGGGCAAAAGACCTAAGAAATGGAGATACTAACTATAAAATAATCAAATAATGTAGAAGAATGCAGTATTGACTTCTGAAGGGGGATAGGAATTTTAAACATAACCTTAGATCCTTTTATGGATCATAAGCATTATGATTGATTTTTCACAGTAAAGTATGAGATGTGCCTCCTTCAAGCCTTTTTATAACATTGGCACATTACCCACTGAAGGTGAAAAAACCAAAACATAACATTACTTTAAAAGCAGAAAACCATAAGGCACAATGATTGTATTAAAATTAAAAATTCATGTCCAGTGAAGGACACCATGGACAAGCAAGCAGGTACGAAAAACATAAGAGAGGATATTTGCAATCAATACACTAAAAAAAGAGGCTAATATCTCTGTTAGCTAGGAATCTATCAAGAATAAGTAAAAGACAACCCAACTGAAAAATATATAACAAGTAATTCATGGAAGAAAAGTCCAAAAGGCTGACAAACATACAAAAAGATATTCAAAATTATTAGTGATTAGGAAACCATAAACTAAAATAACATTTCTTTGCACTTAAATGAGAAATGTCAATTGAAAAAGTGAGAAAATGAAAATATTGGTAAAAATGTAGGAATATAGGAATCTCATGTGTTGTTGGTGAAAATATGGACAGGGCAGCCACTTTGGAGATTAATCTGGAAGTACTTAGTCAATCTAAGTATATTTATACCCAATGACCCAGCAACTCCACCAGAAATATGTTTTCTAGAATATATACCACTTCTGGATATGTATTCTAGAAAAATTCTAACACACTCCTATAAAATAACATGCATTAAAACCTGTGATTTGCATAGGCATAAGAGGCAAAGTAGGTGTTCATTCCTGGATTAATAGTACAGCAACATGGCAATATATTAAAAACATAACTGAGTGAAAAAAGTAAAAAAATACCATGAGCACAATCCCTTCATGTAAATTAAAAGTGTATGCACACAAAACAACATAGTTTTTATGAGAAGACCTACAAACAATCAGATACACATAAAGCACCTTATAATTGCGGCATACGGAGGAGGGAGGAATGAAAGTGTGGAATGAGATCCTGTGCAGGCCAATGATACCATGAGAACTCAAAGCTCTACACCTGAAGTCCCAAGCAGACAAAAGAACCATCACGCACATGATGGATTAAAATTGTTCTATGTGGTTCCGGGAGAACATAACTAGAGTAAGAGGCTAAATATCTAAGGGATCATAGATTTTTGCTTAATAAAAAGAAAAGAGGTTTCTTGATGAAGCAATGAGTTCCTCCATATTGGAGACGTACATTAGTTGCTGAATGATCACTTAGTAGATGTTTTGGACCTAAATCTTGTGTACCTTCTCAGAGTCCCATAACTGTCTCCTGCTGTCCAAAAACACTTTTCACTTCCTGAGGCCATTTCTGCCATGATCCCTGAGCAGATTGGTGTCTGAGTTGCACCCTGGGCTCCAAGGCCAAGCCCACGCGTGTCAAACTGCCACTCCTCTTCCAGATACGAATCAATGTAATCTCATGTGCCTTGGACTTTCACCGAAGCACCAGTGTTGCTACTGGGAAGTGTGAAGGAACTGTCTTGCCTCATGGTGAACTTTGACTAGTAAGAACTGGGAGAAGGGAGATAGCTTAGCAGGCAAACTTGCTTGCTTTCTTTCATCTGTGAAATACCCCCAAAGAAGTCATTAATTTTAGGATCCTCTCGGAGAAATGCTCTGCGCTTTGTGGACACACCTGCCAAGCCACCGCTGAGTTTCTTCGTGGCTGTGGTGAAGCAGCAGCCAGCACACCCAACTGTGTGGCTCGTCTCATTCCCTGATCTTGTTTTCTTGTACACACCTCTGGATTTTCACCTCCCAAGTTAAGGGTTAGTGCTTTAATCCTTGACTCTGGCTCTGCTTTCTGGAAGACCTTGCTAAGGAGCAAAAATGTTGTCTGGTGGACTCAAGCTGGATGTGGTGATCTGTGAGGTCATTTACACCTCCAGGGGTCTAAGATTATACAACTGTGGCCTCATCTTCTGAACAGCAAGATTTCCCACAGGGCTCCTAATGCAATAAGTCTTTTGCAAAACCGTGAATATAGGCTACCCATCTCCACTTTCCTTACCTCACATCAAATCATCAAGCTCTTCTTTATCCTTTAGGTGTTAGGGACCAAGGGAAGCTTTCAATATTTGCCAAGAGCGATGACCAGTATGTTATTACATGTAGGACTCCAAGATCCTGCAGCCCTCCGGAAGAATGATGAAATATTTAAGGATCAGTTTTTGATAATAATACTTAAATAAGAGTCAAGACAGTGGATGGCTCTATATATATTGATGACTAAAATGTGTGTTTTTGGATAAGCTATTGAGCTCTTTGTTTTTTCTGTCTTTAAAACTAAACAACATAGTCCTTGCCTAAACATATCATAGAATCATAATATAGGAGCTAGAAGGCTGCTACCTCTGACAGATGGGGCCAAGGAGAGGATTATGTAACCTCCAGAAGGGACTAGAGAGATGCAAGGAGTGAGAAGACAGGAAGCTGGCAAGTCTGAGCTCAAGGTTTTGATCTAGAAAAGAGGCTGAGTTTGCCTGCACACAGAGTGGGTGAGAAAATGTGTGTTAAAATACCTACAGGAAGCTGGACAGATGGCAGGTGTTCACCAAGGAATAAATTTGATTCTATGCATTTTTTTTTTTTTTACAATAAGGAGGAGAGATACCATGTATATGACCTTGTTCAGCGAGTGTTGGAATAAAGACGCAGCTGTACAGAGCCTTAAGGACTTAACAGGCCAAGATTCAGAGGACCTCAGCACAACCTTCTGGGGAAATCGCTGGCGAGAACCTCGATGATAAAGATGTTAGAAATTACTTGGAGGGATGCTTATGCCATGGTTCTGCTGATAAGAATAGAAAAGTGTGTCTGGACCTTTGATTGTTTAGCAATGGAGCAAATTATGACTTGCTTTGAAGGAACTTGTGGGTTGAAAGCTGCTGGTTAGACTTCTTAACCACGCTATGAAATGGGACAATGGTCCTGATCTGATGAGGAACTTGAGAGTAAAACAGTTACTGGGGACAAGATGATTGCAACTTGAGTTTCAGATTCTTATATTTCAGACAACACTAGACAAAATGTAGAGAAACTAGAGAGATCACACAGGAGGCTGATTATTGGATTCTTCGAGAAAATGGTGGTTATGAATTCCCTACACAGGGCACAAGCCTTTTCTGCAGAAGGATGAGATTTCAAGGATTGGTTTTTGAAAAGAATATTTAAATGGCAATCAGGAGACTGGATAGTTTCAGATCCATTGCTGACTATCATGTGTGTTTCTAAGTCACTGAACTCTTTGTTGTCTGGTTTTAAAAACGGAAAAACATAGTACTTACCCAAACATATCAGAGAATCATAACATAGGAAGGTAGAAGGGTACCACCTCTGGCAGATGGGGCAGAGAAAAGAGAGAACAAATCTAAACAGATGCAATTGTTACAATAGAACCTCCAGGGTGTGGGATGTAGGTCAAGGAAGCTGGGCCTGTGTGTTTCACTATGAACCTTGTCTTCCAAAGACAGTGGTTCTGGGAAAAGTGGCGACCCTGTCCAAGCAGCACTGTAGTCCTGACTTTTTGTTTAGTTGCTTTCCTTACAAGCTCATTCCTCAGGGATCAAGTGTTGCTGGGTTCTGGTTGCCTTTATATCCTTCCTTCCCTTTCCTATTCCCCTCCCACCCGCCACCCTTTTAAAAGCTGCTCTGGGAACAGGACGTATTTCCAAGCGATTTTGTGTATACCCAACCTCTTCTAACATGTTAGATTGTTTTTGTTGGGCTCAGTTTGGGAAGCTTTTCAGAATAAAAGAGTCGTGTCTCCTGTGTAGTTCTGCTCTCCTGAGAGCAAAGAAGGGAGGCCCTTGCTCTCTAATGATGAGCAATTCCCGTTCCAGAGATTTCGTGCCCAGCAGGAGAGAAACAGGAACCCCCGTTAGATAGCCTGGGCCTGAAGGGCCGAATGGGGCCTGTTCGCATTTGTGTCTCCAGTTACCTGCAGAATGTCTGGAGAAGACCTTCAGTAAGATGAGGGGTGTGCACTTTACTACCCACATTTAGAGAAATACGTAGGAATTCTTTATAGGGCTGTGACTAATAATCTGCCAATCATGTAAGTGGGATTGCGTTTATTTAAAGCAAACGTTTTAAAAACAAATAAATAAGAGAAAGGCACAATCACCCTCCTAAATAATACAATTAGCAACATTTAATTACCTATATTAACATTGGCTATTTAAAATGAACAGTATTCACATGTTCATTTAAATTAAGACTGGTTCATTTAATTTATGTTTATGAGTGTATTTGATTGAAGGTAAGGGATACGTGGCTAGCTTTTAAGAGGGGAGCCAGGGAATGTTTTGATGCCTCATGTCCCAGGAAGGAGTAGAGCAGACGCCTCGGAAACAACGCGGACAAACATTCCCAGCCTAGTGGCCTCGGTACCATGTGGCCACAGTTCATCCGCTGCTCAGGACCCTGGGTTTGGGCCAGGAGGTGGCCCAGAGGGTGGTGAGACAGCCTGGGTGGGACCGAGCCCGAGGCCCTCACGACCAGAGGCTGAGGCCTGAGCCCAGGATCCCAGTGAACTTTAGCAGACCCCACACCCAGGGCTCACTAACGCCAGCAAGGACAAGATCAGAGGTGAGGCTGGGCCGCATCTAAGGGTGTAGGGTTGTGGCCGACGGCTGCTGAGTCCCCTAGTAATGACCACAGCCACTGCTTCAGTGCTGCTGACCATTTTGGGGACACATTTTTTTTTTTAAAGTATAACTAATTAGGATTCATTGCTCCCTCTCTCCCTTCAGTAATTATATTTTATGTTTTCCCTCCCACAAGATTCTGGAAGATCCTGAAGTGGATGCCATGAAAAAGCAAAAACACAAAAAAGATGGTCAGACAAAGGCTCCAGTGGGCAGACCTCAGGTCTTTGTCGTGCCCAGGGGGTGAGGGCCATCACAGAGACGCAGCAGACAGTGGGTCCCAGCACAGGTGAACTCTGACTAATGACAGCAACGACTCATGCTGGCTGGGGGCTTCTGTGTGCCGGGCACTACCGTGATGGTGCTATGCAAGTCACTCATTTAATACCCCCATCAAAACTTTGAAGTGAGCATTTTTTGTTGACCCTGTTTTATAGGTAAGGAAGCTTGGGTGGAGAGGGTAAGGGAACACACCCAGGGTTATGATTCTTACAAGGAAGGGTGAGCTGTGACGGGAACCCACAGCCGACTTGAGAGAGCTAGATTGCCGACACCACCCAGCACTCCTTGTGCACGTGATAGTGGGGTATTATGCCATGTGCTTGCTCTGTGACCCAAAGCAAGTCACTTACTCCTCCTGTATCTTCACTTTCTCATCACTGAAAGAAGTGGGCAGGACATAAGAGAGTGTGTGGGCTGTGGAAAGGGCATGAGCTTGCTGCTGGGCACCTGCCATTCAATAGCTGGGTGGCCTAGAAATTGTCGATACCTCTCTGTGCCATATCTCAGTTAATCTGCACAGATCCTGGGGAAGGTGCTACTAGTATCTCTATTTTATTTATGAAAATAGCAAGGCTCAGAAATGGGAAGGGAGGTCCAGCAAGATGAGGTGCCTGTAGTTGTCTAAATTATTCCAAACCCCAACATTTAAATATGAAACTACTTGGCCTCTTCTAATATTCTTCTGTGATTCTTACATCTGTTAAACCTACTTTGAAGAATTGGTAGGAGGATTAAATGAGGCAATACTATTGAAAGAGCATTGAAAGTAAAAATCACCATGCAAATAGGAGATCTGGCTGTGGCAGAGAAGGTGCATCGTAGCTCTCCAGCAGCTGATGAATTCGCACATGTTCCAGGGCCAGAACCACTCAGCTCTAGGTGGGAGAAGTAAAGGAAAGCAGATACTCTGCTCAAGTTACACTCCACGTGTTGGGGACCTTCCAAAGGAAAATAATGCAAAATTATGAATACAAAATTGTTAGGACTCTTCTTCAGGCTTTGAAAGGAGCTCATGGAAGTGAGGGATTATGAAACTGAAGCTCCATCAGCTTCAAGATATCCATGTTTGTGGATTAAAATAATCAATGCTGTTAAAATGTCCACACTACCTAAGGTAATATACAGATTAAATGCCATCCCTATCAAAATTCCAATGGTATTTTCACTGAAATAGAAAAAACAATTGTAAAATTTGTATGGAACCAGAAAAGACCCTTAGTTGCCAAAAAAATAAAAAATGTTGAGAAAGTAAAACAAAGTTGGAGGCATCACACTTCCTGATTTCAAATTATATTGTAAAGCAACAATAAACAAACCATATGGTACTGGTATAAAAATGGCACACAGGGCTGGGCGCGGTGGCTCAAGCCTGTAATCCCAGCACTTTGGGAGGCCGAGACGGGTGGATCACGAGGTCAGGAGATCGAGACCATCCTGGTGAACACAGTGAAACCCCGTCTCTACTAAAACTACAAAAAAACTAGCCGGGCGAGGTGGCGGGCGCCTGTAGTCCCAGCTACTCGGGAGGCTGAGGCAGGAGAATGGCGTGAACCTGGGAGGCGGAGCTTGCAGTGAGCTGAGATCCGGCCACTGCACTCCAGCCTGGGCGACAGAGCGAGACTCCGTCTCAAAAAAAAAAAAAAAAAAAAAAAAAAAGGCACACAGACCAATGGAACAGAACAGAGAGCCCAAAAATAAACTCATGCATATACGGTTACCTAATTTTCAACAAGGCTACTAAGAAGACACGATGGGGAAGGATAGTCTCTTCAACAAATGGTGTTGGGAAAAATGAATATCCACATGCAAAAGAATGAAAGCCCCTTATCTAACACCACACACAAAAATCAAAACATAAGACCATAAAACTCTTAGGAGAAAACACAGGGGAAAAGCCCCTTGCTATTTTCCTTGGCAAGGATTTTTTTTTTTTTTTTTAATCTCACCCAAAGTACAGGCAACAAAAGCAAAAATACACAAGTGAAGTTGCATCAAACTAAAAAGCTTCTGCACAGCAAAGGAAATAATCAACAAAATGAAAAGGCAGCTAATGGATTAGGAGGAATTATTTGATGAGGGGTTAATATCTAAAAAATCAGCTCAAGCAACTCAGAAGCATAAACACAAATAATCCCGTTAAAATATGGGAGAAGGACTGGAATGGGCATTTCTCTAAAGAAGACGTACGAATGGCCAGTGGCTACATGGAAAGGTGCTCAGCATCACTCATTCTCGGGGAAATGCACATCAAAACCACAAGGACATCTTTTGCTTCACACCTGTTAGGATGGCTTTTACCAAAAAGACAATAGATGAGTATTGGCAAGCATGTGGAGGAAAGGGAGCCCTTGTTCACGTTTGGTGAGGAGGTAGATTTGTGCAGCCCTGTGGAAAACATATGGAAGTTCTACGAAAATGAAAAATACAACTACCATATGACCTAACCACTCCTCTTCTAGGTATATACTCAAAAGAGATGAAATTACAACCTTGTAAAGGAATCTGCACTCCCGTGTTCACTGCTGCATTACTCACAACAGCCAAGATATGAAAGCACAACCTATGGGTCCATCAAGAGATGAATGGATAAAGAAATTGTTATACATACACACACAAGTGGAATATTATTCAGCCTTAAAAAAGAAGGCTGACACCATAGATGAACTTGGAGGACACTATGCTAAATGAACGAAGCCAGGCACAGAAAGACAAATACTGCAGGACCTCTCTTACATGTGGAATCTAAAACAAAACAAAACAAAACAAAACACCTCAAATACGTAGAAACATAGAGTACAACAGTGGTTACCAAGGGAAGGGGATGGGGAGATGGAAATCAAAGGATACAAACCTGCAGTTTTATAGGATAAATAGGTCTAGAAATCTAATGCATAGCACAGGGAGCATAGTTAATAACATTCTATTGCAGACTGGAAATTTGCTAAGAGAATAGACTTTAGGTATGTTTACTGCAAAAATAAAATGGTTAGTATGTGAGATGATGGATATGTCAGCTTGAATATAACAACCATTTTACTATGTATATGTATATCCAAACATCATATTGTATACCTTAAATATATACCTTAAAAAAAATCCAATCTGCTAAAGAAAAAAAAAAAAAGCTGATTTCAAGGTTTGCAATGACTCATGCCAAGAGCCACACATGGAAAGGAAGAGGAGATGGTTTATCCCAGAGGTGGGGCTGCTGAAAGCGCCACGTAGGGAAAATAGGAGGCCCCAGGCTGAGAATGTTATGTATGATTCTAAGAGAATAAATTCGATTTTTGAAACCAAAATCACTTTAGAAAGTTTTATGCTCAGCCCAGCCTTGCTTCCATGGCTCAAAACTTCCTTTGTGGAGAAACTATAGACCCTAAAGTGGATTCTGTCAAATGCTAAGCCATTCAACACTGTGAATGGCATTGAAATTTGTGGTATAAAATAAAATCATTTTGAGCTGAGCCTAGTGATAAAAGTAGGTGAACAACGTGGCTAATAACATTTTGGGGCAAAAAAAATGAAAGAAATAAGTATGAAGTACTAAACAGATTTTCTTTTGCGGTTAATATACTCATTCTGATAATATTTTCCACAAAGGGACAGAGGTCAACTTTCAGAAGATATCCAGTAGCTCCTAAAATTGCTCTACGCATTTGGATGCTGCTTCTCTGGTGTGCTTCCTTAAAAGGGAAGTAACAGTGTGATATTTAATGAGTTACAAAACTATCCTAATATTTCATTTCCTGGTAAAGATGTAGTGTTAATAATACTACCGACTCCTAAGGTTGCCATGAAGATTAAATGACAGAATGTATGTGAAGCACCAAGCACAGTGCCTGGGATCTATTAAGCGCTTAATAAATATTAGCTTATTAATATGTTGGTGTTCAGCACCTTCCATTTTCAATTCACTCTGCTGGGAGCATTTAAAAATTATCTTATTTAACATGCTCATAACCATCCCAAAAGAGATTATAATCTACGTTTTGCAAATGAAAAACCCAAGTCTTGGAGATGTTGAAAATCTTCCCAGTATGAGGAGTTAAGTGGTGAGCAGGAATTCAGCCCTACAGAGGCTCCGTGTCCAATGCTCTTTCTGTTCTTTCTCATGCATTGTTTTTGAGCTCTGTCCAGCGTAGATCCATGCGACTCTGTAGGTGCAGATGGATGAGGTGTTGCTCTCTCACATGACAGAGGAGGGGTTCCCCTCACCTACCAAATTGGGGAACCTAAACTTGAACCTACATCTACTGCTTTCCAGTCAAGAGTTCTTTCTAAAGTGGTGTGCGCACTCTCTTGGAGCTGAGAACGTTATGTGTGATTCTGAGAGAATAAATCAGATTTTTGAAACCAGAATCACTTTAGGAAGTTTTTTGCTCAGCCCAGCCTTGCTTCCATCTCTCAGAACTTCCTTTGCAGAGAAACTGTAACCCTAAAGTAGGTTCTGTCAAATGCTAAGCCATGGCCAGTACGGCCAGACCAAGTCAACAAACAAAGTTCATTGCTGGATTTCCAACCTGAAAGTCACAATTTGCAGTCCTCACTTATTTCCTGAGATGTAGTTCCAAAACATTCATGCAATAATAGGAGAGGCTGCATGGAAATTTTATTTATTGGGAAATCTTTATGATGAGCAGCAAATCATTTGGCAAGATGTCTTATCATCAGGATCCAATGTAAATCATTTATGGAAAATGAATTTCTCTTTAGAAAAGAACTGCCAGTATCACATACAAGCTCTGGCTGCAACTTTCCACTTCAGATTTCTATTCTTCTATATTTATTTAGAGTCTCTTCTGCTCAGAAGGCAATGATCTTTGTTTGATGATGAACAGTGTGAAATTCTCCCCAAGAAGTAGTCTTTGATGGAGTCACTTTTGCTCTGTTCGGAGGCACTTCACCATGTCTCTATTACTGTACTTAGACAATGATACCCGGGTAACTCCTGGTAACAGGTTATTTGCAACCCACAGATTATGACATCTCTATCGCTCACAAACCATGGTATATGATTCTTCCATTACCATAGAGGTGAAAAATTTAAAGTCACTGCTCATTTTTAAGTCCCTATGTAATGATCCCTGTGCGGATGCTTCTAGTGTTTAGACTGTTGGACAAATGGTTTTCTACTCTATTTACTTTTGGAGACTGGAGTTCCATCTGGTGAAGGTGGACCTTATGGCCACCCTTCACTTTCCAGTGGCTGATGTGCCTGTTGAATTAACAATGACCTAGCCTTATGCGTATTCTTGTGATTCTTACAGGGACAAGTGTCAAGGTGCGTGTGTATACTATGGGACGGTGCCACTGGGCGTTTTCCATTAAACAATGGCCTCTATCTTACGTTGCTCTCATGATGCACTATTACATTTCTCACTACATCTCTCTCCCTGCTTACCTGGAAGGTACACGACTTTGTTACCATTAGTTTCTATAGTTAAGAATTAAGACAAATGTGGACTTTGGTTTTTTTCTTTTAGTTGATTAATGTTTAAAACAACTGGGCTTAGATATTTGAGCTGAAAAAGGAAGTTGGTTTGGTTAGTCAGTGCTCAGGGTGAGTGCATTCATTAGTAAGCACATATTTACATAAGTTTCAGTGGAAACACATTTGTTTGTACAAATATGGAACAAAATAGGAATATGTTTACAGCATTCTCACTTGGCAATTCAGAAAAAGACACACTCTGCAGACACACATACAAATCAATCCTCTTCCTCCCCTCCCCCGGCGTTCAGCGTGGAAAGCCGGCCGCCCTGGTTCTTTATGGCTCATTTCTAAACATCAAATTCACCTCTTACATGGAAACTTGGAGGTCTTCTGGTTGAACGGATCCAAATTAGAAGTGTCTTCCCTGGGATCCCTGACAGATGAACTTCCTGAACAAGGTCAAAGATGGCATCCGTCCATCTTAGAAGATGACCATTGCTTTTCTGAACAACTGTTAGAATGTTCTTTTCATGTTGCTGCAAAGTCTGGGTCTTTAGAACCTCTTCCTGTCTGTTCTAATTCTATCCTCTGGCACCAAACAAAGCATTTCCCTGTTGCCCACAATCGTGCTTCAAACATTTGCAGGAAGCTCTGTCATCCATCCTTTGTTTTTTGCTTCTGGCGAGTACCTCATTCTTTAAGCAGTCATTTTAAGATGCGGTTTCTACTTCTGTCACCTCCCCAACCCTACTCTGGCAGCCCGGCCTTGACCTGGAACTTGGCCTGGCACAGAGGCGAGGACACCTCCTCACTTTGCAATATCCTTTTGGATTTCCTCTGACAGACTGTAAAAGCAATTAAAGTCAGAAAGTAATTATTTTTGAATATAAATGTAATTACTAGGAAGTTATGAAAATGCATGTGATCTGCTGGATGTGATCAGTCAGTAGGTTGGGGAGAGCTGTGTCTTTTGAAGTTTTATGGACTTTAGTCACTGCTCCTTCTTTTCTGCAGAGGTGAAGTCTATAACTCCAGCTGGCATTCCGCTAAGGCAGGGGTTCTCAGGGAGGAGTGGGAACAAGCCTGAAAAACCTCCATCTCCTCAGAGGGGCAGAGCAGAAGTTTGGAAAAGGCTTCCAGATGACTTTGAGATGCACATATCCCTTTTCTAGAATTGAGAACCACGGCCTCAAGGACCTCTCTGCGCTTTGGGGAAAAAGACCTGATTTGGTCCTCCTGGGTTCCTGAAAAGCAGTCCTCTTTACAGCCCCAGGTGGACCCACTTATGCTCATTCCTCCACTTTCTCAGAATCTTTAAGAAAAAAAAGACAAAGTGATCTGTCCACTTTTACAACTGCTTCTGGACTCTGATGTCCACACGCGAACCGTTTGTTAGGAATGCATGTCCCATATGGAGCCCAGCACCCCGGCTGTCTATGTTCCACTCAGCAGGGACTGCTGTGTCCCCTCCTGGGATGCCCTGCCAATATGTCCTTTGATGTTTCCAGGGGACCCAAATGATGTCCAGACCCAAGTCCAGAAGGGATTACAGTCAGAGATCATTTTGAAGTTTAATGTCTTGGAACATTTTTTATTTCAAATTTGTTATTTTAAGTACACATTGTGATTTAATGACTCTTTTTGGGATTTCAGTTTGTGGTTGAGGTCTGAGAGTTGAAGAATGCATGTTTAATTTTTTTCATCCTATAACCAGTGTTTCATCTTAGACTAAATAGATGCACATTTTAGAAATCCCGCAGAATCACTGAGAAAAACACTGATGTTTACACAAATGCTTGCATGTTTGAGTGAATTTAACTAAAGGAAACAATCAGATCTGGTTCCAAAGACTTTGTGGGATCCTACTAAATCCTTAATTTCTCCCTCAGCATTAAATTCTCCCTCATTTCTGTCTTCACGGGACTTTATGTGGGTGTACAGTGCTGGCTTTATTTGTGGGCACTAGGGTCTCCTCTGTTGACGCTGGTCTTTGTGGCTTCAGCTTGTAGCACAGGGAACATTTTCTCATTGGAGGGAGACTGAGCTCTGGCTGAGTTTTGACGAACAGGTGGAATTTTCATCTTCGCTTTGGAAGTGGTGAAGAGAACTGGCTAGAGCTGGATGGATAAGAGGCAGAGAGTATGACGACGGAACTTTGAGAAGCCAAAACCACACCGTTCCCCAGGAAGGAAGGGCAGGGGCAGAGCACCTGTTCAGTCTCCACCAAGTGTCTACTCAGGCAAGGCTACAGTTTCACTTGAAGAAATGACTCTGAACACCAGAAAGGTAAAGAACATTGGCCACGCAGGACAGAATTGTCTAAACGCTTCTCTTTTGTCGGCTGTGCTCAGTTTCTGGAAAAAAAGCCCACATATTATTCATCTCTGGATCAACAGCATAGAGCATGCCAACCACTACATGCACAATAAAAGTACATTACATTTTAATGAACGAAAAAGTGAACGATTGAATGCTCAGGGCGGGTTAGAGGACACACAAGGGTAGTTCCCACGGACTTCTCAGTCAAACCAGTGAAATATACATATATAACAACATGCACACGAATTCCCAGTCACATGCACGGAATTCCCAGAACCAATGATTTCTAGTCCCACTACTGGGCATGAATATGCAAAAAAGTGGCAATATTCCCCACATGGATGTAGAACATATACAGAAAGTGAGACATTCCTGCTAAATAAATACATTTCAGCTGGAACCTTGATTTCTAAGGCAGAATACAGCCACACAAAGAGACTGTTTTTAAAAGAATTGGTGAATTGAACGTCTGGAGATTTTTCCAAGTTCAGTGAATTCTATGACAATTGGAGGACAAATGTATTTTTTGGCACAATACGACTGTGGGAATAGGTGGGGGAGAGGGTCAGTCCCAGGCCCAGCAGCTGGCAGGGGAGCGCGAGCCATTTTAATGATAACGGAGTGGAGAGCTGTCAGGGTTTCCAAGGGATTTTAATAGTCGTGCGGTCAGAGTTCCCTGAGTAAATAGCTTCCATTTCCACTCCTGCTGCCAGCTGGCCAAGTCGGGGACCACCTAAGTTGTATGCCCCCAAAGGAAATGGAAAAGCAGGTTCTCCAATCTGACAATTCTCCACCCCCAGCTACTGCTTCTCCGCTGCCTGAAATCCCACCAAGAGAAGGATGTGCCTTTACTCAAGGTTTGTTCCCGGTTAAAATTTAAATATTACTTAGAAGAATAATATTTCAAACCTCTGTCACTCCTTTCAAGCCTATTCTTTCTTACGAATGGGCTTTAGAAAATCTTTTGAAAATAGATACCGAGTGAGAGAAGACAGGCTCTGGGGTGAAGGGACCCCGAGACTGTTTGTGGCCCTGGTCTCGCCCCCAGCCACGGCCCCTCCCATGCGCCTGTGCAGCGTCCCATCAACAGGTGAAGGGTGTTTTCCAGCTCCTTGAAGCTGAGCTTGGCATTGTGACTTGCCTGGGCCAGTGGGACAGGTGATATGCAAGCACAGCCCTGACAGGCACCTAGGGGACCAGGCCCGATGGCTCTCACCCCTTTGCAACTGTCACGAGCACATGCCTGCACCAGCCTGCCGGAGACCAAAACACACCCGGCCCAAGCCGAGGGGCAGAGGCTGTCCTAGGGCAGCCAACAGCTAGCCAAGCCCTGCAAAGGGAGTGAATCCACCCAGATGAGTTGAATCCTTCAGGCTCATGAGCTAAGCAAGTGTAGATTTTTATGTACCACTGAGCTTTGGGGGCTGTCTTTACAACATTACTGTGGTAATAAATAGATGATATACTGGAGGAAAAAAGGGCCTAAGGTGGATAAACCTGAATACCATCATGACAAAATATGCCTCCCTCACGATTACAAAGACATGATCCTGCCTTCACATTTGGGCTGTGGGAAAAATAGCAGAAGATGTGAACATGACAGCAATGCTGTAGTCGGCCTGTTCTTGACAGCCAGGGCAGACTGGTGTGTCCTCCCCCAAATACAGACATGTAGCTCTGTGTCTTTGTGTCTGCTGTTGAGGGGCCTGAGAGGGCCAGGAGGAGGGGATCAAGACTCATGTCAGGGCCAGGGTATACCAGTGATTGTCGCATGGGTTGCCTTTATGATCTCAGCTGGTAGGCCTGGGAGTCAGGAGCCTTCTCCATTCTACAGATGAGAAGACTGAGACCTACAGAGATGAAGTAACTTAACTGTGTAAATCAGGGGCTGGCAAACATCTTCTGTTGAGGGGCAGAGAGCAGGTATCTTAAGCCTGTGGTAGTCTCTGCCACAGCAACACAGCTCTGTCATTGTGGCATGAAAGGAACTGTAGACCACACCCCAGTGAATGAGTCTCCCGCGGTAGAAAGCATGTATGAACACTGATGTTCAATTTCATATACTTTTCACATATCACAGAGTAATATTCTTTTGATTTTTTCCCCATCATTTCAAAAAGTACCAACCATTGTTAGCTCACATGCTAAATACAAAAATAGGCAGCAGGCCAAACCTTGCCAACCCCTGAGGTAGACATCAGGGCTTAGATTCAAACTTATAAAATTTTGCAACTGACTAGGAGGCCAAAAAAATCTTTGCAGAGTTTGGACGTTTCTTAGGTTCCATTGCCTTCATTACTGCTGCCTAATACCCTTCTATATAAAACGTCAAGTAAATATCCACCTCTCCTCTTTTGTAGAGTGGTATTCGATGCAGCGTCCTAAAGTGCTGACACTTTATTTGCAGTTCTCTGGGAATTAACCAGATTCACTCAGCATGGGTATGAGCGTGCGTGTGTGAGTGTGTGCTGAGACAGATTTCAGTGAACTCCTGGCATGCCGTGAAAGATCGCCTAGGTGAGGTAGGTACGCAGTGCTATTATCGCCTCCACGTTGCAGATGAGGAAATGGTGGCTTGAAGGGGTTAAGCAGCTTGTTCAAACTGACTCCACACGGGGAGCCGAAATTCAGACGCCTGCTCTCCCAGCTCCAGCACCAGCGCTGCCAGCACCACCCCTTCCTGCTCGCCGCAATCCTGGGGAGACAATTAGCTGTCCCGTGAAGCCCTTGCCTGCCACCAGCGCCATCTGAATCATGCTTCGCCTGAGGCTGTCCCATTTGAACAAAACAGGAACATAAATAGTCATGACAGGATGAAAGAAGCAGGCCAGGCTGTTTAAAATCATGCGTGCAGAGAACATTTTGCGAAGGCAGTTCAGCTCGCTGGCCTCTGTGCCACGCTGATGAAGTTCTGATGCTTGGCGGACCTCATGGCATTCCGTGGTCCTCTGATTTCCAAGAGGGAAGCTGATCCCTCACCATTGTTCAACGTGCTGTCGTGTCCCGAAGCTGGAGTTTCACCTAGAGACAGGCCAGCAGCCGCTTCTGACCATAGACGACGCATCTGCAGCCTTCTCTTCAGAACAAAACCAGCAGCTTCCCTGGCCCAGGTTGTCCGAAGGGCGCTTTCTTCACCTTGAAAGAGTCTACGTCTCCCCGCAGCGTCTCACCGCCTGCCGTCAAGGCGCCAGCGCCAGCACCAGGGCACACTCTGGTGTAACCAGCCTCCCTGGGGCGCTTTGTATCCCGTTCACAAAGCATAAAACACACACGGAACTGTCCATTCTCTGGGCTCTTCTTTTTCATCCGTAACACAGGTGCATCGAACATCCACACGTGTTCTAAAGCAGGATTCAGAAACCCGAGTATCTATGGCCACAAGCCTCCACTTCCCAGCCTTGTGAAGGTGGATGAGATGTTTCCATTGCTGAGACTCAGTTTCCCTCTCCATAAAATGAGCGTTTGTAGTCATGTCTGTGAGAGCATTTTAAAAACTCTAAAGGCCCCTACATGTAGGTAAGCAAAAATTATATTAAACCTACAAAGGGTCAGTAGCTCCAATTGCTGCAGCACTCACCAGTCAAGGAGGCTGTAAGCAAACCGAATCCGACTGGGGTAAAGTCCCAGAACCCTGGGCCGGCTTCCAGGTCCCTGGAGGATGCAGCAGGACAGTGGAGCAGGGTTGCTGCTAGGTACCCCATGCTGCAGCTCCCCTGTGGCGTGCGTTGCTTCCCTTCTCCAGATGAATTTCCATGCCGGTGTACACAATGTTTAAAAACTGCCGCCACTACCTCCCTGTGACCAGATTCTACAGCATAGCTTTTATCTGAGGATATTTCCTTTTTCACCACAGCCCTCAATGCGCTCCGAAATATCACTTTGCAGATTCCACGAGAACAGTGTTAGCAAACATAGCTGACTCTTTCTGACTGAAAACACAAAGTTGAAGGAGTTATAAAGTCTAGGCCAGGTGCCGTGGCTCATGGCTGTAATCCCAGCATTTTAGGAGGCCGAGGTGGGCGGATCACCTGAGGTCAGGAGTTTGAAACCAGCCTGGCCAACAAGGCGAAACTCTCTCCTAAAAATATCAAAATTTCTAGTCACATCTTCCTTTTCTAGCCAAGTTATGTTTCTGTTCAATACTATTAAGATTTTATTTCTTTTTTACTTCCCTCCAAATTGAAGAATGGCTAAGATTGATGTGATGCATGTCGAGCTAGTGCCGATCACACTTAGGAATTAGGCTCAGCTCTAAACGAGTAATGCTGATGTTTGTTGAAATCTTGAAGCCTTGACTTTCTGTTCAGAGGAACAGCGGTGAACTTGATCTCCTCTTCAACTGTGTGGGCCACTGCCAGGGCCCTGCAGACAGCAGTCCCACAGTCTCTCCTGCTGGATTAAGTGGCCGATGCCTGACACGGCCTGGTATTTGGGGTGGGGAGGTAGGAGATAATAAGCAGTGATTTCATTTGTTTCTACAAGTTACAGATGGTGTGCTGGGTCCTTCCTCGGGGCCTTGTGTCAAGGGCTCGGGACCCTGCTGGGACAGGGGAGGCAGCTCCTGCTCAATTGCCATCAGTGATGAGTGTGACATGTGGAATGTACACGTCCTCTAAATGTTTACATGCCACGATGAGGCATTTTAATAGGTAAAACATTAAAATCTATACTTTTTCTCTCTTTAAAGCACAGCTCAAAATGACCTCTGTAGAATAAACGGAATGAGCTAGGTGTGGAACTCCAGGCACCGCGGCAGATAAAGGGCTGTTCATTAACATTTCAAGCACTGCAGCGAGGTGGGTCTAAGCAGCTGGAGTTAAGTCGTGTGTTATGATATTCCTATTGTGAATTCTTCACTGGCTACTATAATCTTTACTGAAGCCTAAACCAATTCTCAAATAACTTCACCTTCCATTGTTCCAAAAAGAAAGAAAAGCTATCTATTCGAAGCTAGTTGAAAGAGCAGTTATTTGCCTGTGACCTGCCCTGGGAGTGTGTGCCTGTATGTTCAGCTCACATGCATTTGCAGACACACTCCCACAGGCTGCCAGGAGCTGAAATCCACAAATGGGTCCTTAAGTCATAACTGACAACAAATGTGTAACGAGATTACAATTTCACGACTTTTCTTAAACTGCTTTTACTGTAAGCTCTGGAAACGTTGGTTTCAAAAATCAGTCATGTTACTGTCACTCTTGGAATTTGAGAGCCCAGAGTCTAAAAACCAGAAAGGTTGTTCAGAACTTGGTCCCCGGCCTCTAGAGCCTTCCCAACACGGGATGGGCGTGCGCCTCAGGCACAGATGATTTCACTCCCCAAAGACCGAGCCAGAGAACTCTAAGGTTCAACTGATCACCTGGCTTATTTTATCCATAGTCCATTTTCATTTCTTAGAAGAGACACAGTTTCTTTTTATCTCTGTCTTCTCCTGACTAGTTTAATTAGATCAGCCCTCAAATACACTGTGTGATTAGCACAGGGATATCATTTTTATTCTTGTTTTGTTTTGGTCTCCCTTCACGTAGCTCTAATCATTTTTATTCTTGAATGGCATAAATCAAACTTTTGAATTCCTAAGAAAATGCCTTTTCTTTTTTTAAATTAAAACTTGCCTTTTGACTTCCCATTTATTTATTTATTTTTATTGTTAGATAAAGCAGATAAAATGTATTGACAATTTAAAATTGTTGTAAGGACTCTGGGGCAGAATGCAGACTTTAGGGGCTCCCCAGGGCTGATGGAAGGGGCAGTCCGCATCCTCCCTTCTCACAAGGTTCAGCTCCCATCCCAGCCTCCGGGGTCTCAAGAGCTGTGGGCAGAGAATCCTTCTCCCTCTGTGGGGATCATGTGGGGCGTGGGTGCTAACAGACCCCTCTGTGGGTTAGGAGTGGAGGTTTGTGGCGTGAGCCAGCAGTCTCCCCAGTGCTCACTCCGATCTGAAGGGGCGTCCTCTGTGGGTTAGGAGTGGAGGTTTGTGGCGTGAGCCAGCAGTCTCCCCAGTGCTCACTCCGATCTGAAGGGGCGTCCTCTGTGGGTTAGGAGTGGAGGTTTGTGGCGTGAGCCAGCAGTCTCCCCAGTGCTCACTCCGATCTGAAGGGGCGTCAGAACGGGAAGCCAGGCCGCTTTTATGTGACGGCCCCTCTGAGGCCTGGAGTGAGCTCACCAGAGCCCTGGGCCTGCAAGAACAGCTTTGGTTCAAAAACCATTTGGCAGAGGCTTCAGGAAAGACAATCACACAATGCACTAAGCTGGAGAGACACAGGCTTGGGACATGAAGGCGAGAGGTGACAAAAAGAATCCCTGAGCAGGCTGGGAGCTGACATCACAAAGGATCTGTGAGGTTTCTGGGATAGCTTATGCCTTACTTCCCATCAAATTTGGATTAGCTGTGGCAAAGGAGGAAAGAGAACAAATAAAGGAAATCCAGAGATAATCCTCAAACCTCCATTTGAGCTAACAGTTTAAATTCCTGCTATGCCAAACCAAGCTTTCTGTGTTTACCAGAGTTGATAATGAGAGGCAGAGTAAACCAGCCTCACTTTAACCCCATTCCTGCAGAGCTCCTGCTCAGCCTGTGACTGTCATCGCTGGGGACATCCTGAGTATGGATAAGTCTATCCCAGCCCCACTTGGGAGCTGGGTGACACAGGGGATGCGGGAAGAGGACCCACCCCAATGGGCACCAGCAGCCACTGGGGGATGCTGAGGGAGACTGCTCCAGGCCAGCAGTGCCAGTCCAGGCAATGCATGGGGCAGGGGGAGCATGCCCAGCCAGCCAGGGAGGGCAGAGGCTGCAGAGGCTGCCTAGGGGCATTGCTGAGCAAAGGCGACCAAGGCCCAGCCTAGACACAGCTGGAGGAGGGGGATGTGTGGGGAGCCAGGCAGTGATGAGGCAGGGGTCTCCCTCTCCCCCTTTTCCCTCCCTCTTTTTCTCTTCCTCTCCCCCTGCCAGCTCTTTCTTTCTCTCTCCTCCATCTCTCCCTTTCCCGCTCTCCCTCTCCCTGTTCCTCCCTCTCCCTCTCCTCTCCTCTTCCTCTCCTTCTTCCTCTCCTTCTTCCTCTCTCCATCTCCTTCTTCCTCTCTCCATCTCCTTCTTCCTCTCTCCATCTCCTTCTTCCTCTCCTTCTTCCTCTCCTTCTTCCTCTCCTCCTTCCTCTCCTTCTTCCTCTCTCCATCTCCTTCTCCTCTCTCCATCTCTTCTTCCTCTCTCCATCTCCTTCTTCCTCTCTCCATCTCCTTCTTCCTCTCTCCATCTCCTTCTTCCTCTCTCCATCTCTCCTCCTTTCTTCTCTCCCTCTCTCTCCCTCCCTTTATCCCTCTTTCTCCTTCTTTCTCTCTCTTTCTCCCTCCCTCCCCTCCCTTCCTCCCTCTCTCTCTCCTTCTCTCTCTCCCTTTCTCCCTCCCTCTCTCCCTCTCCCTTTCTCCCTCTCCCTTCTCCCTCTCCCTCTCCCTTTCTCCCTCTCTCTCTCTCCTCTCTCTCTCCCTTCCTCCTCCCTCTCTCCCTTCTCCCTCCCTCTCTCCCTCTCCCTTCCACCCTCTGCCTCTCTCTCTCTCTCTCCCTCTCTCTCCTGCTTTCCTCTCCATTTCTGTCCCCCTCCCTCTCTCTGTCTCTCCCTCCCTCCGTCCCTCCCTCCCTCCCTCCGTCCCTCCCTCCCTCCCTATGTCCCTCCCCTGGCCCTCACTCTCACTGCCTGTCTCCCACTCCCTTTCTCCTCTGACACCCACTATCTTAAAACCACAGGCTTGGTCATGGCAAAACCGGCCCCTCACTGGAAGTGGACTCAAGTGTCACTTCAGTTTCTATGGTCCTGAAGCCCTAGCCCCTAGCTGATATGCAGTAGCCAGAGGCCGTCTTCCCATGCAGACACAAAGGCTCTCAGAGCCACCACTGAGATGTCCTCTCCTTGGTGAGCCCCTTGTGAGATGGCTTCATGGACTTTTACTGACCTTCTCAAATAATTTTTTCTGAGTGGAAACAACCGCTCAGGGTCTAGATCTGGGCTGTAACTCAGCAGTATAGCTAAGGAAATTGCTGACCTTGGATAAGTCACTTGGCTGCCTCCTCTGTAAAATAGGAATAAAGTTAGCCCATCTCACCCAGCTCACAGGTTGACTCCAGCCTGAGTAATGCATCCTTCGTATCTAAGAAACGCACCGGAGAACTACTCCCGGGGACTTTCCCTCGCTCCCTCCTTTCTTTCCTTCCTTCCTTCCCCCCTTCCTTCCTCCCTCCCTCCCTCCCTCCCTCCCTCCCTCCCTCCCTCCCTGCCTCCCTTCCTTCCTCCCTCCCTCCCTCCCTCCCTCCCTCCCTCCCTTCCTTCCTTCCTCCCTCCCTCCCTCCCTTCTTTCCTTCCTTCCTTCCTTCCTCCCTCCCTCCCTCCCTTTCTTTCCTTCCTTCCTCCTCCCTCCCTCCCTCCCTCCTTTCTTCCCTTCCTTCCTTCCTTCCTTCCTTCCTCCCTCCTCCCTCCCTCCCTTCCTCCCTCCCTTCCTTCCTCCCTTCCTTCCTTCCTCCCTCCCTCCCTCCCTTCTTTCCTTCCTTCCTTCCTTCCTTCCTCCCTCCCTCCCTCCCTCCTTTCCTCCCTTCTTTCCTCCCCCTTCCTTCCTTCCTTCCTTCCTTCCTCCTTCCTTCCTCCCTCCCTCCTTCCTTCCTCCCTCCTTTCCTTCCTTCCTTCTTTCCTTCCTTCCTTCCTTCCTCCCTCCCTCCTTCCCTCCCTTCTTTCCTTCCTTCCTTCCTTCCTCCCTCCCTCCCTCCCTCCTTTCCTCCCTTCCTTCCTCCCTCCCTTCCTTCCTCCCTCCTTTCCTTCCTTCCTTCCTTCCTCCCTTCCTCCCTCCCTCCCTCCCTCCTTTTTCCTTCCTCCTCCTTTCCTTTCCTTCCTCCTTTCCTTCCTTCCTTCCTTCCTTCCTTCCTTCCTTCCTTCCTTCCTTCCTTCCTTCCTTCCTTCTTTCCCTTTCCTTTTTCCCCTCTCTTTCTTCCCTTTTTCCTTGCTTTTCTCTTTTCCTTTTCATTCGTCATGGAAGTACCTCTGGCCATATGAACACTGAAGCTTCCGGCATCCCCCACCCCATTGATATTCTGATGCTTTTTAATTCTTTTCCATTTGGTAATAATTTTATAAATGTGTTCTGAGAAAAAAATTTAAAGATTAAATGATGTGAATACAATGAAACTGGATGGAAATTTCAGACACTTAGAATGCACATGTAAACTGGCAAGTTATTATTCAGGAACTGGAGTCTTCTGGGGGCACATGAGGTAAAAAGGACAGACTGGGCCTCAAATTTCACATAGTTTCAACAGGACTTTCATACAAATTCCTTCTGGAAAGGGGAAGTCCTGGACGGTCCTGGAAGGACATTTCTAACCACCTCGAGTTCTCTTCCTTTTGCTATCTGAAATGCCCAGAAGGAGCCCCAGTGGGCTCCTTACCAGCTGCCAACAAGTTCAGGCTCTTCAATCAGTATTCTCTGTCTTTCTTCTGAAAAAATAACAACCCAGTCTCTGAGTGAAGGGCTAAGCCCATAAAGAGGTCCTAGTTCAAAGGCACAACTCCCCTACTGTGTTATCCTGAGGACAGAAAATGGTCTCAGCCCTTCCCAAATCTTCCAGAGGCCCTCACCCTTCTCCCCATACTCCTCCACCCCCTCGCCCATCAGTCCAATAGCCTTTAGACAATTGGCTTTCTTTGTCCCCTTGGGAGAAGGCTGGAGGAGGAATAAGATAGCGCTGCCCACCCACAAAGCTTTCATAAGGACGAGCTCCTGGCTGCAGAAAGCAAGGGGCTTCTCCACTGGGCAGCGCATCTTGAGTCTCACAAGTGCAATGGCACCTCCCCTAGTTGGTGTCCTCAACCTTATTACCTGCTCTCTGAGCCCTGGGCTTACAGCCACTTACACAAAGGGTCACAGGCCCGAAATCAGGGCACTGAGCTTCTTCCTAAGGGAACAGGCAAATGTTGGCAGCAGACATCAGAGCATCAGGGCTTCCTGAATGAGCACTGCTGTCACTGAAACATAGACAGAGGTGTCCCATCAAACATACCTCCACGGAGGAGCACTTGGGGGCAGCTCTCCACCAGGACCGTTCAAGCAGCTGTTTGGTAAAAACAAAAAGGATGTGACACCTCTTGTCTTCTCTTTCCTGTTTTGTTTTAGGGCATCAGGTGCAGCATATCCACAGAATTAAAATGAAATGTTCTTCTGATCATTATTATTATTCAGGATTTTTTGAAGAAACACAGTGAGGACCCTATAGCCCTGAGAACCTCACTGGTATTTTAGTGTTCTTACATGTCACCAAAAGACTCACGCAAGCAATCTCACAAAAAGCAATTCATAACAATGGAAACCACCCTCAGTCACTGAGAAAGGATCTCTTGGGTTTTAAAAGATCTTTTCAATCTTTGAAGTATTCCCTTGGCCTGACTCGTTTTGTCCCTTGAAGGACTTTTTATAGAACATGAAACTCCCTTCACATTAGGCATTTGAAATCCAAGCTTTTTTTTTTTAAGTTGCAAAAGACATATTTTTTTTGCAGACCATCTGTTATTTAGTAACGTGCAAATTACCAATAAATAATTCCAGATTCTTTTTTTGCAAGCATAGCTATAAACAAACTGATCCACATGCAGAAATGGAAGTCATTTTCTCTTTGAAAATTCATTAACTTCTGCACGATTGGAAAAGATTGGGAGAGAAGCTTCCTGGCAGATGTCCATGAGTGTTATTACTGTACACAAATAATAACATGAGGCCAAACACTGACATTCTTTGTGAATCTTCCTCTTGTTTAGCATTCACTTCAGTGGTCTCACCATACGGGGTTTATATGTGTGACTATAAAACCCTTTAAGATGGATTTATGTGTAATAATCATATTCTTTTATCCGGCTAAACCATTGGAAAACTATGATTCTTCTCCTATGAAACAATAGAGAATCACAAATGAAAATTGCATTTAACATTTTTATTCCCAAGAAGTTACTGGGAAACCAAATTTCCTAAGTGGTTCACCAAATGAGCCACTGCCATTTCATAGGCAAGGGCATTTGGATTTGTGTCCTTGCCGGGATAGTTTAAGGGAGTAGAAGGAAAGTAGTCTTTACAAAATCTACACAAAATGCTACCTCCAAAATTGCAATGAAAAGCCATTGACGAGCTACCAAAAGCAGACAGAAACTATTGGAAAGTTAACCTTTGAAAGATGAGAATTAAACTGAGTAAATGTCTTAGTTTCCTATTGCAGCATAACAAAGTATTGCAAATGTAATGGCTGAAAAAGTAGGAATGTATTATTGCGTAGTATCTGTGGGGAATCTGGATACATGTTAGCTGGGTCCTCTGTTCAAGGTCACACCAGATTGAAATCAAAGTGACAAGGCTGCCATTTCACCTGAGGTTTGGGTCTCCTTCCAGCTCACTGGCTATTGGCAGAATCCACATGTTTGAGGCTGTAGGACTAAAGCCCTCAGGTCTTATAGGCTGCTCATGAAGCCCTGGCAGATGGCACTCCCCGTATGTGGGGGTTGCTTCTTAAAGGACAGTGGGAGTGCTCCTGCTACTTCTAATCTCTCTGACTTCTGTTCATATGATTAGATCAGACCCACCCAAGATAATTTCCCCTTGGACTAACTCAATGTCGACTGATTAGGACCCTTAATTACATTTGCAAAATTCCCTCACTGTTCCCACATAATCAACCTAATTGCACAAGTGAAGTCCTGTCATAATCAAAAGTCTCACCACACTCAAAGGAAAGAGATTAGTCAGCACATATGTGCTGGCTGCAGGAAACTTAAGGATCGTCTTAGAACTTTGTCTACCACAGTGAGATTTAAGGGTTCATGCATTTTGCCTGGTGACACTTTCTAATTTGCATGGCAAGTACAGAAAGTCTTAAAAGTTTAAGGAGCCAGAAGCCACAGTTCAAGTCTGACAAGGTAACTAGACAATTAGAAGGAAAATCCCAACAGAAAGGAAACTTCAAGAGGGATTGAGTTCATCAATCTGCACGTAAACTCTTCCCAGATAATAAACTCTCTTAACCATTGGACCATGCACATGCATGTGAGACTTCAAAAGGCCAGGCAAGTAAAACAGCTGGAGGCTGAAATAATTGAGAGATTTCAGCTGCTGGATATCACAGTAGACCATTTGACAACCTGCTGCAACAAGACTTGACGTGTTTCAGAGGAATATAATTAAACCCAGAGTCTCTACGAGTATTTACAATATTCAGTATGCATTAAAAAAATTAGTAGAAATACAAAGAAAACAAAAAATTGTAACCCATACTCAAGAAAAAAGTCAATAAATACCAGCTCCAGGATGACTGAGATATGAAAAGAGCAAGCAGAGACTTTAAAGCTGCTCTTATAAACTTCCAAGAAATTAAAAGGAATATTTGCAGTTCTACTCTCTTTGTGGTTACACTTGTCTGCTATCTCTTTACTTATCCCTTTGTTTTCAATCCTTCTTTGTTATTTAAAATAGAGGAAAACTTCAAGAGAGATTTTGACTAGTATATATATATATATATATCAGCAAAATTGACTGGAATATAAATATATATATTTGTATATATTATATATTTATATATGATATATATTTATATATTATATATTTATATGATATATATTTCACATATATATTATATATTTATGATATATATTTCATATATATCATATATTTTATATTTATATACATATTTATATATTATATATTTTATATATGATATATATTTCATATATATCATATATTTTATATTTATATATAATATATAAATTATATATAATACATAATATATATTTATATATTACATATAATTTATATATTTTATATAAAATATATAATATAATATATACTATATAAATATATATTTATATATATATATAAACCTTGATGTTAGGGAGAATAAAGAGGAAAGAAAGGAAGTAAACAAAGATGACTGATATGGTTTGGATCTGTGTCTCCACCCAAATCTCATCTCAAATTATAATTTCCACGTGTTAAGGGAGAGACCTGATGGGAGGTGACTGGATCACGGTGTGGTTTCCCCCATGTTGTTCTCATGATAGGGAATGAGTTCTCACGAGAACTGATGGCATTAAAGTGTGACACTTCTTCATTCACTCTGTCTGTCTCTCCTGCTGCCGTGTAAGATGTGCCTTGCTTCTCCTTTACCTTCTGCCATGATTGTAAGTTTCCTGAAGCCTCCCCAGCCATGCGGAACTGTTAGTCAATTAAACCTCTTTTGTTTATAAATTATCCAGTCTCAGGTAGTATTTTTATAGCAGTGTGAGAACAGACTAATACAACAACCAAATGTCTCATGTTGTAATGAATGAGGAGTTGAGGAGAGAGGTGAGTGGGAATGTGAAAAGATTTTAAAGCTCATGAACACCAGAAAAGGGGAAATAGCCATTAACCAGAGAGAAAAGGGGCAGAAAAATGAAACTGGATCATATGAACAAACATAAGAAAAAGCAACAAAATAGAAGAAATAATACTAAATTTTACTTTAAGTAAGTTTCTAATTTTTAGCGTCTAGTTGGGTTTTGTTGTTTTTATACAATCTGGAGATGTCTGGTTTTCAACAGAGTTTAGTCTTTTTATGTCTATTGTAACACTAATTTTTAAAATTAATTTTCTATCTTTTAGGGCAACATCTTTTAATAATTTTAATTTTAATTTAATGGGGACTATTTAATTGGGACCATAATAGGTAGGCACTATTAATTCTTTCATGTCAGTCAAACACTCAAGGGATTAAAAGATGTTGTAAAGCCAAAATTAGGCACTTGTTGAATTTTAATCTGTTCAAGATTGGACAGAGTTTTGATCATCATTTCAACTAATTTAATGTTTATTAACCCACATGAAGTTTTTTTTTGTCTCTTTCATTTTTCTAGAAATATATTCATTTCATCTAGGTTTTCAGATTTATTGGGACACAGCCATTATATTAATTTGTTCTCACATTGCTATAAAGAACTACCAGAGACTGGGTAATTTATATTAAAAAGAGGTTTACTTGACTCACAGTCCCGCAGGCTGTACAGAAAGCATGGCTGGGGAGGCCTCAGGAAACTTACAATCATGGCAGAAGGCAAAGGGGAAGCAGGTAACTCTTACATGGCAGGAGAAGGAGGAAGAGAACAAGGGGGAAGGTGCTACACACTTTTAAACAACCAGATCTCACGAGATCTTACTACCATGAGAACGGCGAGGGATGTCTGCACCCATGATCAAATCACCTCCTACCAGGTCCTCCTCCAACATTGGAAATTACAATTTGATGTAAGATTTGGGCAGGGACACAAATCCAAACCATATCAGCCATCTATAATATCCTTTCATAATGTTTTAAAGTTTATTGTATCTAAGATTATTTTCCCATAGTCGTTCTGAATTTGGTTTCTTTGCATCTTCTCTCTCTTCTACTTGATCACTTTGCCAGCAATCTCACTCAGTAGCTTTTTAAAGATTCAGCTTTTGGTTTTGTTATTTTTCATTATGAAATTTTTGTTCTAAATTTTAAAATTACTGAGCCAAACATTTACTCCCACAACTAACACTGTTCATGTCCTGGGGAAATACTTGTCCATATCTCTTACCCTATGCCCTGGCATAAAAGGCAACTATTTCAAAATGCCATGAAGGTGTGTGGCTCATGCTGCTGCTGACTTTAGAAAATGACATTGTGGTGTTGTGTTTGGATAATGTTAGCAATGGGAGAACTTAACTAAGAGAAAATAAAAATTAATTGCCTCATCAAATCCTTTCCTTCAGAGAGCACAAAGGCAGTAGTTTTTTTTGTTTGTTTGTTTGTTTTTGTTTTTTTTTGAGACAAGGTCTCACTCTGTTGCCCAGGCTGGAGTGCGGTGGTGTGATCTCAGCTCATTCCAACTTCTGCCTCCTGGGTTCAAGCGATTCTTATGTCTCAGCCTCCCAAGTAGCTGGGGTTAGAGGCGTGTGCCAATATGCCTGGCTAATTTTTTTTCTGTATTTTTAGTAGAAGTGGAGTTCCAGCATGTTGGCCAGGCTGGTCTCAAACTCCTGGCCTCAAGCAGTCTGCCCTCCTCAACCTCCCAAAGTGTTGGGACTATAGGTGTGAGAGACTGTGCCCAGCCAAAGGCAAAAGATTCTGGGATAACACAATATTGTTATGTAGTAGTAGAATTAAACATGATTTTTCTGTGTGGTTTTGTTTTACTTCTCTTGGTTTTCTAAGTTGTAGTTCCAAAGGTCATCATAAGTTAGTATTTATTTGTAAAATTTGGACGTAAAAATTTAAGGAACATTTTGCAATATAGAAAAAAAATTTGTATTACTCTCAAATATGTAAATACGTTGATTGAAACATAATGTTAGAAACTAGATAAGATTAAATGTTAGAATTATAAAAATATTTAACAAGATTTATTTACATTTCAAAAAATCACATTTTAATTAGAGTACTAAAATTTATTAATTGTAATTTGTATTTTGCTTTTGAATATTGATGGATAATTTGTAACGTTTCAGAAAAAAAATAACGTTTTGGAAACTATATAAAAGAATTTCAAATGTTCTATTTTGTCATTTACTTTATGTACATACAAATATTGATGAAAATACATTTATATTTTAAAACAATGACATATTAACCCTTTAGATTACTAGCAATGAATATAAGTAGTGATTACAATGGAAATAAAAATGCAAATAGACCTGAGAAAGAAAAAATAGGGAAAAAATGAACATTTTCAAAACAGAGGTATTCTTAAATAGTTAAAAACTAGAAAAAATAGGCTGGGTGCGGTGGCTCATGCCTGTAATCCCAACACTTTGGGAGGCCGATGGGGGCAGATCATGAGGTCAGGAGTTTGAGACCGTCCTGGCTAACACAGTGAAGCCCTGTCTCTACTAAAAATACAAAAAATTAGCTGGGCATGGTGGCACACGCCTGTAATCCCAGCTACTCTGGAGGCTGAAGCAGGAGAATCGCTTGAATCCTGGAGGCAGAGGTTGCAGTGAGCCACGATCATGCCACTGCACTTCAGCCTGGGCAACAGAGCAAGACTCTGTCTCAAAAAAAAGGAAAAAATAGAAATAAGCTGATGTTTTTCTGACCATAACTTGCATTAAATATGAATAAAACATTAGGCATTTTTATTTATAAATATTTAATCATTTATTAAAACAAGGAATATGATCAATAAAATTATTCTCATCAAATCCACAAGTTTATAAGATCATATGAAATCCTCACAATTTCATAATCTTTACTAAATGAAGATTTAACTACTGATTTTGAATATAACAATTTGAAAAGTCAACCTGAAGGCAATCATTGCAACTCTGACTTGTCAGTTAGAGATGAAGTAGGCGAATTAAATGGAAAAGATGAAACCTGAGACACTTGGCTCTGTTTATTGAATAACTGTCCTGGAAAACGGCCACGGCATCATCAGACAGTATGAGAATGTTTCCACCAAAATACAATGTGCTCAAATTAATTATGGGTTTTCATTGGTTGAAAATGGCAGAAATTTTAGGATTTTATTTTATACCAAAATCTTTTAAATGGAGGGAAAAATGTAGTTCCTATATGCTAGCCTGAAAGAACACATTTTGTTGCTGTTGTCAGAATGTTTTACAGAAAATCATCAACATTATCTTTAATGGGTCAGGAGTTTGAGACCAGCTTGGCCAACATGGCAAAACCCCGTCTCTACTAAAAGTACAAAAAGTAGTTGGGCACAGTGGCGGGCACCTGTAGTCCCAGGTACTAGGGAGGCTGAGGCAGGAGAATCGCATGAACCTGGGAGGTGGAGGTTGCAGTGAGCCAAGATCGCACCACTGCACTCCAGCCTGGGTGACAGAGTGAGACCTTGTCTCAAAAAAAAGAAGTATTAAAACTTAAAGATATTTAAGGGAATGTTTTTAAAATCAAAGGAAATTTCATGAGATGAAATATTTAGCAGGGAATGTTCTGGTATCTATAATTTACTTAATGATTATCAAAAAATAAGATGAGTTGATGGATGGATAGGAGATGAATTGATAGATAAATATATAAAACACTATAGTAAAATGTTAAAGGTATTAACAGAATCAAGGTGGTGAATATACAGGTGTTTACTAAAAATGCTTTCAGCTTTGCTGTGTCTCTGGTAATATTCATGATAAAATGTGGAACAAAAGTGAAATTGCATGCGAAGCTTACAAAAAGAGCCATATTCCAATAAAATACAAAGAAATTTAAACAAAAATGAAATGTTTACATGACTAAAAATGAAAAGATTTACATACAAAGAGCCCCAAAACTTATTTCTATAGAGATTATGGTCTGGCTATTAAAGGTCAAAGTACAATATACTTTTACTTAGAGAAAGTTAAACAAATCGAGCAATATTAACTGCTATTTTTGACTGTCTTCATAAAATCTCCAAATTCAAACATCAGAAGAAAAACTAAAATATAGATGGTAAAAAAAATCACGTTTTATAAATGATATATAATTCAAATCAAATTATTTCATAGTATTTTTCATGATAAAAATAATTTATCACAAAAACCTAATATAGTATATACATCATGATATGTCACATTTATGATTCATTTCTGAATCTAAGAATTTCTTTAAATTTTTTATTGAAAATTTCAGTGGCTGCTGCAGGGTAGTTTCTCCAAACTGGAATTAATTAAAATCAATCTAAATTGTAAAGGCTCAAGAAAATTGGTTTCATTTGGCATTAGTATCAACAGAAAACAAAGTATATATCATAAAATTTTCAATTATGAAAACACAAGTAGTGACTTCATTGAAAGAAAGACAAGAAAATAATTTTTATAAAAAATATATAACATATATAATTTATTAATAATGTTGGTCTTTATTGTTTTACTCTTCGAAACATTACCTTTCCATTAACAGAACATATGCAATAAACAAAGACATATGCAATAAATAAAAAAAGACATGCGCAATAAAAATTATATTCAGTAATCTTTGACACTTTGTCAACTTTTAGTCATGTTAAGACATAATTCTGTTTTTAAAAAAATTTAGACAGTCTCTTGAAAAATACAACTTAACAAAAGCAGATTCTAGGAGTAGATAACCAGCGAATACTATTTTTAGTAAGTAAAATGTACTAATTAAAATTAAATTAAATTTGTAAATCCATTCCCCAAACCACAGGTCTAAAATGATGTACTGGAAAATTCTTCTTAAAATCTTACACAAACTTTTCCAGAAAATAGAAAAGAAGGAACAACTTCCAAGCCCATTTTATGAGGCCAGAATAACTTAGTACCAATACCTGATAAAGGCATTAGAAGGAAAAAAATTTTAGGCCATAATAACCCTCATTAGCAGATAGTTTATATATGCTTTATGGCATATAGCTTATAAAGTATATTTTAAAGTATATAGTGAATACTAACAGTATATAAAAAAGGATCATCCATCCAAACAAGTTGGGCTCATTCTAGGAAGCAAGGTGTGACTTATCATTTGAAGATGAATCAGTGTCACCGGTAACACCAACAAAATAAAGTAGAAAAACAAAACTTCTGATTTCAATAAATATTTAAGAACATTTAATTAAGTTCAATACCAGTTCATGAAGAGGAAAAAAAAAAAAAAAAAAAAAAAAAAAAAAAACTTCTGGCAAATTGGAAATACAAAGATAATGCAGGCTTTGTTAGTGCCTCGCCCATATTCCAACTGTGATGCTCTTTCTAGGGCTTTTTTTTTTTTTTTTCATCCTAGAAAAAATGCAAGCCAGAAATGCTGGAAAGCTGATTTTAAGAAGTAACCCTCAGCCACTGCTGGTCTTTTTTCTGATGTGGGTAACTCTGAGCTCTGCCCAGGAGATTGAGCTCCAGTTGCCACAGTGGTAACTGAAGCAATTGCATACCCTCCTCTGTTCTCTTCTGTGCAGCCCTCTCCTCTCCCAGATTCTGCTCCATTGACTCATCACCTGACCTCACCAGGCTCCGTGGAGCTCTGTCTGCTTCACTTTGGGAGACTGGCTGGCTTCACTTTAGCACCGTCCCTCTGCTGTGGCCAAGAAACTCCCTCCAGGCAATGGACTGGGGTATTCATGGGGCTCACCTCATTGTTCCCCTAGGTGGAAATAAATGCAAGCAACCCAAAGGAGAACAAGCAAATGCCTCAGTTGGAGGCTGTTGGCTTGGGGAAGCTGTGGGCGGGCTACAGAAGTGGGATAGCCTGGATGATTGGTTAGAGGTGAATACTTGGATTTCTCTGGTTGGTCCTAAGTTGAGGGTAGGGGCAAAAATTAGGTAAGTTTTCAGTTTTTAATCAAGTCATGGCCATTTTGGACAATTTGTTATAGAGCTTTGTATTAGTCTATTCTCACATTGCTATAAAGACATACCTAAGACTGGGTAATTTATAAAGAAAAGAGGTTTAATTGGCTCATGGTTCTGCAGGCTGTATAGGAAGCATAGTGGCTTCTGATTCTGGGGAGTCCTCAGGAATTTTCCAATCATGGCAGATGGTGAAAGGGAAGGAAGCAGGCACGTCTTACATGACCAGAGCAGGAGCAAGAGAGGTGGGGGAGTGCCACAAACTTTTAACCAACCAGATCTTGTGAGAACTCACTCACTATTGTGACATAGTACCAAGGGGAAAATCCATCCTCATAATCCAATCACCTCCCACCAGGCCCCACCTCCAACACTGGGGATTATAATTTGACATGAGATTTGGGCGGGGAAAGAGATCCAAACCATACCAAGGTTATTGGTTGACTTCCTGGAATGGTGGCCAGGGATCATAGCCTGACTTCCTGGGCTTGTTGCTATAGATGGTGGGTTGGTTTACTGGGCAGGTTACTGTAGCTCATAGTTTGGCTTTCTGCACTGGTTACTGTCGATGGTGGTCTGACTCCTGGGCTGGTTATTGTAGATGGTGGGTTGGCTTTCTGTATTGGTTATTGTAGATTGTGGGCTGGCTTCCTGGGCTGGTTACTGTAGATGGTGGGTTGGCTTTCTGTATTGGTTACTGTCAATGGTGGTCTGACTTCCTGGGCTGGTTACCGTAGATGGTGGGTTGGCTTTCTGTATTGGTTATTGTAGATTGTGGGCTGACTTCCTGGGCTGGTTACTGTAGATGGTGAGTTGGCTTTCTGTATTGGTTATTGTAGATTGTGGGCTGGCTTCCTGGGCTGGTTACTGTTGACAGTGGGTGGCTTTCCACATTGGTTGCTGCAGAGGGTGGATTGGCTTCCTGAACTGGTTACTTTAGACAGTGGGTGGCTTTCTGCATTGGTTACTATAGACAGTGGGTTGGCTTCCTGGGCTCCTTACTGCAGATGGTAGTCTGAATTCCTGGGCTGGCTTTGCCAGTTGTGTGTCAGAGTTCTATTTTTCCATGCAGTCTGGCCATAGTCCATTTGTATATGCCATTTCTCATGTCTCAGGAATTACCCTTTGCTGCCTCTTGTGTAATGCCTGAAAACTGTTGTTCCAAATGCTTTTCTCAGCATTTTGGTTGTTTTAGGTGGGAGCATAAATTCAAGCCCTGCCCCTCTATCTGGGCCCCTCTATCAATGGGATGCCTTGACATCCCAGAGTGAGTTTCAGGTTAATTATTTTTCTGTAATCTACCTGGGCTTTACCTCCTTGATCCTCTCCCATTTAGTTTCCTCTTAGCCTTTTCGTAACCCCTTTGCTCTTTTTTGTTAACTGGTCCTGTGCAGCCAATACTCTTTTATTGCTTGCAGTCTCCGGCTGGGACCCCATCACAAACAGAAAGACCTCCCACAAACACTTCAGCACCTGTTCAGCCACCTGGGAACTTCTTAGCTCTGCAGGGCCTTTGGCCTCAATTTTGAGGTTCTAATACTTTCCTAAACCATGGCAGGATCCCAGATGCTTTGCTTGGACTCACCTGGTTATTCTGGCCAGGCTGGCCTCAGCACCAGATACATTGCTGCCCAGCCGCTACTCTTGATGAGCAGAAATCTGCCCAGTACCAGACACTCACTCCCTATTGTGTATTCCTGCAGCCCTGGAATGCCTTACTTTCAGATGCACTCCTCTTAAAACAGTTTAGTTGACTACAATCTCTTAAGCACCCTATAATGTTATCTAGGAAATTCCCACCTTTATGTATTTTTTTTATGTTCATGCCTATTATGGTCATTTTAGCTGCACATTATGCTATTTATCTTATTCATATTTTCCTTTCTGTGTGTTGATCATGCCCTACCCTAGATGATGGATTTTTTAGGGGAATGAATTTTTGAGACTGGAAAAATGGCTGCTTCTCTTGTATACACTAGATTTAAGAAGTATCTTTAGCTTTTTAAATAAGATTATATATAATCTCCACTCATGTAGAGACAAATATATTTAAGTGTACAGTTTTTGAATTTTCCCGAATAGAACACACCTGTGTAGTCAACACCCAGATCGAGAATCGGAACACTGAAATTGCATTTTATTTCTACTTTCCAGGGCTATCTCTGCTGTTAAGCTGACTGTAAGCTTTCTGAGGACAGGAACTGCGTATTGGTTGCTCACTTTTGTGTGTCAAGGGTTATAGCAGAGTGTCTGGCCCATATTGAGGGCCTAATTTATTGAATGAATTTTTTGATGGTATTAGGGAGATGGAGTCATGCTTTTACTGGAAATAAATTGAACCCCATCTGTAAAAAATGCAATTCCTTTCTCCTTGGCTGTTACTGACACATTTATCCTGTGTGTGTAATACACAACAAAACTCCGTAAAATTGCCGTTGTTGAAAGTATATTTAGCCGGGCGTGGTGGCTCACACCTGTAATCCCAGCACTTTGGGAGGCCGAGGTGGGCGGATCACAAGGTCAGGTGATCAAGACCATCCTGGCGAACACGGTGAAACCCTGTCTCTACTAAAAATACAAAAAAATTAGCCAGGCATGGCGCCTGTAGTCCCAGCTTCTAGGGAGGCTGAGGCAGGAGAATGGCGTGAACCTGGGAGGCGGAGCTTGCAGTGAGCCGAGACTGCGCCACTGCACTCCAGCCTGGGCGACTGAGTGAGACTCAGTCTCAAAAAAAAAAAAAAAAGTATATGTAAATAACAGTTAAAAAACAAAGCAAACTTTTTCTCTATTGTACCTATGAACAAAACAGACACAGCCTCTCCCGTTCTGACAAATGTTGGCAATTGAAACTGCTTAGAGTTAGGGTGGTGTGGATAGCTGTATGTGTTTGTGAGAGCAAATGTGTTTTGGGTAGAAAATGCATTGAAGTTGGCAAAATCCATTATGGTCTGGCAATCCAAGTGACAATAACAATCTGCCCCTTTTGGATAAGACGTTGGGTTTGCTACTCAAGGAAGGTGCAGGGAGAAGTTTGAGCCGAGTTCCACAAGTTGAGTCCAAATCTTATCTGTGATGAATAGCACTCATCCTTACCAAGTCCAGCACCTATTGTCTTGTATTTATCTTTGAGAGACAAAAAAAGTGGAGAAACTTGTGGCCTTTGAAAAATGTGTTGGGTGACTACATTATTCCAAAGTCATGGGCACTCACTGAAACAGTCATGGCTGGAAGTAAGTGAATGTCCTGCTTGCTCCAGGGAAGAGGGACTGGAAATGGCCCTGTAGAGGGGTACTGAGCACCCTCACAGAAGAACAGGCACAGGGAAGTCACCCAGCATTCTCATCACCACTGGGTCATGGGGACACTGCTACAATTTCCTCCTTTATGAAGGCTATCTTTGTTCATGCTCATAAAGAAGAACAAAGGGAGAACCTTGTTTATCTTGTGAAGGAAATGCAGAAAGCCTGGTATAGGTGAGAAAAAGTGACTTCCCTTTACTAACTAAAGAAATACAGGGGTCACCCCACTAGATGTGGGGTGTGGGTGGAGGTGGGGCTGAGTGTCCGAGAGAAAATGCGCTATGGTGTGGGCTGGAGTTTGCTATGAGTGAATTGTTCCACAGCCTTCCAGCTTCCTGCTAGGGCACTGAAATCCTTTGGCTCATTGTGGGATTTGGATGTGAGAGAATTTGCTCTAAAGGGACTTTGCACAGATAAGTCATTATTATTAATAAACACTTGGTGAATGCCAACCATACGCCTAATGCTGAAATAAAGCTTTCTTTTTCTTTTCAATGTTAAGTCACCAAGTAAAGGAGACAGCTACTCAGTCCCTGGTTATCCCAGAAGAGGCAATTTCATAGTCCCCCCGTCCCCACGTCCTCGTCTTTGAATCCTCCAGTGCATTCTCGAAGGGTCTTTTCTCTTCTTTTAAGAGAACATTCCAGGACATCATGAATGGTGACTCTAAACTCTTCACCCCTTTCATTATCAAAAGAGCAGATTTCAGAGAGGAATGTAAGTGTCTTCTGACATAGCCTGCAGTCCAACCTGCTCTTACAGGGTGACTCACTTCATAGCAGCTGGATTTTAATGCCATGTGGTATCAAGCAGGGCTGCTTCTAAATGACTGAGCTTGAATTACATGGATGAATCTTTAAAAATATATGGTAGAAAGAGCTGTGTTTATTTGTAGTGGGTTTCTTCTCCTGATTTTTCTCCCCACAATGTCTATCTGCATATTTCTCTGTCTGTACATTTGATCGCACAGGGAAGCAAGGAAAAGTGGGGTTTCTCTAAGGGAGACATGCAAAAGATGTTCGGAAAAGCTCCTTTCCTTTATTGCTTAGCAGTAACTTGTGTTTAGGGGGAATTGGCACCAAAACAGCATAGTTTAACTCTTTGTATTTTTAAGCAATAAATGGCTCTTTTAAATGACAGTGGTCCCCATTAGAGAAGATTGGGACAGGGGTGGATAAAGATTCAGAAGACATTAAACAAAGAGGAGAAGACAACAGCTTCCGGCGTTTTCACGATGACTTTCATTTCAGAATTTCTAAGCACCTCATAAACAGATGTTGAAAGGAGACTTAACTGATAATTTGCAAAACAGAGAAACTAGAGAAAAGCAGAAAATAATGAAAAGAAAAGCTTGCATGCTTTTTGGTAGAGTTTTGGGGGCTCTGGCCTTAGGATAGTCCCTTTCTCTTATTGCCTCTGGCACCCCAGGTCCTTCTCTGATGAAAGGCTGCATAAATTGCCCCTTCTTGGTATAATTTGAGAAGGCATACTTAGAGTCCCTCCAGATTCTTTCCACCATAGCCCACCAAGGTGTTTAAAAGCTTACCACTGAAGAGTCATTTATTTATCCATTCATTTGTTCAACAAATTCTTATTCTGTGCCTACTAAGTGCAAGAGTAGCATGATGGACTTGGCACAAGTTGGAATACTTCCCATCTCCCAAGACCATGGCCAGCATCTCTAGTAGATGTTTCTTGAAGGACCGAGATGCAGGCAGCCATCCCAAGACACTCTCCTTTTGTTTATGGTACCCCCCTACTTAGAATCCTTCAATGGCTGCCCTCCTACTTAAGATAAAGACTTGAGTACTGAGTGGGGCCCTGAAGCCTGGGTGCTCTGGCCCTGCTCCCTCTGCTGCCTCCCTGGAGGCCAGCCTTGTCGTTGCTTTGTCTTCCAGCTGCATTCTCTCCTGGGGCCTCCACAGAAGGCAGGTCCGTATTCTTCCCGACTTTAGGACCTTCAACCTTGTTGTCCTTATGCCTAGAATAGCCCCTGCCACGCACACACACCTCTTTACCTGGTTAACTTCTATTTACCTGGAGATCTAAGTTTAAGCGTTACCTCCCTAGGAAGCTTCCCTCAATTGTCCCTGCACCTGGTCGAGGTCGGGCCTCCTCCTCCTCACCTCCCGAGGGCCTGGTCCTGTTCCTGCCAGCACTAATTGCAGTGTATAATGAGATTTGTCTCCTATCATCTGTCTCCTCCGACAGAACTTCATAGCATGTTGCCTGGCTACATCATCCTGGAGCAGAGCTTGATCCCTGGCACTCAGCAGGCATTCAATTAAAATTCACTGAATCAATAAGTATGAACATACACATGGAATACGTATGTCTCACTGCTTTCCAGGCTGAGCCTCAGGGGTTAAAGATGAGGTGCATTTGAAAGAACATACAATTTGAAGTCAGACAGGGACAGGGACAACAACAGCCCTCACCCACTGCCCGTAGGAGCCTGGGCGAGGTGCCTGGTGACAGGGAGTGCTGTGTGCCAGAAACCAGACTGAGCATTTCATATATATTCTTATTTAGTCCTCACAACAGCACCCTAGTTTGATATTATTATTGCTATGTTAAAGATGACTAAGTTGAGAGATTTAGAGGTTACGCAGCTAACTAAACAAGTGACAGAGATAGGACTGGTGCCAACACCGATGCCCTTGAACACCACCCAGCTTGTTACCATGTGTGAGCCTGCGTTTTTCAAGAATTCGGTGAGCAGCCACCTGGAGAGCTGGTGTCTTAACAATCTTCTCTTCTTTAAGTCTCTCTACTCATTTTGTCACTCTCAGATAAATTCCTCAGTTCAGCCGGCTGCTAGGGATAAATGCTCCCTGGGGTTAGGTAGGGTGGAATTATAAATTTGTTGAATTCACAGTTTTTCCATTAGTTTCAGTTAGCTTTTGCTACACACCAAACTACCCCCAAAACATATTGGCTTCAAACAACCGCAGTTTGCTGATTCTCACAGTTCTGTGACTTGGCTGGGTGACTTCTCGGCCTTCCGTCACCAGGCTCACTCATGGGCTCCATGCAGCTGGGGGGTGAGATGGGCTGGAGGGTTCCATCAAACCCCTCTCACACGCCTGAGAGTTGTGCTGGTCACAGGCTGAGACCTCTCCGCTCTCCTCCCCACAGTCTCCCACCCTCCAGGAGGCTCGGCTCCCAGCGCACGACAACAGGGTTTCTTGAGGCCAGGCACTGGAAATCTCATAGCATCTCTTCCACTGCATTCTGTTATTTAGAGCCAGTTACGAAGTAGCCCAGATTCAAGTGGTGGGAAAATAGACACCCCCTGTTGAAGGGAGGAGCGCCAAAGTCTCATGGCAAAGGAATGAGAAATTGTTGTGAACATCTTTGAGTGTAAAATACCATGGCATATGATGGAGTGGGATGAGCTCACTAAAAATAGTCACAAAGCATTTGCCATCAATATAGGAAAAGCTCTGCGAAAAATGGGGGAACAATGGCATGTATTATTGTCATAGCAAAGTTTACAGGCAAAGAAACCATGCATAGACTGAAGTACAAAACGAAGGAATGAAAACGCACAAATGAAAGAGAAAGAGAATGGAATTCCACCTCCAGGTGTTTCCAGGAGTTTTAGCAGCAGGCAGTGGCGGAGACAGAGTCCACGCTGACCCCTCCTCTCCGAGGACTGCCCGGTGTGGGGACGCACATCTTCATCCGCTTCCAGCAGAGCTCGTCCTGAGTTTGGAGGACTGGGCCTGCCAGCCTCACCTCCCCTTCATTTCCTCCTGTAGGATCCTCTCTCTCCCCCGCGTTCTCCATCCTCCCTAAGACAGGAGCCAGCTTCAAAAATTGATTGGTTGCTGTTGTGGCAGTATTTGCTCCCCTTTCCAATAAAAACATGCCAGATCCACATGTCAGCTACCCAGGGAGACCGTCCACACCGCGCAGCTTGAGCTGAGGTGCCAGGGACCCCGGGAACGGGAAGGAATGCAGTCCGTGCTGGAAAAGTCCTATGTCCAGACACCCACAAAGCCTCCCCCAGGCCCCTCAGGGACTGTCAACTCTTGGTGGCTCGACCCAGGGGAGCTGCAGAGAATCTGCCCTCAGACTGCTGAGAAGACACAGCCTGGAAAGGGTGTCAGAGGCTCCTCTGGGGGCAGAAAGGTGTCGTTCACACTAAATATCGCTTGGATTGAAATCCAGATCTCAGTTTAGATAAAAGGGCTACTCTTGCCTGTAAGTTTCTCTGGGCAATTGTTCATTTATGAAATGAAGACCTTCTTTAAGGCCTCTGTGCAAGTTTTATCCTTTCTTTGTAGCGTCTTCAAACTTTGTTACTGAGGCGGCCTTGTACCATTGCAGCGCTCCCAAAGTCATCCACTAAGGTGCCCTGGGTGGCCAGAGGGCAGTGCGCCCCAGGAGGCTCTGGGCTGAACCCGAAATTTTCACATGTAAGACATGTAGACCACATTTTACATTTCTATCAAATAATGACTTTGCAGGAAGGATATTTGATGTTCTCTGAGTTCCTTTGCGTCTTCATGTACCTCCGAGTTTAAACGTGTCAGATTGAGAAACACAGAGAGCAGAATCTCTCCCTTCACAGGTGAGACCTTACCGGTGGGGCCCTGAGGTCCCAGGGGCTGGACTCCTCATCCTGAGTCATGCATGGAGTGACCTGGGACTCAGCTGAGACAGCCCCCTGTGATGACCCCAGTCTCCCCTCACAGACCCCAACCCTGGGGTCTCTGCTGAGGCCCTGAGTGGTGTTTGGTGGGAGAGAAAGGAGACTTGTGGTAATATCTTCCAGATGTCAAAAAGATGACGTTACTTCTGAAGTTTAATTGCTGGTAACAATGAAGGGGCTGAGAAACATAGGGAGTGATTAAAGATTTTGAGTAAAGCAGAAGTTTGGGCTTGGTCCGTTAATAACATTGGCAGGGGCAAGGGACAGGGGCTCCAAAGCCACAACCACCTACTCTTTTTTAAAAGAATGTGGCTTTGGTGACAGTATTTCACAAACCCACAATACAGCCTGACAAAGGAATCAAAAGCATGCTTTAAAACACCCATCACTTTAGACTTAGGAATTTATTTTTTATAACCCCGAACAAAGGAATAAAAATAGATCTATATACTTATACGTTTTAAATGGCCTTTTGGAAGAGAATGAAAGTACGTATAATTGGGACCCTCCCAGAAAGTCTGCCTTATAAATATGCCTCGAGAGAGAAAAACGGTTTTTTTGCCTTGTTGTATACTTAAGTTTGTGGCTTTTAGAAGTTTTCATTTTGCTGCATATTCATTTCCTTGGTCAAATCACTGAACTCCCATGGTTCCATTCCTTTGTCTGTAAAATGGTAGAGTTTTTAAAAACGGCTATAGAACTTAAAAAGTGTGAAATTCTAGGAATCTATGCCTGCCTAATTTCTTTTCTTTCAAACAGGCCTTTCATATTTTATTTAACAAATTATTTTATTGGTACATAGAAGAAGAAAAGCTGAAGAGACATGCGTGTGTCCTACCAGGGCTGTGCCTGCAACCGCCATTATCTCAGTGAAGACAGCACTTCCATCAGCATCTAGACAGGGCTTGGCAAAAGGAAGGCACTCAATCCTGAATGAATGAATGAATGAAGGAAGGAAGGAAGGAAGGAACCTGTCCATGTCTGTTGTTACTATGTGTGTTAAAATCCAGGAAAAGCCTCCCCCCACCCCTCAAGGACATACATCATTGTGTTAAAATACTTTGTAAGGTTTCCAGGTGGAGCAAAAGTGATCACCCTTACACGTTCACAATTTATATAATGAACGAACATAAATTGATTTTTATTTTATGTTTCATAGTAATGGCAGAAAATTGCTAAGAAAATATGGAATTTATTTTATGACATCTTGGTATGTAGCTAGCTAAAATATTTGAACAGCTTTAACAGAATTGATATGTAATTCACACACCATAGAGTTCACCCATTTAAAGTGTATAATTTAATGGCTTTTAGTAAATTCACAGAGGTGCTCAATCATCCCAGTAATCTAGGTTTAGAACATTTTATCCTCAACATTTTCCTAAAAGGAAACTTCTTGCCCCTTGGCAGTCACTCCTCAGCCCCTCTCTCCTCCCCTCCCCACTTCTCACTCCCAGGCAAGCATTAATCTACTTTCTCTGTAAATTTGCCTATTCTGAACACTGCATATAAAGCAGAGCTGAAAACAAAGGACCTTATTTTAGCATAATTCCCACTGTGGTCCATCCATCCAGTCTTGATGGACACAGATATGCGTATGCATGTTCAGTTGGCCCTCTGCATTCGCAAGCTCCACATTCATGGATTCAACCAAACATGAATCAAAGGTTTTTGGGAGAAAAACATTCCTCAAAGTTCCAAAAAGCAGAACTTCACCTTGCCATGTGCTGAGTACCACGTTAAATCCATGAGAGTGAAGCGATGTGTAGGCATTGCGTTAGACATTATAAGTAATCTAGAGGTGATTTAAAGTGTATGGAAGAAGGTTTGTAGGTTATATGCAAATACATTTTATATTAGGGATTTGAACATCCACAGATTTTGGTACCCAAGGAGGCTGCAGCAACCAATCACCCACGGATACGAAGGGATGACTATGTATATCTATACTGAAGGAAGCACACGTAATTACAGTTCATGTCTTCAATCATTTATACTTATCTTTATTTTTTCCAGCCTTTTACACTGATACTATTGGTTCTCTATCAAAAGTTATTTTTTGAATTTTGAAAGTTTTTAGAACATTTAGGTAACACTGATGCTATGAAATGATTATAAAGGATACTTAGACCCCATTTTTTGAAGTAGTGAGCTATTACAGTTATGTTAACAAATGTTTCTACTTTATGATGAACAGCTTTATTGAAGCTGAGCAGCTTTACCTTAGAGTCTATATTTTTACAATCCCTTTTGTAAACTTTATTTCAGCTCATATACAATATAGTTTGTAAGAGGCTTTTAAATTCTTTCTCGAATGAGGCTCAGTATAAACACACAGGCAAATAAAGGACGATATTGATCAATTTAGTACAGATGCATTAGCTAGAGATGAAGGGGAGAAGGAAAATCATTGGGAACTGAAACCAGCGTAGAGCTAAATACATCGTTTGCCTTTTCACATCTGTAACAAGGAGAAAAGCTGAACAATTTGGATTCTACCTACTTTCTTTTCTTGTTTACTGGAGGCACTCTTTCTAGGTAAGGAAATGTCTCACATTGGAAAACTAGACCAACTATATCAGAATCACGTATCATGTACTGTGTTCGTTAAAATTGTGAGTCTTGCTGAATCGAAAGCTCTGGAGGCATCGTCCAAGATTTTTCCTATTTACATCCCAGGTGTTTCCAGAGTTCAGGGAAGTTCAGGAACCCAAGGACAAAGGCAGATACAGGCTCCAGCCTCCAGTCCCTGTGGGCCCCTCCTGTCTGGGGATGCATAAGTCGACCAGGTGACTGGTCTGGCAATCATGAGCGTCCAGAAGGCTCATCTTGTCCCTCAGCCTGAACCCCACACTGGAATCCTGCCCTCTTCCCCATCCCACCTCCACCACCCCAAACTCCCAAGGATTTCCGAGGGCCCAGGGTTGGATTTCATCAGCAACATGGACAATCAGTGTTGGTGGGTGAAAAGCTAGTGACTCTGTCACAGGGCTGCATACCTGCTTCATGGCGTTTTTCCTAATCACAGCCCCGTGGAGGCCAGGTTCGCCCTCTCACCAGGGTTGACTCCTCCAGGATGGCCTTCCCCTGCCACAGCCTGGGCCTCCCAGTGGTCAGTCGTGGGCCTTTCTGTACAAGGCCGAGGTCTCACCAGGGGCACAGCATCAAGGGCTGAACTCATCTCTGGGTTGGCCTTTGAGAGAAGCATTTTATTCTCAGGCATGAATGCAGAAAACAGGTAAAACAAGTCAAACAAGTCGTTTGCCGAAGCAAAAAATGCAAGCATGGCTTTCCTTAAAAATCGATTTCTATTTCCATGTAAGTGTCCTCGTCATATTATGGTTAACAAGAAAAATATCTTGAACTGGGATTGATAATTTTGTAATTATCACCGTGCTTTTAGGTTTGTGCATGAAGGAAAAAAACCGCATTGTTTCTTTATCAAGAGAAAGAAATCTGCAGACTGGCTCGGATTGGATTGCAAGTTTGTGAGTGAGTTGTGGGATGTGTGTGCGTGCGTGCAAGTTCATCTTGTGTGTTAGGTGTGTGATTCCCAAGTCTCTTCCTAGCTCCAAGATTTTCCACAACACACCAGCAACTTTCTTAGGCTATCAAGGAGTTTTTCTTCTTTTGTTCTAGAAAATGTGTTTACTTCAAAGCAGATACAATGTGCTCTTTTTGAGTTCTGGAAAAGAAAGGGCTCAGGGGTGATTCTTTTCTTATGCTGATATCCTTCCATCTTCAGACATCTGAGAGGTCTTTTTCCTCTTCAAACGGGATGTTTTGTTCTGGTGATCCAAGCACTTGAGTGTGTGTGAATTGTGTATACTTGTGTATAAGCTGCGTGTGGAAGAGTGAAGAGTGGGTGTCAATCTATGTGTGAGTATGGATGTGTATATATATCCATATATATGGATGTATATACATCCATTTATGTATATATGTATATACATCCATATATACATCCATATATATCCATATATGTATATACATCCATGTATATGGATATATATACACATCCAAGTGTATGCACCTGTATATATACTAAAGTTAATAATGTCTAGAAAATAATCCTGCAGTTAATAATATCTAGAAAATACAAGGGGTATTGAGGCCTTTCACCAGCTGACTGGCTCAAATTGCCTGAGTTTAATCTGTCATCTAGGCTGCCAGTAGGTGCTGGCTGCTAAGGAGGTTGAAAGGAATCAGATCTAGGTCCAGTCATGTCCCCAGAACTTGGAGTTGGGTTCCCCTCTCCAGCTCACCACCACCGGCGCTAATCACGCCTGGTTCCCAGAACCCTGTGGCCCAGGAGCCCAGTCCTGCCTCCTCTCTGAAGGTCAAGGAGAAGCAGTCAACACGGGTTCACCTTCACACCACTGCCCATCACGCCCTAGGCCCAGGCTACATGACAGATTCCAGGAGCCCAGGACATTCATGCCCTGGACACGCAGGAGAAGTTCTGCACGCCCCACACCGTCATGGTGCCCCCACCATGGCTGATAAAACTTAATAGAGGGAGAAGCTGTCACATTCACAGAAGTTACTAGAGAAAATGTTCTGAAATTAGGTGTTGTAGATATTTTCAAATGTGTTACAACTGCATCTACAATCACATGTAACATAAGACAGTATCTAAGCCAAAATGATACAGCATACTTTTTCAGTTCTCAAATACACCCTCCTTCCCAGTGTCTTAACATCTCTGAATTCAGGATGTAACTTCCGATCAATCAGTTTAACTGGTAATACATTTTTATTTTCTTGAATACATTAATTAATGGTGTGTCTTTCAATAGATAGCATCTTAGCTTTGATATCAGAGTGCCACATTAATTTGTTTAAAGCTCAGTATCTCAGGATTACAAAGATGTTCTTTGAAGCGGGCTTCTACCCTTCCCATAGGAGATGCCTCTGTTACTGGTGGGGAGACCTTGTGATTAAACAGAGGGCAGGCAGGCCAACAGGCAAGCTCACCCACTGCAGGGCCACAGGAGGGGTGCTGCCAGCCGCCCCACTCATCTGTCGTCATTCTCAGATTTGGAGAAGGCCAGGATTGAGCCTGCAGCCTCCTGTTCCACCCTGAGCGCTGGAATCCAGCCCCCAGCCTTGCAGCCTTTGCCTGTTACTGTGATGCCCAACCCATCGAAAGGGAATTGTTGATGCCAGGTGCTATGCTCAGCATTTTGCAGAATTCGTCTCATTTGCTCCTCAAAGTGGCCCCTTGAGAAGGCACTCTTGGCACTTGCCTTTGCAGATCAGAACACGGAGGCTGTGGGAGCTCAATGGCCTCCTGTTCGCATCCTTCCTTGAGTGACGGAGCGGAGGGAGACCTGGCAGTCCCATGCTGGAGCCCACGCTGCTGCTGCTGCAAGTCTGGCCTGTGGAGCCATGGCCCTGGGTGCCTAGCATGGCCTCGAGTACCTGTGGAAAGACCCCACCCCCCTCCCAGGCATTCTGCTATGGCCCAGGGTCCCAGCGCCCCAGCTTGAAAACCGCCCTTTCCTCCTCCTCAAGACTTTAACATTCCCACTGTCTCAGGCAAGTCCCAAAAAAGAATCTGATTAAGTGAATTCACACTAATTGTAGGGGACAGGAGGGCCTCAGGAGTTTGATGCTCAGCGCTTTGCAGTTGTCAGTGTGGTGCTAACAGAGTAGCAGGGAGTGGTGAGGAACGACGGGCAGCAGAGGGAAAGGGTGCGCTTGCTGTAGATGGGACAGGGCAGGGCCCCTGGGGCTCATCACAGGTGCAGGCGCTTGATAGCTGGGTCCCTGTCATCCGTGGACTGGGCCACGCTGTCTTGGAACATGCACCTCATTCCCCGGCCTCACACAGGGCAAGGCTGAGCACCAGTCAGGGACCTTGGGTGACGGGCGAACACACTGTTATCGCCACTAAGGCATGTGCCCTGCTTGCCAGGGGCAGAAGGTGAGGCTGCGCAGGTTCAGGGCGGTTCTCTTCGCTGCTGCAGACCCATCCAAAGCACCACAGTCTCCCTCTGTGAACTCACCATTTGAGCCACTTCTTTCTCTTACTGGAAATAATCCCCCCCTTCAAATTTGCTTTGCCACAGCAGGGCTAGTGGCCAACTTCTTCTCTGAGGCCCCTTGTCCGAGGTTCGCGCAGTTCCTGCAGAGACTGGGCCACGGGGGCATGCGGACAGTGCCCGATTGAGTGGCTGGCGCGCCCGCTGGGCCCCGGCCAGTGCTCCCAGGGAACCTGCAGCCCGCCAGCCCCTCCGGCAGGGCAGGCCAGGCGCTGGTGAAGTCCCTAGTGATGTGGTCACCCCCACTTGGCACAGGCCTGCCACGGAGAACCCAGGAGGAAGCTGGAAACCCTGAGGTCCAGCCAGGAATGAGGTCAGGGCAGGGGTGTTGCAGCTGCTGCCAGGGCACCCACAGTTGCTGTCTCCTTCCTTGTTCCTCACTCTTCCCTCCCCCATTCCCAACGTTTTATTTTTCTGGGAGCCAGGTTGAATGGGTTCATTTTTCCATTGATATTTTCTCTGATGCACTGCAGAGCTTTGATGCCACGTGGCCCTTTTTCTGTAACTTGCAGCTCCAGGAACGCCCCCGCCGGCCCTTGGTCCTTGTGTTGCTGTTTCTCCACCTGGACAGCCCCTCGAGGAGTCTCTTTTCCCCCAGTCTTCACTCAGAAGTCACCTTCCAGGCCACCCCATTCCCGCCTCCCCAGGGAGCCCCTCCAATTCCTCTTCTCAGCTTTATTTCTCCCCCTTGGCATGTGTTCTCATTTGACATATTTTATTCTTTTCTTATTCTGCCAATAACATGTTAAGTTCTACAAGGGCTAGGAGTTCTGTCTGCTTTGCTCTCCACTGTATCAGCTGTGCCTAGAAGCAAACCTGGCAGAAAGTAAGGGCTCAAAAAATACTTGTGGATGAATGATGATAGACTCCTAATTGTAAAAATAATTCTTAGAATCACCTTGGTGTGCGCCTTAGTCCGTTCAGGCTGCTGTGACAGAATACCATGGGCTAGGGGACTTATACAAATAGAAGTGTATTTCTTATGGTTCCAGAGACTAGGAGGTCAAAGATTTTGGTGTCTGGTGAGAGCCACCTCCTGGTTCACATGTGACACCTCGCTGCTTCCTCACATGTTGGAAGGGCTGAGGGAGCTCTCTCAGGCCTCTCTATAAGGAGGTAAGGACTCCCCACTCATGGCTTAATCGTCTCCTAATGGCCCCACCTCCTAATACCATCCCATGGGAGATTAGGTTTCAATATATGAGTTTGGTGCTGTGTGGGGGAGGGCACAGGGTGGACACAAACATTCAGTCTATAGCAGTGTGTTAGCGTTAATGTTCATTTTTATATCCTGCGCTTATTTCTTCAAAGGTTACCAGGTTCACCCATTCATCTCCTTTTTTTTTTTTTTTTTTTTTTTTGAGACAAGGTCTTGCTCTGCCACCCACGCTGGAGTGCAGTGGCACAATCTCAGCTCACCGCAACCTCCGCCTCCCAGGCTCAAGTGATTCTCCCACTTCAGCCTTCCGAGTAGCTGGGATTACAGGCGTGCACCACCACTGCCCAGCTAATTTTTGTATTTTTAGTAAAGATGGGGTTTTGTCATGTTGCCCAGGTTGGTCTTGAACTCCTGACCTCAAACAATCCACCTGCCTCAGCCTCCCAAAATTCTGGGATTACAGGCGTGAGCCACTGTGCCTGGCCCATTCGTCCACTCTTAACATCAACAACATTTTTGGGACACACTCGACATGCCACTTACCTGCTCTGCGGGACACAATCCCAGCTCTGAAGATCAGATCACTACAACCCCAGGTTTTCAGGGTCCGACCCAGAAGGGGGCATACGAGGCCAGCGTAGGGTTTGGAGATGGCTTTGCAGAGAAGCTAGTCATCCTGCAGCAAACGCGAAGGTGCAGGAAAATGCGTGCACGCTCAGAGGAGGGCAGGGAGGCCATTCCTGCAGAGCCCGTGTCGTGGGTCCCATTAAGGACGCAGCTGAGATCGTCCGGGTGGGAGAAGGTGAGGAGAGTGGGTGGGGCTGGAGAGGGGCCAGCTGCAGAGGCACTGAGGGAGTGAGACCCATGGGATTTTTGCACTTCTCAGATGTGAGGGAAGGCAGGCCGGGAAGGAGAGACGCCAGAAAGGATGACTCCACAGACGCTAGTTGGGACGACTGAGGGTGTGACAGTGTTTGAGACCGAAGATACAGGAGAAGAGGCAGGTTTGGGAGCAAAGATGATCCTTCAGGCACGGACGTGCTGAATTTGTGATGCCTGTGAGTGCCGAAGTGGAGATGTGCAGCAGGCCCTGGGAAATAGAGAGTTACCTCAAGAAAAGGGTTTCAGCTGGAGTCACGAGGTTAGGACTTTGGACTTAGGAGTAGCAGCTCTTCAAAACAGCATGTCAAGTGGTGAGAATGCCAAAGACAGAACTCTAAGTGAAATCAGTATTTACAGGTTATAAGCAGATACCACTTGTGTACACAATGCTGGTCATATGTGGACATGGACTGGAATTTCCTTCCGACTGGAAGTCCTGAGACTGGAGTTTCCTCTCAGCTGTGCAGGAAAGCCCTGGGCTGTGGAGCCTGCAAGCTGTGAGCCCATCGTCTGCAGAGACATGGTGGGCCATCCCAGGCAGGTACTTTCTTCCTCTCCTTATGATAAAGAGGTCTGAGGACCTATGAGAGGAGGTCCCTTCCAGAAGGGTGTTGTGGGTTTGAGGATGCGTTCATCTTTCCTGGCAGTAGCCCGACACCAGGATCTGAACACATAACCGTCCAACACCAAACTCATGTTCTTTCTATGACACTAAAGTCCCATGGCAGGACATGACATATATGTGAAAAAGCAAAGGGAAGCATGTCATATTTGCAGAAAATTTTTGGTTGAATTTTATGTGATATTTACATACACATTTTATTTACTGTATCACTCAAAGTAGTGATCTCACTCTTAAGAATTGATTTCATTGAAAAGAAATATCAGATTATAGAAATACTAGAGTAGAGAGAATTTCCGTCTGGTATGAGCCATAACTCTTAGAAAAGGGACACCCTTGCGCTCTGGCCAGTTTGCAGTCCCTTGCAAGGGGGCATGTGAGCATACAGGAGGGGTGGCCTGGTGGGTTGTGTATTAGCTTGTTTTCACATTGCTGATAAAGACATACGTGAGACTGGACAATTTACAAAAGAAAGAGGTTTAATTGGACTTATAGGTCCAGTGGCTGAGGAAGCCTTACAATCGTGGCAGAAGGCAAAGAGGAGCAAGTCACATCTTACATGGATGGCAGCAGGCAAAGAGAGAGTGAAGAAGACATAAAAGTGGAAACCCCTGATAAAACCATCAGATCTTGTGAGATGTATTCACTACCATGAGAACAGTATGGGGGAAACTGCCTCCATGATTCAATTATCTCCCACTGGGTCCCTCCACAACACGTGGGAATTATGGGAGTACAATTCAAGATGAGATTTGGGTGGGGACACAGAGCCATTCCATATCATGGTGGGTGGGTGCCAGCTGGGCCTTGACAAGTTTTAGGAGAAATGGAATAAACATGTTATTCAGTGCTTTGATTATAGAGACAAAAATGCTCTGTCTGCCTAATAACATCCCCATGCCCACCCTGCAAGGTGGGCCCTGCTGCCTGCAATGCTGGTGAGACCAGACTTGTCAGGGCTTTCTCATAAGTGTCTGTGTTAAAATGCAGACGTCTGACTGTAGAGTCAGATGTTAACCCCCAACACCTGTTATCAAGGGACCGTGGACCGTTTATCAGATTCATGGTTAGAGGGTAGGAGAGGAAAGAAACAGTGGAAGTTTCCAAAGCAAGGGTCATGAGCGGCGCCTCCTTGGTCTCAGTTCAAGGGAGCCGTAGTGGGCTCTGCAGACACCCTGAGGTCAGAGGGTAAGTGGGAGGTGGCATGGCCGCAGGGGAGGAGCACCGCCTGTGCAGAGCAGGAGTGGGTATGACAATAAAGGGAACCGGGAGGGACCTGAGCTGTGGATGAGATGCAGACCTGGCAGTCACTGGAAATGCGGAGAAAAGAGACTTAGGAACAAAAGAATGGACAAGAGTATGTGGATGCCCAGGCACCTTTTCTTTTGGCCACGACCCTGTCACTGGGATCTCCTCTGCAGCCCCTGTCTCAGTCGCCTCTGGTTGGGGTAACTCCTCTCCATTTCATGGGTTGAGCTGCCCTGGGATTGCTGTCAGATGCCTCCTGGCCCTCACCACATGCGTGGAGGTGTCAGAGCTCCTTGATCATATGGGCTTACCCTCCGGCGGGGTCGGGTCCTGGGGGCGTTGGCAGCCCACAGAGTATACGGCATGGTCCTTGTCCACAGTGAGGGTCACTCAGCCCAGCCATGATGCAGAGGGAGGTGACACTGAAAAATCCCATGTCATCCCAAATGACATGAAGAAGTCAAGCTTCTCAATGACCCCACACCTGCATCCCTGGGAGCTGCCGGGACCCATGCCCGACCCATGGATGGGGCTTTCTGAATACCTGGCACTGTGTCTTGTGGCCTGTGGGCTGAGAAAAGGCTCCGAGCTTCCTGGCTTAAGGGGCTGATTTTCTTGGCATTTTCTTTATTATTTCTTCACCTGGTTCCCATGGAAGGCTGGGAACGGCTTCCTTGTGAGCGTGGGCTGGATTGCCTCCTGGGATGTCAGGTCACCTGAAAGCCGCTGCCTCCTCCAGCACCTGAGAAAGGGAAGGGGGAGAGGGTTCACTCCCGGTCAGTGAACAAGCTGCCTGCTCCCCAGTGTACTGGTTGAAAGAAAACCTTTTCTGGACAGGCCCAGACTGCCTCACACTGCAGTTCAATTATCCACGAAACGAGGGGGACTTCTAGAGATGAGGACATTTCTAGAGGCTTCTCCAGCAGCAGCCTGGCTGGCTCTGCTCCCCAACAGCGTCCTGAGATGCCAACAGGCTGTTGCTGGGAGTAGGGCTCCTCTGGGATGTAGCCAGGGGTGTGGGTCCTTCCTACACAGCTCACTTGGCAGCAACCTCTCCAGCTGCTTATTTTATCACTTACCTGTTTTCTCAAGAGCTACCTGAGGAGGCACCAGACTAGGGGAGGCAAAAAGAAATTCAGTGAAGAACAAGATGCTTTTAAAATAAGGAAGAGGAATGAGACCATCTGTAGTGCCAAGAGACACTGTGATACCGTAGCGGTGCGAGCAGCAGCTCTGGGCTCCACAACCCTGTTACGAATTCCCCATCTGCCACTCCCAGGCTGTGTGACTTAACTCTTTTTTGTTGCTGTTTTTAAATTTGAGGTAGACTTCTTATAGGCACAGCTGGGATTTCCGCTCAGGTCTGCACGTGTCCAGGCAGAACCTCTGTTACAAGATCACAAAGCTAGAACCATCACCAGCCAAATGTCCTGATGATGACACTCAGGACAGTGGCAGCTTCAACTCTATTTATGAAACTTTCCAGTTTTCACAGCCCAACTTCCCAGACAGTGACTAGGAAAAGTCTAGTTTGCCCATGACTGAGGGAGTTCTTGGAATTGGGACTTTGATTTTTTGGTGTTTTTCAATGAATATGTGTCCTCTTAAATTTAACCTCAAAAGTTAGGTCTTATTTTCTCTCATTCAATAAATGTGGAAGCTAAAAATCTGAAGTTAAACAACCAGTTCAGTTGTACATATAAAGCCACCTTGTCCTAAGCCTATTCCACAAATCATTCTTCATTTGTTAGAATCCATCCGTCTAAATAACTATTTGTTTAAAAAATTTGGAGAAGAATGAAAATCACAAGTACAAACCATTACCTTAGTGAATTATGAAGTATCCACATCTGGGAAAATCTTTCAGGGCATTGCGAGAGCAGCGATGATGATGTCTGCAACGTGCTTGGCCCTTCATATGTGTCCGATCCAGTTTACTTTCGGGAACATCCATCGTCACCGTTGGAATCCAGACACATGCCGTGAAATATGAGTATGAGAGCACTTAAATGGGATGACAGGCCGGGTGCGTGGCTCACGCATGTCATCCTAGCACTTTGGGAGGCTGAGGTGAGTGGATCATTTGAACTCAGGAGTTCAAGACCAGCCTGGGCAACGTGGAGGAATCCTGCCTCTACAAAAAATATTTAAAAATTAGCCGGGACGTGGTGGCATGTGCCTGTAGTTCCTGCTGCTTGAAAGGGTTGAGGTGTGAGGATCGCTTGAGCCTAGGAGGTTGAGGCTGCAGTGAGCCAAGATCATGCCACTGCACTCCAGCCTAAGCGACAAAGTGAGACTCTACCAAAAAAAAAAAAAAAAAAAAAAAAAATCCACGTTTAAAAAGGATAAAACAAAGGGAAAAAATGGGATGACAGACATCCAGCCTAACAAGCCCTTCTCACAGGCATCCTGGCTCTTCTTACTCTTTGCCCACCTTCCCTCGTGGCCGCTCCTCACCCCCAGGCGTCTTCTTGTGGGCCCCGCCCTGCCGTGTCCATCTATTCCAGGGTTCACTAATCTGGGGGCCTGGCTCCTGTCCCTGTCAACACTTTCCCTACTTCATCTGGGCACATGAGAAGGGGCCCTGCTGTTGCCCACCCCAGTGGACAAGGAGAAGATGTTGTGTGCAATGAGAGTGCTTTCTGAACATCCTTTTAATGGCCTACCCGCTTTTAATCACTCAGAAGAAAAAATTAATCCCGAGAGTAGAAAATGGTGTTTATCAAGTGCCTATTGCCTGCCAGGGCACATACTGGCACACCTCACGAGCTAAGTCCTCTCAGCTCTACTTTACAAATGTGGAGACTGGAGACAGGAGAACATATTTTGCCCACGATGCGCAAGATGTTCTCTCCTTTTTCCATCTTCTTCGAAGCCAGGTTCGGTGAGTTGGTCAGGGGAGACGGGGCAGCTCCTGCTATTCCATTCACCTGGCAGACTCTGTCCCTCATCTGTGATCTGGAGAAAAAGTCTCTAATACGAATACATTTTAAAGATTAACGCCCAAAATCGCCTTAAAGACATTCTCACAGAAATGAAGCCACGCAGGACTTGGACCCGTTCAGTCTGAGTTTGTGATTTCCTGCATCCCCAGATTGCTTTGTGAGTCATAACCACACATCAGTAGAAGGTGGCCCATCACTGGGATGCCCCTCCATACAGAAGTCCTGCCCGCTGAGCTGGGCATGGTGGCTCACACCTAGAATCCTGGCAGGAGAACACCTTGAGGCCAAGAGTTTGAGACCAGTCTGGACAATATAGTGAGACTCCACCATTACAAAAACTGTAAAACGTATCTGGACATGGTAGTATGGGCCTGTAGTTCCAATTACTTGGGAGGCTGAGATGGATGGGAGGATCAGTTGAGCCCCAAAGTTGAAGGCTGCAGTGAGCCATGATTGCGTCACTGCACTCCAGCCTGGGCAACAAAGCAAAACCTAAATTCAAAAAAAAAAAAAAAAAAAGGTCTGCACACCATTACCTGTCCGTTTCCTGCCCTACCTCAAGTCACACATTCACCTGCTAGGGGCAAGACTTAGAGCAGGGGAATGGGAGAAAGAAGCAGCGCTCTCCCAAGTGAGTGGTAGCAACAACGGACTTGAACCCTATTATGTTTGTGTTGCTATCTTGTGTGCAAGCTTAGAACCAGCTGTAAAGAGTGGGAACTAGCCCCAGGATTGTCTACTGAGGATTTCAGGGAAACACGTCTCCATGGACGACAAGCTTCAGGGGGAAGCCATGGACTGGGAAGTCAAATAAGACACTGCTCTTACTGACTCCACTTGTGCAAGCACATGTCGGCTTCCTTCTTTTCAGTCTCACTTCTACTCATCTGGCCCAGGCCTCAGGGAGCTCTCACCTGGTTGCTGGTGAAATCCCTACCTTCCCTCACCCTGCCCCCCACACTAGGGTCTCTGCCTCCTCTCCTCCTCCCATGTTGCTCCTGCCAGGCCTGCACGCCATGAGTAAAGCAGCTGCTGTCTCTCTTGGCTTTTGGCCTTCTATCCGGGGCACGGCCTTGTGACCCTCATGGGGAGAACCAAACTACAGTATTTGGTCTGGGGACAATGGACATAAGTAAATATTTTAGAGAGGGAATCCTTTTTGACGCTCCTCAGATTCTACTGGTTACAGTTCACCCTGCACCAAAACAGAAAGCCAATTCTTTCCCTAAAAGGAAGAGATCTTTGCCCTCAGAATGTTGTCCTCGAAGAGGCTGTTTTGAGTCACACACTGTTTTCTGAGTAGCCTGCCCCTTTTCCAACGCCCCGTTCATGTATCCTACTTTACACTTCAATGTTGGTTGGTTTGTTGACTGTCTTGTTCTACTTTAAACAGCGTGCTTCGTTCCGCTGCAGTCTGTGCGACAAAGTTCGCACGGTACCTTGCGGACAGAATGTCTCCAGCTGGGAGGTCCGGGTGCACAGTAACAGGGGGCTTCTTAAGGACCCCGGGTGCTTCATAGAGATGGCAAAATGCAACTCAAAAGAAATGAGCATGGATTAGAAAAGAATTGGGTTACACTTTTTCCAGACTGTGTGTCCGAATGCATGCTTTTTGAGTTGGTCTACACATTAGAAAACGACAAAACAAAAGGAAGGATGGCAATGCCTGAGCCTTGAGCGGCTATACCTTTCCTGAGGTGCCCTCCCATGACCAGAGCCCTGCAGACCCCAGGAGGGTCCCTGAAAGTAGGTTATGTGAATTTCCATGTGACAGCAGCCAGAGTGGACACCGCCAGGCCTGGCGGAGCGTAGGGAGAAATTCAGCCCTGGTGTTCTCTCCTCTTTCCATCTTCTTCAAACCCAGGTTCACTAAGATGGTCAGGGGAGACGGGGCAGCTCCTGCTATTCCATTTACCTGGCAGACTCTGTCCCTCATCTGTGATCTGGAGAAAAAGTCTCTAATACAAGTACACGTTAAAGATTAACACCTAAACAAAAATCGACTTAAAGACATTCTCACAGAACAGACATATTCTTCCACTACCGCCATTCTCCCATCATCCCACCAGCCTTGCACCATGGGCTTGAATCTGCTCTTTAGTGAAAAGAGCATAGCTCTCTGTACTGGGTCCTTCTGTGACCTTTTTCAGCTTGGAAACATCAAGAGTTTTTCATGGAACTGTACGGGTTAAACCTGGGGAATTTAGGTAAATGCTTTCTTCCCACCGGGGATGTTTTTCTTTTTAACTTTGTGGACTAACAGGCTCTAATTTCCATCACAGCAGCACTTCTTAAAAAGTGATACTAATAGCATTATGCAGGTATATGAAATCATTTTAAAGGTTATGTATATATTCGAACATATTGTAGCAGGTCTATTTTTCAGAATCACATAATCTTGCGTACAAAACTGTAACCTTCTATCTGTCTAATTGAGCTGAACTTTTATCTTGAGCCCCCATTCTGCCTAATACTGGAAAATGTAATCCAGTCAATTCCAGGTTTTAGCGTTGATTAAGAATATAAGGACTCTAGACATAATGTAGTGTTTATGTATGTTGATGCAGTGCTTGTGTATGCAAACACTGTAACAAAAACAGGTTTAGGTCAACTCTAGGGACGCAACAGAATACTTTTCCCTTCTGAGGGAGTTCTTCATCATTCACGTTTGAGAAGCACAGGGCTAGCAAGCATTAGCAGGCTGGGTAGTGCTAGTAATGGAAACGCCTTGCTCTTAACGTCTCAGGCTATTTTTGTTAAGTATTTTGAGGACACTTAATGACTACGCTCTTAGGATTTGGGGTGGGGAGCCTCCGAAGCCTGCGGGTTCTTGCTCCACACCCACATTCCTGCCCTCCAGGGACATGGTGTGTGCACACGTGCACTGCGTTTTTGTGTGGCGTGCCTAGCAAGGGACCCCTGGGCGGAGACCTTGGCCATGGAGCACAAAACTCAGCACCAGGGAATGGCGGGTGGGGCGCACCCCATGGGGATCTTTTGTTAGGTCACAGGAGGGGACACTAAGGACAAACAGTCCCCTCTCTAAGTGGTTCCCACATCACATCTGCTTCTCCTCTCGCCAGCCTGGAATGGTTGTTTTGCTCAGATTTATGTGTTCTGGGCTTTGGAAAATGTTTCTAATTGTTCAAATTTCTTGTGAAAACCCCTTATCGCCTGTGTGTCCCTCTCTGCCCAGCTGTTCCATCGATGTCTATGTTTACAGGTTGCTGCCATTGTGTCTTTACACATTTTATTTGTGTTGACTTTCTTTCTCTCTCTTCTTAAGGCCATAAGTCCCTTAAAGATCAGTTTCCCTCTTTTTCTTTTCTTTTCTTTTTTTTTTTTTGAGGCAGGGTCTCACTGTGTTGCCCAGGCTGGAGCGCAGTGGCATGATCATGGCTCACTGCAGCCTTGACTTCCTGGGCTCAGGTGATTCTCCCACCTCAGTCTTCTGAGTAGCTGGGACTATAGGTACAGGCATGTGCCACCAGGCCAGGCTATTTTGTGTGTGTGTGTGATTTTTTTTTTTTTGGTAGAGACAGGGTTTGGTCATTTTACCCAAACTGGTCTTGAACTCCTGGGCTCAAGCGATCCTCCCACCTCAGCCTCTCAGTATTGGAATTACAGGATGAGCCACAGTGCCTGGTCCCACTTTTTCTATTTTTAGAAAACTGCATACTATAAGAGTTAAGCGATGACTTAACATACTATTAAACAACCTACTTCTTAGGGGAAAACTATCATTTTAACCTTCAAAGTATTTAAAATTTGGACATTCAAAAACTCCCTAGAATTAACAAACTTGAACATTCAAACAAATAGTTCAAGGGAGAGGGCAGGTCTGTTTCTATAACAATGACATACTTGGAGTAACGCACCTACTTTTTGGACTTCCTGGCCTGTGGGTGGGGAAGAGGCCCCTGGGTTGGCCATCACCACCATTCTCCCCAAACCCCCAGCAGTCCAGCACCACAGCTTCTTTCGGTTCTTCAGTAGAAAGGCACAGAGCAGAGCCCTTCCTTCCTTCAGTGACATTTTTCACCTTAGAAATATCAAGTATTTCTCATGGAATCCTATAGGTTAAAAGTGTGGCTTTTTACAAAAATTTAAGTTCTCCCAGGTTGACATCACACTAAACAGATTAGAACCAGCTTTAATGTGTGATAAGGTAAGACCGAGGCTTGGGAAGTTCCAGGGAGCCATATTCAGGAAGCAGCATAATTCTTTTCAAAAAATAGGGACTGAGCTCGTACTGGATTATTTTTGTAAAGGGCATTTCTAAGATGAAATATAACAGGGACCTTTTCCAGACACTGATAATTTAGGGGAGTTAGAAGAATATAAAAAGCAACTTGCCAAGCAATAAAGAATGAAATTAGTTCTACAAAGCAAGTCACGTTGTAAGAAGAGTTACAATGACAAGCCACCTCGCAGCTCGGGGGTCAGGGCTTAAATAAGCTTAGGAAGTAGACAGCTCATTTTATGACAAAGTCTTATTCACAGATCGTTTTTATCTTGAGCAACAAACCAAAGTTTATCACTGTGTGGGGAGGGGGAATTTCATATCATCCTTGGGTAGAAAAATCACAAAGATATTTTAGGAACGTGGAAAAGAAGGAAAGAGGCCTCGGGTGACCTGTAAGGGTCTCATATGTGACATTGCAGCTCCATTCAGAGCACAGGAGGGCGCAGAAATGCCTGGGGAAGGTTATCACTCAGGAATGTGTCTGGCTGAGGTCCACAGCAGGATGGCAGACCATCTAGATGATCACCTTAAAGTATTAAAAAGCAAATATTCCACATTTCTATACAGTGAATGATTTCAGCACCTGTTAAAGCACTATGCTGAATACTTCACGGGAAATCCAAAGAAACCGATAGTAAGGCTTGGATTCCCAGTGTCTTTGACTAAATCTAAAGAATACTCCCAGACAGGGAATGGTATTTACTCAAAGGACTCTCCTTATGGCAGGACCGCAGGCAACTCAAATCATCTAGACTCTGGTCCTCAGTGTGGAGGGCCCAGGAGCTAGCAGTTAGCGGCACCCCCAGCAAAAGTCAGACTCCTGACGCTGGACTCACACTATCCCACCTCGAGAGAGAGAGACTGCTCTGCAGCCCAAACCAGCAAAGCATCGTTACTACGAGGAAGACTCCTTCTGTGGATTGGACTGTCATCCAAGGTGCACCTGCCAAGTAGGAAGGGACTGGGAGAGAGAAGGTGTGGTCAGAAGGTTGCTTAGAAATGGTGGGTTTAAAGAAAGGAGAAGTAGGTTGCCTTGAATATCTTACAGAACAGGTAGCTGCTTGTCAGGGAGCTCCTGTCCTCCAGCGCTGCATCTCCCTTCCTGCACAGCTAGTCCTCTCCATCTTTACTATTTTCTCCATCCCACTGGGTTATCTAATAAGAGAGCTTTTCTTTAGCTTGGTCCATACATTGGTTAATTAAACTAGAACTAGCTGCTAATCACATTGGCCTTGGAGATATTCATTTCCTTCATTTATTATTGATATGATTATTTTCCAGTTCCTGGCAAGGCAGCAGTAGGGGAAAGGGGGTGTGTAGGATATCTACTAACATCCTTATCATTATTATCATTTTTTTTTTTTTGAGATGGAGTTTCGCTCTTGTTGCCCAGGCTGGAGTACAGTGGCGTGATCTCAGCTCACTGCAAACTTCGCCTCCCAGGTTCAAGTGATTCTCCTGCCTCAGTTTCCTGAGTAGCTGGGATTACAGGTGCCCACCACCACACCCAGCTAATTTTTTTGTATTTTTAGTTGAGACAGAGTTTCACCATGTTGGTCAGGCTGGTCTCGAACTCCTCACCTCAGGTGATCCACTCACCTCGGCCTCCCAAAGTGTTGGGATTACAGGCGTGAGCCACTGCGCCCAACCCGCACTAACATTCTTATAATTCATATACTTCTACAACCTCACTGGTGAAACAAGGCCTATGCAAGCATCATTTATACTCATCCTCGCGAGTAAAAATCGCTTGCACACATATCTCAGAATCCTCACAAAAACTTCGTAGACAATGAAACTGTTTTTTTCTTTTTGCTTTCTTTTTTTTTTTTTTTGGCCTGCTATGTGTTGCTCTCTCAGTTGCTTTACATTTCTCATCTCATTTAATCCTTGCCCAATGCTGCCAGGCCAATATCACTTTCCTAGTTTACATTTGGGAAAACGGAAGCAGTGGGGCTTGCCATGTCTTCACTAACATCAGACAGGTGGTAAAAATCCTACGTTAAAGACGGATGGAATGCTCTCGAATCTAAGTCCAGGGATTTTCCAGCTATTCTCATGAAAACAGATCTAATAAGGAACAACAGAGGAACAATCATAAGACAGTAGAGGAACAGGCCAAAAACTGTGGGTCTTTACAGGAAGGAGCAGGAGTGCTTGGGACAGGGAAGGCAGGGCAGTCAAACTCTCAAAGTTCAGCCACAAATGCTGATGGTAAAAAAGTTACAAACGTGATGTCTGAGATTTTAATTTCCTATTACAAACTTTTTCCAAATAAGCATCTAGGAGGAGTTGAGATGCAAATGGTCATTTTGGATGTTGTATGAATTTGCCTGTTGCCTGTCTTTAGACGGTGAAATTGTCTTAATTACTATTCTTTTTCCCCAAACCCAGGGCTTATCTTTACTTAAGTTAGACAAAAAACAAATTGTACTTAGCAGAAAATGGCCCTTCTGTGTTTCTTTGAGCCCAAATTAATCTGGTCGTTGGCCTGTGGTCCAGTGTTCTGGAGGCCAGAGAGGCAACCTTTCTCCTTTCATCACCACAGAGCGTCTCGGAGGAGAGGGGCTGGTTTTGCTGGCATGCGGGGCAGTGTCCAGGTGAGCAATGCACAGGCCTCGACTTTCCCTGAGTGCAGCAGGCCCCTCCGGGTGGGCCCTTTCTCCAGAGTGCCACTTGGCAGGTGTCCCCTAGTCCACCAGCACCTAATGAGAATCCGAAGACCATGGGAAGCTTTTCGGCTCTGTCTAGGGTTTGCAAGGACTGCTGATAGGGCGGGTGAGTGACCCAGCGGACAGTTCAAGAGATGAAAGGAAGCCTTTCGGATTAAATAAGATTTAGGAAATGAAAGGATTAGCAGGGCACAAAAGCTAGATTTATGGGCTTATTTAGCCAGTGCAGCATAGCATGCTGGGACTTGGGCATCCAGAAAGAGATAAAAGCAACTAACTCAGGAGGTCTCAGGGCAGCAGAGACAGCAGAGTCCCCCACCTCCAAGCCAGCTAAATCTTCTGATAATTGAAAACAGGCCAGAAAGGGATATTCCCCACTATTAATTCTGACTCCTCCACCAAGCAATAAGAAGAGATACAATGACAAGCCACCTCGCAGGTTTGGGGTCAGGACTCAAATAAGCTTAGGAAGTAGACAGCTCATTTTATGACAAAGTCTTATTCACAGATCGTTTTTATCTTGAGCAACAAACTGAAGTTTATCATTGTGTGGGGAGGGGGAATTTAATATCATTCTTGGGTAGCAAAAATCACAAAGCTATCCTTCCGTATTGGTTATCTTTGCTCAGTATTTCTGTTCTCCCAAACTGTGGAACCAGAAACCCCAAGGCTTGAAGAAGGGCTGTTAGAGCATATCTGGTATAACGGGCCCTGTGAAGTGGGTGCCCTCGCCAAGGCTCTCTGACATAGGCCAGGACCCTCGTGGTCAGGGGCAGGACAGTGTGCTCTAGAGACAAGCTGTCATGATCACTCAAAGTCAATAATTTTTCACAAAATCACAGAACTTTATTCTGTTATTTTACAGATAAACAGACTGAGGCCAACAAAGGTGAAGATATTTGCCTAAATAACACAGCTTATTTGCAGAAGAGTTAACAAGTATTGTTGGGTCAGTACTATTTTAGCTATATTGTGTGATTTTTTGTACCAGAGAACTTGCAAAAATCATCAGGGCCAGATGGCTTACAAGATAATGGGTCATTAGGACATAAAAATTAGGTAAAATCAAGGTAATCAGAAATTTTCATCAAATTAACTTTTAATCAAAAATTGAAGGACTTTTAAGGTTGAGGAGAAATAAATATTCTCAATAGATTTTCAGAAAAATACAATCTAAAAATGTTGATTTAAGTAACTATTAAGTATTTGATGCTTTAAATTTTTCTGAAAAGAGATCAGGCTTTTATGGCCTAAATTCTTTGTTCAGAACAAATTAATCCATGTAGTTGGGCTAAACACTTTACCTCTTGGGTGTCAGCTTGATGTTTTGTAAAATGAGTGCTGAAGAGGTGAGTAGCCATGTTTTGCCATTCTACAAAACTTTATTGTTGACCATTGTTATGGGCTGAAATGGGTTCCCCTCCCCTCAAAATTCATACATTTCATTCTGAGTCAGTATCTCAGAATGAAAGAGGTAATTATGTTAAAATGAGGTCATTAGAGTGTATCATAATCCAATATCACTGGTGTCCTTGTAAGGGGAGGGATTAGGAATCAGAAAATGCAAAAAAGAAAGACCACATGAGGATAAGCAAGAAGGCAGCTATCTAAAGCCAAGGAAAGAGGCCTCAGAAGAAGCCAACCCTGCTGGAACCTTGATCTTGAACTTCTGGCTTCCAGAATGGCAGGAAAACAAAAATCTGTTGTTTAAGCACCTGGTCTGTGGCACATTGTTATGGCAGCCCTAGGAAACCAAAACAACCATAAACTGAAAACAGCTATTGTTTATTGCATGCTAACTAGGATAAGACTGTACACATATTCCATTTAATCGTCTCACCATCTTCATGAAGTAGGTGCCACTACAACACTCACTTCTCATATTAGGAGAGGGAGGTTTATCAGCACTCGGCTTGGCACGGTGGCTCACGCCTGTAATCCCAGCACTTTGGGAGGCCAAGGCGGGCAGAACACCTGAGTTCGAGACCAGCCTGGCCAACAGGGTGAAACCCCGTCTCTAGTAAAAATACAAAAAAAGTACCCGGGTGTGGTGGCAGGCACCTGTAATCCCAGCTACTTGCAATGGTGAGGCAGGAGAATTGTTTGAACCCGGCAGGCGGAGGTTGCAGAGAGCGAGGTTGTGCCATTGCACTCCAGCCTGAGCAACAAGAACAAAACTCCATCTCAAAAAAAAAAAAAGGAAACCACCACTATTCGCCACTATTCTATACTGATTCAAAAACACTAAACATTCCAAAATATAAAAATGATTAGTCTTGTAGATGATAAGCTAATTGGTATCTTAAGCATAGCCCTTACATTCTATTGTTGGTTTATTGATTATAATATGAAAGTAGAATATGAGACTATTCAATCACTTCTCAGATACCTGGTTTGACATATTTAATCTATAATTCTATATATTTATTACTAAAGTATCTGTATAGAAAGTGTATTGAACTGTTTGTGGGCGGGCTGGTGAATATGATTGGCAGATGATCTAGTATAAGAAATAAACAAATTGACAAGGCCAGATTGACATGCACACATTAGTTTGGTCATTGCCAACATTGTGCAGCACCCCATCCCTCACAAATGCTTTCATGCTTAACTAAAGTTCTTGTACAATCTGTACAAGTGTATGTTTTATTAAGGGCAATACATGACATAAAAACATAACACTTCTCTTTAAAAAGAGAATAAGAATGCATTTATTACTTAATTTGAATAAAGTTTGTTTACTTGGAAAGAAGAGTTTTCAAAAGATTATTAGTTTACAGTCTTAAATGGACAATTCTTTTATACTTTATGTTCTAGGGTACATGTGCACAACATGCAGGTTTGCTACATATGTATACATGTGCCATGTTGGTGTGCTGCACCCATTAACTCGTCATTTACATTAGGTATATCTCCTAATGCTATCCCTCCCCCCACCCCACAACAGGCCCCTGTGTGTGATGTTCCCCTTCCAAGTGTTCTCATTGTTCATTTGCCACCTATGAGTGAGAACATGCGGTGTTTGATTTTCTGTTCTTGCGATAATTTGCTGAGAATGATGGTTTCCAGCATCATCTATGTCCCTACAAAGGGCATGAACTCATCCTTTTTTTATGACTGCATAATATTCCGTGGTGTATGTGCCACATTTTCTTAATCCAGTCTGCCACTGATGGACATTTGGATTGGTTCCAAGTCTTTGCTATTGTGAATAGTGCCACAATAAAGATACGTGTGCATGTGTCTTTATAGCAGCATGATTTATAATCCTTTGGGTATATACCCAGTAATGGGATGGCTGGGTCAAATGGTATTTCTAGTTCTAGATCCTTGAGGAATATCCACACTGTCTTCCACAATAGTTGAACTAGTTTACAGTCCCACCAACAGTGTAAAAGTGTTCCTATTTCTCCACATTCTCTCTAGCACCTGTTGTTTCCTGACTTTTTAGTGATCGCCATTCTAACTGGTGTGAGATGGTATCTCATTGTGGTTTTGATTTGCATTTCTCTGATGGCGAGAGATGATGAGCATTTTTTCATGTGTCTGTTGGCTGCATAAATGTCTTCTTTTGAGAAGTGTCTGTTCATATCATTTGCCCACTTTTTGATGGGGTTGTTTTTTTCTTGTAAATTTGTTTGAATTCTTTGTAGGTTCTGGATATTAGCCCTTTGTCAGATGAGTAGATTGCAAAAATGTTCTCCCATTCTGTAGGTTGCCTGTTCACTCTGATAGTATCTTTTGCTGTGCAGAAGCTCTTTAGTTTAATTAGATCCCATTTGTCAATTTTGGCTTTTGTTGCCATTGCTTTTGGTGTTTTAGACATGAAGTCCTTGCCTATGCCTATGTCCTGAAATGGTATCGCCTAGGTTTTCTTCTAGGGTTTTTATGGTTTTAGGTCTCTAATCCATTTAAGTCTCTAATCCATCTTGGATCAATTTTTGTATAAGGTGTAAGGAAGGGATCCAGTTTCAGCTTTCTACTTATGGCTAGCCAGTTTTCCCAGCACCATTTATTAAATAGGGAATCCTTTCCCCATTTCTTGTTTTTCTCAGGTTTGTCAAAGATCAGATGGTTGTAGATGTGTGGTATTATTTCTGAGGGCTCTATTCTGTTTTAAAGAACTTTAAAGTACTTTAAAGTTCAAAAAAATTGGAACTTTTTTCCAATTCCGTGAAGAAAGTCATTGGTAGCTTAATGGGGATGGCACTGAATCTATAAATTACCTTGGGGAGTATGGTCATTTTCACGATATTGATTCTTCCTTTCCATGAACATGGAATGTTCTTCAATTTGTTTGTGTCCTCTTTTATTTTGTTGAGCAGTGGTTTGTAGTTCTCCTTGAAGAGGTCCTTCATATCCCTTGTAAGTTGGATTCCTAGGTATTTTATTCTATTTGAAGCAATTGTGAATGGGAGTTCACTCATGATTTGGCTCTCTGTCTGTTATTGGTGTGTAAGAATGCTTGTGATTTGTGCATATTGATTTTGTATCCTGAGACTTTGCTGAAGTTGTTTATCAGCTTAAGGAGATTTTGGGCTGAGATGATGGGGTTTTCTAAATATACAGTCATGTCATCTGCAAACAGGGACAATTTGACTTCCTCTTTTCCTAACTGAATACCCTTTATTTCTTTCTCCTGCCTGATTGCCCTGGCCAGAACTTCCAACACTATGTTGAACAGGAGTGGTGAGAGAGGGCAACCCTGTCTTGAGCCAGTTTTCAGAGGGAATGCTTCCAGTTTTTGCCCATTCAGTATGATATTGGGTGTGGGTTTTTCATAAATAGCTATTATTTGGAGATATGTTCTATCAGTACCTAATTTATTGAGTGTTTTTAGCATGAAGGGCTGTTGAATTTTGTCAAAGGCCTGTTCTGCATCTGTTGAAATAATCATATGGTTTTTGTCTTTGGTTCTGTTTATATGCTGGATTACGTTTATTGATTTGCATATATTGAACCAGCCTTGCATCCCAGGTATGAAACCCACTTGATCATGGTGGATAAGCTTTTTGATGCACTGCTGGATTCAGTTTGCCAGTATTTTATTGAGGATTTTTGCATCAATGTTCATCAGGGATATTGTTCTAAAATTCTCTTTTTTTGTTGTGTCTCTGCCAGGCTTTGGTATCAGGTTGATGCTGGCCTCATAAAATGAGTTAGGGAGGATTCCCTCTTTTTCTATTGATTGGAATAGTTTCAAAAGGAATGGTATCATCTCCTCCTTGTACCTCTGGTAGAATTCGGCTGTGAATCCATCTGGTCCTGGACTTTTTTTGGTTGGTAGGCTATTAATTATTGCCTCAGTTTCAGAGCCTATTATTGGTCTATTCAGGGATTCAACTTCTTCCTGGTTTAGTCTTGGAAGAGTGTATGTGTCCAGGAATTTATCCATTTCTTCTAGGTTTTCTAGTTTATTTGCGTAGAGGTGTTTATAAGTATTCTCTGATGGTAGTTTGTATTTCTGTGGGGTTGGTGGTGATATCCCCTTTACCATTTTTTATTGCGTCTACTTGATTCTTCTCTCTTTTCTTCTTTATTAGTCTTGATAGCAGTCTATCAAATTTGTTGATCTTTTCAAAAAACCAGCTCCTGGATTCATTGATTTTTTTGAAGGGTTTTTGTCTCCTTCAGTTCTGCTCTGATCTTAGTTATTTCTTGCCTTCTGCTAGCTTTTGAATGTGTTTGCTCTTGCTTCTCTAGTTCTTTTAATTGTGATGTTAGGGGGTCAAGTTTAGATCGTTCCTGCTTTCTCTTGTGGGCATTTAGTGCTATACATTTCCCTCTACATACTGCTTTAAATGTGTCCCAGAGATTCTGGTATGTTGTATCTTTGTTCTCATTGGTTTCAAAGAACATCTTTATTTCTGCCTTCATTTCATTATGTACCCAGTAGTCATTCAGGAGCAGGTTGTTCAGTTCCCATGCAGTTGAGCAGTTTTGAGTTTCTTAATCCTGAGTTCTAGTTTGATTGCACTGTGGTCTGAGAGACAATTTGTTATAGTTTCTATTCTTTTACATTAGCTGATGAGTGCTTTACTTCCAACTACGTGGTCAATTTTGGAATAAGTGCCATGTGGTGCTGAGAAGAATGTATATTCTGTTGATTTGGGGTGGAGAGTTCTGTAGATGTCTATTAGGTCTGCTTGGTGCAGAGTTGAGTTCAATTCCTGGATATCCTTGTTAACTTTCTGTCTGGTTGATCTGCCTAATGTTGACAGTGGGGTGTTAAAGTCTCCCATTATTATTGTGTGGTAGTCTAAGTCTCTTTGTAAGTCTCTAAGGACTTGTTTTATGAATCTGGGTGCTCCTGTATTGGGTGCATATATATTTAGGATAGTTAGCTCTTCTTGTTGAATTGATCCCTTTACCATTATGTGATGGCCGTCTTTGTCTCTTTTGATCTTTGTTGGTTTAAAGTCTGTTTTATCAGAGACTAGGATTGCAACCCCTGCCATTTTTTGGTTTTCCATTTGCTTGGTAGATCTTCCTCCATCCCTTTATTTTGAGCCTATGTGTGTCTTTGCACATGAGATGGGTCTCCTGAATACAGCAAACTGATGGGTCTTGCATCTTTATCCAATTTGCCAGTCTATGTCTTTTAATTGGAACATTTAGCCCATTTACATTTAAGGTTAATATTGTTTTGTGTGAACTTGATCCTGTCATTATGATGTTAGCTGGTTATTTTGCTCGTTAGTTGATGCAGTTTCTTCCTAGCATCGATGGTCTTTACATTTTGGCATGTTTTGCAGTGGCTGGTACCAGTTGTTTCTTTCCATGTTTAGTGCTTCCTACAGGAGCTCTTTTAGGGCAGGCCTGGTGGTGACAAAATCTCTCAGCATTTGCTTGTCTGTAAACGATTTTATTTCTCCTTCACTTACAAAACTTAGTTTGGCTGGATATGAAATTCTGGGTTGACTGAAATAACACACGAAAGAGCTTAGCACAATGCCTAGTAGGCAGTAAGTACTAAGGAAATGTCAGCTGCTGTCAAACTTTCTAGGAACAGGAAAGCAGGGCTGTATCTAATATGGCTTAAACTTGTATGCTCGGCAGGACGGGGAGGAGTCTCATTTTGTGTCAGGAGATTTCCATGGGTTATCTTATTTCACCCTTTACGATGCTGTGTGGTTTCATCACCACGAACATACAGGACCCTGAGACTCTGAGAGGTGGACACTGTGCTCTAGAGCTGCAATTCACACCTGAATCTGCTGGCTCACAGTCTACGCTCTTTCTACGGCACCACAGTAACCCACATGAATCAGCAATGAAAAAGGCAAGACGGAATAAGGTGAGGCCAGTGGTGATGGTGAATGCAATGGGATTTCGAGAAGGGAGGCCGGTGTGATCTGGGGCAGTCAGGAAGGGAGCCTGGCCCTCAGCTGGGTGGAAAAGGGCAAAAGGATTTGTTTAGACTAAGGGGAAGGGTGGTCATTCTGGAAAGATCAATTTCACCCCCTCAACCTTAGTCAGGAGAGGATTTTATGCTCACCAGAGGCCACGTCCTTCTTTGTCAGTTGATATACTGACAGTCCTGGCTATGGGCTTGCTGCACAGTTCTCATCAGGACCAGAAAGGGGGCCCGGGTCAGCCTGTCCCTCTGGGAACATCCATCACAGCTGCTTCTTACCCAGGCTGTGACAGCATTTATCAGAGGGCTGGGGGCAGCCAGGTCCCTGCAGCTCTGCCATGCCTGCTGGGGAGGGCAGGACTGGCAGTAGAGAAGAGGGGATCCAGCTGGGGTCTGCTGGCCTCAAAATGGTCTCAAGTAGTGAATGCAGGGGCTCCCACAGGACTAGAGCTTTGCGTTTCTGGTTCTTCATCCAGTTCTGAAGCTTAGACATCGTGGATGTAAAAATAATCTGGGGAGCTTGCTCACAATGCAGATGTTCCTGGCCTCACCCCAACTATTTTAATTTCATGTAATTGGGGTGGGGTTCAGGAATCTTCATTTAAGAAAAATACCTCCAGTGACAGACAGATGGCCGTCAACCACACTTTGAGAAAAAAAACCCTCAAGTTCATGCTGTTGTGCTCAACCTTTGGGAAAAAATTCTTCTATTCTGTGTGAAAGAAAATGGTGTCTTTCTAAGTTCCAAGAAAGCATCCTAAAGGGATGCAAGGAAGGATTCGATGGGCATTCCTTCCAAGGCATGAAAGGAGAGCGGATGGCTGTGTCTTGTACTCAGCCACCCTCCACGGAGCCTGTGGCAGACCCAGGAATGTCCATGCATCTCAGAGCTGAAGTGAGGTGCACAGGCCAAGTTCAAACCAGTGCCCCCTCCTTGCAGGGTGGTCATAAAACACATGGACATTTGTCAAGAACTCCGGAGTAGCCCATGTCTGTGGTTACACAATGAAACATTCTTCCCCAGCAGCAACACCCAGAAGGCTTCCAATATTTCGCACCCACACACTGAACATGAAATAGTGATTGATGGTAAGAGGATGTGCATAGAAAAAGTTTAGAAGTGACCCCTTCTTATTTTGCAAATAACAAAAGGAAATGCTCCTTTAGATCCTGTGCAGTTCGGAAGCCGCTTGGGTGGCATGTGGGCTTTCAGAGAGAATGAAGAGAGACATCTGGCAAGAACTTTTCTTGGTCACAATGTCTTGCTTCTCATTCTGCTTCCAATGCCCTCCAGGAGGTTGCAGTTATGGGGAGAAATGGGACGCAGGAGATCTGGGGTCAGAGGAATGTGGATCACAGGGGTGTGTCCAGATCCCTGGACCTGCCACGTTTGTGATCTCGGAAACATTATTTCTCTCTCTCCAGGTTTGTATTTCTCCATATATAAGATTAATGGTGCCTCTACTGACATGTGGGCATGATGATTATAAGATGATCAAAAAATGGTTATTCAGGCCAAAACTCTCAGCATCGTCGTGGACTCTCACACTGCATATCTGATCCATCGCAATACCTGCGGCTCTACCGGCATTCTTGCATCTCACCATTCCTCACACTTGCCCCACTGCCACCCTGGCCAGAGGCTATCACTTCCCACCTGGGTTGTTGCAATACCTTCCAAACTAGTCTCAAAGCTCCTCCCCTTGCACTTCACCCAGATTCTTCCCCATCCAGTCAGCGTGGTGCTCCTCTGCTGTCGCTCTACTTTGACTTGCTTCTGCACTCGGACTTGGTAGAATCTGCCTTACCTACAGAGCTATAAGGTCTTGCAAATTTGCTCTGTCTACATCCTCATCCACAGACAACTGCCTTCCTCTCCTCCTCCTTCCCCTCTTGCTTGCTTCTCTCAGCTCCCTGGCCTCCCTGCTAACCTTGGAGGGGACCAGACAAAGTTCTAGCTCAGTCCATTTGCACTTCCTGTCCCTTCTGCCTATGTCACTTTTTCTTTCTGATATCAGCATAGCTTATTCTCTCACCTTCTCAGTAAGCAATTTCCTGCCACCCTATTTAAAATTGTATACCACCCTTTACTCCCTAACCCTCTTTCCTGCATTTTTCTTTTGCACATAGCGGTTATCACCATCTATCATACTGTAAATATTACATGTGCATCTTGTTAGTTGCCTGTTTCCTACCACATGATGACAAACCTGGCACATATTTATTGAAGGAATAAATAAGCTATAATGATCGATTCAACTTCAAGTTGGCCAACTTGTCAACAAACCTCTGTGGAATCCTGTGAGTGAGAAGGATTTTGGAGAAGTGATTATTGTGAGTTGTTATGTTTTAGGTATGTTTTAGGTACTTTCTTATTCTTTCCTGATTTATTAGCAGAGCCAGGTGGGTCCAATTGCTACAAAGTGATTTGGTGATGGCCTTTCTTTTTTTTTTTTTAAATCTGTTGCCATTAGACCTTCTATATTATTCAGCAGAGACTAGGTTATGCTACAATAACAAATGCAGTTTGAAATTCCCAAAACGTAACACTTAGATCTATTTCTCACCCATGCTACATGTCCAACTTGGGGCAAGGAATGTTCTGCTCCACATGGGCAATCTGGGATCCAGGCTGACGGACACTCCATGAAGAACATCTTTGACTAAAGAAAGGAAAGAGGCTGCAGACTCAGGTGGAGCCAGGGTGTCCAGATTTGGCCAATTAAATGGCAGCACAAGAGACCTGTGTCACTTCTAGGCTGAGGAAGAAAGTAAACCCCAGTGCAAGGAGGAAGTAAACCCCAGTGCAAGGACCCTGCAAAGTGCGATTTCCCACATGCCCAGAAAAAGAAAGGAGAAGCAACACTGCTGAGCCCTAGTATTACCCAGCGTTCTTCAAGTATAGAAATAGTTCAGTGCTGCAGCTAAAATTCAGATGAAATAACACTGTGTGATCCATTCATGGCACCAAAGTCAAATATTATGGGAAGAGACTATTAAAAAGAAATTGAGCAAAGATTAAAAATTATCATGGGCAAAACTCCAATATCCTTATTGAGTCTAAAATGGTATTTTTCATGTATTCTTTTGTGGTCACTATAAACCAAACTTAGAATACTTTAAGATGTTTTTGTTCTTCATCATCTATTTAGCTTTACTGAGTGTTCTTCTGCCTCTGTAAAATGCCAGCTTCAAGAATGGTCCCTACTTATGTAGGAAATGGGCAAAGGCAGGGGAACTGTGTTAGAATGTTCCAGGCCCTGTGGGAGGGATACGGGATGAGAAGCACTGACATGCTGTGTACAACTCAAGCTGCACCGTGAACCTGGGGAGGTGATGTCACTCCTTGCTCAATGGCCCCAAACAAGAAGGTCGTGCCAGGATTAAAAATTGGGTCTTAAACTCGGAGAGGTCAGTCCCTTCCAGCATAACCCACTAGTACAGAACGCTGACTTTCAAAACCTGGTGAGGCTCAGCCACTCCAGCGAATCAGAGCTCTAACGTCACAGTGGCTGAGCTGGGAGGTACCTAAAAAGAACCATCTCGGTCAAATCCTTTTTTTATAGATAGTAAATGAAGTTTTATTATTAATAATCTTTTCAAATGCGGATCATAGCTGGGTATGTTTATATACGTTAGCTCTATTTATTTAAAACACACACACACACACTCTTGATCTATAATATGATCACTCTGATCTTCAAAGTAGCTCAATCTCCTAATCATTTCCCCTGAAGATGACAGAAGTAGCACACCTCCTGATTCTGCAGAGAAATGGACAAATGGACAAAGGTGGCAGAGGATGTATGTTGGATCTTAAAACAGTCTCTCCATTTTTTTTAGCAAAATTACATTGAGCCCTGTGAGTTCAGAGCCCACTCCCTCCACCCCAGGCCCTCCAGCAGCCCGGAGAGAAGTTCTCACGCCACCAAAAGAAGGGAGAATGAGTCTCTGGACCCTGGAAAGCTTATGGACCCTCTGGTCCCATTCTTGGTGCCATATCATGAAATATATATTTGGTCTTCAAACCGATTTTCTGACACACAGCTCTTAAAATCCTTAGACTCTCCAAAGTTATACATTTTTTTGCATGCTAATGAATTGGCTGATGGCTGGTAGCCTCCAGGTAGCTTCATGATGGGGCTGGTCACAGGAAAGAACAAGTCAGGATTAGAAGGTTGGGACTTTTCAGACCCACCCCACAACCTCCAGGAAGGGGAGGGGGCTGAAGGTTAATTTGATTACCAATGGCCAGTGATGTAATCCAATCATGCTTATGTAATGAAGCTTCCATAAAAACCCATAAGGACTGGGTTGGGAGAACTTCCAGATAGCTGAACACGTGGAATTGACCAGAGGGACTCAGCGAGGGCACGGAAGCTCCGCTCCTTCCACTGTGCTACGCCCTATGCATCTCTTCATTGGCATCCTTTGTAATATGCTTCATAATAAGCCAGTAAAGGTAAGTGTTTCCTGAGTTCTGTGAGCTGCTCTAGCAAATCAATCAAACCCAAAGCAGGGATTGTGGGAACCTAACTTGAAGCACATTGGTCAGAAGTTACAGAGGCCTGGGCTTGTGTTGGGTATACATGGGGAGGGAGCAAGCTGGGGACTGAGCCCTCAACCTGCAGGATCTGATGCTATTTCCAGGTGGATACTGTCAGAATGGAATTGGTGGGCACCCCACTGGTGCCCACCGATGACTGCCTGCTTGATGGTGGGGAGAAAGCCCCCTCCCCCTGACATTTGGCCACGGAAGTCTTCTGTTTTGATTGTTGTTGAGTGAGAGAATAGGAAAAAACACATTAAGTGTTGTTTTCTCCATACTCACAAACTTGGACTCACCAAGGAATTAGACATTTCTTTATATTCAGCACAGTGTAGGGCCTCAAGATATCCCTAATATTCTTGGAATTCATATCCAAGTGTTTGATGAATTTAAACAAAAGTTTGTTTAAAACTTGTTAAAAGTTACAGTTTGTGATGGGCACATCAGAAGCTCCTTCCTTTTGACGGAGTCTGCTCCCTAAATTCAGCCTTGTTGGAATTCTACTTGGTCTGATCGTCCCCACCCAAAACCTTGCCTGCCATCAGAGCCATACCACAGAGTTCTGGTGGCTACCAAGTTCCTGATGCAAGAGTGATTCTTGGCATGGGTGGAGAGGAGCTATAACCTCATTTTACACAGACTGGAGGAATTGAAAAGCAGTGCCGTGGGGCCTGTGGTGTCCGCTACTTCATCACATGGGAGCAGCGTTGGGAGGAGGTGTGGGCAGGAGGCAGGACACTGTGTTCACGGAAGAGCCCTGAGGTCTGTCGTACTCACAGCCCCAAGCATGGTCTTCCCTCATAGAAAGAGGCAGTCAACAAAAGAGTCAAACTCTGCAAAATACTTGAAGATATTCTGAGCCAAATATGAGACACCAATGACCCATGACGCAGCCCTCAGGAGACCCTGAGAATATGTGCCCAAGGTGGTTGGGGTACAGCTTGGTTTTATACATTTTAGGGAGACATGAGAAATCAATGAGATCAATTTAAGATGTACATTGGTTTCATCCAGAAGGGCAGGGCAACTAGATGGGGAGAGCTGGGGTGCTTCCAGGTTATAGGTAGATTTAAAATTGTTCTGATTGGCAACTGGTTGAAAGAGTTATTGTCAATAGAAAGGAATGTCTTTGCTGCCATAAGAAGTTTCAGAAACCAAAGTTTTATCACGCAGATGAAGCCTCCAGGTCTCAGGCTTCAGAGAGAATAGACTGTAAGTGCTTCTTATCGGACTTAAGATCTGTGTTGATCTTAATGCTGGTCAGCTTGTCTTGAAATCAAAAAGGGAGGACGGCATAATGAGGCTTGTCTAATGCCCCCTTCCTGTCATGGCCTGAACCAGTTTCTCAGATTAATGTTGGAATGCCCTGGCCAAGAGAAGGAATCCATTCAGAGGGTTTGGGGGAGGAACTCAGAATTTCATTTTTGGTTTACAAGGTGCTGGGAGGACGGGTGACACTATGTGAGCAGAAAAAGTCACGGAATTTTCCGTCGTCCCTTCATTGAATAACTCAGGAATGGCGGAAATACTGACACCTGCAAGACAGACCTGAAACTCTGAGGGTGGGCTGGAATCATTATGCGCACGAGAGACGGTGGCAGAATCTTATACCTGGAATTCTTCAAGGGACAACTCCTATTTTGATATTTGCTGTGCTTAGAACCTCTGTCCTCCCCACTCCTTTCAGCCCAAGTTCCAGCACCAAGCCAGTTGAGGTGGCGTATACAGCTTATGTGACTCATGACAAAAAGAGCAGATGGGGAGACTATGAAATTGACACCTCAGTCTTCTTACAAGGACAATCTTTGACAAGAAGACAAAGTTCTGGAGGAACTTTTTGAGATGCACCCAGGCATTGCTGTGGAAGTGCACCTCCACGGGGAGAGAAGGAAGTCAGCATGTGAGTCCCTTGGCCAGATGGCAAGTAAAGGAGATGGGTTGGTGGGCAGTGGCTCTGGCTTGGAGTCCCCACTGGGGTCATGGTGGGGTAAGAGTCTGGAGTGGCCCTTCATGGAGTAAGCCCTGGGACCCTGACAGCGGGACTGCATATGTGGGTTGCCTGCTCTGCTCCTGAGGGGTTTTCATGCTGAGGCAGGGTCTGCGGTCTGCAGGCTGCCGGTACATGGAAGGACAGGGCACAGGCGTGGGCCTTGGATCCACCTGGTTTCCTGGGACCTTGCACATGGCTTTGTTTCTGCCGTGCTGCTCTGTGGGTGATGCTTTGTCTTGTTGTGTTAAAGTGTGTGTGCTTGGGTGTTGCTTGAGACTGTGTGTGTGTTGGGAGGATACAGAAGGGGGTTGTAAGCAAGACGGAGTCAGTGAGGAAACGCCTCACATGAGGCCCTAAACCCCAGCCATCCTTACACACACCTTCAAACAAACTTGCTGTGAACGTAGTTTAGAGTTACAGAAAAGACGCAAAAGCCAGCCAGAGTGTGCTTGTGATATCCTACCTAACCATAGCACTACCTAACCATAGCAGAATTACTGAGAACAGGATCTTCGCTGTGACACAACGTTGCCTCGACCACAGATCTCATGGGAATTCAGCCATCCCCACGGGTGTCCTCTGTCTCAGCACCCACTCTGCCTTTAGTTGTTCTTTCTCCTTAGTCTTCTCCAGCCTTCAACATTTCAGTCTCTTTCTGTCTTTTTTGATCTTGAAGCATTGTTATCTTTTAGATAAGAGATAACTTATCTCTTAGCAACTTAACCCTTAGAAATAAATTATCTCCCAGTGAACTAGGACAGAATTCTCTGTTACCATTTAAATTATCTTCTGCTTCTGGACATACATTTCTTTCTCAGTGGGCAGATACTTTTGCCAGACACTTCTCTGTTTCCCTGCTTCCTGTGGAGGAGTCACGTTTTGTTTCAATGCTGGGTCATCTTGCACCACGATTTACAAAAGAGAGATACCCGTTCTAGTCCCGGATTACTCGTTTTTTTTTTTTTTTTTTCCTCACTGTCACCCAGGCTGCAGTGCAATGGCATGATCTTGGCTCACTGCAACCTCTGCCTCCCAGGTTCAAGCAATTCTCCTGCCTCAGCCTCCCAAGTAGCTGGGATGATTACAGGTGTCCACCACCACGCCCAGATAATTTTTGTATTTTTAGTAGAGAGGGTTGTTTGCCATGTTGGTCAGGCTGGTCTCGAACTCCTGACCTTGTGATCTGCCCACCTTGGCCTCCCAAAGTGCTGGGATTATAGGCATGAGCCACTGTCCCTGGCCTCTCAGTTCCTCCTGACCTTTAAGTGGTGTTGTCTCGTGATTTCTTCTGCAGAATGACAATTTACTGTCTACTCTTTTGAGTGGTGCTGTACTCTGCTTGATCGTTTGTTCTCCCTGCTGGCATTTTCTCTGCTGCTTTTCCCTCTTTTTATGGAGGTCACAGTGCTATTCTTGCTCCTTTGAAAGCCCCCCCCCTTTTTTTTTTTCCTCTGCAAGCTTCTAAGATTTTGTCTTTGGCCACCAGCAGGTTTCCTGTTATGGTTCCGGTCATAGTTCTCCTTTTTGTTTGCTCATATTTTTTTGTGAAGCCCACAGGAACCAAGAAACGCTAAGTGCATTTGACCATTATTACCTGAAATTTCAATCATAGGGGATAAGTGTCTTCTCCATGACTTGTCTCAATGGGAATGAGGAAACACCTTGCTGTGAATTTCACAGGGATGTGAGAATGACTGCCCTCCCATCCCCCTCGGAGCGGAGATGGATGAGGGGGTTGACAGGCACAGGCTGGCTTCAAAGGCAGCAGGAGGGGCCCTGGTTCTCTGACTCCTGACTGCACTCCCTGCCCGCTCCGGGCTCCTGTTCTCCTGGCAAAAAGAGCAGAGTGTCAGACTGGACTCGTCCACCTGCATGCACACCTTAGTGTGTACTGAGGTTCCAGGCTCAAACTCGTGCTCAGGTGACTGCATGGGAGAGGAAGGGGCTGAAGTCACAGACTGGGAGTTCTCTCCTGGTGTGTAGGGAACAGACTGGGCACAGCTGAAAAGAAGTCACGAGTGCAGGCAGGGCCCAGGAGTGAGGAACAGAAGGCATTTTCCTGTCACTGTACTTCACCAGAGCCAAGGAGGAGGTGAGGGAAGATGAGCAGCCACGTGTTTCCAGGAGGTGGGAGAACTGACCCCTCAGAGCACACAGAGGACTTCCGACCCTCCCAGAGGCCACCTGCACTGGAGCTTGGGTGGCAACAGTCAGGGAGGGCCACCTTGAGGACTCTGAGAGCAGGACCCCAAAAAAAAAAAAAAAAAAAAAAGAAAGAAAAACATTTTATTTGAAAGACTAGGGTTTATTACCGAAGAACACTGAAAAGCCATGTCCGGGAAACATCAGAACTCCGCTTTACTTCCTCGTGGCTTGGTCTTGTTTTTATTTTGACCTGGGGCAATAGGGGAGGGGAGCCGTAAGCTTTTCAGAACCAGGGCCTCTAGAAAGCCTCCCTCCAGTCCTGGCGTGAGCTGCTGCCAACAGCAAGTGCTGCTTTGAGTCTGCATTTCCAAAGCCCCTCTCGGCTGTCCCCATGGTTGGCATTTGCGGGAACACAAGTGCCCCTCCCAGCTCCTCAGCAGAATCGACCCCAGCTCACCACAACACAGCCAGGAGCAGGCACAGGGCCTACAGGCCTCCGCGGCCAGACTGAGGTGCATCTTGGCTCTTAGCGCTGGGATATGCAAAGCAGGGTCCACAAGGGGTGTGCCTATGGGGGCCCAGAAAGATTCACCCGCAGGCTTATTTCACAGGGGAGGGGTGTCTCATAAAAACCTACACACCCATCCTAATTGCAACCAATTTTGTTCATTGAAAGTCAGTAAAAGGAGGGTATCATAAAAAAGGATACAAGTATACCATAAATATTTATTTTACCAAAAACACATGTTTGTGCATTCACTCGCCAGGATTTTGATGGAGTATTGAGGCCTTCTTTTGGCCATGAGTTGCTCACTGAAGTTCTGTGCCTCCTTGCATAAATGGCTCCTATGAATCATTTGTGATTCCCACTTTGATTTCTTTAAAGTGTGACAATAAGGTCATCTGAGAAATAAGCAAAGCACCAAAACTTCTGGAGTTTTAGGATATGGTTATCTCACCTACACTTAATTCAACAGCAATATGCTGAATTACTTGCCTGTTGGCAGTCTTTTCAAAGCATTCGATTTACTTTTGTTTTGTTTTGTTTTTTGGTTCTTTCTCTTCTCTTTTCTTCTCTGATGGAGTTTCACTCTTATTGCCCAAACTGGAGTACAGGGGTGCGATCTCGGCTCACTGCAACCTCCACCTACCGGGTTCAAAAGATTCTCCTGCCTCAGCTGCCAAAGTAGCTAGGATTACAGGCACGAGCCACCATGCCTGGCTAATTTTGTATTTTTGGTAGAGACTGGGTTTCACCATGTTGGCCGGGCTGGTCTTGAACTCCTGACCTCAGGTGATCCACCCACCTCGACCTCCCAAAGTGCTGGGATTACAGGCATGAGCCACCAAGCATGGCCTGGACTTACTTTTAAGAGAAACAATAAATACCCTCTTTTTGTGCTTATACTTCATTGGTTTCACACTATTTAATTAGATTATGTAATTGCAGTGACATGTGCAACTGGAATCAACAGGTTGGGAAAAAATATGTCCGATTTGTGGCAAGCATACATCTCTTTCCTGGGGGACACAGAAGAATGTGTGCACCCCAGAGAGTTGCTGCAGAGCTGATGATGTTCAGCTTGTTGTGTTTGTGACTGTGTTCCATGCAAGTAATGTTGCTTGTAAACACAACGCATGCATTTCTGTCTCTCTGTCGGCTTTCATCAGGTTATGCTGCAGTGACATACAGCTCCAAAGCTTCATTGATTGACAGGAACAAAGATTTGCTTCTCCTTCACATCAAGCACCCTTCCCTTTCGGCTGGAACTCCATGTCTCCTGCTCGTTGTTTCAGAATCCAGGTGAAAGGATCTGTCCATATCTGGGGCATATCAGCACCATGGTACAGGAAAAGGGAGGTGGAACCATGCAAGGGCCCTTACCACTTCCATGTGGACCCGGGACATGCCTTACCCTCACCTTCTACTCGCTAGAGCAGGTCACATGGTTGAGCCTTTCGTCAGGGAGGGGACAGTATAATCTCCTGGGGCTGGACGGGGAGGGGGGTGTGTGGTGGGGCACTGCAACTCTTGGATAAGCTTGATCTCAAAGGGAGAGGCCACGCGATCCTCTCCCAAAGGAGGTAGTGAATATCTGGAGCAGAGACATACTCTACAACATAGGCGAAGTAGAGACCAGTGAACAGACTCTATTGCATATGGTATGGCTTAATATGGGTCAATGAACTCAATGGTGTGTTACAGAATGGCTTTTGTTTAAAGGAGATGGCCCTCTGAAATTCCTGTAGTTCAGCCTCTCTCAGAGCCATTGGAAATCTGAAAATGAAGCTCTATCTACCACAGACTCTTCAAGAGCTGAGCCTAGGAACAGTACATAACATGTGTTCACTAAAAGCTTGTTAAATGGGTGAATGAGTTTGCCCACCTTCATTTTAGAAACAGTCCTAGCACTGGATGGAAGCCACAGAGCTCTTCTTGGAATGAGAGAGAGGACTCTAGGGGACACATCAGTAAAATGTCACAGCTCAGGTCACATTCTTGGGAAGAGCATCATCACGGGGCTGAGTTCCGGATGCCAGAGGATATTGGTAGCCCACACTGGACCAGATCCTAGAATAAGCCAGACCTTGGGAAGAGCTGGAGAGACAGGGAGGGCTCCAGGGGAAATGTATGATGAACAACTGGTGGTCAGCATGGCTTTCCACGATCTGGGACCAAGCCCCTGAGCCCACACACAGAGTGTGGGGATAAAGAAGACAGACGAAGGCAGCAGGTCAAGAATCCTCAACACCCTGGGGAATGTGTGTTAATCTTGTCTTATTATTTGAACTGAAAAAGAACCGATCAAATACTTTTGGGAACTCCTTCTGCAGGATTGACTTTCTTAGCCATAGGGCACACTCAGGGTCCACAGCAAAACTCCAGCTGCTTCCTCGGGAGTAAATAATCTGATGTATAGAAAGTTTTTGACAAATATGTGTTCCTCATCTTTCGTTGCAGCTTCTAGCACTGATGACCATCAGTTTTAGCCCAAGTTGCCTATAAAACAGAGCGTTATGCAGAAGATGAAGTACTAATGCCTTATTAGAGGATGTAAGCCCAGGGAAGCAAGAGTGAGAGGTAAAGAAGGAGGAAGAACCAATGGAAAGGGGTGCATTACCAAGATGGCCACTACTTCGTTACAAAAACAGCTGATAGATCCATCCTGTGGCATGGCTCAGAGAGAACATAGGAAACATGGCACCTCAGACCATCACTCAGGAAAGCAAGGGTGAGCCGATTACCTGTGGAATTCCTCCTGGCTCCTGGTGTTCTTTTGGACCCTGGCAGCCTCCAGGAAATCTAACACCTCCACATGGTTGGCCACTGGGGAAGGTCTGGTTATGGTCAGCAGATATGGATTGGGGCATAAACTGAGCATGGTATCTATCTATAGCAAAATCCCTGTTTAGTGGGTCCTGTTATAGTATGCAGGATGGTACCTAGATCAAGTGGTTGTTATGAGGATTAAGTGAAATCATGAACACAACATCCTTAGCAAAGACCCATGGACATGGCAAGTATTCAGTACCTGTAGCTGCATTGAGCCCCAAGGCACAAGAGCTATCATCACCGTGTTTGTGTGTGTGTGTGTGTGTTTGCCTGTTTGTGCACATGTAGAAGATGGTAATGATTAGAAAGTAGTCAACATTTCTTATTCAAAGTCAGACTAGGTTGCCAAAGTCCACTAAATTGATCATTCACCTAACTTTAATATTTTCCATGTTCTTGGAAACTGAATAACCTGCTCCTGAATGACTACTGGGTACACAACGAAATGAAGGCAGAAATAAAGATGTTCTTTGAAACCAATGAGAACAAAGATACAACATACCAGAATCTCTGGGACACATTTAAAGCAGTGTGTAGAGGGAAATTTATAGCACTAAATGCCCACAAGAGAAAGCTGGAAAGATCTAAAATTGACACTCTAACATCACAATTAAAAGAACTAGAGAAGCAAGAGCAAACACATTCAAAAGCTAGCAGAAGGCAAGAAATAACTAAGATCAGAGCAGAACTGAAGGAGATAGAGACACAAAAAACCCTCCAAAAAATCAATGAATCCAGGAGTTGGTTTTTTGAAAAGATCAACAAAATTGTTAGACCGCTAGCAAGACTAATAAAGAAGAAAAGAGAGAAGAATCAAGTAGACACAATAAAAAATGATAAAGGGGTATCACCACCAACTCCACAGAAATACAAACTACCATCAGAGAATACTATAAACACCTCTACGCAAATAAACTAGAAAATCTAGAAGAAATGGATAATTTCCTGGACACTTACACTCTCCCAAGACTAAACCAGGAAGAAGCTGAATCCCTGAACAGACCAATAGCAGGCTCTGAAATTGAGGCAATAATTAATAGCTTACCAACCAAAAAAGTCCAGGACCAGATGGATTCACAGCTGAATTCTACCAGAGGTACAAGGAGGAGTTGGTACCATTCCTTCTGAAACTATTCCAATCAATAGACAAAGAGGGAATCCTCCCTAATTCATTTTATGAGGCCAACATCATCCTGATACCAAAGCCTGGCAGAGACACAACAAAAAAAGAGAATTTTAGACCAATATCCCTGATGAACATTGACACAAAAATCCTCAATAAAATACTGGCAAACCGGATCCAGCAGCACATCAAAAAGCTTATCCACCATGATCAAGTTGGCTTCATCCCTGGGATGCAAGGCTGGTTCAACATATGCAAATCAATAAACGTAATCCAGCATATAAACAGAACCAAAGACAAAAACCACATGATTATCTCAATAGATGCAGAGAAGGCCTTTGACAAAATTCAACAGCCTTTCATGCTAAAAACTCTCAATAAATTCGGTATTGATGGAACGTATCTCAAAATCATAAGAGCTATTTATGACAAACCCACAGCCAATATCATACTAAATGGGCAAAAACTGAAAAATTCCCTTTGAGAACTGGCATAAGACAGGGATGCCCTCTCTCACCACTCCTATTCAACATAGTGTTGGAAGTTCTGGCTAGGGCAATCAGGCAAGAGAAAGAAATCAAGGGTATTCAGTTAGGAAAAGAAGTCAAATTGTCCCTGTTTGCAGATGACATGATTGTATATTTAGAAAACCCCATCATCTCAGCCCAAAATCTCCTTAAGCTGATAAGAAACTTCAGCAAAGTCTCAGGATACAAAATTAATGTGCAAAAATCACAAGCATTCTTATACACCAGTAACAGACAAACAGAGAGCCAAATCATGAATGAACTTCCATTCACAATTGCTTCAAAGAGAATAAAATACCTAGGAATCCAACTTACAAGGGATGTAAAGGACCTCTTCAAGGAGAACGACAAACCACTGCTCAGTGAAATAAAAGAGGACATAAACAAATGGAAGAACACACCATGCTCATGGATGGGAAGAATCAATATCGTGAAAATGGCCATACTGCCCAAGGTAATTTATAGATTCAATGCCATCCGCATCAAGCTACCAATGAGTTTCTTCACAGAATTGGAAAAAACTGCTTTAAAGTTCATATGGAACCAAAAAAGAGCCTGCATCTCCAAGACAATCCTAAGCCAAAAGAACAAAGCTGGAGGCATCACACTACCTGACTTCAAACTATACTACAAGGTTACAGTAACAAAAACAGCATGGTACTGGTACCAAAACAGAGATATAGACCAATGGAACAGAACAGAGTCCTCAGAAATAATACCACACATCTACAGCCATCTGATCTTTGATAAACCTGAGAAAAACAAGAGATGGGGAAAGGATTCCCTATTTAATAAATGGTGCTGGGAAAATTGGCTAGCCATAAGTAGAAAGCTGAAACTGGATCCTTTCCTTACTCCTTATACGAAAATTAATTCAAGATGGATTAGAGACTTAAATGTTAGACCTAATACCATAAAAACCCTAGAAGAAAACCTAGGTAATACCATTCAGGACATAGGCATGGGCAAGGACTTCATGTCTAAAGCACCAAAAGCAATGGCAACAAAAGCCAAAATTGACAAATGGGATCTCATTAAACTAAAGAGCTTCTGCACAGCCAAAGAAACTACCATCAGAGTGAACAGGCAACCTACAGAATGGGAGAACATTTTTGCAATCTACTCATCTGACTAAGGGCTAATATCCAGAACCTACAAAGAACTCAAACAAATTTACAAGAAAAAAACAACCCCATCAAAAAGTGGGCAAAGGATATGAACATACATTTCTCAAAAGAAGACATTCATACAGCCAACAGACACATGAAAAAATGCTCATCATCACTGGCCATCAGAGAAATGCAAATCAAAACCACAATGAGATACCATCTCACACCAGTTACAATGGCAATCATGAAAAAGTCAGGAAACAACAGGTGCTGGAGAGGATGTGGAGAAATAGGAACACTTTTACACTGTTGGTGGGATTGTAAACTAGTTCAACCATTATGGAAAACAGTATGGCGATTCCTCAAGGATCTAGAACTAGAAGTACCATATGACCCAGCCATCCCACTACTGGGTATATACCCAAAGGATTATAAATCATGCTGCTATAAAGACACATGCACACATATGTTTATTGCGGCACTATTCACAATAGCAAAGACTTGGAATCAACCCAAGTGTCCATCAGTGACAGACTGGATTAAGAAAATGTGGCACATATACACCATGGAATACTATGCAGCCATAAAAAAGGATGAGTTTGTGTCCTTTGTAGGGACATGGATGCAGGTGGAAATCATCATTCTCAGCAAACTATTGCAAGAACAGAAAACCAAACACTGCATGTTCTCACTCATAGGTGGGAACTGAACAATGAGATCACTTGGACTCGGGAAGGGGAACATCACACACTGGGGCCTATCATGGGGAGGGGGGAGGGGGGAGGGATCCCATTGGGAGTTATACCTGATGTAAATGACGAGTTGATGGGTGCTGACGAGTTGATGGGTGCAGCACACCAACATGGCACAAGTATACATATATAACAAACCTGCACGTTATGCACATGTGCCCTAGAACTTAAAGTATAATAAAAAAATAAAATAAAAATAAAATAAAATAAAGTATTTTCCATGTTCTAAGGAAAGTTGTCTAATTGTCTTTATAGTTTTTGAAGTGTAACATTGTATCCTTCCAGGCTGGATATAAAACTGTCCCCATCCTAATTCTCTAGTCTCGATTCCAGGGCTATGGACTTGAGGAAGCCTTTCTAAGTATGTGTGTTGAGACTGCCTGAGACCTGGCGACCTTCTTAAAGGAAATCCGATTTGCAAGGAAACCATTGCCCAACTGAAGGGAGACCGAACAAACATGATTTGATACTTCCATGAAGAAATTCATTAACGCTGCTTTTCGTGATATGATCTTGCTGTGAATGCCAAAATGAAGTTTGGTGAAAAGCTCTCTGGCAGGGAGCATGAGGCTTCTCCTTAGATAGCCTGGAGCAGGTATCACCCTGGTGAGGCCTGGTACAGCCAGCAAGTGCAAGTGTGGAGCTGACCCCTCATCAGTTGCTCTTGAGGATCATGCAATTCTGTGGATAGAGAAGGGAGCTTTCCCTACCCACTCAAGATGGGAGAATCCACAGGCCCCCAGGTCATGAAGCAGGAAAGCCTGTGGGAACTTCCCTGAGTCCTCAGCCCATCTTAGTCAGTTCCCTTTTGTCTCCAGTCTCCAAAATGTACATTGCATTCATCCTCCCAACTCTTCCATTTAAATCATTCTACGAGGTTATAAATTGAAGAGTTCTTCAGAAACACAACAGTGCACACAGGCAGCATTCCGTTCCTAGGACTGGGTGTGGGAACTGTCCATTCCAACCCCGTAGCACTTTCAGGCAGGAATGAACCTTGGGGGCTACATCCTCTAGAGGTTTGCCCTTCCCTGGGTTGATTCCCCATAGATGAGAATCTTGCCTTTAGAAGTCCATTAGGGGACACAATTCCACACAAAGCAGTGTGCAGTCGAGGAGAAAGGCAGCCAGCACAGCTTGCATCCTCACCCTCTTTAGACACTTGCATCCTAATGAACCCCTCTGGGCCTCAGTCTCATGCAACTGTTAAAAAACTGAGATAATGATAATGATAGTACCTCATGGGGTTGGGAATTAAATGAGCTAAAATTGATGAGCTCCTTACCAGTGTTTGTTACTAATCAGTCTTATGGCCCAGGACTGTCTGAATGCAAAGAAAGAGCTTATTGACTGACTGTACCCTTTTTCTACAAGGAGAAGTAGATACCATTTCTTTCTTTCTTTCTTTTTTGTTTTGTTTTTTTGAGACGGAGTCCTGCTCTGTTGCCCAGGCTGGAGTGCAGTGGCACAAACTCGGCTCACTGTAAGCTCCGCCTCCCGGGTTCACACCATAAGAAGTAGATACTATTTCTATATATACTTACATACAACAAAGTATAAAGGCTACATAGTAGATTCATGTGTTAATCTCCAATTCCTCACTGAGAAACTGTTGATCACCCTTAGCAATCACGGCCAAGAGAATCATTCCGGATCCCATCTTTGTCTTCCAGGTTCTGGGGACTTTTTCTTCTTATGTCTGTACCTCATCAGTTAATTCTGGCTCCACACAGAATGCTAAAATATCTACTTGCTGCTCTAGGATCTCCTACTGTTAATCATAGAAATCCAATTGCCAGGTGTGAACTTGCAGAAAGCACAATCTTTAGGAACTGAATGCTCCCTAATGCCTTTTCACAGAAGGAATTATTTCCCTCCAGTTGTCCCTGTGTCTTGTTTGCCATGGTGTCTTCATTCCGCATTTGAGGAATAAACAAGTAAGTGAACAAAAACAGTGGTTGTCTGATTGTTGTCATGGTTGCACGATACTACAGCTTCCTAACTCTAGCCAGAGAGTTCTGTGTCCATTTTCTTGGTCTAATACACATTCTACCACAATTTGTGTACTCCGTGTGCTATTAGAATGCAAAGGTCGCTTGAGGCTATAGCAGTCAAGGAACTGTCCCTCCTCCCCTCAGTTACACAGCGTGAGATCCTTCCTTTGTAATATTATAAAACCGATTCCCCCTTCAGTGTATGTATCTAAGAGATTTTCTAATTGGTCCATTCATGCCCAATATCCACCTCAATGCTGTCCCTACACCAAAGGCTATATTGAAATATTTGTATATTTCACAAAGCTCATTGTTTAAAAAAAATTATTAAGAAAGAAATAAGAGGGAATGTGATCTTGGAGCCACATCATTACTGTTATTAAATTATCTTCACCCCGTAGCCAGCAAATCAACAACACAGCCCAAGTCTATGCCTTGGGTGCCAAAGACACAGGTCTCCATGCCACAGCAGAATATAAATTAGTTTTCAAAGTGGCAATCTGGTTATCTAACTATATCTAAACTCCTTCAAGTCAACAACCCCAGAAAAGGATCTAGGCTCTTCAGTACTCTTGACGTTACTGTGATTGATGCCTTATGTTTGGTTTTTTAATGCAAACAGAAAAATATAGCATCTATTAGTATAAAACTTATTATGAGTCAGCCAGGTTTAGAAGTTAGGGTTCAACTGCTTAGAGATATTTTCCAAATGCCATTGCATGAAAGTATTATCTTACCTTTTATTCCATTTTTAAAAGAGATATTCAGCCAAACACTCACACTCCTATCCCCATATGCTTATAAGCAACTACCTACTCAAAAGACTATGATTATGATTTTTAATAGTACTGCGTTTCTTCCCAAATTTAGATAAAGTAATTTCTTATGTGCCCAAGTAATTATTTAAAACATGAATTAAAATATAGAAAATGTTATACACATACCTATTAAAATTTGTTACTGTAGTAGGTGAACTCAAAGGGTCTGATGTTATAATACCTAGGTTAAATCTTGGCTACATCACTGTTATGAACTAGAATTAAGTTCAGCTGCCTATAAGAGAGAGGCTCTGAAGAACAAAGGCAGAAACAAGATAGGAGTTTATTTTTCTTTCAGAGAGAAACCAAAGGAAGGCAGTTCAAGGCTTCACAAAGTCATTAACAAGCCAGACCATTTGCCACTCTCCATGACACTCTCTAAGATCTGACTTTCATCCTAAGGGCAGAAGATGGCTGCTAGAGCCCCAGCTACATCCACATTCCAGGGAGCACAAAGGAGGACACAGCAAAAAAAGGCCAACACCTTCCTTTAGAAAGACTGCCTGGAAGTACCACACAACACTTCCTCCTACAGGTCACTGCCCAAATCTTAGTCATGTAGCCACCTCTAGCTGTGAGGGAGGCTGGGACTCACATAATTTTAGCAGGAAAAATATAATTTAATACCTTGGGCAGAACAATAACTCAGCTACAAGTAGGATTATATGCTAAGATGTTAGGAAGATGTCTTTGATTACATGGACTCAACACTTTAACTACAGATTGCTTTGGAAGAGATGACGCTAGCTACAACGAACTCCTGAAATCAGTGTATATCCACGAGGGAACTTAATATGGAGCACGTTTCCTGGAAAGCAGTCAGCCTTTTCTGTCTCATCTCTCACTTTATGCTCCAGCCTCACTGGGCTGTTCTGATGTTTTCCAATGCACAGTAGAGTCTCATGTCTCTGCCGTTCTTCATTCAGTTCTTTTGAAGACGCACTTCTCCACTCCTACTTTCAACTCTACTTGACCAAATTCATCTCTTTTTTTAAGATGCAGTTCAAATACTTCCATTTCCATGAAGACCTTTTGGGCCATATCAATATAAGTAAATCTCTCACTCTTTCACACTCAGATTGCATTATATCTAGTTTCATTTCTCATATCACAGTTTTGTGTACCTGTCTTTCTCTTTTATTAGATTTTATACCCCATGAGGGGAAATACTATCTTACTCATATTTGTGTCCTCAAGATCTGGTACAGAAGATTAGTACATTGAAGGTGGTCATTAAAAATGTACTGAAGGGACTAGCATTACACGAATTACTTAGCTCACTTCATGTTGCTATAAGACAATACCACAAGCTGGATAATTTATAATAAAAAGAAATTTGTTTCCTATAGTCCTGGAGGCTGAGAACTCCAATGTAAAGGGACTGCATCTGGTGAGGGCCTTCTTGCTGTGTCATAACATGGCAGAAATCACCCCAGGGAGAGAGGAGTACATGAGAGAAAGCCAAACTGGCTTTTATAACAGATTCCCTCTCAGGATAGCTAACCCATTCCCATGATAACCCATTAATCCATTAACTTATGAATGGAATAATCCATTCATAAGGGCAGAGCTCTCATAACCTAATCACCTCTTAAAGTTTCCACCTTGTCCCACTTCTTAGTACCATCACAACAGCAATTAAATTCCAGTGTGAATTTTTGAAGGGAACATTCATACCATAGCAATGAAATAATGAGGAAGGAGACTGCATTTATTTACACAGCTAGGATAATTTTTTAATTCCATAAGATCAACTTTCAGATACTGTGTATTGATACAACTCCCTGGCATGTAATTGCTGCATTTCTACATATTGAATTTTAGTGCAGTTAGGCATTACTTTCCTGCTTACCGTTAGTTTTAGTTAATGGATTATCTCATGTGAACAAATATGTCAGTCAAAGAGGCAGCAGTGAAGGACAGCCTGAACTTCACAACCATATTTCCAGTTCACCATCTCATTCACTAAGTTAGGCTTCTAGCCTTCTATGGTGACAGGCCAGTGTAATAACTGTACCAGTCAAAGAAGCAGTTACTCTTTTACTTATATTGACCACAGGACTTGGAGAATCACAGACTCAGAAAAAATGTCACATTTAAATACAGAAAAGGGCAGTAAAGATTCGAAGCCACAAAGGCTACTCAAATAAAAACAAAGAAATGTGTCCAGATTTAATTTCTAGCGCTAGGTATTTTGAAGGAAAACCTAAGAATCTGAGAAAGAAACCTAAGAAGGCAGACTAAAATATGAATAAATACAGTAAAACAGATGCAAGATTTATATACTCATTGGTACATCACTGAAAGAAATTAAAGAAAACCTAAATAACTGAAAGACGTCTTATTTCCACGGATTGAAACAATACTGTTAAAATGGCGGTATTCATCAAAGGGATCCACAGATCCCACAAACCTCTATCAAAATACCAGCTGCTTTGTTTTTCTTTTGCAAAAATTGACAAATTCTAATTTTATAATACTAAAATTTATATGAAAATGTTAAGAAACCCAAATAGTCAAGGTAATTTGATGGAGAAAAGGGGATAACAAACTTAGAAGATACATACTTCTTGATTTCAAAACTTACTCCAAAGCTATAGTAATCAAGACTTGTGATATTGGTATAATGATAGACATATAGATCAATGGAAGAGAATTGAGAGTGCAGAAGGATACCATTACACTTATGGTCAGTTCATTTTTGACAATTCCATTAAATGAGATGATTCAATGGAAAAAGAACAACTGATGCTGGGACAAGTGGATATTGACATGCAAAAAAATGAAATTCAACCCCCAGGTTACACCTTGTATAAAAATTAACTCAAAATGGATTCTAGGCCTAAATTTAGAAGCTAAAATATAAAACGCTTAGAAGAAAACATAGGAGTAAATTTTAATGTCCTTCAATTAGTGCCAGATTGCAAAAGGGAACTGAAAAAGCAGTACTGTTAGGGGAGAGGGTGTGTGACAGAAGGGAGCCACCAACCCTCTAGGTGTCAGTTATATGGGTGTTTTCATGTATGAAAGCTCATCAGGTTGTACATTTATGAATTGGCCACTTTTATTTGTTATATCTCAAAAAGTTCACTTTAAAAAAACAAAGAAGTCATGCTATCACCTCAGATTTTTGCAGGACATTACCGTCTAGCAAGCAAATGGATATGCGAGTTTAATGTACCCAAGCTCAAGAGAAGCACTGGGCCACAGCCACTTGGGAAGATAAAGACTTCAAAGTACGAGTGGAGCAGAGGCTGCTGGGCAGGTGATCTTCAGGGACAGGAGATGGGAGGCAGCTCGAGGCCTCAGCACCAGGCTTTGGGGCCTGAGAGCCCTGACCCATCCATCTGGGTGCTGTACATGATCGGAACAAAGGACCAGAATCCGGCTTCCCATAGATTCTCTGCAAAATTACAAGTACCAAGAAGGCAGGACCTGAGTTTCGTTCACCATTGTGGCTGTAGTGCCTATTCACAGTGACTGCATCGTAAATGAATTTTTGTTCAATGTACTCCAAATTCACAACACAGGTACTTTCTCCTTTCCGGTACTTTCTCATGGAAGAGGGAAGTGTGCTGTTCATGACATATGCTCATCGCGTGCCCCATCTGCTCCCCATGGTTCAGGGCAGGATGGAGGCCCTGGAAGGCATTCAGGGTTACTTTTGCCTCCTGTGTGGAAAAGTGACTTTGTGTGCCCAGCCAGATGTTGTTTATGCAACATGCTCACACGATGTGAAATGGCAAGCCATGTGAAAGACACTAGACACAGAGGACATCAAACGTTGCAAAATTAGTCCCTCTCATGTGCTTTGCCAAATTAGTCATGGACCATTTGTTGTAGGAATGAATCATGAGCACTAGCTCATACAAGCAGGGCCCCTAGTTCTCTTTCCTTGGATATCTGTGGTTCTGCATGAATTTCAAAGTTTGGGGGCTGGGCCCAGGGAGCCTAGGGGCTCCTTCCTGCTGGTTTTCCCTGGAACTTACCCTTGAGTGGAGAGCTCCCTGGGGACAGACAGCACAATGTGTGCTAGTCAAGCTGTTATGTAAGAGTTGTTACTACAAGTTCACAGCAGCTTAAATGGGTCTTTCCTATGGATTTTAAGACCTTAAGAAACTAGAGCTTTGGGACTTGGATCTCTTTTTATGATTTCTGTCTCATTGCATGGATTAGTCTTCATTTCCTCCCTGAAGCTATCTGCATTCCTAACTGAGCCACGGAGACTCATGAAAACTGGACTTTCTCATTTCAATTAACTTCCCAAAGGGTCAGTCCAGTGGTCAGAGCAGAGCAGAGCAGAGGTGGGGGAACACTGAGTTTCAGCCATGACTCTTCTGTTGGTACACGTGTGAGCTGGACCAAGTCATTTCCCTTCTCTGTAGCAGACACCCTCAACCCTAGATGAACAGGCCCCACTCTCCACTCCCCATGTCAATTCTAGCTCTGTGACCTTAAAGGACCCTGTAACCTGCCAGAATCCAAGCGATCAGACTCCAAGCCTAAAGAGATTGGAGTATGAGCTATGCTCAAATATTTGTAACAAAACATAGAACTATGCTTTATTTGCCTCAGGGGGAAGAACCAGAACAATTTGGTAGAAGCTACTCAGACAAAGATTTGGGCCAAAAAGAAAAAGCTTTGTCTGAAAATAGACCTGCAAATCAGCCAATTTGCCCTAGCAAACAGTACATTCCTCATTAGAAGATGCACATGAGGAGACCCTCAGGTTTTCATCAGAGACGTAGCACTGGGCTTTAGGGGACAGCAGGAGTCTGGAACAAGATCCACCTGGGTTTGAATCTTGGCTCTGATGCTTACACAAGCAAGCGACCCCGGACAAATCCTTCAACCTTTCTGATACTCAAGTATCTAGTATATCAAGTCAAAATGATGATAATCTTTATCTCAGGGGTTGTTGTAGGGGTCAAGTGAGATAGAGCACAAGGAATGCTTAGTACTTGGTGCAGCAGAGAGAACATAGTGAAAGCTCAGTCAATTCTACTTTCCCACACTACCATTTATATGTGAATTGGAAGGGGAGCCTCTAGCGTCCTTTCTGGGATTGAAAGAACATGTTGCTCTGCCTGCATGGCTGGAAGGCCGAGAGTGGGTCTGCAGTGGGTGTAAAAGGATGGTGTGAAGTTAGGCAGGGTCAGATCATACGGGACCACAGGCTTATTAAGGACTCTGGGAGCCCTAGAAGACTTTAGAGATGAAGATGGGCACGATCAGATGAGTCTTTGGAAAGTCTACTCTGATTGCCTTGTGGAGACAGAATTAGAAGACACAAGATAGATGCAGAGAGAGAATAGATGACGCTCACTTCAGTGGTTTAGGTAGGGAACGATCAGTGGGGCTGCAGAAGTAGAGAGAAATGGGCAGATCTCAGAGACACTTAGAAGGAAAGCGGAGACTTTCTGGCATGTGCAATTGGATGTTGATGATGTCATTCAATAGCAAACACTGGAAGAGGTCTAGGCTGGCCATAGGGGACAGGGGAAGAGAATGGTGAATTTTGGTTATATCAAGTTGCAGGTGGCTACAGCGTTGACATCAGATGGGATCCATACATCTCAAATGCAAGTGAGAGGCCGGGTGGAGGTCTGAGTCACTGAAGTGGTGCATAGACTGTTGGTCTCAGGGAGATAACATAGACTAAGATATTCTTCAAGAGGACGTTAATGCTTGAGAGGAAGGGAAGAGTCAGCACAGTAGACTAAGACACAGCCAGAGAGATGAGAAGAACTGAGGGAGGGTGGAATCCAGAAGAGCACGTTCAGGAACTTTAGTCAATAGTGTGTCAATTCCTGCTGAGAGGTTAAATAAAATATGGCCTGTGGAATTTAGTGCTTTTGGCATTCACCAAGGCACTTTCAGCAGAATGATGGGGTGACAGGTGGACTGGAGGGGGCTGGGAGAAGGGGAGGTGAGAAAAGGCAGGTAGTGGGCAGATGCACTACTCCTTCGAGAAGCTGAGCTCTGATCTGTGGGAGTTGCACTTTCTGCTTGGAGGGGAAAGTCTCATTAATGAGCCTGGTTGGTTGGTTGGTTGGTTGGTTGAGTGGTTGAGTGGTTGGTTGGTTGGTTGGTTAGTTTTAAGAAGGGAAGGCTTAAACCTTTGCTAATGTAATGGGAAGAACTTGGTCATCAGGGAGCTATTCTGAGGGGAAGGAGACAGGCAGTTTTGGGCAGGGCTAGTGGAGTCCCCACAGCCCTCCACCTTGGCTCTGCCTGGCACTCTGCCATCACCACCCATCATGGGGTTCTGCCCTCAAGCATGTTTGCAGTTGAGATGGGAGTTGCACAATGGACTGAGTACTGGGGCTTCTGAGTATCTTTGTGTTTTTATTCAACAAAAGTCATATTGCTTTCCTATAAAACATCATTTGTTTGTGAGAAAGAATATGTCACTTCCATCCCACTTTGTTTGATATTGACAGAAACATGGTATAAGACTCAAAAACCATAGAAGATCAAACTACAAGTAAACTAAGCATCCCCTGGCCCAGCCACCTCGTCCCCAAGGAGAGAGCAGGACTTGTGGTCCAGAAAACCCAGCTGAGCCCTGACTCATCACTCGCTGGCTGGATGGTCTTGGCGAATGGGTGCATTAGGTTTTATTCCTTCATTTATTAAATAACCATAGCAAGTGCCTGCCTTAGAACACACAGTACACTCAGCTCAGGGATACCGAGATGAGTACAACCAGCAGCTGTCAGAGCCTCGACTCCTCTTCTCCAAATGAGCTCCATGGTCCTTGTACCATCTGCCCTCAGCGAGGACCAAACAAGAGCACGAGTGCTTTAGCCCACGAGGCACTGTACACGTGACAGCTAGCCCCATCTTTACAAGTCACCTAGAAGATCTTACTCTGCCTTCAATAAGTACACAGTCAGACTGGAAGATGAGGTGTGTACACATTAAAAAACAAACAAAAAACTAACAAATAGGCAATGCACAGCAAATGCAAAATGAGTAGAAACTCTGCAGGCACAAAAAGTCCAAACCAGTGAAGGGAGATCACTGTGTTTTGGAGAAAATGGAGAATTCCAAGGTCTCAAAGTATAATGTGGTGAAAAGAAGGACAGGCGAAAACTCAGAGAGGGAGAATGGTGAAGGCAAGACCATGGATATAAAGGGGCACTATTTCTAGTATCCAAAATTAGCAGAGTTATATTCAAATCCTTGCCCGTTTCCATCTGTGAAGAATCCCTTGAAGACACCTGAGCTGTTGCTAACTATTTCAGTGGCTTTTTATTTCACCTTCCTCAACCTGAGATGCTGTTCACTGTGGCCACCTCATTCCCAGGTTTCAGGGTCTGCAGTACAAGAAGAACCAATTGTACTTACAGTTTCCAGTGTTTTGTCTGAGACTGAGATATTTTCCTGTTGCAAACACACACTGTGTTTTAGAATCACAAGATCCTAGAAGGGACTTAGGAGTAAGAAGGTCTTGGTTCCAGTCAATGATCTGCCTCTCAACAGCATGCCGCCTGGGTGAGCCCCGCAAGCCTCTGAGCCCCTCTCCTCACCGGGACATGGGGATACTGAAGCCTGACCCACCACCCGCTTCCAGGGTCCCCTGAACATGAGCTGATCTGCAGAAGAAATGAACGCAACATAGATATCATTATTAGCTAGTTCGCTGATTCTCAGACTCTCCTTATCCCCGGGGTGCCTTGTGGGCCATCTCAGGGGTGAACGAGCCAGCCGGTTGAGCTATCCTACACCCACAACCCCAGAAGCCGAGCTTTTATCTGCTGTTCATAAGGGTTCTCTATGTGTTGAATCAGGTTTAGCCTAAAGCTGCCTCCCTACATATTTTAAGTTCAGCCCAAAGGTTTCTCTGTGCACAGTGAAAAGCAACCCAACTGGAAGGGTAAACAGATGTAACCCACTCTGCCAATCATTGAGTTTCAGCCAATCAGACACGGCCAACTGTGCAAACTGTGTTCAAATCAGGCAAACGCGGAGCTGTAACCAATATGGCTGTTTCTGCGCCTCCCCCTGTTTTCTGTACCTCACTTTCCTTTTTCTGGCATAAATCCTCTTCAACCACTGGCAGTGCTGCAGTCGTTCTGAACCTATTCCAGCTGGGGGAGCTGCCTAATTTACAAATCACTCATTGTCCAATTAAGCTTTGTTAAATTTAATTTATCTAAATTTAATTTTCTTTTGTGTGTGTGTGTGTGACAGGTTCAGTGAGAACCTGTTGCCCAGGCTGGAGTGCAGTGACATGATCATAGCTCACTGCAGCCTGGACCTCCTGGGCTCAGGCGATCCTCCTACCTCACACCTCAGCCTCCTGGGAAACCGCACGTTCCTATCACCATACCTGGCTAATTTTTATACTTTTTGTAGAGACGGGGTTTTGCCATATTGCCCAGGCTGGTCTCGAACTCCTGGGTTCAAGTGATCCTCCCGCCTTGGCCTCCCAAAGTGCTGGGATGACAGGTGTGAAATTTTTTCTTTGTACATATGAAACCCTTAGCATTTATAATTCATTTTAAAGAATCCCCTTCACTTAAGGGAGCGTTTTAAAAAATCACTGATAGTATTTCATCTTCTCATTTTACACACAGGAAAACTGAGGCCCAGAGACGTTAAGCCATCTGCCCCAGGGACACACAATGGCAGAGCTGAGAAGGCTATTTCTGATATTCTTGCTTCAGTGCTCTGTCCACTCCTTTGTTGTTGGTCAGGCAGATGCTGGAATGTTCCATGAATATAACCAAGAGAAAACAACTCTTAAGTTCCTACCCCGTGGTGTAGATAAGCCCCTTGCAAAGGAAGAGCAATGTGGTTTGTAAATCACAGTTTGCTCCCAGGACTGTGCAGTGAGTCTGGAAGGCGTGGGGGTGGTGCTGCGGGGCTCACATGGTGGCCATGTGGGGAAGACCGGACAGACACATGGTGAGGACACGCTGTCCATCACGCCAGCTCCAATCTCCGCGGCACACATACCAGCTGCCTTGCAAACAAACTGCACAAATAACCCCCTCCCCACTCCATCTCTTGCATACTTTAGGCCTTGATTCAAGCAGATGTGTTTCCTCTTTTAAAAATAAAAGAGGCATTAATTATCACCAGCCTTCTCCTTCCCCTCCTCCATCCCCCAAGGACTCAAATTCCTCCTGCCGGCAAACTCGGCTCCCATGGGTTCAAAACTACAGTTCAAACTCCAGATTATCGTCTGGTAGAACATTTGGAAAATCACCTCATTCAGAAACAATTAAGGTTTTACAAGATAATATGTGTTGTTGAAAACATCCCATTATTTTTAAGTAGGGAAAATTCCAGAAATTCTATTTATTAATCTCTCCTATCTGATAGTTCTTGTTTTCTATGTGAGGAAAAGTCTTCTTCTTGGAATATTTAAGAGAAAATATGCATGAGAAATATGTCAAGTCATTGCATGGATATCTACTAATGTCTGAGAAACGGCCCTTGACCTGGAGTTGCTTCCAAGTTTGTTGGTCAGGTATGGTACAATACAAAGCTGGATATTTCCGTCTTTCAAAAATAAAATTTTTATTTTTTGTACATTATATGTACATATGTATGTGTATGTGTCTGTGCATTTGGTGTGTGCATGTGCATATATATGTGTGAGCATACTTGCATATGCATATGTATACACGTGTGTGCATATGCATGCGTGGACATGCATGGACATGCGTGTGTGTGTGTGTGTGTGTTGTGTGTGTACCATGTGTATACCATAAGTTCTGATTGCTGCTAAGGACCAGAGGCCGTCACTGGCTAGAACAGAAGGAAGAGTGTGGCCCCGGGAGGCAATGGCACCTGGGGGTAGATGGGGAAGTACAGACAAGGGTATCCCTTGACAAGGAAATAAGTGAACTGAGGCACAAAGGCAGGAGGACCAAGAGGCTGCAAGATCCAGGGGAGACCACATGTGAGTTAATCTACAACAGATTCCTGCATCCAAACTGGAACTAGAGCTTTGGCTAATGTCAACCATAGGCTGAACAGTAGAAAAACATTGAGAATCACAGTGGCACGCGGGGGATTGGCCTTGCCAGAGAGCCTGTCTTCACTGCCCAGTAACATGCACACGATTTACCACCTATGTGGATGAGGCAGGGCCCACTGTTGCCACTTCCAAAGTTCCCAAAAAGAGGCCCCCACCCTCCAGTCATGTGAAGTGGGACTGCACCAGCTGAAGAGGCACAGGCTGATCCCCTTTAAATAATGACGTGATTGTACCTCCCATTCTGCAGAGGAGGAAGTGAGGCTTGGAGAGGGGAGATAACTTGAGCCGGAGGTCACTCAGCTAAAACAGATACTGAAGCAAGCCCCTGCAGCCCATGCTGAGGGCATCTGTTCTGCGTTCTCCCTCTGCCCTGGGTCAGTGCCCATCCAGCCCTCAGCACGGCCTGGAACACCAGTGTCAGCTGTTGGCAGTGTCTCCTGGCTACTGCGAACCTCAGAGGTGCACCACAGGTAGCTCATGTTGATGAGCTCTGTAAATACACTCTCCATTGTCTGAATATATAGAGGTTTGGAAGACCTTAATTCCATGAGTATGTTTTACATTCTCTGGAACATTTCTTCACAGCATGATATGCTGGAGCTCCAGAGAAAGGGCAGGGGCCAGGCCTCAGGGCCTCTGTTTCCTCCTCCTCTAGTGAGTGGTGTGCTAAGGAGGCAAACACAGAGACGGGGGGTAAAGTAGGGAGAGCGAACGGCGTGGAGGATCACCCACTCAAAGAACCGAGGTTCAGGCCGGGCCAGGAACTCTGCATCCCAGTGCCGTGCTGACCAGTGCACCCTGAGGGTCTGCAGAAGCACACAGCAGCGCGCCCTGGGGGAGTGAGGCCAGGTCTTCCTCAGGAAACAGCAGGCCCCAGAGCCACAGGTTGTTTCCTGGAAACCCGCCCCTAAGTGGACTGCCCTTCGCTCCTGCCAGGCCCGGCTCCCTGACAAGTGGATTGCTGTGAAGAGACATTTATCAGAAATGATGGTGAAAATCCACTAAGGAACATCAGGGCTGCTTCTGCCTCACAGGTCTCCAGCATGCACAGAAAGTAAAGGTCTGATGCTTGGCCACTGCCAAAGGTGATCAGGTGGGACCAGGTGTCCAGAGGCCTCCTAGAACAGCTTCTGGAGGGGGAGAAGGAGGAAGGATGGAGGGGGCAGCCCCTGCCCAGCAGGGCATCTCAGTCCAACCGCAGGGACTTGCCTCTTCCTTACCTTTTAATCTTAAAGATCCTAGAAAGAGATTTTCAATTTTCCTTCCTCAACAGATATGGAATGGCAGTCTGAAGCTGCTTAAAAAAAAAAAAAAAAAAAAAAAAAAAAAGACATGGGAGGTGGGGTGGGGGCAGGGAGGTGCCAAGCACAGCCAGCTGCCTCAGTAGCTCCTTTGTTCTGCAAGGAGCCTCAGGGGTTGCAAAGGGCCCCACATCACTGAAGGCCCGGGCTGAGACAGAGATGGAGCCCCCACACACCACAGCACTGGCTGTGCACAGCCGCCCTCCTTTGATCACAGGTGTGTGATCCGGCTGTCGTTCCACTTCAGTGACCACACAGAGCCTCTCTAGGAAGGGGACTTGACTCAGGGACTGTGACAAAGGACTGAGTGTCAGAGCCAGCTTTGTGGCCCAACACCGAAGGGATCCTCTTACTCACTGGGAGGATTGCTTTCCTTTGCCATTCATAAGGACCGTGAAGACATGCGTGGTTGAAAGGACGCATGGGGAGCTCTGAGATGGGACCCACCATGGGGGCCCGCTGGTTGGTGATGGGAGGGCGTTGGGAGCTCGGGTGCGTCTGGATGCTCTTCAGCTGGGCACATCATTACTTTTGTTTTGTTTTGTTTGAGACAGAGTCTCGCTCTTGCCACCCAGGCTGGAGTGTAGTGGTGTGATCTCAGCTCACTGCAATCTCCGCCTCCCGGGTTCAAGTGATTCTCCTGCCGCAGCCTCCTGAGTAGCTGGGATTACAGACGCGCGCCACCACACCCAACTGATTTTTTGTGTATTTTTAGTAGAGACAAGGTTTCACCATGTTGGCCAGCCTGGTCTCGAACTCCTGACCTCAGGTAATCCACCTGCCTCGGCCTCCTAAAGTGCTGGGATTACAGGCGTGGGTCACCATGCCCAGCCACATCATGACTTCTGAAACTGTTCCAGAAGAGAAGGTCCAAGTGGTCTGTTCATTACTCAGAATTATTTCTGGAGCAAATAACAGAGCCCCGCCACCCCACCAAGTAACTGTGACTTAAAATAGAGAGAGGTGGACATCTTTGCTGTTTACAACCCAGTGTTCTGTGAGACTTGGCCCCTGGCTCCCTTCAGCTCACACTTCCCCATCCCTGGGGCATGGTGGTCACACTGAGCTCAGGATGGTGTCAGCGGCAGGAGAAAGGCATGCCTGGAGGTGGGGCACAGGCAGGTGCTGGTTGTCTCCTAAGGAAAACACCCCACAACTGCCCACAACTCTTCTGCTTAAATATATTATTGGCTGGAACTCAGTTTCATGACTTCAACTACCTTCAAGAGAGTCTGCAAAATACAGTCTTTATTTTATTTCAAGACCCATGGTTCTGGCTAAAATATCTAGCACCCTGGAAGAAGTGGAGAAATACCAGCAAGCTCCATCACAGCCTCCTTCACCAGCAGTTTATGCTTGTCACAAATCCTGTCCACAAATAGAGCATCCCGTGCGGCTGCTGAGTTTCTTATCTCTCCCGGAATTGTCTTCCTAAAGCAACTGACTCATGTTCCTCCATGCTTTGAACCCTTCTGTGACTCTCTACTTTGGGAAGGAAGAACTGCAAGTTCCTATCCTGCCTCACAATGGCACAGAAGATTCAGACTGTGTGGTGAAGCTGCCCCACCTCCCCAAGCCACACTCACCCATTTCCTTCTCAGCGAGGCTCCGGCATTCTGCACCTACTACCACCACGGCTCTCATGAGATAATACCACATTGTTAAATTCCAGGAGCAAGTGGCTTCTCGAACAAAGTGTAGACTCACAGGTGAGAAAGACACCGGCTGCCTTGGCTGCAAGACTACTGCATCTTGGAGCTAGATTGTCACAGCTGACCCTGGACCAACAATGTCCCCTCCCTCTTCCCAGCATCCTGCCACCCTCGCATTACCTTGCTCTCTGGAAGGCAAAGTGGGCGAATTACACAGGCAGCAGGTGGTTAAGTCTGTGTGCACAGTGTCAATGGATGTGGCAGGTTGACACAGCAGATGCTTGCACAGCCTGGGGACCAGGAAAAAGGAGTTTGCACCCTGACAGTTAGGAAACCATGGTCACCCTGATGAGACAAAAGAGGATGGTCCGTGTTGTCAGAAAAGGGGCATTTGTGGCAATTGCGTAGCTTTGCTTCTGCGTGAATAAGTGTTCTAAAAGTAGATTTTGTCCTTCAGATGCAAAAGAACGTGGACAAAAGGCCCTCATAGCATAGACCAGAGAGTTCAGCCACGGCATTGCTTCCATAAGCACCGCAGGTCAGTCATGGTCCTTTCTCTTCTGCTGACAAGGTGAGCACGTCACCTAGCGCCCCGCGTTATTTCCACAACACGCTCCTTCCATGAGGCTGACTTGGGTTGCCGCAGGTTCTGCAGCACGTGTTCACGCTGCTGCCGCGGGGCCCTGCCTCTAAAGCAAGTCGAGCTGGACTTAACTGAACTGGCTTGGGCTCAAAACAAAGCATTGACAGATGGAAAGCTCTAAATGTCATGGCTGTTACCTCTCCCCCCACCCCAGAGCCATCGCTGCTCAGAGCCATTTCCTGAGATTCTTTTTTTTTTTTTTTTTTTTTTGAGACAGAGTCTCGCTCTGTCGCCCGGGCTGGAGTGCAGTGGCCGGATCTCAGCTCACTGCAAGCTCCGCCTCCCGGGTTCACGCCATTCTCCTGCCTCAGCCTCCTGAGTAGCTGGGACTACAGGCGCCTGCCACCTCGCCCGGCTAGTTTTTTGTATTTTTTTAGTAGAGACGGGGTTTCACCATGTTAGCCAGGATGGTCTCGATCTCCTGACCTCGTGATCCACCCGTTTCGGCCTCCCAAAGTGCTGGGATTACAGGCTTGAGCCACCGTGCCCGGCCACACAAATGTTTTAAAATTGGATCGTGGCAGTGGTCACACAACTCTATGAATTCACTAAAAAGCACTTCAAATGGGTGAATTATGTGGTATGTGAATTATATTTCAACTACACTTTTTTTTTTTTTTTCAGGAAAGCCTAACAATTTCTTGACTGCTACATCTCCATTCACACGCCCTTCAATCATCCACACTTTTGTGTACGTGGGATGTTGTCAGAAACCCAAACTGCTGGACCTCGCATCCTGACACGGCAATCTTGACAGGTGACATCCCATCTGCTCGTGACAACAGCTCATCCAGACTTCAGGGTAGGTCCCTGGCTCAGTCCTCCATCCAATCCTCACTCCCTCACCCAGACTGAAAGCCCAAGCAGATCTTTCCAGCCAGCAGTGGCAACCTGGTTCCCTCTGCCAGCGGCCCTGAACACCCCAGCAGCCTCTCTACCTCCGCTTCTCCTTCAGTCCTTCTCCCCTCCCTCCACGTCCTGCTTAGAGCATGTGGCTTGCAGGATGCTATTGGTCTGCGGTTTCTTGGAAGGGCCACACTGTTTCACTGTTTTCCTGTCTCTGCCCTGACTCACCAAGGTCCCTCTGCTGGGATAACTTCTCCCACACCACCTTGTCTGAATTGTTCACCGCTTCTTCAAAGACTTCCCCTCTCTCACAAGTGCAGCCTCTCCCGACAAAAGTGCAGAGCCCTGGAGCCCTGGGAATCTGTAGCCTCCATAGACCCGGGATCTCTCTCAAGTCTCCATCTGCAGGAACACTGGCTCCCGCGGGAGGAGAGCTGATGATTCTGTCCCCCAGTGGGAGGGGCAGGAAGTGGGGAAGGCTGGGTTCCTCCACCCCAGATTGTAGTTTGTTTTCTCCCAAAGTGTTGAGAATCAAGCACATCTTTTACCTCAGAAATTAATTTCCTTCAGAAAACCCCCATCTAATCTAAGCAAGGCATCCTTAGTCCTCCCATATAACTCACTTTGACTTTACTTCTTGTGAGTTAATCATCCCGGACCCCACAGGGTCCCCGCCTGGATTCCATTTCCCAGCTCTCCCACATTGACCAACAATGATGTTTTCCCCAATCGTCTCTCCCTGATCTCTAGGATTCTGCCCTGGCCGTGGTGTGGGATATAATGGGGTTTCTCTTCAAATAATCTGATCATCTTTTATTCTTTAATTCCTAGTACCCGGCCCCCCCTTTTCTTCTTTTTCTCCTTTTTCCTCTTTGCCTTTGTTAGATGCCTAGGCCGCCTCAGTACCAAACGTTATCAGTACAAACTTACATTCCTTTCCTTATTAAAAAAAAAAAAACACTTTCTAGCTCATTACAGACACCCCCTTCCCCTTTCTTTCCACTTTCTTTTACGTACGCACCCTATCTAAAAAAATCAAACGTTTAGCTAACTGAGATTAGTTTAGATTGTACGACCCAAACCCAGCCAATAAGGGTACAGGGGCAGAACTTGTGTCAAAAATAAAGGCTCTCGTGCCCTTTGTTCAAGTGTACTCTCATGGCAACTGGCCAAAGAGATACCCCTCTGCTCAAAAGTAAAATTGTGGCCGGGCGCGGTGGCTCACGCCTGTAATCCCAGCACTTTGGGAGGCCGAGGCGGGCGGATCACAAGGTCAGGAGATCGAGACCACGGTGAAACCCCGTCTCTACTAAAAATACAAAAAATTAGCCGGGCGCGGTGGCGGGCGCCTGTAGTCCCAGCTACTCGGGAGGCTGAGGCAGGAGAATGGCGGGAACCCGGGAGGCGGAGCTTGCAGTGAGCCGAGATCGCGCCACTGCACTCCAGCCTGGGCGACAGAGCGAGACTCCGTCTCAAAAAACAAAAACAAAAACACACACAAAAAAGTAAAATTGCTTTACTAAAAATCTTTTGTTCAAGTGTTCAATTTCCCTAAGATTTTAAGCATTATTCCTGACAATAGGAACTGATGGTGGTAGTGCCAATATCTTCATATACAAGGAGAGAAGGAAGGAAGATATGAAGGAAGGGCAGGAGAGAGAGACAAGGTGGGGATTTCGTCTCTATGATGTTCATACTTTGCTTCTGAAGCCTGTGCGTCGGGGTGTTCTCAGTCATAAAAACTCACGTGCTCATTCCTCCATTCGGTGGGTAACAGACAGCGTGAAATCTCAGGTTAGGCTCAGCGATCATTGCACTTTGAACTTCTCCTTCTAGATAAAATTTGCATTTCAGCAAAGGCCTGCAGTGACTCAACTGAAAGACATGACTAGTGAACATTCTGTAATGATAACGGGACCACTGGAGAGGGGGTAGACAGATCTTTCACAGAAAGATCCTTCTCAAATCACAGCATTTGGGGTAATGTATGAGATAGATGTTCTCAAGAAAGCATTGTTTTCTGTGTTTTATATTATCTGCCTTATTAATTGAGTGTTTCCTAGTAAGCACATCTGCAGTTACATCGTTTATCCAATTAATGAAATTGGAAGTAGGTCTTGGAGAGGACGGAGGGGTTGGGGGAGTGGAGGGAAGGCCCTCTCCTGTGCCGAGGTGCTCACAGATCGTCCATGGGTCTCAAGGCCCCTGTTTTAGATGGTGGTAAGATCTGTATACAATCTGCAGAGAGAGTTTCACCCTGGGGAGTTCCCCGAAACATTTGAAAGACATTAACTCCATGGGCTGGCGTTTTTCTTTGCAAATGCCCCCATAGGAAAATAATAATAATAGTTAAAATGGAGGCCTCACATAGCACATGCCAGGTGCTATACTAAGAGATTCATTTCAATTATGTCACTTGGGTAAGTACGTTGTTATCCCTATTTTACAGATGAGGAAATTGAAACTTAGAAAGATAAAGTACATTTCCCAAAGTCCCCAGCCTTGGTGAGCAGTAGAGGACTGTCTGGGCTTTCCCTCCACTCCCCACGGAGCAGGATGTGGGGAGCAGAGTGAGGGGGCTCCCGGGGTGCACCGCAGATGGGACAGTGGGAAGCAGCGGGATAAACACACGAAGGAAATGGTTTGGGGCTATAGGACGTATCTATAACTCTATGAGAGAATTTCCATAAAAATCACATGAGAATCTGGCTGGGGGCTGTGTGGAGGCTACGTTTAAATGAAGCAAGCTGTGCAGTCCCTGAGCCGAGCTACGCTGGTGTGTCTGCTCTCCCCAGCAGGGTGGAGCTCAGAAACAGGCCCGAGAGCTCAGAAATCACAGAGCACAATACACATGGAATCATGTTTTTCTTAGCCTTAATGCTTCAACATACGATTTCTTTTCCAGGCAAAGTTCAGCTGTGTCTGGTCTGATTCATTTGTGAAGTCAGAAGGGCATTGTGCTTGGAGCTGGCAAAGCACTCCATCCTGTGTCTCTAAAGGCTGGCTTCCTCCGGAGGCCACGAGGCACCCCTTTCCCAACAGTGGGTGGGATCCAAAATCAACTCCTACCCAGCGGAGGGAGGCCAGGTAGCTGGGCCCACGAGGGTCTGCTCTCGAGCCTTTCTGTGAGAACCTGGGCCTGGTGTCACCAAGAGGACAGCAGCCCTTTGACTGACGGTCCACTGTGGTCCATGTTAATGGAATCATCCCCAGCTTTAACTTACATCCAACAAGCATCTTAAAATACTGAGATTGCACAGGACACTAGGAATTTATGATAAAAATAAAAGTCTTTTACAGGATCTCTAAATGTTGCCTAGAGATGTTTCCCACCTGTGATGGTGGTATTCATAAAGTGGCTCCGACCCCAAGGAGGATGGGAAGTATTCATGAACGTAGCTTCCTGCTTCAGTACGGAAACCTTCAGGCTGATGTGAAGATCGGGGGATGATTCAGGCCCCAATTCCCAGATCTCCAGCTGCGGGGAGGTGCAGCTTCCAGGCTCAGGGAGGCGCGTCTGTCAGTGTCGTCCTGCCCAGGCAGCTCACCTGGACAGCAGCGCAGGCACCGCGCGGGCCGGTCAGCCGGCCACTGCTCCCTCTGAGCTCATGGCTTCCCGACGAAAGCCACACCACCCTGAGGGCCCTGACTCATGGCTGGGAGAGGAACCGCATCCACCAGCCTTTCCGGCATACAGGGCTGTTCTTTTGCGTTCTGGGAGCTTCGTGGGGCATTACGATGTGATTTAGCACTTTGTTTCAGAAATGACCAATTAATTCCTTTTAAGTCTCATGGAAAGAGGCCAGTGACATGTTCTTGGAAATGCGAATTCATTGGTTTGTGAAGTCAACTTGTGAGAAAACACCAGATTAACCCATTGCGCCATGCGCACCAACGAAGATGGCTACGGGACTGGCCTGAATATGGGCCTGGCTCAGGACTGTCCTCTGGGAAGCCCAGCAGTGAAGCACTTGCCACTGGATGTCCCCAGACAGAGGCCTGAGCTTCTGAGAGCCAGCAGGCAAAGAGGAAGACCTACTGCTGCCCCGATACCCAAGGAGGGCTGGGTGTCCCATGCTCACAATGTGCTAGAGTGGAGGGAAGAGACTGGCCTTGAGCCTGCCCAGGCTTTCCTCCCGCCCCCCGTTCTTCCACCTCTGCATGTTCATCCTTCCCAGCATCTGCCCTGTAGAAGTGTCAGGGGCTTGCACAGGGTGACTGCCTACTGACCAGTGCTCATTTCCTGAGGAGGAATGACTTGTATTCTCTTGCTTCATTAAACGAGTAATTAATCCAACAAACATTTGCAAACAGCCTGCTCTGTTCCAAACACTATGCCAAGTTCCGGGGCTGCTGAGTACCCTGCTCCCAGCTAGGGGTGCTGGAGTGAAGCTGCAAGGAGAAGGCATTCTGAAAACATCTGTGTCATTTGAGAGGTAGAAGCTGGTGAATGGAAACACCGCCAGGAGAAAGCTGGACAAAATGACCAACTCTGTCTTTCTGGGGCAGAAAGTCCGTTTGCACCAGACCTGCATTGTGGCTTGAGGCCCTACCTTAGGAGGGAGGCTGGGGAGAACAGGGAGATGCATTTCTAGTCTTCCCCTGGACTCCAAGTTCACCCCGCAGGGCAGGACAGACAGGGCAAGTGGGTGAGTCCTATGAATTTGAACCAAATGCACCAAGCAAATGGGATACCAGCAGCCAGAGTCCTTTGTATCCTCTTTGTTGGTTAAATTCAGTAAACAATGTTTTGGCCCCTAAAATGATCCAAGTTCTGAGGATACCAAAAATAAATAAGACCAATTTCTTGCCCTTAAGGAGTTTATAGAAGAAACAGACATAAGTATATTTAATTTCACAGCAAGCAAAATCTCTGCTCATATTTTAGATGTACAAGAAATATTATTTCTTACTTTTTTCTGTAACTAAATGTAAGTAATATTTTAAGTGCCCATTTTTGCAGAGTGATAGCACACCAATCCCAATACATCTGTTATTTTCCCTGTTACCCCTGGGGTTGGGGATAAGTGCTAGGGGTTTTCTATGGTGCCAAGAAATTGAGCAAGGAGACATCCATGCCTCATCTCTCTCCACTCACGTCTTCTGAGCCAACCATCATTCTTGCCAGGTCTTCACATCTGGCCCAGCTGTGTCACCACCACTTGTCCCTTGTCCCATTTGTGAAGTCCCTTAGGGGCCAGGGCAATGCTTCATTCCTTCTCTGCCTCTCTCGGACACTCGGGTGTCACTGCTGTTCCCATCCCACACTGGGTGTGGGAAATTCCGAGAAATGATCTAAGACTCTGTCTACTTATGTTTTTAACTGAAATTGCTGGCATCTCTCCACCAATCACAGCACTGCCTATGGTGGCAATGGGCATATCAAGTTGACATTTCAGAAAACATCCTGAATCTTCCCAGAGGGAAAAATAAAACATGCCTCACATAAAAGCTTGGAGAACAGAATGTCATACAGCTTCTCAATTGCTACACTATGAAGCAATGCTTTCCGAATCAAGGCAAAATGGCTTCCAGCCTAGAATTCTATACCTAGCTAACCTGTCAATGAAGTGTGAGCTTGGAGTTGTGGGTCTTCATGTGCAGAAGCCTTGGGATGCTTCTTCCCAGGCATTCTTCCTCAGGAAGGCCTCAGGAGACACACAGTTGAGTGCAATCATAAGCCAGAGGAGTGGAGGACAAGAAATGGGAACATACGGAATCAGGATGGAAGAAGGAGGACATGAATTCACAGGACAGAATGACGGAGGCCTCGGGTGAGAGCTGAGCCACAGGCCTCGGGAACAGCCTGGCCCAGGTGGCAGCAGGGCAGCCAAGGAACCACAAGAGGAACAGCACTGATGACAGTAACAGCAACAGGCTACATACAACTGACCAAGCATAGAATGTGCCTGGACTTGTTCCAAGGAAATGTTCATTTCTGTGGAAGATGTTGGGAAGGAATTTTGATAGGTATTTAGAAAGCTAAGCAAACAACAAGAAAGAGGCAATTATTGATTTAAAGAAGGAAAACTTGTACAAAAGGAAAAGCAATCATATTATACAATGACTCAACTATGAATAAAAGTAATACAGCTCAAATAACATAAATGAGGAATACTGACTCCACCCAGAATGGCGACATCATGATGTTGAACTGAGAGGAAGAGGTGTAGAAGTAAGGAGGAAGGAGTGGGAGGAGCTAGGAGGAAGGAGTGGGAGGAGCTAGGAGGAAGGAGTGGGAGGAGCTAGGAGGAAGGAGTGGGAGGAGCTAGGAGGAAGGGAACTCCCCATCAATGATCCCAGCTCACATGGAAAACCAATACATGTCCTGGGTCATCTGTAGACTCAAATGCAGGGAGATGCAGGCAAGGCAGGTGAGAGACGCTGCCAAGGCAGGTGGGAGACGCTGCCAAGGCAGGTGAGAGACACTGCTGCCCGAGAGCAGGAATCAGCAGTGGGGCTATGAGGTAGGGAGCCATTATTCTTTTCATTGGAAGCCTGGGAGCGCTATTGACTACGCTCTGAATATGCATACCTTTGACTTTCTAAAAAGAAAAGCCATATTGTGCCAAAGGGAGAGGCAAGATTTGGTGAGAGTGTTATGATGAGAGGGGATTTCTATGCCAGGTTCAGGGCAGGGGAGATCACACACCATCACTCACATCAGGATCAGTGTCTCCTATCCCGCCCGGGGGGTGGCATTTCTGCAGCTTCTCCCTGCTGAAGCAGGGTCTGCAGACAAACGCCTGCTGGGCAATCGGAGCCAGGAAGTCGAGTCCTCCCATCCTCCACATGGACCCACCTGAGACACTCCGGGCCTCGCCTGCTCTCACATGGTGCCTCAAATATCCGCATTGAAGATTCACGCCTTGAAGCAGGATCCCTCCCAAAATACAGAGGTGACCTCCTTCAAAGTGGGCACAGCCAAATGCTTAGGAATCAATTTTGGGAACCCACCACACACTTACATGCACACATGCACATAAACCATCACGCCTGCCAGCCACAAGACGGGGCAAACTTTGCTGCAGACTTCCACCCTATACAACTACAAATCCAGACGTGGCTCCCCAGCCCCTGACTGTTCCAGGGGAGGAGGAGCCGGTGCCACCCTGACCATGGGGCACAGCAGTCCCGTAGCCTGAGGGTCCGACAGCTCACCCTGAGATGAATGTGTAGCGGGGTATGCACACCTGCTATGACGCTGTCTCTGAAGGTTTTCCCTGACAGGCTGCTCTGGCAGGCCCAGCACAAATGCCACCTACCACTGGGCTGTGATGTTCGACTCCACAGCTCATGTTCTTTCCAGGACTCCAAGCTCACCCTCAAAACAATTTTTCCAACAATTTGGAACCAGCTCCCACCTTAACCCAAAGTTCTGTGAAACCCCGCCTCAGTCTAGTGTAATGTGAAGGAGACACACTTACCCCATGAGCCTGTTCAGGGAAAGCCATCAGGGTCCTTGCTGGAGAAGCGGTGACTGCAGCAGTATTTCCTGTCAAAGGAAGAAGAAACCCCGTTTCAGAATGGGGTCTAGTACCTGCTGGGGAACCCCTTGGCCATGATGCCGAGTGACAGCAGGAAAGCTCCATGGATACGTGTGTGACATCTCCTGGGTGAGTCCTAAAGTATTCAGGAAGAACACAATCTTGCCACAGGGGAATTCCTTGAGCGCAAGTAGGGGCTTAGTGTGAGAGAGAGTTGCATGTTTAGGCTAATAACAAAAGCACGTAGATACTTACTGACTGGAGAAATCCTGGGGCAGCTGGTTCTAGAATTTGAGAGTGGAGTCATGCAGAGGGCTTAGAATAAAACCTCATTTTGGGCTATTTTTGGCCAGAGTGCAGAGGGGAGCATCAGCGCAGGTGCCCAGGATGCTTCAAGAGGCCTCGCCCAGTAACTTCCAGACAAAACCACAGGGATAGAACTGAAAGCAGATGCCAGAGCTTCTCCCTGCCCAGAGGAGCTTCTGAGAAATACAACCCCACCCAGATCCACTGAACTCGCATTTGCTTTTTTACAAGACCCAGGTGATTCCTTTGAGAAGTGGGCTGGCTCATCAGCTGCCAGGGTAAAGTCATTGCAGGGATAGATGGGAGCGCCAAAGGGGCTCAGGGCTCCAGTAACTCGGATGCTTTTAAACTCTGAGACTTTCTGCCCCAGGCCTCTCCTAAGCAGCCTGTGCTGAACCAGGTAATTCTCATTCTCATAACTGAAGATGTTGAGAAAGGAAAGTATCATGAGCCCCCAAAATCACTAAGCTAAAGGGAAAAATCAAGCTGGGAACTGCTTAGGGCAAACCTGCCTCCCATTCTATTCAAAGTCACCCCTCTGCTCACCGAGGTAAATGTATATCTGATTGCCTCTTTTGGAGAGGCGAACCAGAAACTCAAGAGAATGCAAAAGTTTGTCTCCTATCTATCTATGAACCAGGAAGCTCCCTCCCAGACCCACCTTTCTAGACTGAACCAATGTCTATTTTCCATGTTGATTGATGTCTCATATCTCCCTAAAATGTGTAAAACCAGACTGCTCCGACCACCTTGGGTACATGTTGTTAGGACATCCTGAGGCTGTGTCAAGCGTGTGTCCTCAGCCTTGGCACAGTAAACTTTCTAAATTAACTGAGACCTGTCTCAGATTTTTGGGGTTCCCACCACGGAGCCCAGTATCGTCCCTCAGGTGTTGTGGTGGGTTTTGTTTTTGTGGCTGAATGATGAATGCTAATTATTGGACACTTTACATAACAGCTTCCCTGTTTGTACTTCAAAAGCCCTGGTGCCATTGTCTTCCTTCTGCCTTCTGGATAAAGACCACAGCAACCGATACTCCACAGTTGCAGTGAAGAAAAACAAGGGGGCCCCTGTTGAAATAATCCCAATGCAAAATTTACATTTTGGGGAACATTGCTAATAAATGTACATTTTGAGAGCGTTTATAGGAAACTGTACGTTTCAAATCAGAGTGGATCTGTACTGCCAACCCGGTTCGCAAGCATTTGGGAAAGTCAACCCAGCGATGTTCCTTGGAAATGGCTCATTGTCATAAATTCTTCAAACAGGTTAACACAAAGCTAGGCGAACAATAAAGGCAAGGCTAAATTTTATTTTTAGAAAGTGCCATAGCTGAATTGATTTTTAAGAGAATATATAAAAGAAAGAATCTAAATCTTGGGAACTGGTAGAACCAAGTTATTTACCATTTTTACTGTTCAATTTCCGCTGGTAGAAACAGGAAGGAAGCCGTAAAGGGCCTGTCCATTGAAAAGAGACCAAAGTAGGAACGCAAATAAATACTGGAACCCAGTGGTTATGGTAACTGACCACCTCAAAGATTTTTCACATCCTCTCTGGGGAAAAGAATATTTTATGCTAATTTGGGGGGTAATGGATGGCATTTTACCGAATATGTAGATCCTAATGTGAAACTAAAAATTTCCATGAAGGAAATATTTTTCCACAGGGCGAGAGTCTCAGAAGCTAAAAAGGCAGATGTGTTTTTGTTCCAGTTAACCTTGATTGATAGCCTTAAATCATTATAATTAAACTTCCAACAGTAATGGCATGCTCTCTTTTTCTATTTTCCTTGTATCTGGGGCTTCCCTGCAAGACTGGTTGTGTGAATACGGCCACGTTATTTCCTCTGGGGCAGACACGAAGGTCCCCTGTGGTCTCTGGGCTTGTTTCCTGTGTCCTGCACGAATCAGGAGTTGTATGTCCAAGGAACACCAGCAGAAACCCCCGTGAAAGGAAAGGCTCCTTGCTGCTCCCCAGTCGTCCCTCAGCCACAGGGACAGTGCGTGGGACAGGTCTGTCACGTCAGGCCGTACGTGCATCGCACCAATCAAAACAGCTGTTCCTGTTTGGCTTTTTCAACTTCAAAGCTTCCTGCTTTCCTGAACATGCATTCCGAGTTTTATTTTCCAGTGCTACAAACCATGCAGTTCCCCAAGTGCACTAAAGGTCAAGCTTTCATCCCAGGCCTAAAGGAATACACTTGGACCCTTTCCTTTTTTGTTTTCCTTTGGGGAAGTCATAAAAACAGCTTTGATAATTAGTAAACAGCCAACATTTCCCCAACCCTCGTAAAACATAAAGGCGATGGGAAAACCCAGATTTGCTTTCAAGTCTCATAGAGGCTTGTGTTCCAGGGGCCTAAATTCTTCTTCTGAGTGCAAGCAAATTGTTCAAGCTGCCTTGCTGGGTCTGTCTGTATTACCTTGTCCACTCTGGAAGGAATATGACCAGGTTCAAGTTTCTGTCCTGGCCATGGCATATGAATTCACTAAAGGTAATGGGGAACTGGCCTGTCATGACAGATTAGAGACTAGAGTTGAACTTTGGAGACTGGAAAAACTATTTGAACTTTCATTACATGAAAGAGCTCCATCGGCCGGGCGCGGTGGCTCAAGCCTGTAATCCCAGCACTTTGGGAGGCCGAGACGGGCGGATCACGAGGTCAGGAGATCGAGACCATCCTGGCTAACACAATGAAACCCCGTCTCCACTAAAAATACAAAAAAAAATTAGCCGGGCGTGGTGGCGGCGCCTGTAGTCCCAGCTACTCGGGAGGCTGAGGCAGGAGAATGGCGGGAACCCGGGAGGCGGAGCTTGCAGTGAGCCGAGATCGCGCCACTGCACTGAAGCCTGGGCGACAGAGCGAGACTCCGCCTCAAAAAAAAAAAAAAAAAAAAAAAGAGCTCCATCTTTTTTGTGTATTTCTCCATCTTCCTGGTAAACCCAGTAAAGTCACAAGTATACAGAAGAGCTTTTAATCGGTTTTGAATTACTTTGAAATTCTCAACCCAGCCTCTTAACTCAAGGAAACAAAAAATATTAGCAGCTGAATTTGAGTCCATGATATGTGGTTGCCTGATGTCACATCACAAGGGTTGGCAAAGTGATCACCTGGGTACCCGCACAGCCTAATGGCTCTGCAAAGAACAGGCAGGATGCAAATCCACCATGGCCACTTTGGAGCCACGCTCCTGTCTTACCTGGAGCCTTGGCTGGTGCTGAGAAGCATAAAAGACAGGAAAGAGGAGGGGCAGGCTGCTTCTAGCCTCCTCCAGGAGGGAAAGTTGAGCTTAGTGGGTGACAAGTGTAGGTGATCTCAAAACATGAGCAATTTCTGGTAGCATTTCATTCAAATAGAAGACAAGTACACCAAGGAAGTAGAAAATATGTTGGCTCGGTAATACCATTCAGGACATAGGCATGGGCAAGGACTTGATGTCTAAAACACCAAAAGCAACGGCAACAAAAGCCAAAATTGACAAATGGGATCTAATTAAACTAAAGAGCTTCTGCACAGCAAAAGAAACTACCATCAGAGTGAACAGGCAACCTACAGAATGGGAGAACATTTTTGCAATCTACTCATCAGACAAAGGGCTAATATCCAGAACCTACAAAGAACTCAAACAAATTTACAAGAAAAAAACAAACAACCCCATCAAAAAGTGGGCAAAGGATATGAACAGACATTTCTCAAAAGAGGACATTCATACAGCCAACAGACACATAAAAAAAATGCTCATCATCGCTGGCCATCAGAGAAATGCAAATCAAAACCACAATGAGATACCATCTCACACCAGTTACAATGGCAATCATGAAAAAGTCAGGAAACAACAGGTGCTGGAGAGGATGTGGAGAAATAGGAACTTTTACACTGTTGGTGGGATTGTAAACTAGTTCAACCATTATGGAACAGTATGGCGATTCCTCAAGGATCTAGAACTAGAAGTACCATATGACCCAGCCATCCCATTACTGGGTATATACCCAAAGGATTATAAATCATGCTGCTATAAAGACACATGCACACATATGTTTATTGTGGCACTATTCACAATAGCAAAGACTTGGAATCAACCCAAATGTCCATCAGTGACAGACTGGATTAAGAAAATGTGGCACATATACACCATGGAATACTATGCAGCCATAAAAAAGGATGAGTTTGTGTCCTTTGTAGGGACATGGATGCAGCTGGAAACCATCATTCTCAGCAAACTATGGCAAGAACAGAAAACCAAACACCGCATGTTCTCACTCATAGGTGGGAACTGAACAATGAGATCACTTGGACTCGGGAAGGGGAACATCACACACCGGGGCCTATCACGGGGAGGGGGGAGCGGGGAGGGATTGCATTGGGAGTTACACCTGATGTAAATGACGAGTTGATGGGTGCAGCACACCAACATGGCACAAGTATACATATGTAACAAACCTGCACGTTATGCACATGTACCCTAGAACTTAAAGTATAATAAAAAATAAATAAATAAATAAATAAATAAATATGAAAATATGTTGGCTCAAGAGTTTGCAAAAGAGGCAACATCTTTAATTAATTCATGGACTACATGGGAAGTGTGCAGAGGAAAAAGAGGTAAGATGTAAAATACTTTAATTAAATAAGACAATGCCCAGTCAGACTTATTCGTTGTAAGGACAGAAACCAACTGACTTATTTGAGCAGCAGATGAATTTATCAAAACCTCAAATCCCACCCAGGCCTGGCCAGGGAGGACATGCGGCCCTCACTGCCAGGCACTCGAGCTGGGACGTGCCCACTGCCCACCCTGGCACGGGGCCCCAGTGTCATTTCTAGCCTGCTGACACTGCTGCCCTCTGTGGAGGGGCCTCTGCCCTGTTTCCAGGAAGGCTGGGACATGAGGCTCTTCCGTGTTCAGCTTCTGAGTGGGAGGTGCCTCTGCTTACCATGGAGGTTCATAAACTGGGGATTTCTCTGAGCATTAGAAAGAGAAGCAAAAAGGAAAAAAGAGATGTCTGCAGTTTTTCACCCCCCTCTCCCTTAGCAACACCTTAAAAATGAATAGGAATCCCCCTTTCCAAAGGACAGAATGGACCCAAACTTACACGGTTCTCCGAATTGACTCTGCAAAGGCATGGCTCTTCCTGCCTCAGCCCAGGCATGAGCGTTGCTGCCTCTCCACTGACTGGTCGTTCGCTGCTTTCCTCACCCAGGTGCTGGGGCTTTGCCATTCTCTTGTGAGTGTTGCTGCCTCTCCACTGACTGGTCATTCGCCGCTTTCCTCACCCAGGTGCTGGGGCTTGGCCGTTCTCTTGCTTCCTCCATGTGCACCTGGCTCTTTAATTATGCTTTTCCAGGGACACATGTGCATGAACCAACACTTAGTGCTTTAAAGCCTCCTTCAATTTTGAAACAAGTACACCTGAAAATTGTAGGCAAGATAAATACGGATCTTCACCTGCCAGGTCTTTAAGCACTTTTCCTTCAAGTTTTCTTTTTAAAGAGAATGCTTAACCTGTGTATTTCCTTTAAAACCTTTTTACTGTCTATAAATGTTCATTGAGAATCTATGCCCGGCTCTAGGTGTGTGGACATAGTTATCTCCATAGAACCCTGGAAGGAGTTATACCATCCCCATTTTGCAGATAAGGAAATGCAAGTACCATCTGGCAGAATGACAAGGCTAGTTAATAAAAAGTCACTTCCCAAACACAGGCCTTCCTGCCCTCTGGAACCTACCCCTCCAAGGAGCTGTTTCCCTGGAAGATGCCCTCACCTAGCTCCGTTCTGGGGGGGTCTCTCAGCCCTGTGAGCCCATGCTCCAGGCGTCCAGAGTGGGCCTTCACGCCTTGGCTGTAGAGGTTAAATCAGGTATTGATGGACGCGTGTCTGACAGAGTTCGTGTTCAGAGTGTTGGGGAACACTGCTGGAGTTGTAAGCTGGTTCTAATCATCAGAAAAAGCGCTGGAAAGCTGGGCCTTTATCCTTCTGTCCTCTCCGGGAGCTGGTGGCTCAGAGAGACTGAGAATTACGTATCACACACCACCCCAAACTACAGAGTTGTAATGATTCTAATTAAAACACCAAAAGCCAAAGCGAAATCCATGAACAACACGGAGTGAACATTACAGTTGCCAAGACTTTAGCAGCAGAAGGGAGCCCTACACAAAAACAAAAGAAAGGTATTCTCTTGATGAAATGACTTTCTGGCCATTTCTGTCTGGGGAAAGAATGCATTTCAAGAAGAGGGGAGAACAGAAGTGTGGAAAAGTTCAATGCCCACATTAACAAAATTACATTCCACTAGGTTCACATGTGACCTTCAAAAAAGGTCAAACCATTCATTTCAACAGCATTTTTGTGCTTCAAATGCTACTTGGCTGTAATTGAGTTTCTATGATAAGATCCAGGGATAACAAACAGATTCTCATCAGCTGTCAAATGTGATCTTTCAAAAGTAAAGGGTGGTCAGGTGTGGTGGCTTATGCCCATAATCCCAGCACTTTTGGAGGCTAAGGTAGGAGAATCGCTTGGGTACAAGAGTTCAAGACCAGCTTGGGCAGTATAGTGAGAACCCATCTCTATGAAGAATACAAAAATTAACCAAGTATGGTGGTGTGCACTTGTAGTCCCAGCTATTAGGGAGGCTGAGTCAGGAGGATGGCTTGAGCCCCATCAAGGCTACAGTGATTCATGATCATGCCGCTGCACTCCAGTCTGGCAGCAGAGTGAGGCCTTGTCTCAAAAGAAAGAAAAAAGTCAAGGGCTTTGGCACAGTGGTGTGTGCCTGTAGTCCCAGATACTCATGAGGCTGAGGCATGAGAATCACTTGAGCCCAAGGGTTCAAATCCAGCCTGGGCAACATAGCAAAACCCTATCTTTAAAAAAAAAAAATCAAATAATAAAATTAAATTTAAAAAAATCAAGGGCACTACAAAATGCCAACTGCTAATTGATGCAAACTCTCCACTAAAGAAACATTGGTCATATGCCAATAGCATATGGAATGACAGAATTACGTCTTCAGACCTGGTGATTTAACATGTATTTGGTTATGACAGAGGGCAGAACTGTAGGTTTTGCTGGACAGGGCTCCAGGACCTGAACTGGGCCCCCTGGAAGCCTCCCCTTAAGACCTTGTCAGGCAAGGAGTCTCCCAGGCATCCAGAGGTCCCAGATTATTTTCATCCAGCTGGAAACAGATACAGCTTCAGAATTTTTACCTAAGTATTTTGTGGGGAGGAAAAAATGTCCTAGTTTCATTAACATTAGCCCCATGAGGATTCTAAAACCCCTGATGAAAAATAGGCCATATCAGGCAAATCGCCCTGTCCTGAAAGAAGGGAAAACCAGAGGCACTCTGAGGGGGCTGCACTTTGCGTTTCTCCCAGGGTGTTTTACGCACCAGGTGTAGCAGCTGAAAACACCAAACCTCCTGGCTTATGGAGGGATCCAACCACTGCATGTCCTACAGCCCAGGAGACTCTTTAAAGTGCATTTGATGGCTGGGCGCGGGGGCTCACGCCTGTAATCCCAGCACTTTGGGAGGCCGAGGTGGGCAGATCACGAGGTCAGAAGATTGAGACCATCCTGGCTAACATGGTAAAACCCAGTTTCTACTAAAAATACAAAAAATTAGCTGGGCATGGTGGCGCGTGCCTGTGGTTCCAGCTACTTGGGAGGCTGAGGCAGGAGAATCCTTTGAACCAGGGAGGCAGAGGTTACACTTACCTGAGATCACCCCACCGCACTCCAGCCTAGGTGACAGAGCAAGACCCTGTCTCGAAAAAATATAAATAAATAAATAAATAAATAAATAAACAAAGTGCATTTGATAAATTCAGATGCTGTCTACGTGTTTCTGAGCACACTTTCTCTCACACAGTGTTTGGAGCAAAGAACTCAATGAACTTAAAATCCCACACAGAATGGTGGGAAAGGCTTTCTTCACAAGTTCCATCTGTGTTTATCAGCGTCCGTACCACCCAAATGTCCTTCTGGGACTAGTGTTAAGACTTAAAGATTAAGCCTCTGTCCAAGTGGAATTTATGAGCAAATGTAGATTGTCACGGAAGTCTGCTGTTACACTGAGACCGAAGAGTCCCGAAATGTTAAATGTACATGATGCTCACCCTGTAATTCATTTTAGACCCTCTTGATAAGGGCAGGACTCATTGTCACAGACTAATTTGGGGTGTTAATGCCTCTTCTCTCTTCCTCAAGGGACACCCCGAGTTTTCAAAGGCCTCTGCTAGCCATGCTTAATGCAACCTGCAGACTCCACCCTCCAGCCCTGACACAGATTTAGCCCAAATTAGACACGTTGGAGAAGAAAGGGAGGGAGGCTGAAGGAGCCCTGGGGGTCCTGGGCTTTGTGAATGCATTCCAACAAGAGCGTTGCTAGAGTGCTTCTGATCTCGGAAAATGCCAGGTAAGGAAATCACTAGAGATGAAAACAACAAACAAAACAAAACAAAAAACCTTTTTTTAGGTAACGCTATAGAAAGAGTGAAGCAGATAGAATTACAGTTTTCTTCAGGCAGTTTAAATCTTCAGTGTTTCGAAAACCTTAGGTTTTATCAGAAGTGGTTGAAAACCCACTGATGGAGTCCAGTCTCCTCATAGCACCAAAGAAGCCACCGAAGTCCCCAGGGGAGCCCAGTGTCTTCCAAGGCCACAGGTAAGGGAAGGGCAGAGCTCTGGGCTCGGTGGAGAAGCTCCACCTTCCAGCCTCTCCTCGGCCCACATGGCCTCCCTTTCTCTCGCTGCAGACTCTGTTTGAAGTAGCCATGTCCTTGGGTATTTCGATAAAATTGCATCTCCATTTCTGTCAGCTCTTGGAAGCTGGAAGCCAAGGCATTACTAAACCCTCACTAAGCTCCCGTATGTAGGAAAACCAGAGAAGCAAAAAGACTTCAAGGACCGTCACTGTCTCTTATGTCATCCTCCGTAGCCCATCATATGTGCATAAAAAACACTGGTTAAACTGAGAAAAATCAGAGCAGACCTGGACCTCAGTGTTTCCTTTTTTGTGTTTTATTTTGTCCCTTGTGTCAGACATCAGGCATAAAGATTGTGTTAAACATGCTCTTCCGATTCTTGGCACTTTGTCACTGTGGGTCTATGGAAGGCGTTCAAATTATATTTATTTCTCTCTTAATTCATTTACTGACCCATTCTTTGGGAACTAGAGAAGCCCTCTTTCCTTCTTATTAGTAGTAAAGTAACAATCCTCTGGCCGTTATGAATATTGTAGAATTGTACGGGCATGCCTCATTTTATTACACTTTGCTTGATTGCACTCACAGAGATTGCATTTTTTCCCAAATGGAAGGTCCGTGGCAACCCTGCGTCGATTAAGTCTATCCGTGCCGTGCCGCCAGCAGCGCATGCTCACTTCATGTCTCTGTGTCACATTTTTGGTAATTCTCAGGATATTTCAAATGTTTTCATTATTATTATATATGTTACGATGATGTGTGATCAGTGATCTTTGATGTTACTACTGCAATTGTTTGAGGGAGTCACAAACTGTGCCTCTACATAATACGGTGAATGTAATCAGTAAACGTTGTGGGTGTTCCCACTGCTCCACCAACCAGTTGTCCCTCTACCTCTCCCCGCTCCTCAGGCCTCCCAATCCCTAAGACACAACAATACTGAAATTAGCCAATGGATAACCCCTCAATGGCCTCTAAATGTTCAAGAGAAAGGGTCATATGTCTCTCATTTGCAATTAAAATCTAGAAATAAGCCAGACATAGTAGCACAGACATATAGTCGCACTGCTCGGGAGGCTGAAGTAGGAGGATGGCTTGCACCCAGGGGTTGGAGTCCAGCTTGGGGAAAGGGAGGAAGGAAGGAAGGAAGGAAGAAAGGGAGGGAGGGAGGGAAGAAAGGAAGGAAGAAAGGAGAAGAAAGAAAGAGGAAGCAAGGAAGAAAAGAGAAGGAAGGAAGGAAGGAAGGAAAGAAAGAAAAAACTAGAAATGATTAAGCCAGTGAGTGAAGAAGGCTTGTTGAAAGCTGAGATAGGCCAAAAGCTAGGCCTCCTGCACCAGTTAGCCAAGTTGAAAATGCAAAGGAAAGATTCTTGAAGGAAATTAAAAGTGCCACTTCAGTGAACACATGAATGATAACAAAGCAAAACACTCTTTATTGCTGGTATGGAGAAAGTTTGAGTGGTTTGGACAGAAGATGAAACCAGCTGCAACATTCTCTTAAGCCAACGCCTAACTCAGATCAAGCTCCTAACTCTTTTCAATTCTATGAAGGCTGGGAGGGGTGAGGAGAAGAAAACTTGGAAGCCAGCAGAGATTGGTTTATGAGGTTTTAAAAAAGAAGCCATCTCTGTAACATAAAAGCATAAGGTGAAGCAGCAAGTGCTGATGGAGAAGCTGCAGCAAGTTATCCAGAAGATCTGGCTAAGGTCACTGATGAAGGTGGCTACACCAAACAGCAGATTTTCAGTGTAGATGGAACAGCCTTCTATTGGAAGAAGATACCATCTAGGACTTTCTGTAGCTGGAGAGGAGGAGTCAATGCCTGGCTTCAAGGCTTCAAGGGACAGGCTGACTGCCTTTTAAGGGCTAATGAAGCTGGTGGGTTTAAGTTGAAGTTGATGCTCATTTGCCATTCTAAAAATTCTAGGGCCCTAAAGAATGATACTAAATCTATTCTGCATGTGCTCTATAAATGGAACAAAGCCTGGATAACAGCACATCTGTTTATATTGTGGTTTACTGAATATTTTAAGCTCGCTGTTGAGATCTACTGCTCAGACAAAAATATTCCTTTCAAAACACTGCTCGTTGACAATGCATCTGGTCTAAGGAGCATCAGAGCTCTGGTGGAGATATGCAAGGGGATTAATGTTTCATGTCTGCTAACACAACATCCACTCTGCAGCCCATGGATCATGGAGTAATTTTGACTTTTCAGTCTTATTACTTAAGAAATCCATTTTGTAAGGGTATACCTTCTATAGATAGTGATTCCTCTGATGGATATGGGCAAAGTAAATTGAAAACCTTCTGGAAAGGATTCGCTGCTCTAAATGTCATTATGAACATTCGCAATTCATGGGAAGGACTCAAAAGATCAGCACTGACAGGAGTTGGAAGAAGTTGATTCCAACTCTCATGAATGACTTTGAGGGGCTCAAGGCTAGAGTGGAGGAAGGAGCTCCAGATGTGGTGGAAATGGCAAGAGAACTGGAATTGGAAGTGGAGCCTGAAGATGTGACTGTATTGCTGCAATCTCACGATCAAACATGAACTGATGAGGAGCTGTTTCTTATGGGCAAAGAAAGTGGTTTCTTGGGATGGAAACTACTCCTGTTGTAGATGCTGTGAACATTGCTGAAATGACAACAAAGGATTTAGAATATTACATCAACTTAGCTCATAAATCAGGGACAGGGTGTGAGACTATTGACTCCAGTTTTTAAAATTCTAGTATGGGTAAAATGCTATCAAACAGCATCCTATGCTACAGAAAAATCTTTTGTGAAAAAAAGAGTCAATCAGTGCAACCAATTTAATTGTTGTTTTATTTTAGGAAATTGCCATAACCACCACCCTGATCAGTCAGCAACCATCAACGTCAAGACAAGACCCTTCACCAGCAAACAGAGTGAAACTCACTGAAGGCTCTGATGATCGTTAGCATTTTTTTAACAAAATGTATTTTTAAATTAAGTTATATGAATTATTTTAGACATGATGCAATTGTACAGTTAATAGACTACAGAATAGTGTCAGCATAACTTTATATGCACTGGGACACCAACAAATTCATGTGACATTGCTTTACTGTGGTGATCTGGAACCGAGCCCATGACATCTCTGAAGTCTGACTGTACTTGATACCTTGCTTCATGCCTCAGAGATCCTGGTTATTTTCTATAAATCTAACTTACTTATTTTGATAGTAAAAAAGCTAAATAAAGCCAAACTATAATTCACCCACATATTCTAAGCAGTTAAAGACATTTGAAGCCTCCAATTTGCAGATTCGTAACTCTGATGATTGAGAGGCATAGCTGAGTGGCTGGTGGAGAGAGAGATGTGGTTCTCAGGATGGCTGGGTACTTTCTCTCTGCTTTCATGCTCCTCCAGAAGATGCTTCATTACTTGCAGGATAGAGAACTGTTTAAAAAAACACTAATAAAGAAGTATAAAATCTTGAAAGCTTGGCCTGAAGAATTCAGTATGCAGGATATTATCTCATGCTCAAGTATTTGTTAGTCTCAATGATTCATAAATCAATCCTTAAATACACTTAGTCATTTTGCCAAATTTCACATGTGTGTATAACCCACTACTGACAATGATTTATAATGTAGTAAAATGGGTACAACAACATTTGGCTGATGGCAGTGTACATTGATACAACTTTTGGAGAGCACTATGGCAACCATATTTCAAGAACAATAAGAAGGTTCACAATATTTGATTCAATAATCTCACTCCTGAGAATTTATTCAGGAAAAGAGCCCACAGGAATAATTCAAAGAAGAGGAAAGGTTACATACATAATAGTGTTCATTATGGAAGCTATGTTCTAGTGAGGTAAACATAAACATAAGTAAAGAACGAAAGAGATCTATAAATGGTGAAAAATGACATGACGCAAATAAGCGTGATGATGTGATATGATGTAATAGAGAAGAACGGGAGGGGATGCTGTTTGTAGGATACTCAGGGAAATTCTCTCTGAGGGGAGTGACCTTTGAGCCAAGACCTGAAGGTGAGAATGAACCAGTCATGTGAAGAGCTCAGTGAAAACCAACCCAGAGAATATCAGCTACAAACATCTCAAGATAAGAAAGAGCGTGATAGGTCAGGAAGGGGATTATCAATGTGATCAGAATGGGGTGAGCCAAAGGAGAGAAGCATAGGTGGAGGTGGGGTGGGAGACGGTAGACAGTGTGATGTGTGAAAACGCTAGAATCAAAGATGCACGCGATGAGCCCCTGTACATGAAGATTTTGCCTGCATATGAAGACAAACTGCAGGGAAACATAGAAAAATAAAAAAGAATAGTGTATTTTTTAAAATTGCTGTTAACATTTTTAAAATATTATTTGCCAAAACCTAAGATTCACTTGGTTGAATATGCAAAATACAGTCTCGATATTGCACCATTATGACATGAAACCCATTCTCCTTCTTTCCTATGCCCATTCCCACTTCATTCCCACTCATTCCTGCACGGCAGATGTAATCTTCCTTCAAGACCTTCTTCTCCACTGTAGCATGCTCCACGATGCCAACCACAACGACTGATCCACCTTAAACCCACGAAACTGAATTTACCTTGAGAATTCAGTTCACTTTGAAAACACCTAGAAACATAATTCTATAGTTTTTAACCCTGTACTCAAGTTGCTCACAGCCTCAAGGCAGAGTTCTTATAACACGAAAATCTGTCTTTAATAACAGACTGAAATATTGAGTCCCAAAGAATCAGAGGAGCAAGGTTACCTGCAAAATGTAGAAAATGGACAATGCCTAAATCCATTCACATTTTTCAGGCAAAGCAAAGCAAATTTTAACAATCGGTATTTGAATAATCAATCATCAATGGGCTTACACCGTTAGTGCTCACCGATACCGATGTGCTTATCTCCGTTTTCGGGTCTCCTCTGCAGTCAGGTGGGGTGGGCCATTTGCCGAATATGGTCTATGGAATGTGAACAGCAGTGAAATGTTCCTTCCAGCCTGGGTGACTCGGCATCTGGTATGATTTCCCTATGTTTTCTTTTCCTGTCCGCATGGCTGGGATTGAAGGGATCCAAGAATGCAGAGCACATGTAGAAGGAGCGTAGATCTCTGAGTCACTACATGAAGGAGAGCTGCCCAGAAGAGCTGCTGGACCCCATCAGGCTCCAAGTGAGTGAGAACTAAACTTGGATTGTTTTAAGCCTCTGAGAGTTCAGGAGCCATTTGTGACAACAGCTAGCACATATTACCTTTCCAAATCATGACATGCTCTATGAGATGGATTTGCAGAGTCTTCCTACTTCCTCCGTTTTTTTTTTTAGAACTCTTATTTTCATAAAATATTGAACCATATGTCTCTTTGGGAGACACCAATTATATTTCCCAATCTCAATTATTATGTCTACAGTAGAAAGAGAAACCGTAAGATTCTCCAAAATGGAGAAAACAAAACAGGGCCTAATAGACTCGTGCTGCCAGCTTGATGCTGCCTGTAAAAATCCAAAGAGCTCAATGGAATTCCAAAGGATCTCTCTGTTTGGGCTTTTGTTTTTTCCTGTGTTGCTCCTTCTGCCTGAGGTGCCTTTCCCCTCTTCTCTGCCTGACACCATCTCACCGATGTTGAATGGTCCAGCTCAAATGTCGGCTCTCCTTCAAAACCTTTCTCTAGCCAGCCCCAGGCAGAATTAATCACTTCTTCTTTTCTCGTCCTTGAAAAGGTCATCAACGACCTCCTAGATGACAGACCAATGTCTTTTTTTCAGGTCTATATCCTATTTCATCTCTTTTGCATTTGTTAATATTAAAAACGTCCTCTTTACTTTTTAATACCCTTTTTTAGTATTTGAGATTCTGCTCCCTATACATTCTGTGCTTACCTTTCTCACCACTCTTCTCACCCCCTCTTCTGGCCCCTTCTGCACTTTCTCCTTAGATGTTGATGTCTCCCTGTTACATCCTTGACTTTCCTCTTACTTCACAAACTCACTAAAGAATTGCATCCTCTCCCTTGGTTTCTATAACTAACAGTCAGCCAACGACACCAAAAGGGATGTCTCCAGCTGAACTCTCTCCTGGACTCCGGACTCATATTTCCAGCTATTCACTAGAAATCTCTGGCTGGATGACTTCCAGGTGCTGCACAAAATGGACCAATTTCCTTCCTCCCCAGGCGTGCTCTGCCTCCTGTATCCCTTCTCTCAGTTAGCATCATCACCAATTCACAGCTACCCAAGCTACTAACCTCAAGAGTTCTCTCTCCTCTCTTTCTCATCTTCCATATACAAATATTGCCAATTCTTATTTTAAAAGTCCTTATGTAAAGAAAAGAATGTTGTCAAGTGCAGTGGCTCACACCTGTAATCCCAGCACTTTGGGGGGCCAAGGCAGGAGGATCACTTGAACCCAGGAGTTCAAAACCATCCAGGGCAACAACAGTCTCTACAAAAATTTTAAACATTAGCCGGGTGTGGCAGCAGATACCTGTAATCCCAGGCTGAGACAGGATGATTACTTAAGCCCAGAAGGTTGAGGCTGCAGTGAGCCACCATCATGCCACTGCGCTCCAGCAGTCTGAGCAACAGAGCAAGAACTTGTCTCTAAGAAAAAAAATTAAAAAAAAGAATATGGATGGCCATGGTGTCAGAGACCTAAGTTCAAATTTGACTCAATGACTTCCTAGTCATATTACCTGGATCAAGTTACTTAATCTCTCAGAGCTTCTAATTTCTTATCATAAAATGAGGATAATAAGTAAATATGGAGGTCTCAGGGGTGTTGTAAACATTTAATGAGGAAACACGTGGAAAATGGCTAGTGTAGACAGATCAGATACTCATACATTTTAGCCTTTGTTTCCCCCTAAATATCCTTGTTACACTGCCCCTGTTCAAGACTTCATCACCGCTCACCTGGATTAGCATGATGGCTGTAGAATGACTCTGCCTCCCTTCTCTTCCCCGTTCCCACTCCCAGATGGGTCTTTTTCCTTCAGATCGCTGGTGCTATGCTCTTCTCACACACAGGTTCTATCATACCTGGCCTAAAATTTTGTGAACTCCCAAAGATAAAGCTACTCATCACTCTCCTCTGTCATCACGTCTTTCCCTGACCACAACATGTCTGTTCTAGTTGGAGCCTTTTTGACTGCAAGGTACAACTTAAAGACTCTTAAGTTTCACCCAAGGACACCAGAGCTCTGGGAAAGACAGTAGCATTGCACCAAGCTCAGGCCGTAGCCAAATACAAAACCCACTACACCTGTTCTGGTCCCAAAACATGGAATGGCTGTGGAATGTAGTATGATAACTTTTTTGGTCTCCATACATATTTGAAACTAGGAGAGAAATCCCCCATGTGCCAACTCACATTCAGAGCAGTAAGATGAAACCCAACAGGAATTCAGACCAGGTGGGTCTGATGGCAGGCGGTCGAAGCTCTGCTGCCTGAGAAGAGTGAGATCAGGAGGAGCAGGCCACACTTGAAGGACGTGAGAACCTCTCTACCTGCTTAAAATCCTGAAGGGCTGAGAAAAGAACTGCATGCATTCTATCTGTTGACCAGGGTAAGCGCTAAAGAAGCTTGCCATTCACCAAGATTGTGGCTGGAAAAGGAATTATCTGGTAGAAATGAGAGCCCTAGGATGTTGCATGCATGTGTATAGAGCCTGAACTTTGACATTACATGTGATGCAAGGAGCCCAAAAAGAAAGGCTAAACAGCAAACCCCGCCGGGCCAGGGAGAGGCAAACACAAAGGCTTGCTATGGGGCCAGTTCCCTCCTCATCCCTGTGCTGCCCTGCTCTCCACAGTGTACGCTCCAGCACAACCCTGCACACCCACGGTTCAGCCCCCATGATTTGCCTCAGCCCCTCCTTTCATGCAAAGTCACCCCAGTTCCCCCAGACAACTGGCAACAGTCTCCTTGTTTCCCAACGTGAAAATCCTGAGCCATGACTGGCTTGGCTGGCTCATCTCTGCAATCCAGGCCACAAGTCATGGAGCCCTGAACAAGCTATAAGCTGGCTTCTTTGAAACCACATGTCTGCCCCCTGGTCCCCTTAGGCATGAACCAGGGATGGGCTCATGTGGCTGGCTTTGGGGAGCAGCAAATACGGATGAGTAGGGTGACGACGGCCACTTTCCAAGAACAACGCGCTGTGCTCAGACTGTTCCTCTAACTGGGACACACTCTTCATGGACCTCCCACAGCCTCTTCTCTGCCTGACAAAGATCAAATGTCTCTAGAAGGCCACTTCAGGCCTCCGGGCAGCAGCACAGCCCCTCTCTAGGCTCCGACAAGCACGTTGTACTCACCTACATATAGTATACCACTTACATGTTGAATCACAATTATTGGTTTACTCATGTGTTGTTTACTAGACTGTGGGTTTCTCAAGGGTAAAGACTGTCTCTTAGCTGGCCTCGTATTCCCAGTGCCCAGCACCATTCCTGCTCCCACCCAGGAGGGACTCCATGAGAGTTCATCATTTGATACATGAGCCAAGTCACCTGCACATTTTGTCCCATCTACTCAGCACTCTACAGAATCCCCCCAATAGCACAGGATGATGGATCAAGAGTCCAGCTTCCTTGGGTTACAGATAAAGAAACATGGCCTCTGGCAGGTGAAGGAGCTTGACAAATTCACATGCCTGGTGAGCAGAGGCCCTGCGATGGGAAGGACGTCTCTCTCCTTGGGCCTCCTCAGTCAGGCAAGGGGTCTGCTCACAGCACAGATGTCTCCAAAGAGTGAGAGCGGATGGGACCCTACCAACCACCTCCAGCTCCAGTGGGCTGCAGGGGGGCAGCATCCCAAGAGTTTTATCAGACTCAGCGTAGCTTTAGAAGTACAAATGTCTCTACAACCTCCGCTGCTCTACAGGAATCACTCCTCTTGTTCTTTATTGAGCCACCCTCAATGCAAACTGCGTCCTCTCTGAGAAAGGTCCGATCACCCCTAGCTTTTGAAGTTAACATCTGGGCCCTCTCTGTGGATCAACGACACAGGCAGAGAAAGGACAGATCTGTCTCAGTGGCCCCAGCATAAGCGATTCAAGTCTAGGACTCTCTGATCTACCCTGCAGGCTTATTCCATTGTCTTGGAGCGGGGCCACGCTTACACAGGAAGCCCTGTGTATCACGCTGCACCGTGGGCAGAAACATTGCAAAGCCCTTCCTATGACTGATAAACAGTGTTTGGTTTGGATCAAGAGGAAAAATAAGGCGCTCGGGATAATAGAGGCGGATGGGGAAAACACACGGGACTCCAAAATGAGAGCAAAAGAAGATGATTGCTTTGAACCATTAATGTAGTAACAAACTCTAGGAACAATGAGCATTGGCCAGAACAAGCTTCCTGCCATCCAGCTGCAGTCAAAGCTGAGAGTTCACGGAGGCCAGAGAACTGGCAGGAGCTGTGTTATGACTGGGGGAGAACAAACAGGCCAGGTCAAGAAAGGCAGGCCCCCTTCAAAGGACAACATCTCAGGGCGTAGATGACTTCAGCTGCAGTCACTAACAAAGAAAGGTGTCCCCTCCTGCAGAATGATAACAGGAGACAATCTGAAAGGAAGAAAAAGGCAGATGGCCAGGCTGTGGCTGAAAACTGTTAACGTTGCTCTCTAACAATAGGGTGATAATATTATTTGTTTTTGTGAAACTGCTTTAGGAGGTGGTGGGTGGTGGGTGGTGGCTGACCCCACTTCACCAGGGATTCATGTGAGGAAACATAGTGACTGTCTCACTAACTCCAGGACCTTTTGTTTTGCTGAGTGAGGGATACAAGTTGAGGGGGAAAACCAAGCTGCTCAGGATGTTGGAAGGAATCGTTAGAGGCTGTGCAAGGGGTAAGTAAGAGGACAGAAGACACCGCTGGCAAGGGAGAAGAACTTGGGCAGCAGGAGTAGGGGGTAGAATAAAAAAAATGTTTGATGGGAAATTTAATTTACTAAGAGGTGTGAGCTGGGATCTTTCATCTCCGTTTCTTCACGTGCTGAAGATTTCAGTAAAATAAGTCCTTCTTCCTAAACATACCATGGAATGTGTTCATTTTACAGGATGCTGATTTTGGAACCAGGTGGATGTGGGGTGAGAGCTGAGTTCCCTGCCCCAGCTAAGTTATACTTTTGAATAAATTGTTTCTGTGGAACTTCCCATGCCAGGATCTCAGGCCTTTGACCAAAGTGCCAACTTGGCATGAATAAAGGAAAATAATTTTTCCCCTTATCTCCACTCCCAGAGCTCTGCAACTGTAGTTCAAGCTAGATGATTTATTAATAATTTAGTACAGTACTTATTCAGAAATTTTGTGCTTTGTTTTTCACTGTGGCAAACTAATTAGGGAAGAATAGGGTTGAAAAAAAGGGAAGTTGCTAGGCAGGGCCTAGGAGGAAAAACCAAAATAGACTTTTTATCCCCCCAGATCTAGGCCCAGTGAGGATAATTAGGCCAAGTTGTCCCAGCGGGGTAGATGTGGATAAAGTCTGGGTAGTTCAAAGGCTGAAGAGAGAAGGGATTGACTAAAGAAGAAATCAAAAAGAACTGGGCAGGTGTGGGCTCCCCAGTCCAGAAACCCGAGCTGGCTGGATGACTGGGCTGGGAGGGAACTCAGATGGGAGAGCAGTATAGGCACCTGTGAGGCCTTGGGAGCTTTAATAGTCAGGATAGGCCAAGTTATGCCGCATTAACAGGTACACTCCAAAACTTCCGAAATACGAAGTGAGACAAGCTGCTGTTAATAAAGCAGCTTCCTTGGTTAGTTCTCCTCCAAACGGCTACCCAAGGCCCCAGGCTGCTTCAGTCTTGTAGCTATGCCTTCCAGAACACATGACTTCCAAGGTCGCTGCCAAACAGGAAAGAATTAACAGTACAGAATAAATAGTAAAGTGTATTACCCACTGTGGTAGCCACCAGCCATCACATGAGACCAGTGGCTACCACCGTGGACAGTGCAGATACGGAATATTTTCATCCTTGCAGAGAGTTGTGGTGGACAGAGCTGGCCTAGAGGTTGACACAGGGGACTTTGTTGGCCCTCCAGGAGGTGGCCTTCATCACTTCTGCCATATCCCATTGGCTGGAATCCCACTCCCTTCTGGGCGCACACACCCCAGCTTATGTAGCAGCAGCCTCACTGCTGCTACTACATAGCCTCACTGCTACATAAGCTGTGGTGTGTGCGCCCAGAAGGGAGTGGGATTGGTGAGACTCTAGCCATTCCCACAGGGAGCCTTGAAGGAATCTCACTGAGCCAGCTCGGAGGGTCCCAAAAACTGCCCACCTCCAATGGACCAAGGAGCAAACTGCCAAGCGCAGGACCACAGGCTGACCGTGTTACACAATGAGGTCCTTCCTTGTACAATCCAAAGATGGAGTGAGAGGAGCGGAACGGGAGAGGGAGAAAGCCCTGAAAAATGACTGAAATAGAATTTTTCTCTAAACTTGCAGAGTAGAAAATTAAGTTCAATTTTATTTGATTTAGAAAAAACAAAGAAACAGAGCATTTTTTCCCCACTTCAGTGGATCCTGGGCAATTTTTTTTTTTTTTTTTTTTTTTTGTTTTCGTTTTGTTTTGTTTTGAGACAGAGTTTTGCTCTTGTTGCCCAGGCTGGAGTGCAATGGTGCAGTTTCGGCTCACTGCAACCTCCGCCTCCAGGGCTCAAGAGATTCTAAATCCCGCCTCAGCCTTCCAAGTAGCTGGGTCTACAGGCTACTACGCCACCACATCTGGCTAACTTTTGCATTTTTAGTAGAGATGGGGTTTCACCATATTGGCCAAGCTGGTCTCAAACTCCTGACCTCAGGTGATTCGCCTACCTCGGCCTCCCAGAGTGCTGGGATTACAGGTGTTAGCCACAGCGCCCGGCCAATCCTGGGCAACTTTTATCCACTACATCGTTTAAATTGTGGAAGTGTATGAGGAACAGCAAACATGCCCCTAAGGGTTAGTGCCAGATGCCAAGTGACGGCCACAGACCACCCGCCATTCCTCTCCCACCAGAGATGCTGTAACTTTTCTCTCAGAGGGGATCTGCAGGGAGGGAAAACCACAAAGTTGAAAATCCAGTAGGTCTGAGATCCCCTCCTGACACCAAAGTCAGGTCCCGTCAGCAGGGCTGGGCGGGGCCTGGCAGTCCTGAGGTAGTGGCCACAGGTGGAGTCTGTGTTGGGACAGAGAATTTTGCAAAGGGCCAGACAGTGGGGACAGGACCAGGCTCCAGGCCACAGGGGCAGCAAGACTGTAACTGGGAACGCAACTCAGGACGTCAGAAGCCGGGAGGATTGGGGGATTTCAGGAAGCACGGTGCAAAGAAGGTCCGGGCAAAGTTCATGCAGAGTTTTGTGCTCAGCCCAGGGCCTCTGAGAGCAAGCTCCAAATTGCAGCGGCCAGAAGGCATGGAGTGGGACCAGGCCTTAGCCAGATCCTCAGCCTCTCCGAGTCTCAGGTCCCCATCCTGACCAAAGGAAATGATCTTTCCTACCTCCAAGTATTGTAATGAAGGTTAGATAGCACCTAATAAACGTTCTTTGTATAATCTTCTTTTATTGTGGATTTCTATTTTACCATTATCTTTGAAGACCTAGCTACAGTCCGGCCTCCTTCATGAAGCTTACAACATTTTCTTCTCTGACCTTTTTCAAATTAATTTGAATTTCATAAGGCTACAGGCTGGTTTTCTAATTATCCCACAATTAAGTCACTACATATGTTTCTTACTGTTTTTCTCACTACTTTTTTCTCGTGTGTGTGTGTATATATTTGTTCTCTAACTAGAATAGGAGATTATTATAAGTAGGGAGCTCTCTTAGAGTAGATTTACAATAGGTTCTCAGGGAATTATTTTACGAATTTAGATAGACGAGGGGCCCTCCCTGGTGAACTGCAAGGTCTATTTTGGTCTGAATAGAATTCATATGAGTTTTATTGATAACCCAGATATCACTCTGAATCCTTATGTTAAGGAAATCTGAATCAAAAAGCACAAAGATGTTCTAATTTGTGAAAGAGGGAATCTCAACAAAGCCATGCCTTGTTTCTAGAATATTTTGGATAATTCCACCTCCAAGCATCAAAAAAAACCATCTAACTAACCGCCCAGAGAGGGGCAAGGAAGCAAGTGACCCCAGGGTCCCATGAATGAGCAGCTTCCACCACGGGGAGGGCCTCACGCAAGCAGACGCCTCTGCCTGAAAAGAAGGGGCTGGGAGACTTCAGGAGGAAGATGTCAGAGAAGGGCCTGGCCAGTCTCAAAATCTTGGAACCCTAAGCTTAAGTCGAGAGAGGTTGTCTTGGTGACGAATAGAGGAAATATTGTTTACTACACTAAGTTGTAAACATATGGAACAGATTATGCTAAGAATGTCAGGGGGAAATATAAATCGATTTTAAGTGGATTCAGATCAATTCATGCATAATGGACCTTATTATTAATAGGTTCTTAAGGGAAAGTTGGAAATATTCTGCGGGTGTCATCACGAATCCTTCGAGATCAATGTCAGATAGCAAAACTCTACAACTCATCCAACAAACCTCTCCCAGCACCATGTCAGAGGCAAACACTCACCCTAGCCTGACATTCTACAGCCCTGATTCAGTTCTTATCTCTTTATATCTTGCAGCCAAGAGCCTTGAGCTTTATCTACATTGAATGGGATTAATTAAATTTAGAGACAGTGGGGTGGTTGGTTGAAAAATGGTTTGTCAATACTAAAAAATGTATAAATACCGACAACGTCCCTCATTCCAACTCAGTGAAATCAATCCAGCCATTTATTCAACCCCCAAAGTAGTGCATTCCACCTTGGGATGTTGCCAACTAGAGGTACATGACCACCAGCCATCAGAGCTTATCTTGATCTTGAGACAGGAGTCAGCCAATATTTTAAACCATACTCAAGTGGAAAACACAAGAGAAAGAGGAAGTAGCTAGAGTCTACTGTTCCTAGACACAAAAAGATTAACTTGACTACAGACAGGAAAGGTTGCAACTGGGAGGGGAGTTAGGAATGGGCTAGAGTAGAAGCATTGCCTCAGTTTGTGGCTTAGGAAAAGAAATGCCAGAGGGGGATGATTGGCCAAGGATGCACATTGTGAGTTGAAGGTGGGGCCAAGGGCCACCTCCTCTCTCCCATGCAGGGTTCAATCCCATCCGAGACAAAACTATTTTCACACTATGCTGATTAGTTTATTGGAGTCCAGCATAAAGAAATTTATACCTTGATGTCTGGAACTGAGATTGAAATCACTCTAGAATTTTGTTGGAAATGCTAACATTAAACAAAAAGGTGTGGGCTAGCAACAGTTTTAAGAAAGTCTGGACATTCCGGCATTCGGGGAGATGTGTTCAAGACGCCTTCTCCTAGGCGCACACACCCCAACTTGTATGGTAGTGAGGTTGGGGTTAAGGGACTAGGTTCCAGCCAATGGGACGTGGCCGAAGTGATATAGGCCACCTTCCGGAGGGGCAGCAGAGCCCCTTGTGTAAACCTCTAGACCAGCTGTGTCCACTGGAACTCTCTGCAATGGTGGTGATGTTCTGTACCACACTGTCCACTGTGGTAGCCACTGGTCTTACGTGACCAAAGACCTGAATTTAAATTTTATTCAACTTTAATTGAATTAAATTAATAGAATTAAATTAATTGAGAGGTTGGAAAGGTTGGGAAGCAGACTGTCAAGAGGACCAGTGATAGAATAATAGTACTGGTACTGGCCTCAAGTAAACAGAGCGAGAATGCCTGCTCCCTCACACCATTGGTGGAGCTGTGGGATGAAGCCAGTACGTCTCCTCTGCTCTGAATTTTTCACTTCTTCTGTTTTCACAAATAGCAAAGTTCTGGCTGTTGTTATCTTTCTCCCTTCATTTGTTCAAAAAGGTTGTTGTACAAGCTTAGCGTATCATTGCCTGATATTTTCTAAATTTGGCACTCATGGTTTGTACAGGATCAAGGTTGTTCAACCACATTCACTGGGGAACCCATTAGCAATACAGGGCCATTTCAACCCTGTCTGACCTTGGTCTAAAGTAAGGACTATATTTTATGTCATGGATTAAGATACACAGTACATTCAAACACACAACTGAAATAAAGTTTTTATGAAATAACACTAGCCTCACTACAGAAAAGCCGCTTGGATATTTTCTGTTCTATTTATTAACTTATGTAAATGCTCATCACCATACTCAGTGAACCGTAAGTGGTTCATGATCTACAGTTTGAAAACCCTTAGCATGAGGACAATATACACATTCAGCCCACTCCTCACAGCCACCATGTTCTTGCAGGGGACTGACTCAGGGTCTTCCGGCTCAGCCAGACTCACAGCTGGTGGGATCTGATAGATAAATGGCACACCTACTAATCCCCATGGCTGCTTCCAACTTGGGCTTCCTTCTGGGCTCCCTCTCCTTGGAGGAGCCCCTGGAGAAGGCCCACAGGCTGCTCCTGGTGGGAATGATGAAACGGATGAAGGAGTCCTCCATGACCATGACCACGTCCAGATCTGAGGGCAGGAGCAGGGAGCTCACGGTGGCTCAGCAGACACTGATAAGGAGGATTTGGGAATAGCCTTTCTTCCTTTCGCTATGATTTAAAAACTTCCCATTCTCAAAACGATGTTCAAACCAAGTCTGCAAATGTCATGAAACAACTTACAGGCCCTCATGTTCTCACCCTCTGTTGAGAGCAAATTATTCCTCCACCGTGGCCAGGTCCCTCCCAGGGCTGGCCTGGCTGGGTGGTAACTCTGCTCTGCTTTTCTGAGGTTGGGGTGCACTCCCATCTTTGGTGGCCCTGGCAGCCTCCTGGGAGCAGCAGGGAAGCGTCCCTGAACCCGACTTTCTCCCGTTCCTCCAGTGCCTTTGCAAGGTTACCCTTGAGTTTCCTGGTACCTTGGCCAGGCAGACCAGGCTGATCAGTTACCTCCTGCAGTTCCCATGTCTGAAATCTGCCTCTCTTTTCCACTAATTGATCCCTCGGGAAAGGAGGTTTCTAATGACTAAAAGCAAATGAGGTTGAGCGTGCCCTATGATGCAAATAGCAAGGGTCGTGATAATTCTAGACCAAGTAACACCAGCTTGGCCACTGTTCAACTCCCGAGCGCACTGTGCTGAGCTGAAAGCTGGCCTTTGCCTCTGCAGGAGACTTTAGCTGGGATTCCACTGGGCTGGGTCTAGAGGGGGCTTCTCTCAGAAAAAGCTCAGGGCATATCTCCCCACATTATGGCCAATCCTCTCCAGAAAGACATTTTATTTCAAAACCTATTGGTGTGCTAGTTCTGTGAAATTCCTCTGAATGTAAGCCCTGAACAAACTTCTTTGGCGGCCAGAGCTCTGGAGCTGTGTTAGAATGCCATCTTCCCTGTTTCTTTTCCAGGAAAAATCCCAAGAGACCAGGACGCAGCCAGCTTCCTGTTGAAGATTCTAAACCCTTGTGTTTCCCATCAGGACTGCTGACAAAAGAGAGGGGGCTCTCCAGGCAGGACCCCGCAGAGGGTGGTGTGAGCAGGGGTTGGAAGACAGGAGAGGCAGGGCATGAGTCTAAACCGGCCTCGGGGCCCTTCCTCACCGCGCAGGGAAGAGGGTAGGCAGATGGCTCCGTTAGGAACTCTGGGCCCCTGATCACTCCAGTTGACAGAGGCCTTGCTGTCTTTTCATTTTCATCCTAAAATGATTAGGTTTGAATGCTGAGGTTTCATGTTGAAAATGTAATGAGAACCTTCGTGGACTGGAATGAGATGCAGAAAGCTGCATGGATGGGGTTTCTTTCTGGGGACTGGGCAAAGGGAAACGCTCAGGCAGGAAATGGATCTGGTGCCTTCCAAGACCTTCGGGTTGCTGGGCAGCCACTTCTCGGGATCCTAATTTTCCAGCTCTTTCCTAAGCACTGCCGCCCGCTTTTTTGTCTCATAATCACAGAGAAAGGGGAGACACACTGTGGGAAACAGTAGTATCTGGCCCTGCTAAGCAATTACTCGGAATGAAAGGTTTGCCATCTTATAAGTAGCACTAAGCAGGGAAGGGGGAGGTCAAGAAGAGGCCAAAAAGGGAAAAACCTCAATTTCTTCAGCTGCCACCAAAAGAAAACCAGACAAGTGTTTGGCTTGGGCATTGTGGGTGCCCAAACAATCAGGTAAAAAATTTAAAATCTGGTGACTGTAACCATTTTGAATTTATGATGCTAAACAACTAGCTTTCTATGGTGTTTTTTTCCCCCAGAAACTTCTCAAAGAATAAAAATTTACCTCCAGACCAAGGAGATATATTGGGTCTGTGTTTGAACATCTTTTGAAGGACTTGTGTGCTGAAAAGCAAATCACGTCCCATTGCTTCAAAAATGCTGATTTCAAAAATTCTCTTGTTTTCAATATCCCTCCCAGATACAACTTCACATATCCCCCGTTCTTAAAGAAACTTCTGAATTCATAGCACAGCCAACTGAAATTTGTGGTCGTCATTTGTGGGTGTATTTGGTCAAAAGGAAAATAGCCCTGCTGAGAACGCCAGGCTCAAAGCTATATTTTGGGTATGGCGGTTCTCTGCGGTCTCAACAGCTGCATTGCCCAGTTACAGCATGGCACATGTCCCTGAGCTCTGGGCTTCTGAGTCTGTCCGCACACTTATTTTACTTCCCTGGGCATCATCCATGAAAGAGAGCACAATTCCTCTTGGGTGAGAATGAGAGGAGCGGGAAAGAGCCATTCTCTTCATTGCAATGAGGACATTGCTATGCTCCTAGGAGTGAAATCTGCACCCTTGGAGATGGTAACTGTGAGAGTTTTGCTCATTTCAATGGCCTTCACTTCACCCTTCCACGTCATAGAAGTGGTCAGAAATAAAACGTTGGAGTCATTTACGCAATAGAGACAGAGTGGAAAATGATCAGTAATTTGCAAATACAGTTCTCATTTACTCCCACCAAGTTCATTTGATAAACCTCACCATTCCTGGCTTACGTGACCCAGATGCTCTTCAGAGGATGTTACCAAGGGAACAGATTGTCACTGCTTTTTGCCTTCCAAGAGCATTCTTTATCTGAGTGGCTGAAGATGGATGAAACCGGGTTCCTGCAGTTATGACGTAACCACTGTAAACTCTGTGGAGCAGGAAGTGGGTGTTGTTGTCATGGGGTCAGGGGGCTTCTTCTTCTCCACCCACTTATATCTATGAACACTTCAGGCAATTTGGCAGCTGACTTAGGGAATCGAGGGAAGCCCCTGGGAAAGGTAGTTGACACTAAGGGCAGCTCTTTCCCACTCTGAGAGATAGAGCATGCCCCTTTCTCTCTGGTTCCCCCACAAGACCTTCCCCCATGCTGAGGCCCATTCACTTCCCCTGCTTGAAGAAGAAAGAGGTGAATGGCTTTTTCTATGCGGCGTGAGAAAGAAGTGCAAACACATTTTACCACTTACACCCTGTATACCACTTGGATCAAATCTCGAAGTTTTCTTGGCATTCAGGAAACAGAATCTTAACTCTTCTAGCCACCATAGTTTTTGACAGATGTATGAGAGATGCAACCAAGGTTTTGTCACTTTGCTGAATTCCTCAGTGATGGTTCTCAGTTACAGAATGTGCCTTTGACACTGGTGCAGGGGAAAGTTTCACAATTTTATTGCTAGTTGTGTGTATATATATACACACACACACACACACATATATATATACATATGCATACACACACACACACATATTTGACTATATACATGCCATTAATATAAATTTTTTTGCATTTGGAATACTCTTTAGTCCCTGAAAACCAAGAGCAGTTCCACACTAGCAAAGCTGAAAATGTTTAAGGAGAGCAAAAGTGGAACAGAGTGAGCATGAGCCTTCAGATTCTGCCCCACTATAGGCCATGGGGACCTGCACATGCTAGTCAGGAAGGGCTGCATGGCCAGTCCATCAAGGCAGGTATTTAATGATGCTGCAAGGGACTTGTCATTACATGCCAGACAACAGAGCATTGGTGTGCCGCTTCATTTCCAAGTAAGAAGCAATGCTTGCTAAGTGAAAAAGACTTTAAACATCTCCCCATGGCTAGGGAAAAGGAAAAGATTGAAGCTGCTCCCGGGTGGCATAAAGAAAAGACAGCTAGAAAAAGACAAATCAGCAAACATATATTCGTTACACACTCCTTAGGGGAATCCAGCATGCAGCCAGGTTGGGAACCTCCAGGTTTGAGCACATGTACTGAAACAAAGAGAATTCTGGCTGTGGTGTGGACTTAGCCATTCTTAACAAATCCTTCTTCTGCCTTCAAAGGGCCCTGACTTCCTCATTCTTAATAAGAGAAAATAAAATCCAAAGTATATAAGAGTTACCTATCAGATTCCTCAATTACTAGATTGGCAAAACTTCAAAGATTTGACAAGCCACTCTGGGGAGGGTGTGGGAAAACAAGTGCACTCGTAGATGAGGGTGGAAATGTCAGAATGACAGAACACCTTCCCAGGCAACTTGGCAAATCTAGTATAATTTCACTGACTCTTTGACACGGTAATTCTACTTCTGGGAATTGACCCTACAGAAGTCACTGCACACATACAAAATGGCATATTGACAAAGTTATTCACTGCAGCATTGTTTGCAACAACAAAAGATTGGAAACAACCCGAGTACTCATCTATAGAAGATGGGTTTAATAAATTATGACACTCCTACATAATGAAATACCAGGCAGCTGTTAAGGAACAATGAGGACACAGTTTAAATAGGGATGTGGAAAGGTGTCAAAGACAAGCATAAAAGGAAAGGTGCAGACAGAATGTATTTGCTCATATTGACATCAAGGGACACTGGACTAATATTCAAGAAGCAAATAGAAGTAGTTACCTATAGGGAAGAAGTGATGGGGAGATAGAGAACAGGGTAGAAAAAAAGATGAGTGGTTGTCAGACTTCTCAGTCTGTACCTTTTTATATTTGACTTTTGAATCATGTGATTATATTAACCATTTCTCCTAAAATCATTTTTTAAAAAACCCTGAGGCACTCCCCACCACACACACACAGTGATCAAATACAGATTTTTACACTGGATGAGTCTGTTTTGATGATTACAGTCAAGATTCTGGTACCCAAAAAGTACCAAACTGTCATGAATGACCTTCAGAACTTGAAAAAAAGAAAACATCTTTGTTAAAGAGTATGCTATAAGCCAAGTTTTTTTTTTTTAATGGAATAGAAGTATTAAGATTCGTAAGAAGTTTAAGAATCAAAGAAATTTAGAAATCAATTGTCTCACTCATTTCTCCTTCAGATGAGGAAACACCGGTACAGAAGTTTTGGTCACTTGCCCAAGGTCACACGATTAGAGTCAGAGGCAGCCCTAGAATCTAGCCTTCCTGGTCCTAGGTCACTACTCTGTGTTCAGTCCCAGCTCCTCCGGCAATACTGGAGATGAACTCCAAGACCATCCTCAAAATGCTTAAAGCTCTAGACTAGAGACCCTATGAGGAAAGATGAGGCAAGAACTGAAATAGTCATAGTCTGGAGGGGTAAAAAGGGAGAAATGTAATAAAAGTGAACCTTATTTGATGCCTAATAAGTTGGAAGGAAACCATCTGTTTTCCATGTTTAGCGGAGAGGGAACTAGAATTTATACTAGAACGAGGTATGAGATAGAACGAGGAAATTCCTAATTTGTCTGGTTATGGACAAAGATATCAGCAAACAAGGCTCTGATGTTGCCTTCACTAGAGAGTTTTAAAGAAAGGGTTTTATTTCTTATCAGCATTTATTTCTAAATCATGTCTCATTTAACATAGCTTGATAATTTGGGAAGGACCTCAACCTCACCTAAGACACGATTACCCCCTCAACTGCCCAGTGCTGACTCTAGCAGCTATGTCTGCATTTCCAGCTCTTTGGGGGAGAGAGGTAGCGTGCTGTACTGAGAACAGTTCCCTACTAAATTTCTTTTTTTTTTTTTTTTTTGACAGAATATTAAGGTCTTTTTTTTTTCATTTAATAGCAAATATTTATTGAGTGCTTACTATGTGTCAGGTACCGTTCTTAGTAAATATCCCTGTTAGTTTTTTTCTTCTTCTTCTTCTTTTTTTATTATACTTTAAAGTTCTGGGATACATGTGCAGAATGTGTGGTTTGTTACATAGGTATACATGTGCCATGGTGGTTTGCTGCACCCATCATCTAGGGTTTTTGTTTTTGTTTTTGTTGCCCAGGCTGGAGTGCAGTGGTGCAATCTCAGCTCGCTGCAACCTCCGCCTCCCAGGTTTAAGTGGTTCTCCTGCTTCAGCCTCCCGAGTAACTGGGATTACAGGTGCTTGCCACCATGCCTGGCTAATTTTTTGTATTTTTAGTAGAGACGGGGTTTCACTGTGTTAGCCAGGATGGTCTCAATCTCCTGACCTCATGATCCGCCTGCCTCAGGTGTTAAGCCTTGCAAGCATTAGGTATGTCTCCTAATGCCATCCCTCCCCATTTTCCTCCACCCCTTGACAGGCCCCAGTGTGTGATGTTCCCCTCCCTGTGTCCATGTGTTCTCATTGTTCAACTCCCACTTATGAGTGAGAACATGTGGTGTTTGGTTTTCTGTTCCTGTGTTAGTTTGCTGAGAATGATGGTTTCCAGCTTCATCCATGTCCCTGCAAAGGACACAAACCCATTCCTTTTTATGGCTGCATAGTATTCCATGGTGTATATGTGCCACATTTTCTTTATCCAGTCTATCATTGATGGTCATTTGGATTGGTTCTAAGTCTTTGCTATTGTAAATAGTGCTGCAATAAGCATACATGTGCATGTGTCTTTATAGTAGAATGATTTATTATCCTTTGGTAATCCCAGTAATGGGATTGCTGGGTCAAATGGTATTTCTAGTTCTAGATCCTTGAGGAATTGCCACACTGTCTTCCACAATGGTTGAACTAATTTACACTCCCACCAACAGTGTAAGAGCATTCCTATTTCTCCACATCCTCTCCAGCATCCGTTGTGTCCTGACTTTTTAATGATCGCCATTCTAACTGGCGTGAGATGGTGTCTCACTGCAGTTTTGATCTGCATTTCTCCAATGACCAGTGACAATGAGCTTTTTTTCATATGTTTGTTGGTTGCATAAGTGTTTTCTTTTGAGAAGTGTCTGTTCATATCTTTTACCCACTTTTTGGTGGGGTTGTTTTTTCTTGTAAATTTGTTTAACTTCCTTGTAGATTCTGGATATTAGCCCTTTGTCAGATGGATAGATGGCAAAAATTTTCTCCCATTCTGTAGGTTGCCTGTTCACTCTGATGATCGTTTCTTTTGCTGTGCAGAAGCTCTTTTGTTTAATTAGATCCCATTTGTCAATTTTGGCTTTTGTTGCAATTGCTTTTGGTGTTTTAGTCATGAAGCCTTTGCCTATGTCCTGAATGGTATCGCCCAGGTTTTCTTCTAGGGTTTTTATGGTTTTAGGTCTTATGTTTAAGTCTTTAATCCATCTTGAGTTAATTTGTGTAAAAGGTGTAAGGAAGGGTCCAGTTTCAGTTTTCTGCATATGGCTAGCCAGTTTTCCCAACATCATTTATTAAATAGGGAATCCTTTCCACATTGCTTATTTCTGTCAGGTTTGTCAAAGATCAGATGGTTGTAGATGTGCGGTGTTATTTCTGAGGCCTCTTTTCTATTCCATTGGTCTATGTATCCATTTTGGTGCCAGTACCATGCTGTTTTCATTACTGTAGCCTTGTAGTATAGTTTGAAGTCAGGTAGCATGATGCCTCCAGCTTTGTTCTTTTTGCTTAGGATTGTCTTGGCTATATGGGCTCTTTTTTGGTTCCATATGAAATTTAAAGTAGTTTTTTTCTAATTCTGTGAAGAAATTCAATGGTAACTTGATGGGAATAGCATTGAATCTATAAATTACTTTGGGTAGTATGGCCATTTTCATGATATTGATTCTTCCTATCCATGAGCATGTAATGTTTTCCATTTGTTTGTGTCCTGTCTTATTTCCTTGAGCGGTAGTTTGTAGTTCTCCTTGAAGAGGTCCTTCACATCCCTTGTAAGTTGTATTCCGAGGTATTTTATTCTCTTTGTAGCAATTGTGAATGGGAGTTCACGCATGATTTGGCTCTCTGTTTATCTATATTTACCAAGCAAATGGAAAGCAAACAAAAAGCAGGGGTTGCAATCCTAGTCTCTGATAAAAGAGACTTTAAACCAACAAAGATTTAAAAAAAGACAAAGAAAGGCATTACATAATGGTAAAGGGATCAATGTAACAAGAAGAGCTAATTATCCTAAATATATATGCACCCAATACAGGAGCACCCAGATTCATAAAGCAAGTTCTTAAAGACCTGCAAAGAGATTTAGACTCCCACACAATAATAGTGGGAGACTTTAATACCCCACTCTCAATATTAGACAGATCAATGAGACAGAAAATTAACAAGGATATTCAGGACTTGAACTCAGCTCTGGACGAAGCGGACCTAATAGACATCTACAAAACTCTCCACCCCAAATCAACAGAATATACATTCTTCTCAGCACCACATAGCACTCATTCTAAAACTGACCACATAACTGGAAGTAAACCCTCCTCAGCAAATGCAAAATAATGGAAATCATAACAGTCTCTCAGACCACAGTGCAATCAAATTAGAACTCAGGATTAAGAAACTCACTCAAAACCACACAACTACATGGAAACTGAACAACCTGCTCCTGAATGTCCACTGTGTAAATACGAAATTAAGGCAGAAATAAATAAGTTATTTGAAACCAATGAGAACAAAGACACAATATACCAGAATCTTTGGGACACAGATAAAGCAGTGTTTAGAGGTAAATTTATAGCACTAAGTGCCCACATCAGAAAGTGGGAAAGATCTAAAATCGACACCCTAACATCACAATTAAAAGAACTAGGGAAGCAAGAGCAAACAAATCCAAAAGCTAGCAGAAGACAAAAAATAACTAAGGTCAGCAGAACTGAAGGAGATAAAGACACAAAAAAAGGTTTAAAAAATCAATGAATCCAGGAGCCGGTTTTTGGGAGAAGATTAATAAACTAGATAGGCTGCTAACCAGACAATAAAGAAGAAAAGAGAGAAGAATCAAATAGAACAATAAAAAATGATAAAGGAGATATCACCACCGACCCCACAGAAATACAAACTACCATCAGAGAATACTATAAACCCCTCTACACAAACAAACTAGAAAATCTAGAAGAAATGGATAAATTCCTGGACACATACACCATCCCAAGAGTAAACCAGGGAGAAGTCGAATTCCTGAATAGACCAATAACAAGTTCTGAAATTGAGGTAGTAATTAATAGCCTACCAACTGGAAAAAAAGCCGAAGACCAGACAGATTCACAGCTGAATTCTATTGGAAGTACAAAGAGGAGCTGGTACCATTCCTTCTGAAACTATTCCAAACAATAGAAAAGGAGGGACTCCTCTCTAACTCATTTTATGAGGCCAGCATCATCCTGATACCAAAACCTGGCAGAGACACACACACACAAAATTGCTGTCCAATATCCCTGATGAACATCGATGCAAAAATCCTCAATAAAATACTGGCAAACTGAATCCAGCAGCATATCGAAAAGCTTGTCCACCATGACCAAGTTGGCTTCATCCCTGGGATGCAAGGCTGGTTCAACATAAGCATATCAATAATCATAATCCATCACCCAAACAGTATCAATGCCAAAAACCACATGATTATCTCAATGGAAGCAGAAAAGGCCTTCAATAAAATTCAACACCTGTTCATGCTAAAAACAATAAACTAGGTATTGATAGAACATATTTCAAAATAATAAGAGCTATTTATGACAAACCCACAGCCAATATCATACTGAATGGTGATGAAAGCTGGAAGCATTCCATTTCAGAACCAGCATGAGTCAAGGACGCCCTCTCTCACCACTCCTGTTCAACATAGTATTGGAAGTTCTGGCCAGGGCAATCAGGTAAGAAAGAGAAATAAAGCGTATTCAAATAAGAAGAGAGGAAGTCAAATTGTCTCTATTTGCAGATGACATTATTGTATGTTTAGAAATCTCCATCATCTCAGCCCCAAAACCCCATAAGCTCAGAAGCAACTTCAGCAGAGTCTCAAGATACAAAATCAATGTGCAAAAATTCCTACTACATTTCTGAAGTGGTTAGAGTGTAGAACACAGCCTTCTATATGGTGGTGAAGATGGAACCTCTGGTCCATCTGAAATCACACTGCCCCATTCTAACTCAGTTCTGCCACTCTTCAGCTGTGAAGCTGGGACAAGTGACTTAGCTCCCTGTGAAATGCAATAATCGAAACTGCCATGCCAAGCACAGTGCTTGGCACATATTTTGTTTTTTTGTTTGTTTGTTTTTTGAGACAGGGTCTCACTCTGTTGCCCAGGCTGGAGTGCAGTGGTGACATCTCGACTCACTGCAACCTCCACCTCCGGGGCTCAAGTGATTCTCCTGCCTCAGCCTCCTGACTCACTGGGATTACAGGTGTGCACCACCACACCCAGCTAATTTTTGTATTTTGGTAGAGATGGAGTTTTGCTATGTTGACCAGGATGGTCTCAAACTCCTGTCCTCAAGTGATCCGCCCACCTCGGCCTCCTGGAATGCTGGGATTACAGGTGTGAGCCACCACACCTGGCCTTGGTTAGCTCTCAAGAAATGCTATGTTCTGTGGCAAAGCCTGCGGTATTCATCAAACTATGTCTCCTCTCCATCGCTGGCACACTAGACTAGGTGTCCTCACATTTAGGTGGCTTGACCGTGCTTCCCAATGGGAAGTGGGTGGGAGTGATGTGTGATACTAAGCCAGGCCCTTGTAGACTTCCTGCACATCTTCCTTCATGCTCTTTCCCACTCTGGCTTGGTGCAGATGAGCCTGGAGAACTTGAAAGCCCAGGAGTTTAAAAGGATGGTGCCATAGGAGGGAAAGGGCTGAAGTCTGAATAACTGCATAGAGGAGAGTTAGTCACTGACCAGGAAAGCCCATTTGGGACTTTCACATGAGAGACAAGTAAACTCCATTCTGAGCCACTGGCATTTCATCTTCACAGCTTACAGCAGTGAGCCTCACCAAAACTTATATAAAGAACTCTTAAGGACAGTGGCCTTGCAGCTTTGCCACAGACATCAGCTGTTTGGATCAGTTCCCTCTAGACCTCCTCTCATCATTGCAGTTGATTCTAAAATCTGGGCAGAACAGGAAAGAAGGAGAAGGGAGCAGAAGGTAGACAACTTCAGCTTCTTCTCATTTGTTATTCTATTTCTGAGCTGAGTCTGGCTCTGTCGCCCACTTGCAGTGGCCGGATTCAGCTCACTCTAGCTCCGCCTCCCGGGTTTAGCCATTCTCTGCCTCAGGCTTTTAGAGATTCTATCTCTTCAGTGTAGCTCTCTGGCTTTTAGAGAATCTCTGTGTATTTTCTCACCTTCATATCCAGGGACTCCTTGTGGGTGGTTTCTTTGGTCTAGCCTGAATTGACGTTTCTTTTCACACTCCAGGGTGGACACGAAAATCACTGGCCATTTTCCACATGATGTCAGCCTTGGTGAAGTAGCATGAGGTGCTCCATACAGCACAGAAAAAGTTCTCCTGCTATAAGTAAATATTTGTTGAGTGAGTTAATGACCTTTATGCCAACTCTTATTGACATGAAAGGCTATGATTAATTATCTTATGAATAATTTGCCTTGTTTGACATATATTTTACTTGTATTAAATGCTCAATTGAATCAGCTAGTATTTCTTTCTCTGTGTACCATTTCTTATCAAATATTTTGGCATAGAGTTTATTATTAAATTAATAAATACAATAGATATTAACATTGACAAAGAGGTTGGTCTATTAAGTTGAAAATTCCCTTGTTTTCTAGCTGCCAAACCCCTGATTATTTGAGTTTTACAACTTCAGAAGCAATGGTTGAAGATGTGAGAAAGGCTTTTTTTTTTTACTTGTTTCCCCTGCCACATGCCTTCTTCATGGTCATACGGCAGTCTCATGGGAAACCCACACTTGACCACTCTCTTTGATGCTCAGGCAGCTCACACATCATGAGCCTTTTTTATTTTCAGCTTTAAGCCAGCTTCTGACTCAATGTTCAACACATGAATCAATCATATGCTGAGCAGGCACGTTGGATTGGGGAGTCTTTGTCCTAATTCCTTGAAATTCATCTCTTTAATGAATATGTCATGCTCTATTTCCTTAAGAGAGTCACTTGTAACTTCCTATAGAACACATTTTTCTAAGACCAATTCAAAGATATCCTTCCCTCAACCCCTTCTCTTAATGATTAATAAATGAATAATTGGATGTTAAGACGAATGGATAGATGGATGTGGGTGGATAGATAGATGGATTCTGGTCTTCCAGTCTCTATACCTACTCATCAGAAGAACCCTAGAAACCTCAGCATCAATGTGTATCTTTGGATATGGTCCTTCAGGTGCTTAGAATTTAGATCAGGTGGCCTTCCAAGTGGTCAACTGTGTTCCCTTGCCAATATTCTAAGGAGCCATATTGAAAAATTTAAACTACCCAGGCAAAAGCTAAACCATTTAGATCATTTTCTCATAAATATAGAGGTATTGGAAGAAAAATCAAATAATAAATCTTATGCAACTTTTGCCTTTTCTCTTCAGAAAAATCTGAAAAATCTAATCTGAAATTTAGTTTCCTTAGGTTTTATTAGCATCTTGAGTTTAACTATTATTTTCATGAGGAAAGTACAATTTTTCTACATTTTTTCTTCCCTCTGGCATAGTTACAGACATGTTGCCTGACTCTGCCTGTTTAACACCATTTATGACTGGTCTGTGATTGATTCAGAGAACATGTGCATGGCCTTTCTTAGAAGCAGCAGCATTCAAAGTTAGAATGACATTTGTTCATTCAAGCAGCAAGCTCCGCCAACTGGCAAAGACCTCTCTGCAATAAAAATAGGAAGAAACAGCCTTTTTATCATCTAAGGTACCTGTAGCAGATTCACTGAGCAACTTTCTTCACTCTCTTATTCATTCATATTGTGTAGAATGCACTGGATTCTATCTTCTTATAGTCCTGTAGGGAGGAATCATGGTGGCTTTTATCCAGCAAGTCTTGGCAGGCTCCAGCTATACATTGTTATTTGATTAAGGATTTGGCATATGAGCTAAGGTAAGTCTTTTTATGGCATTATCCAGAATCAGCTTCCTAGTAAATGACATACTCCCCAAAGAATGTTTCTAAAGAGGCTGTTGTAAAGCTTTTCTGTGGGTAGAAATTTCACATGTAGCCTGCTTACTTTATTTCATAGACTGGCTAGAATACCACCAACTACTCCAGGATTTCTTAAACTGAAACTTGGAGTCCCTGGATGTGAAGGTGGGAAAATACATGGAGATTCTCTAAAAGCCAGAGAGCTACTTACAGTAATTGAAGCAAGTATCAACAGAAATAGAATAACAAATGAGAAGAAGCAGAAGTTCTCTATCTTCTGCTCCCTTCTCCTTCTTTCCTGTTCTGCCCAGATTTTAGAATCAACTGCAATGATGAGAGGAAGTCTAGAGGGAACTGATCCAAACAGCTGATGTCTGTGCAGGGCTGCAAGAAAAACTAAAAAAAAAGCCTTTTAGGGAACACTTATACCCTGCTGGTGGGAGTATAAATTAATTTAGCCATTGTGGAAAGCAGTGTGGTGATTTCTCAAATAACTTAGAATTACCATTCAACCTAGCAGTCCCACTACTGGGTATACCCACAGGAAGATAAATCATTCTACCATAAAGATACACGCACACCTATGTTTGTCACAGTACTATTCACAATAGCAAAGACATGCAGTCAACCTAAATGCCCATCAGTGGTAGACTGGGTAAAGAAAACATGGTACATATACACCATGGAACACTACGGAGCCATTAAAAAGAATGAGATCCTGTCCTCTGCAGCAACATGGATGGAGATGGAGGCCTTTTTGCTAAGCTAACTAACACAGGAACAGAAAACAAAATACCACATGTTCTCACTTATAAATGGGCCCTAAACATTGAGGACACACGAACACAAAGAAGGGAACAACAGGCACTGGGACCTACTTGAGGATGGAGGCTGGGTGGAGGGTGAGGATGGAAAAACTACCTATCAGGTACTGTGCTTGTTACCTGAGTGACAAAATAATCAGTATACCAAACCCCCAGGACACACAATTGACGTATGTAACAAATCTCCACATAGGCCCCTGAAATGGAAATAAAAGTTAAAAACTAAGATAAAATAACAACAGAAAATAATAAAAGAGCCTTTTGGGAAGTGGACAACTCTAGTGTGATGACAGCTCTGTGAAGTCAGGGGGCCCTGTCTCAAAGGGTACAGTGATGTTTAAGGACTCTGCCTTTCCAAGAGACGGACAAGTCATTTAAGTGGACTGAGTCAGCCCCAATGGTGATGCTCACTCCTTCTTCCAGGAGCCCTTGCTTCCCAGGAGGGTCTCAGTGCAGCCTCCTGAGCCAGTCACTGGAAGAGCCAGAGCCAGAAGACCAAGCTGCGAGTCTTGACCTAAAACTCAAATCAGCTGGCTCTATTTTCTTTCCACATCTACCTTCACTGCACATTGCCCAAAATAGCTTTTGCATTTCAGTTAAAATGAGCACTGCATTTGAAATGCTCTGGTGATTTTGTTTAAATTTTTTAAATTATTTTTTCTCTCTTAGCTCCATCTTCCTTACCTCCACTTAACCTACACGCTGGCAATGGGACATGGAGAGAAGAAAATTCATTTTCTGAAATTGTATTTATGAATTTTTGTCCTTGAACGATATTTTCAAAGTTTTGACAGATGGCTTAAGCTTCCCAGATCTCTACACACACATTGACTTGATTTTTAGAGTCACATTGGAAGTGTCCGGCAACAAGAAAGAATGTCTGAAATTAGTGGTATTCCAGCAAATGCAGGTGTATGGTTTGGGAATTCTCTGCCTCTCGTAGCGGTACATGTGGCTGTGGTCAGCCGTGGCGTGGGGAAGAAGAACCTTAGCTGCACCTGTCTGCAGGGCACTGAGCACCGCTTCCCTGGGGCTCTCTGTGTCTCTCACCAGCTTTCTACCTGCATCATTTTCCAAATTCTCTGTTCTCTGGAGTGCCTAAAATCCCAGGCCGTGGGGCGATGCTGACCAGCCAGTGACTTTGTGCACTTTGCCTACATTCTCTTAACCTTTGTTTGCCAGGTACATACCAAAATAGCCAGCCACTCCCAGCCATTATGAATTTAGTGTTTCTGTACATTCTAAGCCAAGTGAGATGTAGGCACAGATATCAAAGATGGCAACATGAAAGGATTGTAGGTGAAGCTGGAATGGAGATCAAAGTAAAATTCCCAACTTCTTTTTCTTTTTTGAGATGGGATCTCCCTCTGTCACCCAGGCTGGAGTGCAGAGGCTCCAGCTCTGATTACTGCAACCTCTGCCTCTCCGGTTCAAGCAATTCTCCTGCCTCAGCCTCCCGAGTAGCTGGGATTACAGGTGCGTGCCACCATGCCCGGCTAATTTTTGTTTTGTTTTTAGCAGAGATGGGATGTCACCGCGTTAGCCAGGATGGTCTCGAACTCCTGACCTCGTGATCTGCCCCCCTCGGCCTCCCAAAGTGCTGGGATCACAGGCGTGAGCCACCGCGCCTGGCCAACTTCTTTTTCTTCAGCTGAGACTTTGTGATGCACTCAGGGTGAGGGACGGTGAGGGCTGCAGGACAGTCAGTTCCCCACCAGCCACAAGGACAACCGTGACCCGCCCTACCCCTCATCAAGCATAGAGTTCCCAGGAGCCTAGGAGAGAGGGCACTGAGCCTCCAGACCCTGGCCAGACCCTCCGCGAGGTTTGTCTCCCAGCTGGAAGCAGAGGTGGCAAAGGAAGTCTTATGGCTGGAAAGTATGTTCGAGATGAGAGAGAAAGAAAGAAACCTAGAGAGAGACAGGCAGAGACAGCGAGCACCAGGCCGTGCATAGAGGGGCCACTAACAGGGCAGACGCTCACGGCACAGGTGAGCAGGAGCACAGGGGGCCAGAGACGGGGCCCCTTCCCCTGCTGGCGGCCGTGTTCGCATTCTTGCTGTCTTCTGTGGCTGAGAGTACCCACACAACAGCCCTCAGCCAAGATGGCCTTTCCCTGTCTTCACACAGACGCAGGAACCCCCAGGGATGAGTGCTCAGGACGGGAGTGGACAGCAGAACCCTCCCCAGGATGCGGACCCTCTTAGGCAGGTGGCATTTGTCAGCCCGGGTTTCCTTCCTCCCCACCCTTTCCATCTTTCTCAGGCTCCTCCCAGCCTCTTCCACATTCCTCTCCCAGCCCCGTGCTGACGCCCCAGCTGCTCTGGCAAGGATGGCCAGTGACAAGAGGAGCCCCGAGTAGGGAGGCGGCGGCCTGCAGTTCCACGCAGCTGCGAAGTGCACAGGACGGAGTCTGGAAAGTGCGGTGTGAAGCTGCAGCTGAGTCACGTGGGCTGAGGAATGGGAGATGCGCAGCAGATGGGGCAGAGTCAGCCTCCCCAGGTAGTGCCTTCTCTTCAAAACCGCCTGGGAGGAGTGGGGGGTGCTGATGAGCCCCAGAATAAAATAGACATAAACATGTCAGAAAATGCTTCATTCTCGATGGCAAAGCCTTCTGTCTCAGACTTCTTATGCAGCAGCTAATTCGTCTAACTAATAAAGGAGGCATGGAGAGCAGTTCACGGAGAAGCTCCTGTCCCTCCCGTGGTTAGGGGCTGCACGTGCTCTGTGCTCCCCAAATGCCGTGCCATGTAGCCGAAAGCTTGCATTCCTCTCTAGAACCCTTCCAAAGCACTCGTTTCTCATTTGGCATCTCTGAGCCTCCGAAATCTCGCTCTGAAAGTATCCACTAGGTTGGTTTTTCCCTTTCAAAACAAAAGCTTCTTCAAGCCACTGCAGTCCCACCAGAGGTTTTCTCAAGCGCGTTCCGCTCTGAAAAATAACTCATTGTGAGCCTGCTAGGAGCTTCTGCTTGGGCTGGGAGACGGGGAAGTAGGGAGCAGGCAAGTAGGGGAAGCCTTCAGTCCACACTCCATCTGGGATGAGCGGTTTGCAGGTGTTTTGGAAATCTTGGGCACAGGAAATGTGAATTTTAAAAAACACCACCACCACCACCACCACCCCCACCACACACACCCCCGCCAAACAACAGAAGAAAACAGCATTGTTATCAAAAAGTGACCTGAGTGGAATGGAACCACATGGGTCTTGTGGGCGCACGAGCCCCAGGCTGGCGTCCTTGTGGCTTGGCTGGGCAGTCCGCCCGTCTGTTCTGGCAGCTCTGGGCAGACCTCGCCACAGACCCAGCCCTCAGCCCCCTGGGGCCACCGCCCCTTTGTCCTCCCATCCAAGGAACCATGCGGTCCTGAGAGCCCTCCTTCACCTCACCATCAGTGCACGAGGGGCCTCGAAAGCACGGCTACATCACCCAGGAAAGCCTTAAGCCAGGGGTAGGGTTTGGGCGGGGAGGGGAGGAGCCCAGTTATCAGGCGGAGCAGCAGGTGGTGTTCATGAAAGCCGGAAATGCCCTCTGTAAAGCCAGCCCCTTAGCACTGCGGTATGAGCCTGAAGGGCTTCATCAGATCCTTCCTGTGACCGTCTCCATTCCCCAGTGCAAGCTGCCTCTGAATTTGGAGTCACCACTTTTACTTGGGATACCTGTGCCTGCAGTTCCTGTCTTGTCGCTGCCCTTTCCCAGTGGAATGCTGGAATTACAGACCATTAAAGCTGGGAGGAGCCTTGGACCTCACCAGGCCAGCCTCTCCATCCTACAGACAAGAAACCGCAGTCTGACCTAGGGGACAAATGGCCCTGGCACCGAGACTCTCCCAGGCCCCACCCAGGCGCTGTCGCTGGGCCCTGCCTCTCTTTGCAGCTGGCTTGCCTGAGTTATTTTCTGCTCCTTCTGTAATGATCCTATTGTCACAATGGGTCTCTCCCAGTAGAGCGCACCCCACGCATACCCTGAGGTCACCCATGTTCCCTGCACACAGAGTGCTTAATAAATGAGTCTTGATGGACAGGCACTGCAGCCTGCAGAGACCTCATCTGTTGTCTCGGTCAGGCCAATCTGCCCTTCCCAGATGACCTTCTCTCCCATCCCTTAAAAGTGTCCTGTGATGCTCCCCAGATGTTCTGCAGAAGCATCCAGGAGAACCGAGCCCCCGGGGCAGAGCGGCAGTGTGCAGGCGCCAGGCCTTGCAAGCCCAGCATCTTGGAACTCTCTTTGCACAGAGTTGCCTTGAGCCAAATACAAGTTTCTAGAATCTGGACACACGACACAGTCTCGGCAAAGCTGATTACGGAGGAGTGTCAGCGAAGTTCTTGGAAAAAATATTTTCAGGAAAAGAGTGTTTGGCAGCTTCCCTGAGGGGTAAACAAGCCAACAGAAATTAAGCAGGAGAATCCAGGGGCACGTACCAGTAAAGCAGGGGCAGCTCATCGCAAAGCATTTGCGTGTTCTGTGTCTTCCTAATACATTAGCCAGGAGGGAGGAAGACCTGCATGCCGGCCAACAGAAACCATTTTGGAAGATAATGTGCGTGGAGTCCAACCTCTTCGAAGTGACCTTTTTAGAAAATTTGGCCACTAACATCTCCCATGGAATTCTGAGATATGAAAAAAGCACCAGATGCGGCTGTTTGGCAGAGTCCTGTCCTGGCTATGGGACTCGTTCTGAACTGAAAGCTTCTAGTCAGCCTGTTCTCAGTACTGGCCGGATGAGGCCTGGAGTCAGGAGTCAAAAGCCCAGGTCTAATCAAGATTTGTCTACCTCTCTGTCACCTAAGCAGGATATGTGGCTAGCGGTTCATCTGTGGGTGCTCTCCTTCCTCACCTGTGGAATAGGATTTGCCCTGCCTGTCTCACACGCCTAGTGTGAAGACTGAACGAGGGGCACACGTTCATCAAGGATGAAGCGTGGTCAAATGTCAGGCAATACAATTCTATTAAACTGCACTGCTGATTGAAAAAAGCAACGCTCTCCTTACGTGAAAAATGACTAAACTCTCTTGATCAGCTGGGCTCATTGAGACAAACATACACACCCCTTGACAACTGTTCTAGAAGTTGCTCCTGGCTGACCAGCCATGAATGCTTAGCCCTTGCAAGAGTTTAGTAGCCACACAATTTCCTGTAATGGGGGCCAACCCACAGAAACCACCCCAGATATTTTAAGCAAGTTCTTAATACAGGAAATTGTGTGGCTACTAAACTCTTGCAAGGGCTAAGTGTTCATGGCTGGTCAGCCAGGAGCAACTTCTAGAACACTGCAGAAATGACATAAGAGAGGAGCTTGGGCCCCTGAGGTGCCCCCTGGAGCTCTGCTGCCTGCACCACAATGAACTCTGGGAGACCAGGACCCAGGACGCTGGAACGTGAATGCTGCAAGTGCCACTTGGCAAACACACAGCAAACAAATGCAATCTAATCTCTACTACATTGCTCCTGTTAAACAGCCAAAATGAAGCAGAAAAATAGCTCAGCCTCACTTCTCTCCTCCAAATCTCCCACCAGTACAATAACCTGATGGAATTTAATCCACATCTCGTACCTCAGCTGTAAGCCATAGTAGAAATGTCGTTTTTAGCTTTCCAAGCTCTGTAGCTGGAAGGAAGATGGGATGATGGCTGAGCAAACCAAGCCCCAATATCCACCCTCCTCAATGTTCACACAAACCTTGTACTAGTTGGAGAGCTTTGAAAGCTTAGCTGTGCCCTGTATTATCAGGGCATGAGCTAAGAAAGTTCCCCAAAGTAGTAATCATGAAATTCTCTGCTACCCAGATCACCTCACCTTGTCTTCTCCTGTCTCCTGGGCAAGAGAGGACTGTGTGTACCATGGATCCCTTCAACAGCTGGGAAAAGGCTATGGATCCAATTTCAGAATAATACTTTTAAGTGCATTAAGGTTAAACTCATAAGATTACACAGGAAACCAATGACATTAATAACTGTATTTCAATGAGATTAATTTCCTGTATAATCTTACGTGTTTAATTTTATGTGCTGCTTTACTAGCACATTAACAAGGTGTTGCAGCATGTCTAACAGCAGTTGTAATCTTGAAAATATGATGAGTGTAAACAACATTTCAGGATATTGGCAATAACTGGATTACACCATGAAATTATCTTAATTCTATTGGTGGTAAAAGTCACAGGTTCTGCTAACATCATAAAAGTCTACTGCCTACATCCAAGAATGAAAGAAATGGTAAACTTTAGATAGAGATCAGTGAAAGTAAAGAGGTATTTTTCCCAGCCAAGTTCATGAATGCTCAAAGGAATCCAGGTTAGGAGCCCCTAACTTGCGTGTCATTCCTTTCTGCATGGACGAGGCTGGCTAACAGGAACCTGCCTGACTGGGGCTTCCCTCCCTTCCTTTGAAGGATTGGAGTGACCTGCTCTCTGTACACTTCACTCCCACTCCTATCCTAATGGCCACACCCAGCTCCATGGATGCTGGGAAATGTAGTTTCTATCTGGGCAACCATATGCCCAGAAAAACCTTAGCCCTATTACTAAGAGAACAAAAGGGAGGATGAACATTGGGGAATAATTGGCCATGTATGCCACACTTGCTCACTTCATAAAAGTACAAACAATGAAAAGCTCAAATTAGTTGAACCCCTTTGCATGGGACTTAAGGCAATTTGCCTTCTTTGTTTGGAAAAGACTCTGCTGGCATTTCTCAGACATTCTTTAAAGGTACTAATTATTGAAATAGATCTCTATGGCTCTAGCAGCCAAAGAACAAAGCTCTATTGTGGATTCACGAGGGTCTAGCTGAGGCCTGATTTGGTTTTCTGGCCAACTGAGCTGCCTCCAGCTCTCAAGACTGCTTTGCCATCGGCATCCTAATCCAGACTCTACCAAATAACTTTTACGTTACAGCTGATGGCAAAATTTTCAATCCCCACCTTTTTTGAGACAGGGTCTCACTCTGTCACCCAGGCTGTACAGTAGCATGATCTTGGCTCACTACAGCCTCGACCTCCTGGGCTCAAGCAATTCTCCTGCCTCAGCCTCCTGAGAGGCTGGGACTGCAGTCGTGCAGCACCATGCCCCACTCATTTTTTATTTATTTTTTGTTGAGATGCAGTCTCACTGTGTTGCCTGGTCTTGAACTCCTGAGTTCAGGTGAGTTCAATTGATCCTCCCACCTCAGCCTCCCAAAGCGCTGGGGTTACAGGTGTGAGACACCATGCTGGACTTCAGTCCTGTTATTTAAATTCCTCCAGAGAAGAAATGCTCCTTATATGGTCTGATAAATAAGCTGTGATGCTCTGGAGGAAATCCACATTCTCCACCCCTCTGCATGTATCTTTCGGACATGGATACGTGTTGAACCCCTGTGTGTGTTGGATGACTTCATGCATTTTGGGTTCCTCTGTTTTGATGTGGGGGCCCTTCAGAGGCTCAAAGTTAAGCTGCTCACCCCTGTGTTGGTTAGCCGGGCTTCAGGAAGGGGGGGAATTCCAGAGACAGGGATGTGCTCATCTCTATACTTTGATTTTCTTCTATGAAACCTCAACTTTTAATCCAGTCTCCTTAAATGTTACACCCTGTTCTCTGCCATACCACTGGGAATTAAGAAGAGTGTCTGTGCCCATATTCCCCAGAAAGAGGTCAGGGCGGGTAACATTCCCTAAGGCCATGATGGGGCCACAGCAATGAGGAGAGAGCTATATAACGGGAGGAGAATCTTGGAGGCATCAACCTCAGAGCTACCACTGCCCCTTCCTTCATAGCCAACCTGGAGGATCTGGGAGAAACTCTTCTAAGATAACCTGAAGGTTTTCGTGTAACCCATTGCACCGCAATGTTTAGCAACATCTCAAAAATCTATGAGTTTAGAAGGAATATTTAATTATTTCTACCATCACTATGACTCCAGAGACTGGAATGACTCGACGCTGCCTCTTGGCTGTGCACATCTTTCATCATAAGCTCAGAAACTCTACGCAATGGCGGGTCACACCGTAAAGTCAAGAAGAGGTTTTACTGAACAGAATTCTTCTAATTTAATGAAAATTCCAAATAAGCACGCAGCTCAGCTTTTGGTCTTGTGTTTTCTTTCTCCTCTTTTCCATAGCTCCATCGTGGATTGCCTTAAAGGAAATTCTTCCCATGCTTTGCAAGGGACTCCTGCCAAAGACCCCGTTTTAACTTTGTGAGGTCCAACTCCACCTTCATGGTGTGATTTCTGAGCTTACTGGTCATGTGTTGGTTTGAGATGCCCTCGATGTATGTGTTCTTTGTGCTTTGTCTGGAAGATGCAGTTGAAATGTTAAATTGTGACTTTCAGCACCTACTCCCCAGGTGCGCTCTGCCAGGGAGTCGGCTCCCCCAGGGCAGACCAAGCACATTTTTAAGATGCCAAGTGTCAGAATCCAAGTCTCTGATAGAGGGTTAGAGAAGGACAGACTTTAGATGACTAATTGTTTTTATTTTTTAAGGACCATATTGGAAAAATCTATTTATTCATGGCTCAAACCACCTAATAACATTTCCTAGGAGTAAAAATGGTAAAGACATTACCCCTGTTATTGGCCAAGCATCGTACTGTGCATTTTATGTGTTTTTTATCAATGCATCCTCGTACTACCCTATGATATATTTTATCCATTTTATAAATGAGGAAAATAAAGTTTAAATGATTTCCCATGGTTTCATAGGTAATAAATGGCAGAGCCAAGATTCCAATCCAGTTCCATCTCATTCTAAGGCCCATGCTCTAATGACTGTTTTTTGTTTTTTGTTTTTTTTTTTTTTTGCTTATGAATCTGCACCAACCCCTCTGCTGGTCGATAGTTCGCAAATACAGAGGGCCACCCAGATCAGTCCTGGCTTCACACAGTGTGTTACTTCTCTTTTGTCTGGTTGAGAGTGATGTCTAAGAAAATGTCTCCGAAGATTGGAGGCAAATGAGACAAACCACGTGCTGTACCTAGACCAGTACTCAGCTCAAGCAAGCATCCAGCGGAGCTACTTTTATTATTTATATTATAATTTCAGCCCTCCCAGTAACCCCCAATCCCAACCAATGCCATTTGCAAGGAAGATCAGCCTGCAACAAATGCTGCATGCCTGGCTGTCCTCTTCATGGACTTTCCAAATTGTTTTTTTCTAGCTTTTTTAGAGCAAGATTCTGAGACTCCTAGATGTAAGGTTAAACTGAATTGGGTTTTTAAGAGATGTCCATAATCCGGAGACACAGGAGAATGGAGACATGGGCCACTGTGTGTCACATGCCTCTTGCATTTCTGCATCCTGCTGCCTAACCAGGTGACATTTGTCAGGCTGATGTCCCTGAGGAGACTTTCTCTGAGAAGGGCTGGCTGTGAGGCTCACCAATGGGGCCAGAACTTCTACTGAGACACTGAAAATTGTCCCTGTGGGGTTAAGTCCACTGGGTTAAAGCTTAAGTCAAATTTCCAACCTACTTTTTATAGGAAATGGTAGCCATAGGAAAGAGGAAATGCAGAGGATGTCTTTTAAAATTGTAGCTAAATCATTGAGCATGCAAGTATGTGATTAGCCGTGAAGATAAGATTCAAATATGCATTCTCTCAGCTCCCTCCTCTCTCTCTTTTCTCCTCTGCTCCTGTCTACGGAAAGAAGACAGCCGAAGAGCTGACCAGGCATTGAAAAATGCAGCATGCACACAGAGAAATCATAAAGGATCTTGCTAGCACTGAATAGCTGAGCAGAAATTCAAATGCTGTTGACTTAACAGAAACCAACTGTGTGTTTTTATGAACAAATCTAAATCATACCAGATACTTCAGGGCTGGATTTGCAAAGAGGCTCCAAGACCTTTTTTTTTTTTGACAGAGTCATGGTTTCTCCATGCACAGGCACAGCCTGCACGGTGTGTTCCTGCCTATGGCTGCCGCCACCCTGCCCCAGAACGCAACACCAGGGCTTGCGTTAAACAATTCCCGAGGTGTTTGCTTAACGTGTTTTCTTCTTTTGCTCCTCTAAGGAACGAATGCACACTTTAATTTCTGCACTTACCTCAACTGGCTTGGTAGGTCTGGACTGCAGAAACCAGACCAGGTTAGTACTTGTTTGGAAGATACACAGCCAGTGTAGAAAACCCGCGTGGGGCAAAGAGTGGCTGGACTCTCAGGCCCCTGACTCAGGGTCTCCATGGGCCCCGGAAGTGTCAGGGCCTAATAGCAGCAAACAGAAAATAGTTACATGGGATGCTGCTCTGGCACGGCTTTCGGGACTGGCAGGTAGCAGTCTATAGGGGTCAGGGGACTAAAGTTGCAGACACACGAAAGGGTCTCATTTCCCCTGAGAACCTTTGGAAGACCTGAAAACAATGTGATTTCCAAGTCTGACACCACAGTAGAGGCGTGGTTTTTAGTTCACGCAGAAACAAGCCTAAGGTTGAAACCATTCTAAGGAAGACCTGGCACGGAGCTTGTGACTCATCTCAACTGCACACAAGGTCGAGTGACCAGATACGCTGCCCTCCCACCTGGCAGGGCCGTCTGGCGGCCGGGTCCCGAGAACCTCTCGCAGATTCCACATTCTTTCCAGAGTGGACCGGCCCTGCGTGCTGCTGGGGGAACCTCCTGCTTACCAAACAATCTGACTGTTGCCAGATGTGGGCACCTGGCCAGCTTTTACACAATTCAGGCTTTTCCATGCTCAAGATGGTACAATTTAAAGGAGCCTTAGAAGTTGTGTTTTTATCTCCTCTCTACCTCCTCCCCACCGCCCTTCCTGCTTTTCTTCATCTCAGTCGCAAACTCGCCCAAATATGTGGAAAAACACGATTGCGTGTGGTGTACATCAGTACCTATGGCTGGAGATAACAAGACCATGCATTTCGCTTACGCTTGCTAAAAATGAAAATTAAAATGACTCTGAGGATGGCTGCCTGCCTCCTGCTGCCCGGGCCTTGTCTTCCAGACACGTCTCCCCAGGTTTTCAGTTCTGAAGGAGCCCATCGGGAAGCCCGTGCTCAGGAATGCGAGACGGAGGATGCAGAGCTCAGCACGATGCGAGCTGATAGATTTTCTTGTCATCAGAAGTCATCTTTTATCAGGGAAAGTTACTCTTCTCCTGTAAGAAGATCAAAGCCCTGCACAAGGGCCCAGTGAGTTTGGGCAACTCACTGAACACCAATGAATTCATATTTTGAAGCCAGGGCTAAGGTGGGACTTTCTTACTGACAAAACAGGGTCCTAGGTTCTGAGAATTTTAATTCCCATTTAATTTCTTCACTCTTGTGAGGCAATCACGTTGCTTTTCATGTCTTCAAACCATGCCTGCTCTTGTCATCTGGAAGACTGCTGGGCAATGGAAGCAACGGCTAGGCTTTGAGACAGTCACGCTTGCTAGAGCACACATGTTCAGAGATCTTAGGGGATGGCAGACTCAGTCTTTCTCTCTTTCTCACTCTCTTTGATACACACACACACACACACACACACACACACACACACACACACACCACCCCTACCTGTTGGTTCAGCCTCTCCCAGTTAGAATGAAATGTCAAAACCCCTGTTGTTGCTTCAACTTTCCATCCTTGTAGGTGTCCTCCAGCTGGAAGTAGCCATCAGAATGTGCCACCAATACATGGGAAACAGCCCGTGTGGGGCCCTTGGCTCAGCAGGAAGAGAGAGTCACAGGGCCAGGGGGGGAAGGCTAAGGCACTGGGGGCAGGTGCCCAGAGTGGGGGTGTGGAGAGCAAGGAGCCCAGGTCCCAGCCCCACCTCCGCCTCTCACTGAGCAGATTCCCACCACCCTGCACCCCTCCTCCTGGTCTGCAGGGAATGCCGCTGTTCCTCACAGGGCTGACCCACCATGGTGCTGCTCAGAGGAAAGGGCTTGATAAATACTGCCCTTCTTGTGGCTGCTGGTCATGACCATCGTGGCTGTCTCACCATGGCTCTGCCACTGCTGTTACTGGTTTGGGCAACTCACAACATCCTTCAAGCCTCTCCCTTCTCCTCTAGAAGAGAAGAGTAATAATATGGCCTCAGCCAGTCCTTGTGAGTCTGTAATGAGGCCTGGAAGAGAGCATGCTTTGCAGGCTCTGAAGTGCTCCCCCCGTGCGAGGGAGGGCTCATCATGCTAATCCCAGATGGGCAAACCTGAAGGCCTCTGGCCTCTTCAAAGCATGAGCACACAGTCCGCACTTACCTAGTATGCACCCCACACCTAACACTGGCCATGAACTTTTCTTTGACTTATTTTACTGTTGATAAATAATTGCACTGATAAGTCTGCGTCTCATTGTGACGATTTCCCTCAGTTTGGTCAAGATTAAAACCATCTCTTTACCTTCTTTCAAAAACCCAGGCACATTTTAGGAAGCTGAAGAGTCTTCAGAAAAATTGTCTCTGGGTCTGCGTTTCTGGAGCGTGTGTATCTGAGCATCTACTTCTGGAGCAGGCCTAGAAGCTGGAGGGACAGGCTTCCTTCCAGGGCTTCCAGACTGACCACCAGCGTGAAGGCTGAGGACCAGCCCCAAGATGACTCAGCTTGATTTAACAGGGTAGTTTCAGACTGTATGCAGTGGGGTGTGTTTGCATTCAGGATAATTCTACTATGGAGGTCGATCAAGCACAGGAAGAAAGGAAAAGGATCACGTCCAGAAGCCAGTCCACAGACCGGCCTCAGTCAATGCTGCCATATTGAAAAGCCACAATGGCCACTCCATACTGATAAGCACATTTCCTTAGTCAAATGTCTCCTGTTTACAGATCCAGATTTACCAGAACAAGTGGCCACAAGTGGACACTGTGGTAGGCTCGTGCTCTCTCATTTAACCCTTAGGGCCACCCAGGGAAACTGCAGTGGTTATTTCCCATCTACAGACAGAAGGATGACCTAGCATTGGGCTGGAGGCTTCCTTTAGCAGGTGGGTGTATGTGCCATCCTTTCACGCCTAGCTCCGAGAATGGGGGGGCCCTGCTTTCTGGCCCCACTCCTTGCCTCTTCAAAATCACCTTTTAGGAAAGTCTAAGGGAAATTCCAAACTTCTCAAAGTGTGGTGACAATTTCTCCACCATTTCTCCTTGAATCCACCCAAGAGTCCAACCTCTATGCTGAGCCTGGTGTCCAGGGTAACCCTGCATTAACCTATGCCGAGCCTGGTGTCCAGGGTAACCCTGGGTTAACCTATGCCAAGCCTGGTGTCCAGGGTAACCCTGCGTTAACCTATGCCGAGCCTGGTGTCCAGGGTAACCCTGGGTTAACCTATGCCGAGCCTGGTGTCCAGGGTAACCCTGCGTTAACCTATGCCGAGCCTGGTGTCCAGGGTAACCCTGGGTTAACCTATGCCGAGCCTGGTGTCCAGGGTAACCCTGCGTTAACCTACGCTGAGCCTGGTGTCCAGGGTAACCCTGCGTTAACCTGGAGAGGAAGATTGAGACACGGCTACCTGAAAAGAGAACCTGGATTTGCTTTGCCAACAGAAGCAGAATTTAGATGAAGCAATGCATGCCTCTCTAAAAGCATCTTGGGAGACACAGGGTGTGAGAGAAGGAACGTAGATGTGAGCCCTGGATGGCCTAAGCATTGAGCCTGGGTCACCGCTCACTGACTACACCATCCCGAGCTGCGACCTGTGCAATGCAGATAACACCAACCCCTGAAGCGACTGGAAGGTTTAAAGGTGGTAATGTGTGTAAAGTTCCTGGATCATAATAAGCCATCAAAAATCGTGATTTTTATTACCTATTTTAAAAATACTGGAGGCTGTGGTATGTTATAGTGACTTGAATTTGGGGATTAAGTTTGTTCTAACCAGAAAATACAGGCTGTTTCCATCTTCCATGTGAAAGATGTGTCTAAAATGTATGCATGCTTTTATTTGCCCTCCATAGAACTGAAGAAAATCGAGTTTTTCTGTAATGGTGAAGGATGTTTCTGCAGCCGGGGGCAATCATCCTGAAATTGCAGCCTTGTCACAGACCAGCATTCAGAGCACACCTGGGGACCATGTGGACCCAAGGATGGGCATCAACCCCTGCAAGGAAGCAGGTTTTGTTTTAAAGAAATCTCTGATGTCAGAGTATTTTGCTAGGGTTTGCCTTTTACTTATCAAACCAGATCGGAACTCTGTGCAGGGGCTGGCTGGGTTCCCAGTGAGGGGCTGGCTCCCAGGTAATCAAGCTTTGTTTATTCTTCATTTATGAGGCACATTCATCTTCCCCAAGCAGAGGGAAAGCAGTGCCAATGGCAGAAGCCCAACTTCAGCTGAACCCAAGACCAGGTTGGACCTTTGTAATCTGACTGAAGTCAGAATTCCTTAAAGTCATCTGTCTCCCCAAATTTATTTGCAACCCTGAGCACTTGAATTATTCTAAGGGAAATGGAAGTGGAGAGGTAGGAGGGGGTGAAATTAGCCCCTGTTTTTCTCATTAACTCCTTATGAGGATTTAGAGATTTGCCACAAATCTTAGGAAAAATAAATATATTTCGTTGGGTTCAAGACAATACGTTTCTGAGTTTACACATTGAGAGAAGGAGTCTTGGTTTGACTGTGGATGATTAAGCTCTGTGTTAAGACCAGCCCCCAAGTGCCCCACACCTCCCAAAGTTCATGGCAGTGTCCTCAAGTCCCTGGAACACCAGCGGCCCTTAGCAAGCAGCAGTCTGATGAGTGAAGTGTAAAGGAGTCAGAAACATACGGATCGCATTTCCCTGAGAAAATAGATCACTTGAAAAAAGAAGGGGCAAAGTGCTTGGGAAAATACATTATGGATTTTGTCGAGGCCAAAAAGGATGTAAACTACTTCAGATATTCTCTAAATGCCACATGTGAGCAGGCATTTCAAGCAATGCACTCTGTGTGGGAGTGTATATAGGATTGTGCAAGCCTTGGGAACTTCACCAAGACGATGTCCATTTGTGCATCCTCGAAGGCCGTCTAAGTGGTTTTGCAAACAGTCAAAAAGAATATACACAGACAAGACAAGTGCTATTATCAAAGGGGGAAACTGGAATTTCACTCATTGTGCTTTGTAAGAAAGATGCCCTGCCCTTTTTTCTAATGTTCTGAGTTGAAAAATATCAAATGGGACAATCAATGCAAAGGTTTTCTATAGACTTTTGGCTGATTTTTAAAGATGCTTAAACTTGTGTGGCTGCAAACACATCCTGCTTTAATCAGGATGCATTTTAGCAATCTTCCTAAAGATTGTTGTCAAAATGGATGAAAGAAGAGCCCCAAAGCATATTCTTCACAGCCAGCTTGCCCAGACACGAGGAGATGGCAAAACTTAGCACAGAGACCCCCAGTTCCCCCCAAGGCTGTGCGCCACCTCCCAGCCAGGACTCCCAGAAGCCAGGAAGGCTTCCTGTCAACCTACCAGGCTGGTCCTGACCCAGGCCCTCATCATCTTCTGGGCAGTGAATCACCCACAGCATCATACTCAGGCCTTGGCAGAGCCTACAGGGTGAGGAACCTGGGAAAGCAAACCAGACATGCAGGTGAAGCACAAGCACCTTCAGCCCGCCCGTCCCAGCCAGGTCTTCCCAACCCGCCGGAACAGGTTCACCTGTTCCTATTGCTTGTTCGCCCAGGAAGTCCCATCTCCCTCTGCCCTCTCAATCTCTCTCTACATTTCTCTCTCTCTTTCTCTAACTCTCTCTATCTCTATGTCTCTATATCTTTTCTATCTTTATCTGTCTACATCTCTATCTCTTTCTCTTTATGTCTTTCTGTCTCTCTGTATCTTTATCTCTACCTCTCTTTACTCCTCCTTCTCTCTACTCCTCTCTCTCTCTCTCCTGCCATGCAGTGTGGCCTGAGTCAGGATGGGTGCGGACCTGTTCTAGGAGTCAGTGTGAGGACTCTTCAGCACCTGCTTTGTGGGTAACATAGGTGGCCTTTCATCCTCCGTCAGCTGACTGTCACGTCTCACTCTTCCACTGGATCAAAAATTGGGTAGGAACCAGGGGTAACAATTCATGAGATTCCCTCAAAGGCCCCTGGAGTCTTCATCCTTGAAAATCTCAGCTCTACACCCCAAAACCTCCCGAAAAGGCCTCCACTGAGGTTTGCAGCCAATCCTGACTTCTCAAGTCCCTGCTCTTCCCATTCCTTTAGATCACTGATATCCAGTTCTCCTTCTCCCACCGGCACATGTGAAGATGTTGCCTCCCCACACAGTTGAAACTGGGCCTTGGTCATGCACGTCTGCTAGAATGCAAGCAGAGCAGAGCATCTTCTGCGGCGCAGCACACCCCGGCCCCTGCAGCGTGAACGATGCACTGGCGGGAGGGCGGCATGCAGGTGGCACAGAGCAGGAACCACACACTCTTTCTTTAAAGTGCCAGACACTGAAGGTTTTGGGCTTTAGGGTCATCTGGTCTCTGTCACAACCAACCAACTCTGCCATTGCAACGTGAAGGCAGCCATTGACAATGCATGAGCAAAGGAGCATCAGTTCCAATAAAACTGCATTTACAAAAGCAGGCCATGAGGCAGATGGCCCCTGAGACGATTCCTGACATAGGCGGTGGCTGCCCTAGAGTCACCCAGGCCACAGTGGAATTTCCATACATTAGAAAGAAACCCTCACGGCTTTCAGGCACTGAAATCAGGGGGCTGTTTGTTATCACAGCATAACCCAGCCTGTCCTGACTTACACAAATTCCTCTTTTGTCTCACTCAACCCTAAATTTCTGCATTTCAACTCTGGTGTCATTTGTTTAAAATTCACACATCTTTATTTGTTACCTATTTCTTCTCCAGCCTCTCTTGCTCTCTTAAGATCCATTTTTTTTCTTAATTATAGACATGGGTCTATAATTTATGGTTAACATAAATAAATTGCATTTATTTCCAGTAAAGATCAGAGAACATAATTTGAAGAAGGTAATATTAAACACAGATATAAGAGAAATACTTTATGTACAACATGGTGACTATAGTTAATAATGATGCATTGTATTAATAAAATAATGTTTATTATTAAACATTGCTAAGAGAGTAGACTTTAAGTGTTCTCACCACAACAAAAGGATGTCAGGCAATATTATGTCAATTAGCTCAATTTAGCCATTCCACAATGTATACCTATTTCAAAGCAACATGTTATAGACATTAAACATATGTAATCGTTGTCAACTAAAATAAATAAGAGGCATAAGAACAAAAAATACTTTAAGTCCAAGAGTCCGAAATGCTTTAAGTCTAGAGTAAAGGATAAACAATGTGTTTTTATTCATCTTAGGTATTAGAAGGAAAGGGGTGTTTACAACTGCTTAATAAGTCTGAAATACAAGTCCATGGAAGAGAAGGGTGGACAGATTTCTGAAAGAATTGGAAAGAATACCAAACTATCTGTAGCCTTAAATCTTGAGTTTCTCAATTTGTAAGAAAAGAAACAGGAGGAGAGAAAATACTGTATCTCAGAAGTTATTTTGAAAGTCAGATCTTCCTCTTGAAAACCATACAGCTCAGGAAGCAAGCGAGAGGTTTCAGGGAAGAAAAAAAATCCCCCTCCTTTTCAATGCAATAACCTTAAATTCCCAGCAGGACACAACCACATGTTGGTGTCGTGAATAAATTCTGAAAAGCATCTGAGGGTAAGTGTTTAATTATACTTGGCATGGCTACACCTTTTTACTCTCAAGACAGGAAATCCCCGGACTGTTAAGTAGGTTCAACCCCTCGGCAGAACAGATGAGAGCCTTTCTGGCTGCCCTTCCAGGATGGTGAGACCCAACTTCATTTCTAGGGCAACAGTAGCACAAGGATCCCAAACATCTAGTTACAGGGTTCCCTGCAGTCCCAGACCAAGTGAGCACCCCAGAAAGTCTTCAACGGCACCAAAAAAGTAAACCTATTTCAGGCCAGGCCCCACATCTGCCTTGGAGTGTTTAAAGCAGCCTAAGATTGCCTGCCCCAGGTTTCCTTCCAGACGTTCTGAAATTCTTCCCTGGGTAACACTGTGGTCTCTGCATGAGAGGCAGGGGGCAATGATTATAGGTCCAGACCCAGGCAGATTATGAAGTAGCTACAACATAGTGTCTCAAATTCTTTTTAACACATGCTTCCTGCATGTGACTCAAAATCTCATTTCCTCCTTCAAAGTGTATCAAAAATCAAAACAAATTTTATGAATAAAAACCCACTCAAGCCATGATAAAGTTCCAATCTGAGTTTTTGGCCACTATCTCACTATCCCGTTCTTGAGAATCACTGAGCTAGAATTTCTGGTTCCTCTCTTATTAATGGTTTTCACTTCATACATCTGTTTTCCAAATCAACCTGTATTAGTCCATTCTCACACTGCTATAAAGAACTCTCACACTGCTATGGCGAAGCAGAAGAGAGAGAGAGAGAGCCAAGGGGAAAGTGCCACACAATTTTAAACCATCAGATCTCATGAGAACTCACTCACTATCATGAGAATAGCGAGGGGGAAATTTGCCCCCGTGATCCAATCACCTCCCACCAGGTCCCATCTCAAATTTGACATGAGATTTGGGTGGGGACACAAATCCAAACCATATCACTACCCATCTATATTATATCCATTTATTCATGCAACAAACAAGTATCAAGTGCCCACTACCTGCTAAGCTGGGTACTAGGTGTTAGGGAGATAAAGAGAGATAAACCATGACCCTAGCTCTAGAAGAATATAAAGAGACAATTTTAATATACTATGGAAGATTCTACGTTGAAGTCATGTGAAGGGTGAGAATCAGGAGAGTCACATGTATCCCAAAAGTGGTGGAGTGGGGTGGGCCTCACCCAAACGAACAAAAGTCCATCCCTCTCTCTACCTCCTATGCAAACTTGCTCACCAACCCCTCATTCAAATAAAAGTAAAAATTCAAAAGTTTCACAAAAGCATTGAAGCTTATGTATCTCCATTGTTTAATCCAGTTTACCCAAATTTACAATAGAGAAAGTTGAGGTTTGTAAAGATCAGTAACGTGCCCACAATTACATGGCTGCTTAGCAGTAAAACAGGGATAAAAGAAAGTATGATGGACCGGGCACGGTGGCTCATGCATGTGGTCCCAGCACTTTGAGAGGCTGAGGCGGGCAGATCACTAGGTCAGGAGATCAAGACCATCCTGGCCAACATGGTGAAATCCTGTCTGTACTAAAAATACAAAAATTAGCCGGGTGTGGTGGCACATGCCTGTAATCCCAGCTACTCTGGAGGCTGAGGCAGGAGAGTTGCTTGAACCCAGGAGACAGAGCCTGCAGTGAGCTGAGATTGCACCACTGCACTCCAGCCTGGCGACATAGTGAAACTCTGTCTAAAAAAAAAAAAAAAGAGTATATGCTGAATAACTGCTTTCCCCATTCCAGTTATCCTTTCTGCATAACAAACCACCACTTATTTTGCTCATAAATCTGTGATCTGGGCTGCCTGGCAAGAACAGCTTATTTCTAATCTATGTGGTATCAGCTGGGGTGACTCACAGGAACTGGTAGAGTCATGTCCCAGACAGCTCCCTCTAATGGCCAGTAAGACTGTGCTTGCTGTTGGCTAGGAAGCTCAGCTGGGGATTTGGGCTGCATGCCTGGGCTCCTCCCCATTTGGGCCGCTCCACAGAGCTTCTTGGGTTTCCTCAAAGCATGGCAGCTGAAATCCACATTCAGATTCATGAGACAGGAAACAGAAGCTGGAAAGTTTCTTAAGGCCTGGTCTCAGAACCAGGCACAGCATCGCTCTTGCTGTATTCTCTATATCAACGCAGCACAAAGATTCACGGTGTAGGAACATAGGCCTCACCTCTCAGTGGGTGGAATGGCGCAAATTCTTTTTTCAATTCACTGCATCTTCCCAAGCAATTTTGCATTTTGATGGACCTCAACGATTTAGTTCAAAGAAACAGAAATGAAGTGCGGGAATAATGGCCTTTTGCGTCTGTGCTCTGTGTGCTGTGGGCTACTGTACTCTTCTGAGGGGTTTTAGGCAGAAGCCCACTGAGGAAAGCAGAAGCGGAGGGGCAGAAAGAGACGGGCCATTTCCAGTCAATGAAGTCACCCACACACCCCTCAGAGCCGTGGTGCCCACACTTTGCTGCAAATTAGAATAACCTGGCCCCTTCAGGAACATGCAGAAACCCAGAGCCACCCCACATCTGTTAACTCGCCATTCCCAGAGGTGCTCAGGAAACTGTTTTTAAGAAAGCCCCCAGAGGATTGTGAAGCTGCTCTGCAGCCAGCACCTGTCTGCAAATGCAGACTTCGGAACCTGCTCTCAAGATTGCTGGCACTGCACTGAATCTTTTTACAGACATTGAAAAAAAGAAAATGGAGTTCCAGCCCTCTCCCTTCCCCCAGTTATGAATTCCACTGCGGTTGTGGGTAATGGTCATAAGATACAGAACTTACAGAAATGTATGGTTGTTTCTTGTCCAAGAGCTCTGTGGTGGGAAATACCCAGACAATTGAGGCACACTGAGAGCCCAAGAGAGACCAGCACAGATTTGGGCTCCAGGTCCTCCGTGCTCTGTCAGCCTCCTCACTGACCAGGATCTGAGGCCCGGCATGGTAATCCCAGCATACTGGGAAGCTGAGACAAGATGATCACTTGAGGGCAGGCGTTCCAGACCAGCCTGGACAACCCAGCAAGACCCTGTTTCTATAAAAAATACAAAAATTAGCTGGGTGCAGTGGTACCCCCTGTAGTCCCAGCTAATTGGGGGGCTGAGGTGGGATGATTACTTAAGCCCAGGAGTTTGAGGCTGCAGTGAGCCATGATCTCATTACTGTACTCCAGCCTGGGCAACAGAGTGAGACCCTGTCTAGGAAGGCAGGCAGGCAGGAAGGAAAGAGTGTCTGACCATCACCTGTCCCTCAACAGTGATAGCTATCATTACACTGTTCTCAAGTGACATGAATTTTTGCCTCTACTTCCCCTGATTTACAACTGCAGCCCCCTCAGCACTTTGCTTCCTTGCCCACGCAGGCAAGGAAGAGCTCTATCCCAGTGTTTCCACCTGAGAAGGTGGAGCAGGCAAGTGCATTTAACCGGGCAAGCTCCATCCCAGTGTTTCCACCTGAGAAGGAGGAGCAGGCAAGTGCACTTAACAGGCAGGGGAGCTCCATCCCAGTGTTTCCACCTTAAGGTGGGGCAGGCAAGTGCATTTAACCAGGGCAAGCTCCATCCCAGTGTTTCCACCTGAGAAGGAGGAGCAGGCAAGTGCACTTAACCAGGCGAGCTCTATCCCAGTGTTTCCACCTGATAAGGTGGAGCAGGCAAGTGCATTTAACCAGGGGAGCTCCATCCCAGTGTTTCCACCTGAGAAGGTGGAGCAGGCAAGTGCGTTTAACCAGGCGAGCGCTATCCCAGCGTTTCCACCTGAGAAGGTGGAGCAGGCAAGTGCATTTAACCAAGCTGAGAACAGCGAATCCCTAAGCAGATCAGAGATAGGATAAGCTGCACTGGTCAGACTCCTCCTTCAGGGATCTGAGGCCAGGAGAAGGCACAAAGGAGTGGTTAGCAGGGCAGGAGGGGACACAGCAGGCAGCCTCCATGGACCCAGGCAAGGGGAGGCTCTGGATGAGGGCTCTTCAGCTTTTGCCAAGGGTCAACACCTTACACAGATGATCATTAAGACAGCTGGGCCCTAGGCCAAGAATTTATAGATGAAGACATGGAAGGAATGTCATATTCCATAAACAGACCATATGTCAATAGCATTTCAAGTTGAGGGACAGAGGAATTATTCAATAATGAATCCTGGGATAACTGGAGAGTCATTTGAAGAAGAAAAAATAACCCCAGTCCCTATACCCAAATAAAGTATAGATCAAACTTTTTTTTAAATTTTTAAATCTTAAATTTTTAAATTTTTTTGAAATGGAGTCTTGCTCCGTCACCCAGGCTGGAGTGCAGTGGTGCCATCTTGGCTCACTGCAACCTCCACTTCAGTTCAAGCGATTCTTCTCCCTCAGCCTCCCAAGTAGCTGGAATTACAGGCATGTGCTACCACGCCCAGCTAATTTTTGTATTTTTAGTAGAGATGAGGTTTCGCCATGTTGGCTAGGCTGGTCTGAAACTCCTGACCTCAGGTGATCCACCTGCCTCAGCCTCCCAAAGTGCTGGGATTACAGGTGTGAGTCACTGCACCAGGCCGAGATCAAAGTTATAAATGTAAAACAAAACCAAACAATGAAGAAAAATGTAGATTTCAAAGTAATTTTGGATTCTGGAAGCGCTTTGTAAGCATAACACAAGGCCTAAAGGCCGTGGAGAGAAACAGTGATAAATAATTTGTACAAAAATGCCAAACATCTGCACAACAAATTATGATGATGGTGACAGTGACTTTAATGCTGAAAACAAAGTGTGAAGAAACTCAACGGGCTGCGAAAATATTTGCAACACCTATGTCAAGGTACTGACTTCCAATAGACGTATGCAAATCTGTATTTTGTAAATACATATAAAATTTTTGAAGGACATAAACAAATATCAACATTAGCAAGTTTTGCTACGTCTGAAAGAGACCAAGAATGAGGTTGAATTTAATGTTTTTTTTTTTTTTAAATTTCTGTCTTTCCAAACTAACTGCTGATTTTCTGTTACCTCTGTAATTAAAAAACAATAACAAGCAGTTCCCTAAAAGCCTTTAGCTGCTGGAGTAAAGTTGCAGTGGTAACTTTCTAGGCTCCTGGTAGCTGGGTAGGAACAGCATTTTGAAGGAGGGACCTCTTTCCCACACTGCTGAAATCACAACTTGTAGGCAATCACACCTTTCCAGCGTTGAAGAAAAAATCCTTTGAAAGACTTCATGTAACGACTTCATTCAAACACATTGAATGAAAAAACAGCTGGCACAACCTGGAGAAAGATGCGTATTCCAAGGTTTTCAGCCTTCCAGAATTACTTTCTTTTTAAAGCCATCTGAAGCAGCTCAGGTCTCATATGCAGGAACACAGCAGGTCCCACCCTTCTCAAGTCCCATGGCTGTCCCCACTCCAGCTCCTTACTGCCCCAGGACTGTCCCCACCCCCATTCTGGCCTTCTCTCAGATGTCACCCTCTCCCCAGCTGCTCCATAGCCTGGCCACACTCTCCTCTCTGGCGTACAGGGCGCAGGTTACCTGTGATCACCTGTGACTGTGTGCCTTCCCTCACCTCTGCTGGTGATCAAAATCACCCTTGGAACTTTGGAAAATGGAGACCCACTCTCTGGGAGAAAAAAGGAGGTTAAAGGCAGCCCTTTTTATTATTTATGAACTTTATTTGGGTGTGATTGACGTATAACGAACTGCACATCTTTAAAGATTATAATTTGATTGATATATACATATGTATATATACACACATATACACACACACATATACACCCATGAAATTATCACCACAATTGAAGACTTTATTTTTTTTTTTTATAAAAACACCCTGAGAGTTTCCTTGTGCTGCTTTGTAATCCGTCTCTCCCTGTATTCTCTGTTCTCTGGTCATCTCTGACATGCTTTCTGTCACTATAGATTAGTTTGCATTTACTAGAAATTTACAAAAATGTAACTATCCTCTTTAGCCAGGTCCTTTTTAGTGCCTGGCTTCTCTCTCTGAGCATAATTATTTTGAAATTCATTCACATTGTTGAATAAACCAATCATTCATTCTTTCTTATTGCTGAGCAGCATTTGATTGTGTGAGCAGAAAACAATGTGTTTATTTATTCACCCACTGGTTTTGTTCAAGAAATAAAACAATCTGGACAGAAAAAGATCCCTCCATACCAATAGAAGAGGGAAAAAAAGACATTTCATTATTGAGTAAGTATTACCATGTTTACATGTATTTGAGGTAGCCTGAAAATGACTACAAAGCTAGGGTGGGGGCGGTGGAGGGCAGTTAAATCTGGCACTTTTTCTAGAGCAAGTGAGATGAAAGAACAGTAAGTTCTCTTGTCTTCAAGACTAAATGACCACTCTGCACACAGTATCCTGCAGATTTCCTGCAAGAAAGCCTTGAGCTAATTCGCAAGATTCATTTATTTGTCTGGACCTGAGAAGCAGCCTCACATTGAAAACACTGGTGCTGGGGATAGGCCCCCCAATCTGGCCATAAACTGGCCCCAAAACTGGCCATAAACAAAATCTCTGCAGCACTGTGACATGTTCATGATGGCCATGATGCCCACAGTGAAGGTTGTGGGTTTACTGAAATGAAGGCAAGGAACAACTGGCCCACCCAGGGTGGAAAATTGCTTAAAGACATTCCTAAGCCACAAACAATAGCATGAGCGATCTGTGCCTTAAGGACATGCTCCTGCTGCAGATAACTAGCCAGAGCCCATCCCTTTGTTTCCCACAAGGAATACTTTTAGTAAATCTATAATCCATAGAAACAATGCTTATCACTGGCTTGCTGTCAATAAATATGTGGGTAAATCTCTCTTTGGGGTTCTCAGCTCTGAAGGTTGTGAGACCCCTGATTTCCCACTCCATACCCTATACTTCTGTGTGTGTGTCTTTAATTCCTCTAGCACCACTGGGTTAGGCTCTCCATGACTGAGCTGGTCTTGGCACACTGGAGATTGGGCTCAATCCCTAAGAGGTATCTCTCTATTCCAAAGTTCAGAAAAAGGACTCCAGTTCACTATGTCTCCAAGAAGACATTCTAAGAAAAGAAGGGAAAGGAAAGCAGTCTCTTTACATGTTACAAATAGAGAAAATAATTTTCATTTACCCTTACAGAGAACATTTGGGTGACTCCCTATTTGGGGCTACTTCAAGAAAAGCTGCTATGAACATCCATGCCCAAGTCTTTGTCCCAACAGGTTTTTGTTTCTCTTGAAAAGACTTAGGAATGGAAGGACTGGGTAGATCAGATCATAGGGTAGATATTTGTAACTTTTAAAGAAACTGCCACAGTGTTTTCCAAAGCGATTGTACCATTTTACATTTCTACCAGAAGTGCATGAGAGTTCCAGTTGCTCTACACCCTCATCAGCACTTAGCATGCTCAGTTTCTTTCATTGCAGCCAATCTAATGGGTGCTTAGTGGTAGTTCATCTTACATTTCATTGATCTTTACCTGATACAAATTATGTTCAGCATCACCTCATGTGCTTGCTAGGCATCTGTAAGTGTCTTACAAACCTTCTTCTCTAAGTGTCCAGATAGTTTTCTTTTGAGTTGCTTGTATTTTTATAATTGACATACAGGAATTCTAATATATTCTCTACACAAAACCTTTGTTTGATATTTCTCCTACTCTGAAGGAGACTTTTGCATGCCCGTAATAGTGTCTTTGTAAGAAAGAAAATAATGTTGATGAAGTACAATTAGTAAAAATTAAAATTGATATCTAACAATTAAGAAAAATTACATTTTTCTTTGGAAGAAAAAAAGTAATGTTGATGAAGTACAATTAATAAAAATTAAGGCCGGGCACGGTGGCTCAAGCCTGTAATCCCAGCACTTTGGGAGGCCGAGACGGGCGGATCATGAGGTCAGGAGATCGAGACCATCCTGGCTAACACGGTGAAACCCCGTCTCTATTAAGAAATACAAAAAACTAGCCGGGCGAGGTGGCGGGCGCCTGTAGTCCCAGCTACTCGGGAGGCTGAGGCCGGAGAATGGCGTAAACCCGGGAGGCGGAGCTTGCAGTGAGCTGAGATCCGGCCACTGCACTCCAGCCTGGGTGACAGAGCGAGACTCTGTCTCAAAAAAAAAAAAAAAAAATTAAAAAAAAAAAAAAAATTAAAATTAAACTTCTGACTTCCAGAACTTTGAGAAAATAAATTTCTGTCATTTTAAGCCACCAAGTTTGTGGCAATTTTACAACAGCTGCAGAAATGTAGTACACTGTTACACTAGCCAGTTTGGGTCTGTCCTTTGCATGGGTAGTTCAAGGGTGAGGCTGTGTGGATTTGTACACAGAATTAGAAGGGGTCCTCTTGGTTTTTTTCCTCTGCAATTATCTGCTCCCTTTTTAATCTTTGGGGGTTCCCTTTTCTAGTTCCTCTAGCAAGAAGGATGGAGTTTCCATTAAAGTTTTAGGGACTCCATGACTGGGACCCACTGCTGTGTGAGGTCATTTCTCCAAGTTTTGACTCCACTCTGCAATCTGCCTGTTCTTGTTTACTTCTCAAAATCCTCAAATCATTGTTTTGTATTTTGCCCAGTTCTTAGTTGTAATTACCAGTTGGGGGCAGGGGTATAGTGGGCTTATCTGCCTGATGGAACAGGAGCCTCCCTCCTCTTTCAGCCTGTCAAGGTGAGCATCTTGCTGTAGAATATGTGCCAGAGTCTGTCTAGAGCAAACCTTTGTGCAAGTTGTTCAGCTCTGCGGCCTTTTTTGAAATTCTTAGCTCGGGAGAGATGAAGAACAAGTGGGGAAAATGTCAGATTCAACCAATGCAATGATCATTATAAGTCCTTTGTTGTTTTTATCAATATGCAGTGTACAACAATACTTCTGCTCACAACTGACTAATCAAGAAAATAGCAGACTATTTTGGAGTAAGAATGACTAACCTTGAACAGCAATTCATTCCACAAATCCTGTGCCCCAGGCAGTGTGCTTGGTGCTGAAGATTGAAATGAAAACATGCCATGATCTTTGTCCAAGAAGGGTTTATGATAGAATAAACAAGTTCATATGGAATTCCCTTCCATAATTCCCTGTGATAAAAAGTGATATATAGGAAATGGTCTGGAAACACAGATTAAGGAGAGATTAATTCTTACAGCAGTTGAGGTGAAAAATCCATAGGGAGGAAACATTGTAGATTGACTTTAAAGGATGTTCAAATTTCAACAAATGGAGGGCTGACCAGGGCATTCCAGGTAAAGAGAATAGTGTAAGCAAGGCTCAGAGGTTGACATGCCAGCACAATGCCAGAGGGGCAGCGACTAGGCGTGGTGACAGCATAGGATAAGGTACGAACACTCACACAGACCCATCACCAATGCTTCAAATGCCTGGAGTAAGAAGGCCAAGGCTGTAGTTCCACTGCTACCACCCCAACCTGACCCAGCAACAAAATAGCAGCAAGATACCCTTTGAGTCAGGACCCATATGTGGTTCCTCCAAAGACACCTACTCTTCTTTTCCTTTAATACTGAGATTGTAAATGGCAGGCACTGAGCCTGGTTTATTAAGATAGTGCTAAAGAAGGGTGGTCTTAGTTCATTTTGTGTTGCTATAACAGAATGCCTGAGACTGGGTCACTTACAAATAAAAGTGTTCATTTGGCTCATGATTCTGGAGGCTGGGAAGTCCAAGATCAGGCAGCTCATCTATTAGGACCCCATACTGCTTCAACTCGCGGTAGGAGACAGAAGAGGAAGGGGGTGCCTGCCAAGACAGCAAACATGAGAAGGCACAACCCACTCTCACATTAACTAATCCAGTCTCACAAGAGTGAGAACTCACTCCCCAAAAGAGGGCATTACTCTATTCATGCACGATCCACCCTCATGACCCAAACATCTCCCACTATACCCCACCTCCAATGCCACCACACTGGGGATCAAATGTCAACATGAGTTTTGGTGGGGATGAACAACCCATAGGTAAACTGTAACAGGGTCTACATAGGCAGAACTATGGATCGACAGGCATCTCTTTCTTCTACCCCACTGCCATTCTGCCTTCTTTCCTCCCTCTCATTTCCCATTTCTCTGTCCAAATTTCTCAACCAGACAAACCGGGGCAGAGTTCTGACACGTGGCAAGTCACCCCAGAGGGAAAAAATGTTTTGCTATAACAAAGAGAAAACAGCATGTGAGGCGCCTGAGTGCCAGCTGATGTTTCAAAATAGCAGTAAACACTGCTGGCAATTGTCCACAGCCTAAGACAAGCTTCAGAGTTTGGGCTGATCCATCCCACACAGGGTAAGTGCCCAGCTGTGATTTGCTGGCGCCATGTTCTTGGGCAGTGAAGGGTCTGGGTCACCAGGCTGTTTTGAAACATAATGTGAGCTTACAGCTGCAGCAACATGCTACCGTGAGTTTTGAAAAGAGAGAAAAAAATGAATTAAATGTTCTAGAACTTAATCTTTTGGGTCATCCTATTCACCTACTCAAAAGAAAAGAAAAGATTACCCTTTTGAATATATTCCTAACTCTAGTGGTTTCCAACAGTAATAAATAGTTTAAGCCTTTGGGGACTGGAGACTCAAAGCCATTCTGATCTGATGTGCAATAAAATTGAAGAGAAAATGGTTATTGCCACATGATTCCTAGTAGATGTTTATAGGGATATAGATAGATAAATATAGGTATAGACATAAATATAAATGTAGATATAGATATAACCTACTTTAGTCAAATATCAAAGAGACACTCAGATACAAATACACAATTAAAACTTAAATGTTGCACTTTAAAAAGATTATGTTTGATGTTTTCTGTAGAAGCCACTTCTATAGTACAAACCAGATGAGAAATGTCCAGTGGACCACTGAATGCCATGGCCAGCTACAGGGAGGTTCCATCTTAGAAAGAAAATCAGTCCCATGCTTCCTGGACTCCTCCAGGGCATCTTTTTCACCTTTAGGGCCCTCCAAGAGCCCAAGACATATTCCACAGTAACAGCCTTTGCAAGTTCTTCTTTCTTGTCTTTTCTACCTGCAAATGACCCTCATTCCCGGATATATTTGTACATCGGGGTTCTAAGACCCCGTACTTTGCTGTACCTGCTCTACCCTCACACTTTCCTTCACACTCTCTCAGCCTGGCCCCTCCACCACTACCACTGCTCAGTCCATTAAGGAAATGGGACACCCATCGTCCATCCTGCTCAACATGAGGCCTGTCCTCCAGACTTCCATTCCTTCCCTTCTACTAACTCCTCAAGCTCTGGCTCTGTGGGAAGTTGCACAGATGGATATGATCATCCCTTTGTCCTTAAAGACCTTATGATCTGACATGAGAAAGTCACCTATCTCACCACCTCTTATGTGGCTCAACCATCTCTATGAACAAAGTATAGGCAGAACAAATCCATTCATTCTGACCCAGTGAGGGGATAGGAGTGGGGACACATCAGAAGGTGAGGTGTGAGCTGCATTATGTACACTGATGGGAATTCTACCAGGTGAGAAGAAGGAAACAGGCATCAGAGATACCCTGGGAGAAGAAGTGGCCTGAGCAAAGCTCAGAGAGGAGGGAACGACCCAATGTGACTGAGACAATGTCCATGGAGGCTGGGGGCAGCAGGTGGCTCAAAAGGTCTCCTGCACCTGGATCCTGACATGCTAAGAAGTTTGCTGTTTATCTTGTGGGCAACAGAGAGCCAGAGAAGGCTTTGTAAACAGGAATGTGACAAACACATCTAGTGACAGTGGGAGCACAAACTGGAGAGGGAGCCCGTTTCCTCTCCCTCCTTCCCCATACCTAATTAGAATCCAATTTAAAACACAGTCTTATCTGTCCTTACCCTCTCCTACACATCTGCAGCAGCAGCCTCACAGGTCTTGCCTCCTTAGTCTCTCCCTACCCTGAGTTACCTCCACGTATACCTTCATTAACTCCCTAAAACACAAATACCACCCTATCCGTCCTAAAAACACCCTGTAACCCATGTAAATATCACCTTACCCCTGTATTCTGCACCTGTAAAGCCAAGTGGTGACTTCCCTGGCCATCCTAACACAGATGAAGCCCAAACCGACAGGAGGCCCAGAAGCCCAGGTCAGAGGAGGAAAGCCGAGAGCCTCCTTTGACCTGGGAAATTATTCTTCACCCATATGTTGGTTACTTGTTCTATGTCAAGCACTCTGCTGAAGGTTCTTCCTGAAATGAATTATTCGATCATCACAATTTGAAAGTTGGTAGCACTTCTGTACCCGTGTCACAGATCAGAACATGAAAGCACAGAGTCCAAAGAACTCTTCTCAGGTCACACACCCTAGAGGTGATAGGACCGGGGCCTGCCGTGGCTGACTTGCCAGGATCACACACTAGTAAGGGTCAGAAGTACAACAAAACCCAGGTCCCCCATTTCATTCCTAGGCCAAGACTTCTTGAAGGTCATCTTTCATAGGCTATGACATTGGGTTTCTTTTTCTTTCTTTTCTAACATGACCTTCTGGGTTTTTTCTGCTGGTGTGAAGATAAACTCTAGAAGTTAACAGCATCTCAGCCTCCTTTCTTATAAAGAATTTTTGCTGGCTGATTTCTGAGACCTCACATGACTTCAGCTGAATACCTTTTAATTATTGGGGTCACACTTTAAACCCTGACTAGTCTCAAAACTTCTCATGGAGGCATATAATGCATCTTCTACGTAAGTATTTTTAATTGATTTAGAATTTAGCTGTAACATTTGTTTGATGGAAATGATTATAAAATACATTCTATTTTAAACAATGAAATTTATTTTTATTTATAGTATAAACGCAAATGATAGGAAAATATTTTAGAGCTTTGAAAAATGCCGAGTGACACTGACACAGGAGAATCATAAAGCAAGAGAGCTACAATAAATTAACACAAAAATCACTTCAATAGTTATGCACAGCCATTAAAAATGGTTTCACTGTATCTTGGATTTTGAAATATTTCACTTCTGTGGAAGACAATTCTGTTGAAGGTATGATAAATAATGAATTTAATTAATGAGTGCTGATAACCACAGATCTAGTTCTCTTAGGAGGGAGATGAGAAAGATGTCCATAAGTTCTGTGCACATGTAGGAGTGTGCACAATTTTCTGAATCCAGCCTTAGCTCAAGGTTTCTGAGATTATTTTCATTATTATTTTAAGCTTCCACAGGTACTTTTTTGGGAAGGGGAAGGAGAATATTTCACAAGACTGTTTTTATCCCCTGCTCCTGAGAAGCTGGTGTATTCCTGATGCTTCCCAGGCGCTGAGGACAGGCTCCAGGTGAATAAGCTCCACAGGGCAACCACATGGTTTTGTGTTTCTCAAGGGTCTTCTGTAGGCTGTGATTTCCCTGTTGTAGTACACTCAGCCAGAAATCACATGTCACATACTCTATCAATAACGGTTAGAAATAGGAAGTGGAACCAAGCAGCTTTGCCTCTTAAGCATCAGGATTGTTTCACGTTGGTTTTGTGTTTTTAAGTGGCTTTGGAATTCTTGTGTGTTTTCTGAAGGGTGCAGTTTGGGGCTGAGTGATATCTAAGAATTTAGCTTTTCTTTAGAGCAAACAGAAAAATCATTAATTCAGATCACTACCTTTCTTGGTTTTATCAGTCTTCTTTTGTTTGACAAATGCCACATAATCTTAAATTGTTTCTGAATAACTATTAAAGGTATAGTAACTGAGAAAGCTGAATTATTCATTGCAAGGAACAAAAAACTGCCATTACTGTAGAATTCCTGGGAGGACATGAAAATAGTCCATACAAACCTTTGATGAATTCGTATCCATTGCAATGAGTTTATCTGTGTTAATACTCCAAAGTATTCTAAAAATCATGGGCCAGTTAAAATCTTCAAAACTTTTTATTGAAAAAAAAATAGAAACCTGATTTTGAAAGTTTGGTTCTGAAGAGTTGGATATTAAAAAACTACTATAATTGAGTTGCATTTTGCCTTTATAAATATGAACCATGTTCACCATCTGGTAAATTTTGTTTACTCAAGATCTTCATAAATAATTTGAACACACCTGGAAGCCAGTAAACGTTAATTTGGTGAATATATAATTAAAAAGTCAGAAGATTAACTTTAAAATAATGGTTTTATATTTTCCAAAAGAAGGGATATATATATACACACATACATTTCTTTTATATGTCCACATACATGTAGAGAGTATATAAATGAATGTGTCTTAATTTTTATTTTGGAGACAGTGCCTCACGCTGTCATCCAAGCTAGAGTACAGTGGTGTGATCACAGCTCACTGCAGCTTCAACCTCCCAAGATCAAGCAATCCTCCTACCTCAGCTTCCCAAGTAGCTGGGACTACAGGTGTGCACCACCATGCCTGGTTAAGTTTTGTTTTTGTAGAGACAGGGTCTCACTATGTTACCCAGGCTGGTCTCAAACCCCTAAGCTCAAGTGGTCCTTCTGCCTTACCCTCCCAATGCTCTGAGCTTACAGGTGTAAACCATCACGCCTGGCCTGTTACCTCTTTTAATTCAAAAAATGCTCTTATTGATGGTGGCAACAGGCATTTTTCAATTCCAAATTGAATGTACATATTTCTTTAACATGTGTCAGAGGATTTGACATGAGTCTGTCACTAGCGACGTATTTTTTCTTGATTCACTTTAATCATGAATTTATAACTTATTCATTCATTTATGCATTTATTTCAACAATTCATGAATAGAAAAATGTCTTGGCTTTCTTAATCAAGTCTTCCTTTAACAAAACCCATCAAGGTAATTTCGATATAGATACCTGGATAAAGAAGACCCTGTTTGACCTCAGAAACTGAAATTCTAGGATCCTAATTAGACACACACACAGATAAGCAATAGCCCCTCACTGCTTTACCTGAAAAGGGTGTTGTTTTGTTTTGTATTTTGCTGTCTGGGTCAGCTATATGTTAGGGGAAGAGATGAAAAGACAGACTTCCGGAGACACTCACACAGGGTCTAGAAAAAGTTATCACCAGCGAGAAAGGAAGGAGAAACCATTTCAACAGGGCGGAATAGAATGTGGAACAGGATTTGATATAAAAGGACAGCACCTTGGAGAAGAGCTGGCATGGAGACAGGTTGGATGCTGGCTTGGGAGTGAGATCACCAGCTAAGAAGCCTGGTCTGGGCTCTACAGTTGATGAGGACTCACAGGAGGTTAAACAGGGACTGAGAACAGATATGGTAGTGATACATGAAGGGTAAGTGGGAGAAGGATGAGACCAGAGGAAAGAACCACCATTCAACCTGCTATAGGCAGAAGGAGGGTCACTACAAATATGGCAGAAAGAGCCCTGCTCTGTGATGGCGGCCTCTTCCCCAGTGGGAAAGCTGCTCTCGCTATTTTATGTTTTCTTTTTCTCTTTCTTTCTTTCTCCCATTGCTAATGTGTGGGATGGGAAAAAGACACTGAGGTTGAGGGCCTGGCCCAAGATGAAAACTAATGTTTTTATCTGCGAAGTTGGGAAGGTTAGACACACATGGAAGATTTTCACTCCTTCCTCTCCTGACATTCATTGTTTAATTGTGTCTAGAAGTCTGGAAAGTGCCAGATACAAATTTGACTTCATGAAGAAAGAGGCACAGAGCAAAAGAAAATGATATCTGGACTTCAGAATAAACTGCAGGTCTGAAGATATTTGGAAACCTTTTATTGGTTCCATACACACAGCTGCTATGGTTGCATCAGAAGAATAATTAAAGCAGACAGACATACTACGCAGAAAGAAATAACGTACAATGCGGTCTGAGTCTGTATCATCACCCTTCTTCCTCTTCAGCGTTTTCTTCCATGCTGCTTTATTAATCGAACCGAAAGTGTGTTTTTGGTCTCTCTGCTCAACAAAGTGAAATGATTACTGGCCTGTGATAATAGTTCCCAAAGAGCGTTTCCAATTGGACCTTTCTAAACCCGTATTTATGAAAGGAAATCTGGCATGTTTGTTTTTTATCTTTTTATGTGCCTTACTGAATGCTGTTTACTTCATTACAGTTTGTTTGTTGTTTGTTTCTGAAGAATGTTTAGAGCCCTGGATAGGAAAAGACAAAAGAATAAGAACAGAAGAGCAGCAATGTGGCCTCTTGGCTTACGACACAATGATGGCTTCTTAATGAATCCAGATCATGAACTGAGAATTAAACAATCGGGCTGAGGCCTTCTTAATGGGCCTATCAATGGTTTATGACAGTTTGAAATAAAAGGAACCCCCACTTGCAGTTGTAATTCATGGGTTGAGCTTGTTAGTCTCTGCTGAGCCATCATGTTGTCATTGGAATCCATCTCATTTCTCCTCTTACCCTAGCTATCCCTGCCCAGCAAAGATGTGGAACTGACAGCTCATCGTATCACACATTCTGGCCCCAAGGACTTCCGAATACCTAGGTTGCCTTTCATTTAGCAAAAAGAAAGTGTGGGTGGGGGTAGAGGGTGAGAGGAAGAATTCCCACTTCAAGGGACCACCCTGAGGACTCTTGTTTTCTGGAGTGGCTCCACACTGGCATTCCTTCCTTCAGACAGAAAATGGGTAAGAAACAGCCACTGTATGCACCACTCCGTGCTGGGAAGGCAGGCAGGAATGAAGCACAACCCATGCTTTTAGCAGTAGCCCTGCGGACAGACACAAAGAATCGCACCAGAATGGAGGCGTGAAGTAAGCGTGGGGGCTGCCCGGGGGAGGTGGGACTAACTCTGCCGGAAGAGTATTGAACCATAACAAATCAGGCAATGGGCTTGTCTTAAAAAAAAAAAAAAAAAAAAAAAAAAGCCTCTAAATTCAAGACTATATGAGCAACCAACTGGAAAATTCAGTGTAAGCCTTCTGGTACCCACCCAGGCAGAATTAATCCAAGGGTCTTCTCCCTTAGCACTTTGTTCTTTTCATTAAGTAGAGCCCTACCACATTGTACAATAGGAAGCCGGTTATCTGCCTGTCTGCCTCCATGTTCCCCTTCACAGGGCCAAACTCCGGGTTGGTCTTAATGCCTGTTGGCACTGAGTAAATGATCAAATGATCTAACGAAGGAAGCCACTGCTACCTGTGTCTTCTGTGTGTCTCTCTACGCATTAGTATGGAGGGATCGTGAAACTTTTCACAAATTAAACTCAACCTCTTTCTCCCATCCCCAACCCCACTCTCAACTTAGAAGCTCAGAGCCTGGCTCTAAGTCTTGTTTCTTCTGCATTCCTTGATAGCTATTTGTTATAATCGTTTTAGGCACTTTGAGGTTATCTAATAAATGCTGGCAATTTGACTGACAGATGAAATGTGTAGAGGTGTTACACATTTGAAGTACAAACAGGAAATGTTTATTAAATAGAAGCTTGAAATAATTGTTCAAGATAGGACAATATAGATTTTTCTAAACCTGCTTACTGTATGCAAGATGGGTTAGATGGAGTCCTTGGATGAATTAGTTTCTTGAGTTTTTTCCAAATATTTCTTGTTCTCTTTTCATTGGGGCATATATTTCCCACCTTTGGCACAAGATTGAAAAGCCCTGGTGGTCCCACTTCTTTCTGTATGTACAGAGCAGTGACTTACTGTGTGGCCAACTTGTCTGGACAAGTCTGAAGGGAGATCAGGGATGTGTATGTGTGTGTGTGTGTGTGTGCAAGGGTGCATGTGTGTCTGCACATGCATACGCCCAACCTGTATATAGTTATAGGCCAATTCAGATAATTAACATTCTTTCTCCTGCTATAGAAAAATAATATTACTTATACATTCAAACATTCACTTCCCAAAAGCCAAAAGAAAAAGAAAATAAACTTTTTGTTAAAGACACTGTTGGTAGGTGGCTTGGGGATTGCAAATTATTGTTCTCGACTGCGTCTTTTGGAAAATATAACCAGTAAAAATTGAGAATCGCTTCTCAGCCTTTTGGCTGAGTGTAGTAAAAATTGAGATTATTGTATTAGAGAATTCACCCTTTTGGTTTCTCTTATTATTTGAACTACAGAAAATAATGCATATTTGGAGACTTTGTTTTTATTTTTTTGTCCTTCATCTTTATTTCTTATTAAGAATATTATTTTGGTAATATTTTGACTTATTTGTCTTTATATACACTGATTTATCTTTTCCTTACTCGTTTTGTGACCTATTTAAGTGGTATTGATGACAAGAATGATGTTAATAATGAAGGTAAAAACCAGGCAAGGTACTAGAGTCTTTTACATAGTATTATATAGTCATGTGCCACACAACATTTTGGTCAATGACAGATCACATATATGTCAGTGGTCCCTTAAAATAATAATACCACAAGTATACTGTGTCTTTTCTATTTTGAGGTATGTTTAGATACACAAACTTTTACCATTGTGTCCCCACTGCCTGCAGTATTTAGGGTAGTAACCTGCTGTACAGATTTGTAGCTAGGGTCAATGGGCCATACCCTGTAGCCTAGGTGGGTAGTCGGCTGCACCATCTAGGTTTGTGTAAGGAAGTGCATCCTACGATATTCACACAGTGATGAAATAGACTAATGATGCATTTCTCAGAACATATCCCCATCATTAAGGATTCATGACCGTACTTGAGTTTCCCCTTAGAAATTCATGTTGAAATTTAACCCCCAGTATGGCAGTGTTGGGAGGTGGAGCATAGTAGGAGGTGTTTGGCTCACGGGACACCACGCCCGTGGGCAGATCAACACTATCTCATGGGAGTGAGTGGGTTCTCCCTCCTTCAGAACTAGAGTAGCTCCCAACAGTGGGTTGTTACAAATCGAGCCCAGCCCCCTGTGTGTGTCTCTTTGAACATACCCACCTGCCTTTCTGCTCAGCACAGTGGCCCTTACCAGAAGTCGAGCAGATAACAGCATCATGCTCTGGAACTTTCCAGCCACCATAATTGTGAGGAAAACGATCCCCTTTTCTTTGTAAATTACCCAGTCTCAAGTATTTCATTAGAGTAACACGAAATGGACTAAGACAGTTTATGACATGTGTTTCCTGATTCCCCATTTTACAGATGGGAGACTAAAGCTAAGAGAAATCACATGATTTGCTCAAATTCACCTAGAAAGCTGGGTTCTACCCTGGACTACTACTCCTCTTTCACTGTACCTAGTGTGCCTTAGAAAATTCAGCCACATTGCATGGTTTCAATTGCTACAAAAATATACTGATGATTTCAGCCTGCATATCCCTGCCAAACTTCAGACTTAAATACCCAGCTGCCAATTGGCTCTCTCCACCTTCACATTACAAAGATAACAAGTCCAAATCTGGATTCGTCATCAACACAACACCAGAGCGTTCCCTACTCCTGTGTTCTCTGTTTAGTTGATGTTTCCACCTTGGAGGCTAGGATTGTCAGATTTAAATGGGGAAATGACTTTATTTTGTATAGTTGGTTTCAAATATCACATGTGGTATACTTACACTGTTTATCTGAAATACAGATTTAACTGAGTGTTTTCTATTTTATTTGTCATCCTACCAGAAATTCAAGCAATAAGTGTGGGAGTAGTCTTTGAATCCTCTCTCATCCTCTCCAGCAATATCATCAATCAAATCCTGCTGATTTCACCTTTTTCTTTCTTTCTTTTTTTTTTTTTTTTTTGAGATGGACTTTTGCTCATCTCCCAGGCCAGAGTGCAATGGCATGATCTCGGCTCACTGCAACCTCTGCCAAGCGATTCTCCTGCCTCAGCCTCCTGAGTAGCTGGAATTACAGGCACCTGTCGCCACGCCCAGCTAATTTTGTATTTTTAGTAGAGATGGGGTTTCATCACATTGGCCAGGCTGGTCACGAACTCCTGACCGCAGGTTATCTGCCCACCTTGGCCTCCCAGAGTGCTGGGATTACAGTTGTGAGCCACTGCGCCTGGCCTGAGTTTACCTCTTGAATATTTCTCAAATATTCCTGCCTATTCCTGGAACTGTTGCCCTAAATCAGGCCCTTGTAATCTCAAGTTGTCCATTCCTGCGGACAATGGTTTCCTAAATGTGTTCCCTTATATTGCTACCCGCCGCTCCACCTTTCCTTCAGACTTCCATTAGAAAGTCGCTTCTGTGCTTCAGAGCTGACCGTGCTGTGCCTTTACCAGAAACTCGAAAACTCTTTAATGGCCTCCCAGTTCCCACAGCGGCAGTTCTCAACTGCGAGTACACCTCAGTTACCCAGGGAGCTTAAAAAACAAACAACACGGCCTCGACCAGTGCCATTAACTCAGGACCTTTTGTAGTAGGGCTTGAATGTTAATCGTTTTTTAAAACTCTCTATTGAATACCAATATTCAGCCACAGCGAAACCATTAACCTGCTTCACAGAGCTCCCGCGCATGCTGCACAGGCCCTCTGCGCATCTGACCTCATTTACTGCTGTTTCCCGCTCACGCCTTGCACTCCAGGGACACAGCCTCGTTCGCTGTTCCTCCTGCACAGAGGCTGCTCCTCATCTTCACTCCTCTGCCCGGACTTTGGATCACTCCCCTCCCACTCTTTTCCTACCCTCCTCTTAACTCCTAGCCTCAGTCAGGTTTACAACTCAGGTCAGGAACCATCTTCTCGAAGTCACTGGCTTCACCACCTGCCTTCACATAGGCTCTGTGAAGCACCCCCTCCCCATCGCCTCGTGTCTATCTGCACATCACTGCACTTCCGCACTTGCAGGTCTTTAAGGGCAAATGTTATGTCTTAGCTAATTTTAGCCTCTGCAGTACCAAGCATATTATGTATTAGAATGAATGAATGATGAATGAATGGTGTCACAGAGCTATGATTCTAACCCAAGTCTGTTTAAATCCAAAATCTGTGCATCCTATTACCCTACATTTGGGCGAATCACGAGGTCAGGAGATCGAGACCATCCTGGCTAACACGGTGAAACCCCGTCTCTACTAAAAAATACAAAAAAAACTAGCCGGGCGACATGGTGGGCGCCTGTAGTCCCAGCTACTCGGGAGGCTGAGGCAGGAGAATGGTGTAAACCCGGGAGGCGGAGCTTGCAGTGAGCTGAGATCCGGCCACTGCACTGCAGCCCGGGGGACAGAGCCAGACTCGGTCTAAAAAAAAAAAAAAAAAAAAAAATTTGTTGTCATTTAATACATTGGAATTCTATGCTCTACCTTTGCAACAGAGAAAATGATCACGTACGATCGCGTATGCTCAGGGCGACGGTTCTGAAGCCAGTTACCGAATACACCAGGCCCCTTCTTGTTTCACATTTTTGTGTACGTTGCTCTCTCAGCCTGAAATATTCACTCCCTGTGCTGCGCCTGCTGACGTCCCAGTCATTCTTCAGCATTCAGCGAAAATATCATGACCTCAAAGTCGTCCCTGCCCTCCAGCCCCCTCTGTTCCTATAGAATTGGTGAACAGTGCAACTGTAGTCCTAATTGTTCGGGAGCGTGCTTGTTCAAATGTCTGTCTCCCCACCGGACTAAAAGCTCTTGGCAGTCTTGTGAAGCTCTGAGGTTACTCAAAGCACAATGAGGTCACTCAACAGGTTTCTGTTTCCGAGTGATTATATTCCATAGATTGTGTTAAGTATATTTTATACTATTCTAATTCTTTGAAAAATAGGTTAGATTATCCCATTCTGTGGCCCTGCTAACCAACTAAGAATTTACACTGCTTTGATTGATCGCTGTTTTTTTATTTTAAGCAGTTTTTACTGTTTGGTCAGGGATTCTTTCACTTCTCAGTGAAATCCCCAAGAACTTACTATAAAGGAACCTCTGAAAATTTTTTCACTATCCACTACCTACCTACCTGCCTGTCACCAGTTGTAATTGGATTGGGCAAAGCTGGGAAAACAGTTTTTGTTCTCCACAACAGGATTCCTCCAATCCTTTTGCCGTGGTTAATTTTATACAGCTCCAAAAGCATGCCATTGAGGCCAGATCTGGGAAGAAGCAGTGCACACTTCCCTGCGAGTCTTTGATGTGAAGTTTTGGCTCCAATCCATCTCTTCCCTGGCGAGAGCCACAGCTGGTCACCATGTGCAAAGGCAGAGGTGGGGAGGGAGCCGGCGTTCCCCGAGCCAAATGTGGGCTCCGCAGCTGAAGTGGAAAATCCACATCCTTAGTCTGATAAGTGTACAGTGAGGTCATAACCACAGTCAGTCAGTCCTGGGTAAAATCTGACTCTCTAGGACTCGAATCCTGCTTGGTCACCTATTAGCAGTGATCTTCAGCAAAGTCCTCGAGTTGCCGCAACTGGGATCCCTCTCATCTATAAAACGGACTCAATTTTCTCTACTTCAAGTGATGCTATGAGGATACACGACGGAATCACAGGGAAAGTCCCTATAACACCTAAATCCTGGTAGAAACTTGATTAATGTGAGTGCCATGTCCGTTCTTTGCCCTTTCAATTGGAACTGTGGGGGGAAAAATGCAATCAACAAAAGCCTCTTCTTCCCTCAGGATGTCCTGTAAGTCACTTCAGTCTTGGCGAGCTGCACCTGCGCCCTTCACATCTGAAAGCAGTAATGTCAAGTCCCCTTCCTTCCTCTTCAGGTTTTTGCCATGACAGAGAGAACCTACAGAAGCCTAGAAAGTCTCACTCCAGGCCGGGTGCAGTGGCTCACACCTGCAATCCCAACACTTTGGGAGGCTGAGGTGAGCAGATCATTTGAAGTCAGGAGTTCAAGACCAGCCTGGCCAACATGGTGAAACTCCATCTCTACTAAAAATACAAAAATTAGCCGGGCGTCGTGGTTGGTGTCTGTAATCTCAGCTAGTTGGGAGGCTGAGGCAGGAGAATTGCTTGAGCCCAGGAGGCGGAGGTTGCAGTAAGCAGAGATTGCACCATTGCACTCCAGCTTGGGTGACAGAGCGAGACTCCGTCTCAGGAGAGAAAAAAAAAGAAAGTCTCACTCAAAGAGCCCGTGGATGCAACCTTCCCCGCTACTTCATTCCACTCATGAAAACCAGCATGATCAGGGCAGTCATGAGTTATGGGACCTCGTACAATGCCACGTTTTGTTACGACCGTAATGTCAAATGAATTCCTCCAACCTTTTTACCAAGAGACTTTAGGAGTCTAAAGTTTCCGAAAGACAAGCTGTCATGAGCAATAGTTAGAAATAACCATGTCGACGCATGTTTGCGTCTTTCCAAAATGCCAGGCTTTTACTGATACTATTTTAATCACAAAAGCCACAGGCTACGTGGAGTTCCCAAGGAGGCATTTTCCTCAGTAGGCCCCGCTTACTCGGGAGCCAGAGCCGTGGGCACACAGGCTCAAGCCACTCCACAGGTCAGTCAATATTGCAAACTATACATCATAGTATACTTAATCAATATATAAATGTTATAGGTTAAACATTCCAAAACAAAGTAACACTTAACATCAAGAGGAAAAAGAAATAAGAGAAAGAATTCATGAAGCAGTCCAGGGGGGGTGAGGAAGACCACAAGAGTCCTGGCCTGGGCCTCGTGGTCCATTGGTCTTGCAAGGAAGAGTCTCTGAAGTGGCAGCGTCTCCCGAGGTAAATGCCCGTCGTGCTCTCATCATGGGGGACTGCAAGATGGCGTCAGTGAGGATGGCCGTTCCAGGCCACTGAAGGCCTGACCCTAATGGCCACAGAGTCCTCTGGTAAGGACTGCTGGAGGAAGAGTGTGCTTGCTCATGTCCTTATGTGATTGGATGCAGTCTTTTTTTTTTATTTATTAAACACATCATCTTATCCTTGTTGGCAAAATGCCCTGTGAAAAAAATGAAATGGAGTCTTTTCTAAGATGGAGTTAGTTATGTCAAAGGTGCTGTATACATAAGCCCTCTGACACCCCAGCATCGAGTGCCAGGTAGGTCGGTCTTCACTCTTTGACCTACCCAGTCTAGGAAGCGCACCAGCCTTCCAAGGAAAAAGCCGGGCTCTAACCCCTGTGCCCTGTGCTGCTAGCGCTCTGCCTGCCTGATTATCTGGATGGAAGGAGGGGTCAGGAGCAGCCAGGGTTCCACAAGAGAGCAAAGGGAGGGGGCCATTTCCGAGGGAGAGGAGGGGCTTCTCCCTCCCCCTCCCCACCTCTCAACAATAGGATTGTCTGCCCGGCAGCTGCTGTAGAAGTTTTGGAAATACAGGTCCTTAGTAAACCCTCGAGGTCTCAGGAGAGAGTAAAATCCAGGCCTTTCAACACAGGATACTCAAGTTAATCTGGAGGTCTAATCCACTTAGAGCGTTGCTTTTAACTCCCATTTGAAGTGACAGAGAGGCCAGCACTAAGACGGATAAGTCCTTCCTTCTCAGTAGGGGCTCAGCCACACCAGCACCCTACGGGGAACCTTTCCGAGGCTTGTCCAGTTACATTACATGACATGTTGTGATTTATATTTTAGCCCCGAGGACAAAGCCCAAGAACTGTGTCTCTGTGAGGTAGGGCCCTCTGGCTTTCCTTTCATCACTGGAAACCAGGGGCACCTCAGAGGCCCCAGGCTGAACAGAAAAAAATGCTATTGGGGCACTCTGGATCCTTCTTTATGGATGCGGGGAGCCAAAGCCTCTGGGCTGACGTGGACCACATTGTCAGAAAAATAATGACCACACTCTAAAAACAAATAGATGACTCCAGGGCTATGGGTTTCTGGCAGATGTTCATTCGAATGCAGACAGCAAACAGTGCTCTCCCCGCAGCTCCTCCAGACAGGTCCATCCTGAGTGCCCTCTGTGGACGGCCAGGCAGGCACAGCCAAAAAACAAGCTGATGAATAAATAAAACAAAAACAAACCGACAGAGTTATTATTGTCAAAGACATAATAGAACATGGACAACGGAGACATTAACTCATAGGAAAGAGAAATAGATATTTAAGTCATTTCCTCTTCTGTCCCACCTGACTTTTAAATTGATCTTCAGTTTATTTTTAAGAACTTGAGTGATTCTAAGAAAACAAAATATTTCAGATACTTTAAGTCACTGTACTATAGTACCTGCCTTCCCTTCTAAGGATATAAGAGTTGGAGATGACACTCCTTTTTCCAATTTCCCTTTTATTTGTAAAACTAAAAGGATGCTGCACATATTTACATGTGTGCGCATGCAAGTGTTGAGGGGAGGCGGTGGGTGTGTGCATGTGTGCCTGTTGTATCCTTCCTCCCACCATGACCTCTGTCAACTGGTGACCTTCTTCTGGCCCTTGAGATGATGCAGAAAGTGCAATTTGTAATCACAACGTCTGAGGTGGGTTTACGATGCAATCATATCTTGCTTTCCCCAAAGCCTGCACCTATCCACACTGCTGGGAGATTCTGCATGTGCCTGGGACCTATCTAGATCCCAGTTTCCTCATCCACACCACAAACCAATCGGAGTGGATGACATTGAAAGTCACTCTCCTATTAAATCCTATGAGGCTGGAAAAGTTCAGTTTTACCCAAAGGATGTGCTAAGGGCTCATTTTCTTTTCCAAAGGACTGGCAGGCAGAATGCCTTATGCAGGAAGACCTCTGGATAGATTGTATTTCAGGATCAAGAGTCCCCATCCCAGCCCTCATGCTGACAGATGACCCAACCTGCCAAAACTCCATTCACACTTCTCTTTTTACGAGCATGTGGATAACAGTCATCTTAGAAGGAAGTTGCTGAAAATCATTTTAGACTCAGTAGGATAAGAAGTCAGAACAATTAAAAATTAAAAATGGCAGTTTGCTTATTAAAATGTGAGATCCCGGGCTCTTTGCAGCCCTAGACCGTTCCTGCACATCTCAGTTCCCCTTGGCGTGGGCCCTGGATTTAAAGGATTCCGGAGATGTTTATGACTTGAATTGAGGCCACTACCAAGTCAAGGGTGAGAAACAGTCATCAGCAAATATTATGGCACCAAACTCGAGAATGGCTGGTGCCCTTTCATAAGAGTTCATTGCTCTTTGGGGGGGATTAAAGCATTTCATATAAATCCTGTTTATGTCTTCCCAAGAATGTGTTTAAAGTATTCAGACACAAGTAAATGTGCCTGGCCTCCTAATGTCACCGCAGAAGATAAAAGAAACGTTTCTCTTTTGAAGTGAGTAGGTAGCAGCTCCATTTGTTCTTCTAAGTTTCCCTGGAAAGGGTCGACCGAGTTGAAGGTGTTGGAATGGGGAAGCAGAAACCAGAGAAGCCAAAACCATCACCCCCACATCCCCTCAAGGGCCTCTCTGTTTCTCAGCTGTGGACCTGATACCCTCGCTGAGTGGGTTCGTACCTTGCTACTCTGAGCTGGCAAAGCGCAGACACCCCGTCTACATCCTCATAGGTCCAGAGCTGCCTTGGAGATCTGAACCCAACAGGACCATCTCAGAGTCCACAGCCAGCCTGAGTCAACGCCGGACTCTGTACTGTGAAGGGTATGAGCTCTACCGGGATCTTGGTCAGGCAAGGATTCTTGGAGAGAACCCAGGCTTCTCAGAGACGCTGGACTCATTCAGAAACCTACAGGGCAGTAAACCTCACTCTCCAGAACTTCCAAGGCATCGTCCCCTTCCACACACCCTCCCCATGCTGGAAGTTTCAAATCCTTGGTACTGGGAACTCATTAATTTATATTTGCATCAAGCTTACATAATGACTATGGGCTGTTTAAGAATCATCTGGATAGGAAAACTAGAGGAGAAGTGATCATTTCAGCTCCCAAAGTGGAGATGGAGAACAGAATCGCGGAGGGGCAGACTGAATGTGCCAGCAACAGGTGCCACTGACTTTCCAACTCTGCCCCCTGGACTGGTCATCCTGGGACACCCTGGAGCCCAAGGCCCTCTAAGGACTGTGTTCATTCAGCTCACTGGAGATCAGCACTGAGGGTCAAGAAAGGCCACAAGACCTAACCTCAGGGCAATGAGAAGGACTCTCCCTGGCAGGATGAAAGTGTGGTCCTGCACCTGCTCCCCATCTCCTTAGAAGCCCTCAGCCCTGTGTGCTCTGCCCCCTCTGCATCCAGTCTGGTGAGGTACCCCAGGACACCTCGAGTGAGAGCAGCAGCCTTCGTTCAATGCACACAGCCCCAATCCAGCAAAACAGCTGCTTGTTCATTTCCCTGACTCAGCTAAAATAAAATTGTTTATTCATATTTGATGCTCTTTTCCCCTGTGATCTTAAAAAACAAATGGTATCCTTCACCTGTGGCCTACTGATACACGTTTCTAGTTCCCAGGTTTTCTTGGAAACACAATGACCTGGTTTATGTTTCAAGAGCGAACAACCAATTCTCAATACCTGTGAGTTTTGGCCTACCTGTTCTGCTCGTCATTCAAGAAATTATCATTGGACTTGCATAAGCCATCTTCATTTGAACTCTTTAGCCACGGATACAATTCTCATTTGTATTCTCTAGGAAGAATGGTTTTCCATGAAAATCTTGTGTCTTCTGCATAAATATAAGACTAGAATAAAAGAAATAGGCTTTTCCCCCATTATTAAAAGCAACTGACTAAAGCACTTGCCCATCCTGATCACAGGTACAAGTCATGCTCTCACCAGTAAGCAGTGAAGTTGGTTCTATGCTGTGGCTCTTCCAATATTTGGGAGGAATCACCATTTAAACTCCTCTCACTGTATTCAGAACTCGCTCTTCTTCCTTTGGTTTCTGTGGTTCCAAGTCATCTTCCTTACAGCTTCATAAAGACTGAGTATGAACGTGATCACTCAGATTCTGGGCCTCAGTTCCATCACTCTTTAGAATGAATTGCCTAATGAGCTCCAAATCACTTTGACGTTATTACTATTTATTGACAGAGAAAATGTCTTTCTGGAGCTATTTAGAGATTACGTACACATGATACATGTTGAACTAGAACGTCCTGGGATGTACATGGAACATGTTGCACTTCTTTGAAAACTCAGCCTGGGAACATGACATGAATCAGTGTTTGTAGCAAGAAGTAGTTTCATTAGAAATTATCGGAAATAAAAGAATATCTGGAATTATGATTGGAGTTTACTACTTCATGACTGCTATGGTCTCAATGTTTGTGTTCCACCATTCATATGTTGAAACCCAGATCCCACTGTGATGATATTAAGAGGTGGGGTTGTTGGGAGGTGATTAGGCCAGGAACTTGAAGCCTCATGAATGGGATTACAGTAGTCCCCCCATTAGGGTTTCAGTTACCCATGGTCAACCACAGTCCAAAAATATTGAAAGAAAAATTACAGAAATAAACAATTCCTAAGTTTTCAATCGAGCACCTTTCTGAGTGCATGATGAAATCTCACACCATCCCTCCAGACATGAATCCTCCCTCTGTCTACTGTGTCTACACTGTAGGCAATTCCAGACCATGGGTCACTAAGTAGCAGTCTCCATTATCAGACTGACTGTCACAGTACTGCAGTGCTTCTGTTCAGATCACCTTTATTTTACTTGATCATGGCTCCAAAGCCCAAGAGCAATGATGCCGGCAATTCAGACAAGCCAAAGCGAAGCCATCAAGTGCTTCCTTCAAATGAAGAGGTAAAAGTTCTCGACTTAAGGAAAGATTAAAAATCCGTATGTAGAGGTTGCTAAATTCTATGGTAAGAACGATCCTTCTGCCCAGGAAATTGTGAAGAAGGAAAAAGAAATTCATGCTGGTTTTGCTGCCACACTAGAAGCTGCAAAAGTGACCGAAGTGTGTGATAAGTGCTTAGTGACGAGGAAAAAGGCATTACATGTGTGGGTGGAAGACGTGAACAGAAACGTGTTCCAACTGACGGCAACGTGTTGCACCAGAAAGCATGCGGGCTACACAAAGACTTCAGCAAGGGATCCCTGAAATGAGTAACATTGAGCCATTTACTCCAAGTTCAGGACAGTTACACAGATTCAGGGATGCAGAAGGTCAATAGTAGCCAACGCTACATCTCAAGGCCTCACTTTCTCTCATCCCACAGTCATTCTATCACCTCACATCATCACAAGGAGAAAGGTGTGTACAGTATGGTAAGATATTTTGAGAGAGAGAGAGACCACATTCACATAACTTTTGTTATACTGTAACAATTATGTTGTTATAATTGTTATATTTTATTATTAGTTATAGTTAATCTTTGGCTGTGTCTAACTTATAAATTAAGCTTTACCATCGGTATATGTACATAGGGAAAAACTGTGTGTGTATAGGCTTTGGTACTATCTGAGGTTTAAGGCATCCACCGGGGGTGTTGGACCGTAACCCCCATGGATAAGGAAGGGCTGCTGCAGTGGCCCTTATGAAAGAGGCCTGAGAGAGTAGCCTTGCCCCTTCTACCACATGAGGACACAGAGAGAAGGCACCATCTATGAACCAGAAAGCCAGGCCTCACCAGACACTCGATTTGTTTGAACCTTAATCTTGGACTTCTCAGCCTCTAGAACTGTGAGAAATAAATTTCTGTCATTTATAAGCTATCCATTTCATGGTATTTTGTTATAGCAGCCAAAATAGACTAAGACAATGTCCTACTTTATGGAAAAAGATAAAAATGATTGACCTGAAGGAAATTTGGGAATATGTTTCCACTGATTTGCTGAAGTCAAATATCTCAGCCACCACCTCCTTTGGCTTATATTCAGGGACATACAGTAGGTGCTTACAATATCTTCTCTTACTCTACATATCTTGCCCCTCCACCTTCTTCTAGAAAAATATAAGACAACTGACGTGGATAGCGTTTTTTCTTACCAGGACATTGCTAGACAGACCTGGGGATTCAACGCAGCAGTTCTTCCCTGATCAAGCACCAGTTTGCCTCATAGTGTCTCCAAGACACCAAAGAACAAGGTAGGAAAAGATGTCCAGGAAGTTCCCATTCATCATATTGTAGAAATAAAAGTAAACTTAGAATGAAAACTGGCTGTGAAGGTCTGAATGTGTGTTACTGGGAAGGTCACCAGTAAGGATCAATTCACTGTAAGTCAACTCAAGAACAACCCTGTGAAGTGGGTTCATGTCTCCAATTACTCTAGAGAAAGCCAGCTGCCTGCCGGCGTGAAGCTCTGCAGGCAGAGAGGTGGCCTTGGTGGAGTGTGCGTTAACCGTCCACTCCTCCTGCCCACATTCCAGCTGACTCCAAGGCCAAGGGAGGGGGAGAAAACGGATCTAATTCTCCACGAGGGTGTGGACCATGGAAACGCCCTTCCACTTCTCCTCGGGAGGCCCAGAATGGTGACCAAGGGTGGGAGGGGAAGCTTGCCAGGGCCCGTCTTATGTCTTATTTTGGATCTGTTCTTTAAGTGCCTAAGTCAGACGGAAAAGAAGCTTGGTCAAGAGCCTTCAGGGACAGGGTACAGGGAATGTTTGCTCACCAAATCGAGTCACCTTGCAGACTGGCAGGAGAGACCCATCCAGTGCAAGGGCAGCCAGCCACATGGCTCATGATGATTTGTCAGGTCAAAACAGTGGAGCAGAAGTAACTGAACAAAAGACTGTTCAGTGGAACAATGACCTGCTCACTTGAATGGTATGAGAGTTAAATAAGACAAGGCAGGAGTTCCCACTCTTTTCAAGCTTGAAGATTCCACTTAAACAACAAATATGCTTGTACCCTCTCCATGGTGGGAGTTCTACCTCTAGGGTGCACTGACTGAAGATGTATAGGATGACGCTAACAACAAAAAGTCATTATGAACTCAGTAGATGTTCATTTAATTTGTATTTATCAATTACAACAGTGCCTATATATATTTGAAGTTCAATATGAGAACTATCATTTGTGAAGTCTCCAAATAAGGGATGTGTACATAAGGATTCATCCCTAGGGGCCACTGCTCATGTGTGGGGCAGTCAGGACTCCACAGAGTTCACAGAATCGAATGTGGTAGTCAAACTTCCTTTAGCCTATATAAATATATATATATACACACATATATATATATATATATATAAGAGAGAGAGAGAGAGAGAGAGAGGTGTGTGTGTGTGCGCGCTCGTGTGTATTAGGTAAGAACTGATTTGCCCTGATTAAAGGGAGTACGGGGAGGTGAAACCCCAAAGCACCTTCCCCCATCCACCCCTGTATTGTCTTCAGAACCCACTTGGGCACTGCCTGTGGCTCCCAGCCCCACTGGGACAGGTTGCTATTTGCAGAAGCTTTGTGCATAGGATTTGGTACTATCTGAGGTTTCAGGGATCCACTGGGGGTGTTGGAACATAACCCCCATGGATAAGGAGGGACTATTGCAATGCCCTTATGGAAGAGGCCTGAGAGAGTGGCCTTGCCCTTTCTTGAGGACACAGAGAAATGGCACCATCTATGACCCAGAAAGCTAGGCCTCACCAGACACCCGATCTGGCCCATCAGTCCCTCTGCCTTCACCATTGAAGGGAAATCCTGCTCTGACCCTGGCACATTCGGGGTGCTTGTATAAAGAGCTGCCACCCACGTGACAGATGAATACAGGAACTTCCACTGTGGAAACACCTTAGATTTTAGAGAATGCTCTGAGTGCTTGTTCCTTCATAGATGAATATCTGTGCCTTTGAAGATTAAGGTGAGACAGCAACACTCATTTTTTTCTAATACAAAAGCATATTCCTAATATATTTTCAACCCTAAGTATTCCATTAGGAATTGGACTCTGGCCAGGTTAGGTAACCAAGGTGTTAATTACCATGACTCCTCTTGCAAGAATGCACATTAATAGTAGGGGAAGACTAGAAGACCGTAATGGAACCAAAACCAGGTTGTCATATTACAAGGGACATAATCACAGATTTAGCCAAAGACAGTGCAATAATGAGGCAAAACTGAGTTTACTCAGTAATGAATAAATTAGGATCCAATTCAATACCAAGAATGTAATCATGACTTGCAGCTAGCCGCCTGCCACAGCAAGAACCTGGGGTTATGGTGTTCTTAATGATGGGGTGTGAAGGGGGTGAGTTGACTACACCCGGATTCAGATATTTCTTGGCTATCTAATTTGCACTGCAATGAGGTAAATCTAAATATCTGTTTTAATAAATGGAGGCCAACTCTCCTGATACAAATGCCCTGAATGAAACAGGCTTAGAGCAGGCTTCCCCTCGTAAGGTGAAAGCAGTAGAGCTGGTGGACCCAGAATTAGTGAGCCTTCTGCAAATATGCACTTGTCCAAGCATGGCTGGGGCTGCGGGAGGGAGGCCTGCTAAGGTTCCTGTGCAAGAAGGACCAAGGAGCATCTCATTAAAGACCAAGGGCTGGTCCCAGCCCCCAAGTCTAAAAACACTTAGCTGCTAGGGTCAAGGTGGGTCCTTGCCCTTCTCCACCTTGCAGAGAGCAGGGAAAAACACATCTTCACTTGAGGACTAGGACTGGAGCTGGGGACAAGAACTCCCTGAGTGTCCCAGGATGTTGCCCCACCCCCGTTTGGACCCAACCTGGAGTCCTCAGGCAGAGGTGCATCAGAGCATGGGTTAACAAGGAGCTTTGGCACCAGGATTTACACAGCACTGTCATCTGCCTAATAGCAGAGGGTATCAGTGAGGAGAGGAGAGAAAGACAACTTCCCCCAGCCCAGTGGTGCAAGGACCACTAAAGTGGAAGGGAAGGACAGCCCTGCAGAGAGGACGGCTGGCTGATTCGAGTCCTCAGAGCACGTGGAGCAAACTGCAAACTGCACGGATTCGCCTCTGGGGGCAGCCTGAGGCTGAATCGGATCTGATCTGTGACTGATCTGAAAGCCGCAGAGGGGAGGAACCATTGAGATGATGTGGAGAAAGCTGCATGCTCCTAGATGCTGGTAAGAGGACCCCAGGTAAGGAGATGCCAGTCTAGGTTGAGATCCTCTGGGCTGGCCTGGACTAGTGGCTACGTCGGAAGAAGCAATCCACTCTGTGTAACAAGGAAAAGAATTGGAAAAAAGAGAAAGGCAAGCAGGATGGCCAATGCTGTCAGCTAACTTCTCCTCTTGGCTGGTACCCCAATTCTAAGAAAATCTATTGTAAATTTCTCCATGGCCTCTAAAGATTTTGAATTATATTTTCAACAATGATAGTAGCTAACAGTCATGATACACTTACTAGGTCAGGCCCTGTACTAAATGCTTCATATATTTATCCTAGTAACAGCTTAGGAGGGAACTCCTAACTTGTGTGATTATTTCTATTTTACAGATGAGGAAAGTGAGGCTTGGAGAGGTCATGTAACCTCCTCAAGGTCATGTAGCCTCCTCAAGGTCATGTAACCACCTCAAGATCATGTAACCTCCTCGAGGTCATGTAACCTCCTCGAGATCATGTAACCTCCTCAAGATCATGTAACCTCCTCGAGGTCATGTAACCTCCTCCAGATCATGTAACCACCTCAAGGTCATGTAACTTCCTCAGGGTCATGAAGCTCAGGAGATGCCAAGCAGACTTTGACTGCAGATTCTTTAATCACTAGGCCCTTCTTCACTAGATCACTCCAGTAATGATATCATCCTTGTTCAGATTTGGACACTGGGCACCAGGCTGTGAACAACAGATAATATCACCTAAACTTCTGAATCCAGCCCTAAGCCTTCTGGAAGTGAGACGCAATTAGCAAACCAAAAGGAGCTGAGGCATCTGGGAAACGAATTTGGAAGATATGACAAGGCAACGTCTGTGAAACAGAAATTACAATTCTTTAGACTCTCCTATGGGAGGATCTAACCATCATGGCAGCACGAAGAGAGAGGCTCACCTGATGATACAGAGCCACAAGAAAATTAATCAGAATAAGGACAATTTTTCCTAAAAGGGAAACCTTTTAGGTTTCTGGCCACTTTTGCCAACGTCAGGTTATGGAAAGCTCATTAGCTGATTCACTTAGGATGGAACCAGACAAAATGTTCACAAACACCCGGGAGCAATCCTGTCACATCGGACAAAATGACCTAATTGATCTTCTCATCTCTGATTGTAATGACTCTCTTCATTTTTCCACACAAAACTCCCCCATCAGTTCATCATCATTTCCTCTCTTTTGAATTCATAAAAGTATGAAGCTAGAATATTATGATTCCCCCCAAAATTAAAATACTGCTCTGTCATCCAGGCTGGAGTGCAATGGCACCATTTCAGCTCACTGAAACTTCCGCCTCCTGGGTTCAAGTGATTCTCCCCGCTCAGCCTCTCTAGTAGCTGGGATTACAGGTGCGCACCACCACGCCAGGCTAATTTTTGTATTTTTGTAGAGATGGGTTTTCACCATGTTGGCCAAGGCCAGTCGTGAACTCCTGACCTCAGGTGATCCACCCACCTTGGCCTCCCAAAGTGCTGGGATTACAGGCATGAGCCATAGTGCCCAGCCAAGAAGTAATTTTCGAAATTCAAGTGCATGTAAAAACAATTTCATGGACCTATTCTTAATGGTGTAGCATAGTGAAATATAAAATGCCTTATGGAGAACGATCGTCCTGCTAAGATGCCTACCTGTCATTTATAAAAATCCAGGGCAACAAAGTGAAACAAAGACCTTCCTCTTCCTGTTGCCACAGATAGCATGGAAATAGCTTGGAGGTGGCAGTCCCATGGTAATAAGCCAATAATACCGCCAGCTATTTAGTACTTACCACGTGCCATCCAGGCCTCATAGCAACCTGTGAGGCAGGTGTTATTGAACTGGAAACAGACAGGACAAGGTTCAGAGGTCTCAGAGCTGGGCCGGGGGGCAGGATCAGGGCCTTGGTCTGGCTCCAGAGCCAAGAGCTCGAGCTTCACACCACAGCCTCCCATCCAGGGCAGCGGGTTCTGGGACGGCCACACAAAGAGTGAGGTCTGCATGTTTCCTGGGGCTGCCATAAGAAGTTACCATACACTAGATGGCTTAAAACGACCCCAAGGTATTCTCCGCCCGTCCTGCAGGACAGAAGTCCAAAGCCAACGTGTGGCAGGCTGCTTCCTTCTGGGGCTCCGAGGGAGTCTGCTCCTGCTTGCAGTGGCTTCTGGCATCTTTGGCAGTCCTTGAGAAAGCCTGGCTTCTGGTCGCCTCACTCTAGTCTCCACCTCTGTCTCCACGCGGCCTTCTCTCTCTGCGTTGATGTCTTCTCCCCTCCCTTTTCTCTCATAAGGACACCATAGAAGTCGCCCTAAATCTACAATCATCTTGTTCCAAGATCCTGAACTTCATTACACCTGCAAAGACCCTACTTCCAGGTAAGGTCCCCGGTCCCAGGGGTTAGGAGGCAGATATATTTCTTTATGGGGCACTATTGAGCCATGACAGGCTCCCTCCCTACTGAGAAGTTCAGTAACGTGTCCAGAGCCGTACGAGGCTTCCAGGTGGGGTTTCAGCAGGATTCACACTGGCTTTTACCAACAAGTGTGTTCCCCCTTGTCTCCTCTCTCTCAGACTACAGCCTCAGTGGTACTGCGAGGTGAAGTCAGCTGGACTTCCTGGGTGGAGTGGGGACTTGGAAAACTTTTCTGTCTTCCAAGAGGATTGTAAAATGCACCAATCAGCACTCTGTAGCTAGCAAGGGGGTTGTAAAATGCACCAATCAGCGGTCTGTAGCTAGCAGGAGGATTATAAAATGCACCAATCAGCACTCTGTAAAACGCACCAATCAGTGCTCTGTGAAATGCACCAATCAGCAGGATCCTAAAAGTAGCCAATCGCAGGGAGGATTGAAAAAAGGGCACTCTGATAGGACAGAAATGGAACATGGGCGGGGACAAATAAGGGAATAAAAGCTGGCCACCCCCAACCAGCAGCAGCAACCTGCTGGGGTATCCTTCCCGGCTGTAGAAGCTTTGTTCTTTTGGTACTGCTCTGGGTCAGTGCCATCTTTTTTTGTGTGTGTTTTGTTTTTTTTTTTTGAGATGGAGTCTGGCTCTGTCACCAGGCTGGAGTGCTGTGGTGCGATCTCGGCTCACTGCAACCTCCGCCTCCCGGGTTCAGGTCGTTCTCCTGCCTCAGCCTCCCGAGTAGCTGGGACTACAGGCGCCCACCACCACACCCGGCTAATATCTTGTATTTTTTGTATTTTTGGTAGAGACAGGGTTTCACTGTGTTAGCCAGGATAGTCTGGATCTCCTGACATCATGATCGGCCGGCCTCGGCCTCCCAAAGTGCCGGGATTACAGGCGTGAGCCACCGAGGCTGGCTGGTCAGTGCCATCTTTAAGAGCTATAATACTCAAGGAGAAGCAGTTTCATTCTTGAAGTCAGCAAGACCACAACTTACCAGCAGGAACCAACTCCCCATGCAGTACCACAACTCAGGCCACAGGAGAAACAGCACGGTGCACTAGCCTGCTGAGGCTATTGTAACAGCACCACAGCCTGCGCACCTTAAACAACAGAAAAGTACTTCTCAATTCTGGAAGCTGAGGTTTGAGATCAAGGCGTTGGCAGGACTGGTTTCTCCCCAGGCCTCTGTCCTTGGCTTGCAGATGGCCGTCTCCTCCGTGTGTCCTGCCACGGTCTTTCCTCTGTGTGTGTCTCTGTCTAGTAAGGTCACCAATCCTATCAGACTAGGGCCCACCCATGGACCTCTTTTTAATTTGATTAGCTCTTCAAAGGCCCTGTCTCCAAAACAGCCACATTCTGAGGTATTGGGGGCTAGAACTTTCTCACATGAATGGAGGGTCAGAGGCACCATGCGGCTCACAACAAGCAGGGGAAGACTTGGAACCAGGAGCGAGCAAGGCATCGGGAAAGGGAATCCAGACAGCGTCCCTCAGAGGGAGTGGTGGGTTGACTTGTGGAGCGGAGTTATCACAAGGAGGAACCACTTTCTCCCACAGAAAGCATGGCAGACACAGCGTGTTCCAACAACTCCTTTTGAGGGAAACCATAGGGCCACTCTCCTGCCATTGCAAATCCCCATACAGTGTGACATAGGCCCACGCAGACTCGCAGGGAGTGCAGCTCCCCTGAGAAAGGATCCTTTGCAGAATCAAGAGGAAATATTCCAGCTCTTCTGTGGTAAGATGAATCAGAAGTCAGTTATTTCCCTTGCCTTGTCCACACCTACAGAAACTAAATTAATTTTGATGCATTTCTTCCAGGGGTTCCTGTCTTCTGTGAACATGAGTGTAATTAAGGCTTCACATTGCATAGTTCTTTGCTGCTGACCACTCATTGTCGTCTGCATCGCCTCCCTTTGTTGATATTCAGAACCACACTGAGATCCTGGTGTTACTTCTCTTATCCAGACTTTACAAATGGATCAGCTGGGAGAAATTACTCATTCAGTTGTTCACCCAGTAAGTGGGACATGTGAGATTTGAACCCAGGGCTTCTAACTTTCTCCCACATGGCACAGGCTTGCACAAGGCATGTGGGCCGAAAGCTAGAAACCTCTGAAACGTGTGTCCCCGACCTCACCTCCCCTTGCTCTCCCTGGGCGGTCCCACTCAGAGGCCAGTCCATGTCTGGTTCTAGGAGGCAGCCTCAGCCCACAAGCAGACAGCCATAACCCTGATCCCACAGTCTTGATGGGTGTGGATGGAGACAGGGTTGGCAACCTTGGGTTAAAGTGGCAAGGGTGAGTCATCAGTGCATGTGTCCCTGAGAACACCCATTCTCAGCTGCCCCCATCCCCAGTCCCCATCTGGCCTGTAGTAACGTCATCCACAAGACACAACTCTGCCCATGTTCTCTCTCTTGTACTTCTATCGGCCCTGAGCCCATCTGAGGCTGTGTTCTCTGTCCAGGCCCCAGAGGCCTTGCTTCAATGCCAGTCTCGGCACCTAAGGAAAAGCCTCTTGCCAGTCTCCTCTTGCTCCCCATCTGCCCCTCACAGCTGAAGCCCATCAGGCCTCCAAGCCCATCGGAGGCTGCACAGACAGCGCTGCATTCAGAGCTCTGCTCCAGTGTCCCGTCTTCAGAGGGGACCCGGGAGCAGCCCAGCTGGCATTCCTCCCCGCACTTCCTCTCTGGCCCCTCTGCTCACCCACAAAGCCACTCTAATTCTAGGACCTTCTTACAGCACTAATCACTGCAGGAATTATTTGATTCAGGTTCTCTCTGGGTTTGCTAGCATCTGGAGCTCCAGTGTGACAGCAGGCCTGGCCCACACATCAGTGTGAAGAAGTGCATGTGTGAATGAGTCCACAGCACTAGCCCTCTGGACGCTGGCACAGCCTGGGCCCCGGTCACAGTCTCATTTCGTAGAGAAACTCGCTATCAGCCTGTTGGGAGCCTGCTTGTGAGTCTCAGTATGGTCCCAATAAGGATGGATGGAAATGGACCTCTGTGCCATTGAGACTCTTGTCATCAGGCCCTTTGCTTCGAGTCTGATCGTCGGGATTGTTTTCTTTCCTACAGCCAGCTCCTGGTAGTGCGAGGAAGGCAGATCCTGACACAGGACAAAGCAGGCATCAGCAACTTTTGTGGCCATTGGAATTCCCCTTCTTTCTTCCCCCCTCCTATTCTTCCTCTCATCATCTCTCCACCTTCTCCCACTGGACAATGCAACTTATACATCCAGACTTGTTTAATTTGCACCAAGTAAATAGAGAGGTTCTATTAGCCAAACTGCGCATTTGTGAAACATCCAGAATCTCTTTCCCCATGAGATGTCCCTGAGCCAGGATGAGCTGGGCTTTAAGGCTGGCCAAGTGGGGCCATTAACTCTGGTGTTGCAGTGACAACCCACCCCTCTCCTAGAGGAGGATAAAGGGAAGAGGATGGGGAGGGGGGAAGGAAGGGAGGGTGGGCATCCGGGTGATGACTTATCAGGGCAAAATTCCCATTTTCTCCCAATGATTGTGGAGTCCATACTTAATCATTGCCCTAGGAGCTTTGCCCAGTATCAAAGCCAAACTCTTTACCTTGGTGGACTTAAATGTTTAAAGTGCATTTCCTCGTAGCTGGGGTTCAGAGAGAACATCAGAGTCCAAGACTTTATCACCCATTATCTTAAGTTTTCTTTTTTGCTGTGTTCTTATTTGGTATGGGGATCAGGGTTATACTGGCTTTGTAGAATGAGTCTAGAAGAATTCCAACTCTTTCCATTTTTTGGAAGAGTTTGAGAAGAATTGGTATCAGTTCTTCAAACATTTGGTAGAACTCAGCAGTGAAGCCGTTTGGTCCTGGGATGTTCTTTGTTGAGAGACTTTTTATTATTGATTCAGCCTTGTTACTGGTTATTGGTCTGTTGAGGTTTTCTACTTATTCTGAGTTCAATCTTGGTAGGTTGTATGTATCCAAGGATTTATCCATTTCTTATTTATTTATTTAAACAGAGTCTCCCTCTGTTGCCCAGGCTGGAGTGCAATGGCGCGATCTTTGCTCACTGCAAGCTCTGCCTCCCAGGTTCACCCCATTCTCCTGCGTCAGCCTCCTGGACACCTGGGACTACAGGCACCCACCACCACGTCCAGCTAATTTTTTTGTAACTTTTTTTATTAGTGACAGGGTTTCACTGTGTTAGCCAGGATGGTCTCGATCTCCTGACCTCGTGATCCACCCGCCTCCGCCTCCCAAAGTGCCGGGATTACAGGCATGAGCCGCCGTGCCTGGCCGAATGTATCCACTTCTAATAGGTTTTCAAATTTACTGGAGTATAGTTGTTTATAACAGTGTCTAGTGATCCTTTGTATTTCCACGGTATCAGTCATGACATCTCCTTTTTCATTCCTGATTTTATTTATTTGAGTCTGAGAAGAAGTTATTTCTAATATATTTAACTATCAGCTGAGGGCTCTGGAGATCCACCAAACATGGTGTCGAGAGAGGGTTATTGGGAGATACTGGTCACCAAAACTTGGCATCACCCCTCGCGCGCGCACACACACACACCCCACAGGCAATCCACTGACCGCAGCTAAGAGTCCCCAAGCACAATCTTAGCCCCTCTCTGTCCTCACTTAGACAAAGTCCTGGTGCTAACATAGTGGAAACGCTTTTACCTCAGGTGTGAAAACACAAGTGGCCACTGTGTCGATTCACTTGATCGGGTATTGCCTTCCGGTAGGCGCCTAAAAGCTTCGATGTGAGAGCCAGCCTGTTCACACCTTGACTCCATCACCGCCAGCTCGGCCACACTGGGTCAACTGCTAAGCTCTCTAGGCCACAGGTGTGGTGATAGTGCCCCACCTGACAGTGAATCACACTAGCCACAGGATTCAATCAGGAAAGAGCTTAGAACAGTGCCCAGGCCACAGTCAACACAGCAAAAATGTGCAACAGCCAGACATTATTCTTAAAAGGCCAGCATGTGTGAGAAGAATCTTATACAGTGTTATATCACAGGTTCTTGATGTCCTATTTTTGAATCTTTTTGATGCCGCTTTATTGAACACTAAGTGCACTAAGAATAAATGATAAACAAGCCAGACTGTGCCCTCAGAAGCTCACATTCTAGAAGCGGGGAGAATAAGTAAGTCAGTGATGTAAATTCTGCAACAAGGGGGAGCTTGGGGCACTTCATTCCTCATAGGCAGTGTCCCTAACTCAGCCTTAGAGGTCCAGAGACAGCTTCCCTATAGGAGCTGAGTCCTACAGGTACGTCCAGAATTTCCACGCGCTTTCTCTCCTATCAAGTGTACGTCCACAATTTCCACGCGCTTTCTCCCCTATCAAGTGTACGTCCACAATTTCCACGCGCTTTCTCTCCTATCAAGTGTACGTCCATAATTTCCACGCGCTTTCTCTCCTATGAAGTGCAGCAGGTTTTGTGTGCAGTGGGATTGTAGTTATAGGTAAAAAGGAAGCTCATAGATTTTCCATGTTCAAGACAGCGTGCTTCTGCCATTTAATGCTCTAATAACTTGAAGGCCAGACTGCTATTAATGTAGAGTCTCAGAGACTGTTGGGTTGTAGTAGAAAGAAATTGGAATGTAAGTCAAGAGACTTGGCCTTCAGTGTTTGCTGTCTACTGTTAAATTTGGTTAACAGTAATATATAAGCTACCTCCTTATATATTTTAAATTCAGCCTAACATTTCTCCGTACATAGTGAACTATAACCTAACTGCGTGTGTAAACAGGCGTAACTTGCTGTTGTAACAAAGAGCCAAGTCTCAGCCAATCACAGAAGCCAGACTTCAATCATTCACAGGTGGCCAACTATTTAAACCATATTCAAATAAGGCAAACACCAAGCTGTAACCAATCCAGCTGTTTCTGTACCCCACTTCCATTTTCTGCACATCACTTTCCTCTTTCTGTCCATAAATCATTTCCAACCACACAGCGCTGCCAGAGTCTCCCGAGCCTATTCTAGTTAGTTGGGTGGGGCGGGGAGGGCGGGAGGGGGGAGCAGCGATGGGGAGTGGGTGCTGCCTGACTTGTGAATCATTCATTATTCAATTAAACTGTTAAATTTAATTTGTCTAACAAATGGTGTCAGAAGCGAGACTTGAAAGACAACTTCCAGCGACCCTCAGGAGCATCGAGCGACCGAGCGAGGCACTCAGCAGACCCACGGTGCTTTCTCACAGAAGCTGGGAATCACGGGTCAGTTCGTTCTGAAGCTCCTTGGATCTGTGTTTTCAGCTCCTTGAGTTTGAACAAACTTTTTACTCAAACTGGGCTGAAAAGTCCCACAAAAACTGAACTGAGTCCAGGATGGGCTAGATCTGGTAATTAACTGGCTTAGATCCATGTAGAGGCCTGAGATGTCCGCCTGCGCCAGACAGAAACTGGCAGTGAATAATAAAACTGGGCTTGGGGGGGCTTTCACAGGGGTGTTTGTGTTCTATTTCCCACCCCTCTTTTTTTCTTGCATGGTTAGATAGAGAAAAATCACTGGCTAAGTTAATAAAGGGGATCTGAGAGCCAAAGCCAAAATTCAATGTAAAATGAGAACTTTAAATTCTAAAAAACAAAACGCCCCGCTTCCAGCTACAACTACCCACACATGTATGAGCATTAGACCCCAAAACAAGAAACGCTTACAAAAAAGACAAAATCTGACTACAAATAATTTAATATTACAATGCAATATTCCAAATAAACAATACTACACTTTAAAAAATACATTTAAACATAAGGGTTCTTAAATTAGGCTGATCCAAAGATGTTTACTAATGTGTAGAAGTTTCTAAAATTTTTTCAATATTTTTATTGCCCCTTTTAAAAGACTATAAAAAACAAATTAAAATCTTAATTGACTAATTAATTTTAAAACTTAAATCTATGAACCTTTTGGCTTAATTACTATCCTTCTATAAAGGCTTTTTAAAAGGTTATTCTAGATAAAATATTTATAAGAGATAGACTCTCAGGTTAAAAGAGGCTTACTTCTTTTTCAGATTTATCCATACTGAGTCCAGACATAGAAAATATTTTCTTTGCCCTATTCTTTAATGGGTTCCACCTTAAACTCAATAATTTTGGCTAAAAAATAATAACAAAGTTAAAAAGACCACCTATTAAACTAAATCTGTCTCCAAAATACAGCTGACAACATTAAGCTGGCCATTTTCACACCTTTTTTTTTTTTTAAATTCACATGTATAAAAAAATTCAGTGATAAAGATATCTGCCTCTCTGCATCGAAAAGAGAGGAAGGAATGAGTCACTAAAACCTCTCACCGTTAGTTTAAGTTTACATAACTAGTCTTACTTTTACTTGAGGTATTTTTCTTTGACATATTGTCTTACCTGGGCCTTTACCTATACCCTCATTCCTTAATTTGAACAAATTATAATACAACATTTGAGCCTAACATCTCAGCCCTGTACTTTTGAGATAAACATTTTCTGCCTTTGTATTTGGCTGTTCTTACATTCCTATAAAGGAATATCTGAGGCTTTCATTCCTATAAAGGAGTGATTTATAAAGAAAGAAAGTTGAATTGGTTCACAGTTCTGCAGAACGCACAAGCATGGCACCAATGTCTGCTCAGCTTCTGGTGAGGGTTTCAGGAAGCGGGCAATCATGGAGGAAGGTGAAGGGGGATGCCAGCATAACACATGGTGAGAGAGAGAGCAAGAGAGAGAGAAGGGAAAGTCCCAGATATTTTTTGAACAACCAAATCTCACGTGAGCTACCTAAGCAAGAACTCACTTATCACCAACGGGATGGTGCCAAGCCATTCATAAGGGATCCACCCCTAGGATCCAATCACCTCCCACCAAGCCCCATCAACATTAAAAATCACCATACTTCAACATGAGATTCAGAGCAAGCAAACATCTAAACCATATCAACTTTGTTTCACTTAAGAGTCATTCCTTTAAAAATACAAATTTAGGGTTGCTTGCTAACAAATACTTAAGATGATAAAATGTATAAGGAGTTATAGTCTAAATAGAAAGAAAAAAAAAACTATCCGCTGGGTGCAGTGGCTCATGCCTGCAATCCCAGCACTTTGGGAGGCCAAGGAGGACGGATCACGAGGTCAGGCATTCAAGACCAGCCTGGACAACATGGTGAAATCCCATCTCTACTAAAAATACAAAACTTAGCTAGGCGTGGTGGTGGGTGCCTGTAATGACAGCTACTTAGGAGGCCGAGGCAGGAGAATCACTTGAACCCAGGAGACAGAGGTTACAGTGAGCTGAAATGACATCACTGCACTCCAGCCTGGGTGACAGAGCAAGACTCAGTCTCAAAAAAAAAAAAAAAAAAAAAAGGAAAAAGAAAAAAACTAAAAGACAAATAAAAATTTTCTATAAAAGCTGTAAGATCTGATTCTGCCTAAGTGTCTTTATTATGAGGTGTGTGTGTGTATGTGTGTGTGTATGACAGTTATATCACATTCATATATACTTAATAAATACAGCTAATTTAAAATTTTAAATGTTTAAAATTCTAATAAAATAAAAATGGCTTCAAATTTGTCAGTTAAATATAATCAAAATATTTTTGCGTGGTTCTATGGGTTAAACAGGTTTATACTGTCCCCTCTACATATTTTAAGGTAATAAAACTGCTGCTTCTAGAATATTGTTGATGCTTAATTTGTTCACTAAAGAGAAAGACTGACTGCTAGACACCCCAGAGACTTACACACATCATACTGTGAGCTTGTCTTTAGTTTGAGGTTATAAATTCTAGGATCTAGACAGGTGGCCATAATGAGGCCTAGAGACATGTCCTCAGCACCTTGACCACCAGCTGCAAGGCAAAGTCAAACCCAATATGTCCCCTTTCCCCCTGGCCCAACTTTGCCTCCTGGCCATACTGAGAGAGTCAAATCTTCTAGACATCCTCTTTACAGCTTTGTCCTCGCTCTTAAGTTCTATACCTGGTATATAAATACGCACCCAGAAGGGCTCTGTCATTCATAGCCATCCTAGGTGCCACATGGGTACTCAGGACCTGGGATGACTGGGGAAAACATTAGGGAGGGTACCTGTGTCATAGTTTCAAAATTCTGTCCAATGATTTAAAATATTAAAGTCACGTTATGTTAAATTAAGTAATACATAATCATAAAACATCTGAGTTATTTCTAAGTTAAAATACTGAAACATTAATTATTAACATAAGTTTAAGTGTATATACTTTAGCATCTTACTTTTACATAGTATAGAAAAACCAAATGTATTTAGATCTATTAATAAGCAAAAAATTTAAAAAAACACATCCTTCTAAAAAAATTAGGAAATGGTTTTTAATATATAAATACTAATATGAAACAGTTCAAAATTACTTACTTCCTAGGTTTTCATTAGAAATTTAGAGAGTTACTATCATTTCTTGGCCTTTTTGCTAACATCAAGTGTAGAAATTAGAGTTACTAAGAGTTAAAATTATAGTTGATATGAATAATTAAAACTACTAGATATAAAAAAATTCTGTATACGGAGTGTATTTAAAAGGCAATATGTGTTATTGGCAAAAAAAAATTATAAAGGCATAGAAGTGAGTGTTGAAAAATGTAATTTTGTCGAATTTAGAAGTTATTTAATAGTTCTTTCAAGTAAGAAAATTAAAAAAAGATCATGGCTGACTAGAGGCAGGACTAGATTGCAGCTCCAGACAGAGCAGCGTGCAGAGGCTCACACTGTGAATTTTTACTCCAGATACCCAAAGAATTATAAATCATGCTACTATAAAGACACATGCACACGTACATTTATTGCAGCACTATTCACAATAGCAAAGACTTGGAACCAACCCAACTGTCCATCAGTGACAGACTGGATTAAGAAAATGTGGCACATATACACCATGGAATACTATGTAGCCATAAAAAAGGATGAGTTCATGTCCTTTGCAGGAACATGGATGAAGATGGAAACCATCATTCTGAGCAAACTATCACAAGGACAGAAAACCAAACACCTCATGTTCTCAGTCATAGGTGGAAACTCAACAGTGAGATCACCTGGACATAGGGTGGGGAACATCACACACCAGGGCCTGTCAGGGGTGGAGGACTGGGGGAGGGATAGCACTAGGAGAAATACCTAATGTAAATGACGAGTTGATGGGTGCAGCAAACCAACATAGCACATGTATACTTAGGCATCAAGCCTGCACATTGTGCACATGTATCCCAGAACTTCAAGTATAATAAAAAATTTAAAAATTAAAAAAAACTCCATGGACCAAGTCAAATGGCCTGTAATAACCCATTTAATGAATAGTGCCATACATATAAATTTAAAAACCAAAATTAATATTTTAAAAGATATAATTCAAATATTAACTGTAGATTCATGGAAAGTCTAGATGGCCATCTGGTCCTTAAAACTTCCATTATTAAAAGCTCTACACTCTGTGACTTATCATGAAAAAAAATCCAAATTATATATATTGGATTATATATTACATAATATATATTACATATATATATTGGATTATATATTATATATATATTAGTAAAACAACTTTTATAAATTATTAAAATGGTTTAGGACCAATATTTGGTTTGTCAAACTCATAATCCTAAAAAGATAATCAAAACTTCAGATATAATACATTTCTGCTACCTAATGCGTGACTTAAACACTTGTAGAAAGATTTCACTCAATTGCCATTTTCAATACATGTTTTCTAATTATATAGAGGCTTTCCCATAAAAAAAGGCTAATGATAAAACAATATCTATAAGGTTATTAGAACATATGTTTCCCTCATGAGGCATTCCAAAAAAACCCTTCAACAATAAAGGCTTATTTCACTAGACAAGTTGTAAAACAGTTAAATAACATATTACAGCTACAAAAATATTAGACATAAGGAACTAAATCAACTAAGTTGCCTTAGTCAAAGATACCACAGATTGATGACAATCAAATCCACTTCCAAATAAATGGACCCTTTATAAGACAGTCATTAAAAGGCCTATGCCCCTAATAATAGAACATCATGTATCTTTTGCTCCTGAATTCTGATATGACTAAATGTTGCAAGCCTTTAATAGGTTATGCCAAAATATATTTTCAGATTAAAGAAAGCTGTTCTTAATCCACCAACTAAATATAATCAAACCCTTCACGATCCAGAACCCAAAGATAGAGTCTTCTAAAAACGACATCAGAGAAAAACTGCCCTTACCACCCACACTACAACAAAACTTTGAGACTTCAAACCTTGGGTTCATGATCTCACAACTCAGAAGGGTCCCTCCAGATGCTTAAAACTCTATGCCTGTTAGAACCCTTAAGGTAAACCTAACCAAAGAAGTTTCTCCCCAACAATGGACAGCATCTTACACATAGACAGCTTCCCCAAGATGACAGATCAAGACTCCTCTGCCATCATGAGACTCTGACCTCTCATTTCTTTTCTTACTTATGCCTCTATAAATAACAAAACTAAAGAACAGTCATGTGCACCCGTGAAATATACTTTTATTTATAAAAGATTTTACAGCCAGTCTTATTCATAGACAAACTTATGCCTTGATAGATAAAAAATAAAGGTCCAATATTGACTAAAGGTTTTAATAATACCTTTGTTACTCCATAGTGGAAAACAAAACATTAGTGCACTCCTCTTAACCTACATCACAGGTTTAAAAAAAATTGCCAGAATGCCTTCACCTTTCTAGATAGACATCATTTTACATCCCTTCCTCCATGGTTTACAAAAAATAAAACAATGATTAAAAATGTATCCCTCATACTGGGCTCTGTAACAGATTTTACTACAAAGGCTAAGATTACACAACAGACTTCTTAAATTTTCTTGCTAAAGTTACACTAAATAATAAAACTACCTTAAATTACCTACTGACGAAACAGAAAAATAATATAAGTACAATTGCTGACATTTCTTTTTACACATAGATAAAATACATCAGATATTATAGAAATTCAGTTATAAGAGATTAACAGACTACTTAATTAAAACAAATAGGTTCTTCATTTGTCTCATTCTTTTTTTTTTTTTTTGAGATGGAGTCTCGCTCTGTCACCCAGGCTGGAGCGCAGTGGCACAATCTTGGCTCACCGCAAGCTCTGCCTCGCGGGTTCAAGTGGCTCTCCTGCCTCAGCCTCCTATGTAGCTGGGGTTACAGGCACCCGCCACCACACCCAGCTAGCTTTTGTTATTTTTAATTTTTAGGAGAAGCAGAGTTTTACCATGTTGGCCAGGCTGGTCTCGAACTCCTGACCTTCAGTGATCTGTCCGCCTCAGCCTTGGCCTCCCAAAGTGCTGGGATAATAGGCGTGAGCCACCACGCCCAGTCTCATTCTTTATTTAATTTTAGTTACATAATTTATGAAGAACCTGGCTTAAAAAAATACTTCCAACTCCTGATATTATCCTTACATATCCTGCCTCCTTACATATTTTAAGTTCCTAATAGGAGTCTCTCTGATGTGCTATATTTTGTGAAAAATTTTAAGTATTTACATGCAGCCATCCATAAAATATCAAATGGCCTTTCTTCAACAAAAACAATAAAAACTCAAAAAAATACGTGATCATAGACACCATAACCTATAATGACCTATGGAGACCAAGAACCCAAAATAATAAGTAAAAACAGTGCTAAAGCCCCAGGTGTTGGTCACAGGTCACATTCTCATCTAAATAAAAATCTGACCAAAAAAATTTGTTAAACAAAATTATGAGGCCATTATTTTAGACAGAGTTCATATACTGGACCTCAATAGACCAGACCATATTAAAGCAAAATAGAGTCACTCATACAAACTAAAACTTTATTTTAAAAAACACCAGATAAATCCCAACACAGACCAGATTTTTTCTCTCCTAAAAACAAGAAATTCCAACATAAAGAGATCCCCTCTACTCTAACCCTTACCAAAAAATAACCTAGAGTTCTTATTCTCACCTTATATAACCTACCATCCTACCACTTCCCAGTGAACTTTGAGATCAAATAAACACATTTACAAAGGTGACAAAGTGATATCAATGCTGAATGTTTTGGTCAACCTCTCAAAATTGGGAGGTTGACCAACAGGGGGAAATTGTTAAATTAAGTTTAGCCTAAAGCTATCACCTTCATATTTCAAGTTCAGCCGAATGGTTTGTCCATTCATAGGAAACTGTAGCCTAACTGGATGCATAGACAGACGTAACCCACTCTTGTAACAATAGCTAAGTCTCAGTCAAACACAGCAACCAGACTTCAACCACTCACAGGCAGCCAGCTGTACAAACAAGTTCCACTAAGGCAAAACTGAGCTTCAACCAGTCTGGCTGTTTCTGGGCCTCACGTCTGTTTTCTGTGCCTCACTTTCCTTCTTCCATCCATAAATCTTTTCCAACCACTCAGCAGCACCGGCGTTGCTCCAAACCTATTCTGACTCAGAAGGCTGCCCAATTTGCAAATCGTTCTTTACCCAAGTAAACTCTGCTAAATTTAATTTGTCTAAAGTCTGTCTTTTAATGCTGCCCATCTCGGGCCTGTCACTTAATGGCAGCATCCTCCCTTAGCTGCAAAATGAGCACAACATTACCTGTCCTATCTGTCTTGCTGTGCTGTAGCACAGGGTATAATAAGTTAATGTTGATTGAAACACATTGCAGGAACCACGAGATGTTGCACATGTAAAGTGACATTGCTGTTAGCAGCAGCAGCAGCATCAGGTTGATCATAATAAAGCAAGGTTATTATCTTTATGCGAGGAGATTTGGTAAGCTCTCCTGGTTTTACAGCTCAAGGTCCCACATCTGGGAAAACCCCTCAATGTCAGGCCAGTAGGGCTGGTTGGTCACCCTCCAACAGTGACGGCAAGTCAGACCTTAAGTTCTGATTCCTCATTTGCCCCAAACCTACCCTTCAGGCCTGGGTTAGCCAATTAACTTTCCAGCACTTCAGGCTTGCACCTCGCTTTGTCTAACAAAGAACTAGGAGAATGAAGAACAGGGATTGTGTACCCTGGCTGCGTATTAGAACCACTCTAGAAAGTTTTGATAATTTTCCATTTTGGGGACCTACCCCAGAGCAATTAACTAGTAAATCACAATCTAAATATTACATCACAATTGCTTATTGTTAATTATTAAATCACAGTCTCTGGAGAGTGGTGCCCGGTCATCAGTGTTTTGTTTGCTGTTGTTTTTGTTGTTACTGTTGTGTGTCCCGTAGGTGATTTCTGTACCCAGCCAGGAGTAAGAGCCCTGCATCCGAGCTGTGTTCTTCCTGCCTCACAGGCAGTCTATGACGGGTCATGAGACCGTATTTATGTAGAGCAGGGCAATCTGCACATGAATGTGCCCTGGCTGCTTGGCCTCTCTTCTTGTACATTTGCTGTAATTGTTGGCAAGAGCTGAAGTGCACTCATATATTACGGTTGTTATTATTGGCATGAGAGGAAGGAATGCTTATGGCTTTTATCAGCAAACCATGTATTTGCATTACTCACTGTATGGCTAATGACAAGCAGCATATGCATTTTTGGAAATGCCAAGTAAGTACCCAAATAAGATGAAAGAGCTGGAGGGCACATTGTACTGTCAGCAAAGCGCATCATCTATCAGATGGATCAGATCTGAGCAGCACTCCCCCTTCCCCACCTGCCCCTCCTGCCAGGCGTGTGCCCAATGAGGCAGAGGATCTAGGGCTCTGGCACACCCCTCACCAGCTCACGTGGGAGCCGGTGGCCTGGGCAGGCTTGTGTGGAGACAGAAGGCTTCTTTCCTCACTTTAAGGACAAAGCTCTTAGGTAGGCGTGAGTAGGGAGGCAAACTGTTCTTTAGAACTTTCTGCTAGAAGGAGATACGAAAACACATTAAAAGTAATGGCAAAACCACAATTAGTTTTGCACCAACCTAATACATAGAGACAATTTGGGAATAAAATATAACTGAAGTCCAAATAAAAAGACTGACTTTAATTCATATTTTCATGTCTCAACATGATGTGGCCCCTGATAACTAAAACTGAAATCCGGAGGGTGGGCTTTGTGGCAGAAGAGAAGTCAGTTCTGGATATTCATAAGATTTAGCAGATGAGGTCTGTGCTCATAGGGAGGGTCTGTGCACTGGCAGAGTGAGAATTTACCAGGGCTGCTGCTGGCAACACCTTATGTAGCCGGGTGTCTTCCCAGTGAGTGACCTTGTCCTCTGCCCAAGTCCTCTTAATGTAAATGGGAAGGTTCCAAACCATGCAGTGAAATAAATCAAACCTTTGAGTGACCAAGCGACCCTCTGAGGTGCTGGCTCTGAAAAGCCACCTGTCTCTTACTCAGCAGGTGGTACCCAGCAGGGCAGGACTGTGCCAACCTTTATGTGTCCTAGTGTAACCCTGGTTACCTACACAATGTGCCTTCTGAGTGCCATCCTGGTTCCCAGCACATGGCCCTCCCCAGGCCCCTGCCCTCTGCTCCTCCAGGCCCAGAACATCCTCTGACCTCCCTACCTCAGTTATCCAGGGCCTGCCATCTCTCAAGCCCAGCTGACATCCCTCCATCTCCCTAAGGCCTGGGGCCACCCTGCCTCCACTATCCCAGTACACAGTGATAAGAACAGAACCCACCCATAGTCCTTTTGCCACAAGTCTGAAATTTACAACGCTCTGAAAAACAAACATTTTTCATACCTCATTTGGCAGCAAAACCTTACCTGAATTGCCATGAGGCCTAAATGCTGGATGCCACCTGGCTCCACCGCCATTTTGGCCTTTCCCTGGATGCACTGCCTTGGGACATCTAAAGATGGGTTTCCACCCTAGAGCTAACTTTCAACACTTTTTCTAAACAGAACAGAGAAGGCATATAAGCCGCTGGTCCCTGGAGCAAATCTGCAGCAGGGAATGAGTGTCTTAGGTTGGCAGGCTGGGCCAGAGGAAGAGTTATCAGAGTGAGTAAAAGCAGTGCAGTGGTGGGCACCCGGGACCTGTGAGCCGAGAGGCAGGGAGGAGGTCTGAGGTTCCAAGGGCAGGAGGAAGAGCACGTGGAGAACTCTAGGCACCATGTCCCGGGGTGAGGCAATGCTGTTCTCAGACAGGAGATGCCTTTCTGTTCAAGGTAAGATACTTAATTTGCTCTTAATCAAAAACAAAGAAGAAACGAAAGAAAGAAGCTAGAGATTTTCAGCAAGTAGGAAGCGGGCAGGAGATGTGAGGCGGTCCAGGGCAGAATGGGGAGTCTGTCACTCTGTCATAGGCAAGACCTTGAAGATAAAGCAAGGCCCTGAAGATAAAGCAAGTGCACTTCCCAGGGACAAATGAGGGATGGAGGAACCTGTACCCTTTCCTGCTCCTGGGGTCCAGCTGTTGGCTGTCCTGAACCAAGCATCACCCCCAAGCATCAACCCCAACCTGAGCACAGTTTGTTTGTGTAAGACAGGGTGTCACTCTGTCACCCAGGCTGGAGTGCAGTGGCACGATCTCAGCTCACTGCAGCCCCAACTGCCCAGGCTCAAGCCATCCTTTGCCTCAACCTCCAGGGGCATGCCGCCACACCTGGCTAATTTTTAAACATTATTTGAAGAGATGAGGTCTCACTATGTTGTCCAGGCTGCACAGTTTTGCCATACACCGTAGCCTTGGTTCCACTTGCTTCGGGACCTATAGGAACAGGGCTGTGTCCCCACAAAATTGGCACTGAGAAAACAGAACCATCGCATAAGGCAGATTGTGAAAGTGATCAGGAGTTCACAGGGACAAGAAATCAAAGTGAGAGAAGGTGACGAGATCAAACGGTCTTAAAATGTTTCACAAATGTGGAGGAGACAAACCTCAATTTGTTGCTAAAGACCCAGGCGTCAGGCCAGGCCTGATGGCACCCTGTTGTCCCAGCTACTCGGGAGAATCCTTTTAGACTGGGGGTCGAGGCTTCAGTGAGCCATAATCTCACCACCGAAGTCCAGCCTGGGCAACAGAGCAACACCCTGTTTAAAACATAAAACAATAATAATAATTTAAAAAAAAAAAAAAAACAGGGACATTTAGGCCAGTGACATTGCACGTGTATTTCTTTTTTCAGCCTCACAGGGATAATTCAAACTGTGTCTGACCCCAGAGCCTGTTTTCAGACACAGGTCGGACTGCCGTGGTTGAAGAAGGGACCTGGGGCTGAAGCACCCCGAGCACAGGCCTTTCCCCTTAAGCCCAGGCGGACTGCCCTCGGGGACTGCCCTCGTGCCCTTCCGCAGGGCCTGGCGCAAGGGTTTTCGTTGAAGTCTGCTCCTTCTCTCCCGCACCCTTGCTCCATCCTGCCCTTCTTAGGGCCGTGAGCACGGGCCTGTGGACACCAGCCTCACACGGCCAAACTCCATTCCCTCTGGCAGACACATACCCAGCCAGGCTGTCCCCTCCAGGCCCAAGTGAGGGCACCCCTCTGGTGGCTCGGTGGAAGGAGGACCACACACAGCCTGGCAGCAGCTCGGAGGACCTGGGTGCAGGGGCATGGGGACCCCTTGCCTCGGGCCCTAAATAGGCTCTCCCAAGTGTCAACCAGACCACGTCTCAGCCCCTCCACAGATCCCCATGACATACAAAGCCTGGCCCAGCTTCCTGAACACGATCCCCGCTGGCTCGGAGACCTCCTGACGCCCCCTCCTTTTCCCCAGGCTGCAGGAGCAGTCCTCTCGGCGACCCTGCTGGGTCCAGCCTCTGCACCTCGGCTCATGCGGTACCCCTGTTAGACCCACTAGGTCTTCGTTGTCCTGGCTTCCCTCCCAGCTAGGCGATCCTTCCGTGCTAGTGTCCATGCCCGTCTCTGGGCATAGAAACTCCACCTCTGTAGCTGCTCGCCTCGGCCTGCACTAGCCCTCATCACCTGCTCCAGGCCCTGCGCGCATTCACCTTGGGCCTGAAGTCCCCAGCAGAGAGCTTGCGCAGGATGGGGCCTCGCTGGGAGGTGCGGGGCAAAATTAAACCGATTTGGCAGGTAACCCCCAGTGCACAGAAACCCGGCCCTCAGAGACACTGATTCAGAGGAGAAGAGAGACCTCTGTGAGGGACGGGAATCCCCCGGCCCTCCGTGGAGACGATCTCAAGCCACAGTCCTGCCTGGATGAAGATGTCATTCCAGCGCCTGATGAGTCTGGGCCTGTGACTCCCAGTGTGCAGAGCCCTCGGGGCCTTCAGCAGCGCTGTGCTGACTTCAGGCGGGTTCTCAGTGGCGGGCACCTGGGGCCCCTCCCAGCGGCTTTTCCCTGCCCCTGGAGAAGGTGGATCTGAGCACGTGTGCCCCAGGCCTCAGGTGCTAGATTCTTCACACCTGGGGAGTCTCCCTCAGTAAGAGACTCCGTCCGGATTCCCCCACAGCTGCTGGCCAGGAGGGATAATTCAGAGGCAGAGTTTAATACCATTTCCCAACGTGTTCTCACTCTACCTGGGATTAGGCTCCGGTTATCACTGCTAACCGGCTTCACAGCGCGTCTTCTGTTGGCTGCCTCCCTTCCTTGTCATCATTTACCCATTCCCTTCTGGCCCTTCCCTGTACATTCCAAAATATACGATTTGAATTCAAACCCTCCTCTCAGGGTCTGCCCTGAGAAAAACTCCAGACAAGACACCGTCATACCAAACTCAAGGACACTTATGAAATAATTGCTGCTTTAACTTTTTTATTTTTGGCTGGAATCAATACACCTTATAAAAAATAACGTTGATATTTTTGTTTGTTTTTAAGAAAAATAAAATCCTTATTTCATTAGAAAATGGTCCACATATAGTATAGTTGCTTGCAGTCCTTGTTTCCCTCAGATCAGTGTCTCCAAGATACGTGCTGAGCGGATGTAATTGGACTGAGAAAGGGCCCATCTGCATGGGATGGAAATAAGGAATCCTGGGCCATTCCCGCTAGGGCTTTCGGATATCCCTTACAGAGCTACTGAAGGACCTCCTTCCTGAGCCCCTGCCCTAGCGAAAAACAGCGTCTAGCGCCAAGTCAGATACTCTCCAGTGGACTTGCTTTTCTTTTCCCCTTGAGTGAAGGGAACGGCTCAGGAAATGAATCTCATCAGCTCTTAGAAAGCTGGTCCATGCTTCAACAGGCAAAGTGTCAAAATAGCAGCACTGGCTGGAAGGATTAGCAAGGAAAACCAAACCTGACGTGTTCTGGCTCTTCCAACAATAACGGGAAGAGGCAGCTGAGCCGGAACCTGGCAGACTGCAGCTGCCGAGCCTTGGGTGGGCAGGGGGTCCGCACCGCAGCTGAGCTTCTCTAAGCCTGGAAGCGCATGGAGTCACTGCTTAGGGTGTGATTTGCTGCAGAAACATATTGGGACCTCTGCATTTATAACAAAATACTTACGCATTTCAAGAGAGCATGAAGTCGCTCAGTGGAAGCTCAGTGGCCACACACACCGCTGCCTGTGATGTTCTGGGAAAGCGTCTATTGCACCAGGTGTGGGCTAAAGATGTTCCCTCCCCTACACCTGCCACCACATGGTCTGCTGAATACTTTTTCATTCAGGCACTGAAGCAGCACTGAAATTCAGATGTAACCAGCTCAGGGGCTCACGCCTGTAATCCCAGCACTTTCGGAAGCTGAGGCAGGTGAATCACCTGAGGTCAGGAGTTTGAGACCAGCCTGGCCAATATGGTGAAACCCCGTCTCTACTAAAAATACAAAACTGGTGGTGCACGCCTGTAACCCCAGCTACTCGGGAGGATGAGGCAGGAGAATCACTTGAACCCGGCAGGCGGAGGTTGCAGTGAGCCAAGATTGCGCCACTACACTCAAGCTTGTGTAACAGAGCTAGACTCTGTCTCAAAAACCAAACAAGCAAACAAAAACAAACAAACAAACAAAAAATCAAGTAATGTTTGAAAGATAAGTCACTTCTGACAATGATACCCTATGACCCCAAAAAGGTAACATGATCACAAACCAGTATGATTGCCTCCCAATTCAGGATTATGAAAAAGCTCACAAACCCATGATCACATGCCTCAGTGAGAAATTAATAGACAAAGTTAGGTAAGCTATAAATGCTTTAAGCAATGAAATTTGAAAGCTTGATCTAATATTGTAAATAAATATAAATATCATTTACCCAAGGAAGAAAAATACATTCTTTTCAATTACACATCAAGGAGTTGAAAAAGAGACCACACATTAAATACAAAAGAAGTGTTAATAAATACCAGAGAATTTCTTCTGACAAACTTGCAATTGTATTAGAAATCCACAAGTAAAGATTGTTTAAATAAATATAGTTGGAAACACCAACATCGCACTTTTATATAATTCCAGGTTAAGAGAAACCTGTTGTAGAAATTACAAATTACTTAGAACAGAAATGAAAGTACTCCAATACCTATTACAAGTGGCACATAGGAGAAAATTTATTGCCTTAAGTGTTTATTATAAAAGCAAAATGAGTGCATTTATATCAATGAATTAACTGATCAATTCAAAAAAGCTTGAACAAAATGAAAAGTAAATCTAAAAGAAGATGTAGGATGTAAATAATAAAGATAAGAGCAGGTATTGATGAACTAGGAAACAAAGATTTCATAGAGAAGATCAACAGAAACAAAAGCTGATCCTTTGAAAATGCTAAATAGAATAAACAACTAGTCAGACCCACTGAGACAAAGAGAAAAAACCACAACTAATATTAGCAATGTAAACATGGATACCATAAAGATTTTCAAAATCACAAGAAGATACCTTAAATAACTTTCTGCCAACAAACTTAAAAAATTGGAATAAATGAATACTTTTCTAAAAAATATAAAGTTATACATAAATTTAAGTTAAATATAAACATCAATGTAAAGTTTGTTCAGGAAGATACAGAAAACCCAAGAGAACACATAACTATGGCAAAAACTGTTCTAGAAGAAAAAAATATTGCTCCCAAAAGACACCAAACCCTCAGTGACTTTACAGGGAAGTATAATGCAAAAAATTACAGTCCAATTTCATTTATGAAACTATGCAAAAGACTCAAAATACTGGCAAATTGAGTTCAACAGTAGGAGAAAACTGAATAGGTTGTTAAAATGTTGCAGTTGATGCAGGAATACAAGAATGGCTTTGAATCAGTCTTTGAAAAGGGGTAAAAGTAGTTGCCTATTCCAGGTCACAGTTGCAGGGAAAGAGGAACAGGTCTTACATAGCATATAAAGGAAAAGTTTAGAAAAACTTGCCTGTAGGGAATATGAAGGTCAGAAGATGATACAATTGCTAGAGGGAAAACCATAAAATGATGAAGGAACTAAAAGAATGTTGCAATTTTAAAATAGTATTTATGTTAGGGACAGCATCTCACTGTGCCACTCAGGCTGGAGCCCAGTGGTACCATCATAGCTCACTGTAACCTTGTACCACTGGGCTCAAGTGATCCTCCTACCTCAGTCTCCAGAGTACCTAAAACAACAGGTACCCTTCACCATGCTCAACTAATATTTTTATTTTTATTTTTTAGAAATGGAGTTTCACTGTCTTGTCTGGGCCAGTGTCAAATTCCTGGCCTCAAGCAATCTTCCTGCCTCAGCCTTCCAAAGCACTGGTATTACAGGTGTGAGCCACTACCCTTGGCCTAAAATAGTATATTTTTTAGTTATCTTTTTAACCTAATAGTAATCCTACAGAGGGTTCATTTGTAAGTTTCTTTTCATTCAATTTGCAAGTATGGGAGAGGTCTATGTTAAATATGTTCTAATTAGTTAGAATATAATTAAAGCTTATAATTTAATCAAAAGACCTAGTTGTTTCCTGAAACATATGTAGTTTGCAAGTGCTGTTGTTTCTGTTACCTATATGGTATGGGGCTGTAAAATGCCACATGGCATACAAAGCTAGCGGAAAGAGATGGGAAGTTTCAGTCTGGGCCCAGAGAAGACCCATAAGTTGAGGCAAACAGCATCATGGCTGCAATGCGCACACTGGAGGGAACGGGGAGTCTGTACCACAAGTTGCTCCCCTAATGAGGCCTGGACAGAAGCAGACCCAGCTTCAGACCCAACCTTCCTGATCTGGATGGCCTGGAGTTCTTTTCAGGGTAGTTCTGATGGACATCTGGCACCTATGTCCCAGTTTGCTGAGGAGCTTTCACTGCCCAAAGAAGGAGGCAGCATCTCCTTGCAGTGGTTCCTACAGAAAAATGTGGAGACGGCACTCCACCCGCTGCCCTGAGCATGTAGGTGAAGCTATTCGGACAGGGAATGCGTTTAACAGGAAGCCTGGGACGGTCACAACCTAAGTGCTGAGAAATGCGGCCAAGAGCATCCATCCGCCTCCCTCAGCAGACAGTCCGGCGGCGTGTGAAGGAAAGCTGCTTTCTGGGGCCTCCAGAGGGTGAAGCGTTGACATCATCTACGTTGGTGACATTAACCAACTTCATTGATCACAGGACATCCATGTCCCATGTCTCCAGCCTTAGTGTCCTCAGCAGCTTGTGCAAAGTCTTCTCAGAGACTTCGAGAAAAAGCATATTAATAGATAATTGAATAAGTAAAAGTGTAACAAAACACAGTGTTTAAAAATCACAAGTGTTGTGTGATTTATAGGATTCAAAATTGAATTAAGGCCCTGTGAGTTTTCCAGTAGCCCTCTCCTCCCATGCTGCACCAGCCATTCCAGACCTTTGAAGGAAGCATCTTGGCGTTTCCCCCAGGGGACTCTCCCCTTCCCAAGGACCTCAGAACCCCACCAGGATGAGGGTCACCGCAAGCTCCAGAGTAGCAACGATGGGCGGCCACTGGGGGTGTTGCTGGGGTCGACCCACTGGGAGGTGAGCTGCCCACTACTCCAAGCACTGGGAAGAACAGAGAACAGAGCCAAGTGATTTGAAAGTCTCTATCAGTTCACATGGGAAAGCAGCCGGCAGAAAGAGGGGAGCACAGGCCCAAGGCTCCCCAGAAGCATTTCTCAGGGATCGCTCTGCAGTCGGCTGATCACTGGCATGGGGGCTCTTGGTGTTCTAGACGGGACCCCAGCGGGCTGGCAGCAGGCTAGCCCCGTGATCATTTTATAACTGTTCTTCCCACCTCTGTTTTATCAGTTTATAAACCTTTTCAAAGTGAGTTTTCAGCTCTTGACCCAGGAGTAACGGTCTGTGGTAGACAACTGAGGGAGTTTAATTTTCATTTGTATTTCCTCTTAAAAGTTTCCTCTTTCAAGTTTAGGTTTGTAAACTAAAAATAAATTCCTAAGCTCCCCCATCACCTGAATGGACCCCTCTTTGCCTGCAGAACCCTGGAAAAACCTTAAAACTGAGTTCCTGGCCATGACAGGACAGGAGGTCAGATGTGTCTCATTATACCCCTCCCTCTAGTGGTTTAGACACAACAACCGACCAGCATGAATGTTAAAGTCAAGATCATAAGACACACACAAGGGACCCTTTGTGGCAATAAGATACCAAATTCCAAATAAGACCGAAGGCCATGCCAGGCAAGGGTGGAGTCACACACCCCTACACTTCAAGAACAAACGTGTTCTAAATGCCACAAGGGTTTTCTTTCTCTCTGGCAGCTGAAAATGCACTCGCCTGGAGAGGTAAGCAATATTCTAACGGGGCCCGGCGCGGTGGCTCACGCCTGTAATACTAGCACTTTGGGAGGCCATGGCGGGCTGATCACCTGAGGTCAGGAGTTCCAGACCAACATAGTGGCCAACATGGTGAAACCCTGTCTCTACTAAAAATACAAAAACTAGCTGGGTATGGTGACAGGCGCCTATAATCCCAGCTACTCCAGAGGCTGAGGCAGGAGAATTGCTTGAACCCAGGAGGCGGAGGTTGCAGTGAGCTGAGATGGTACCACTGCACTCCAGTCTGGGTGACAGAGCAAGAGTCCATCTCAAAAAAAAACAAAAAAAATCTAACAGTTGTAGCTCACCAACAGACACTGACTAACTGACCCCTTGTTCCACCAGCCATCACTACGGCTTTGATTGGACAAGACACCAATTTCAGCAACGTTCTCCAGATAAGACCACTGACCACGCCCTCGTTCTGGCCGGTTTACAGAGGCTGCACACTTGCGTTCCTTCATGTCCTGAAAATACCTTTTGACATATAGGACCTAACTGTAACACATTTAAATGTTAAGTCTCCACCCCAAAGTGAACATGGGTCGTATGTTACATACATGTTTGTTCAATATGCATGTCTCAGGACTACCTTTATGAACATTCACAGCTCTTCCTGTAATCTGTTGAATGTATATGTTTAGCCAGCCTGTTCAGCATAAAGCTCCAACTCCCACTCTTCCTCCATCCAAGTGCTCTGGTCTTTGTAGAAGGCTACACTTCCCAGCCCATGGAATGGCCACCTGGTAGGCTGTAACCCTTTAGAAGTAACAAAGTCTCTTTCTCCAACTGTATAAAGATCTCCTGATGTTTCAAAAGTTAACAGATCTGATTATGAGTTGGTAGGTGACAGCGCACCTGGGTGGCCATCCAAGTGTTTTTCCTCATTGACTCCATGGCCATCCTGGGCCATAGCTGCAGAACAGCCCCTCCACGAGAACCGGAGGCAGCCAGTGTGATCCTGTCCTATCTCCAGTGAGACCACCGGCAAGCTTTTCCAAGCGACCTGGGCAACAAATGAAAAAGAGTGTCTGTGTTACTGCTGCTTTAAAGGGCATAAAACAAATGAAGGAAGTAGAAAGGGGGAGGGATTAAAGATGAGCAGACAGACAAGAAATCCACACAGTGATTGTTGGCTGTCTTTCGAGAAATTTCTTAAAGGATTGGTGTCTTAAATACCTTTGTGTCACTGCAATATTCAAATTATTAAAAACAGTTACTGTTCACTGATCACTGTGCTATTTGATGCCTGATTCACTCAACATTTGACATAATTTTCCAATCATTAAATTTCTGTTTACATTATAATAGGGAAAATGGAAACATTAATAAACACTATAAATTTGTCCCTGGTTAGTTCATATTATTCCACTGATACAAATGGAGATTATTCACACCAATATCACCCCCTGAGGAAGAATTCCAAAGTGGGCCTGCAACATGAATGGAGTTGCTGGGCTCCTGAAGTCGAGTGCTCAGGTGTAGAGGGGGAAAGAGAAAGGAGAGGCTCCCCCTTGCACTTCTTGCTCTCCATCTATCTGAATAATCAAAATAATTCCATCATTTTCATACACAGTCCCGAGACACCAATAAGGTAAGACCATTTCCTTGAGGAACAGATAATCCTTCTTCTCTCTCTTAGTGCATATCCATTCTCTGGTCTTTTTGTGAAGAGACTAAATCTGTCACCTCTAAATGTTTATTTACAAAAATAACAATAATGATTTTATATGCAAGCTGCAATAATCCATATCTGCCCATCACACAATAACATCAAGCATTTGAATGTCTTTTACCCCATGTCCTGTTCAAGGTGCAAAGGTGTAATATACTAAAGAATACTAAAGAATATACCTGGTCTTTTCCCGTAGATTCTGGCCTGGAGCTTCAAAACCCTTGGAATTTCCTGATAAAAGTCTCTTTTGTTATCATAATGAGCCCTTTCAGAAATGTCTGAGTAATTTTTGTTTTTGTTTTTTGGTTTATTGAGTTTTTCTTGAGATGGAGTTTTGCTCTTGTTGCCCAGGCTGGAGTGCAATGGTGTGATCTCGGCTCACTGCAAACTCTACCTCCTGGGTTCAGGTGATTCTCCTGCCTCAGCCTCCCAAGTAGCTGGGACTACAGGCGCATGCCACCATGCCTGGCTAATTTTTTTTTTTTTTTTGTATTTTTACTAGAGACGGAGTTTCATTATGTTGGCCAGGCTGGTCTCAAACTCCCGGTCTCAGGTACTCCACCCGTCTTGGCCTCCCAAAGTGCTGGGATTACAACTCAGGCCCACGTCTGAGTTTATACTAATGAGGTGGTGGCTCAGGGTGAACCTTTAAATAATTCCAAGGGAGGGATTGACCATGCCAGAGAAACAAAGCATGCCCTACCCTCTGACTTCTGCAGAGGATGGGAGGACCGAAGATTAAGTTCAGTCATGCAGCCAATAATTTAATCAATCATGCCTATGTAAGAAAACCTTGTTAATGACTCTGGACATCGAGGCTCAGCTGAGCTTCTAGGTTGTAAACACCTCAATGTACCAGGAGGGTAGCGCTGCACAGAACAGAGAGGCTCCGGCTCCCAGAACTTGCTGCCATCTGCACCTCTTCATTTTGTTATTCCTTTGACCTCTATACAATAAAATGCTAACCATAAAGATAGCCCTTTCCTGAGTTCTGTAAGTTATTCTAGCAAATTATCTAAATTTGGGGGGAGATGAGTTGTAAGAATTCACAAATTTGTAGCCAAGTTAGACAGAAGTTTGGGTAGCCTGGGGGCCCCACTTGGAGATGGAATGTAAGGTAAAGACACTCTTTTGGGGGCTTTGCCCTTCAACGTGTAGATCTAATGCTAAGTCTAGGCAGTTAGTGTCAGAGTTGACCTGAACTGTAAGATACCCAGCTGGTGTCAGAGAGTTGGTGTTGAAATGCAAAAAGGAAATAAAAAATATAGAAATAATACTTCGAGTCGTAAGTCTCTTCCAAACTAATTATGACAGTAAGTCATCAACCCATATAAAGAGATGATAATATAATGCAGTAACTAATTGTCTCAGTCTGTTTTGTGCTGCTATAACAAAATACTTCAGACTGGGTAATTTGTAAACAACAGGCATTTATCTCTCATGGTTCTGGAGGCTGGGAAGTCCAAAATCAAGGTGCCAGCAGTTTCAGTGTCTGGTGAGAGCTATATCCTCTGGAGGGGAGAAACACCCTACCTTCAAATGGCAGACGGCAGAAGGGCAAGAGGGACAAAGTCTCACTGTCAATCTTTTTATGAGGATACCTAATGCCATTCATGAAGGAAGATCCCTCATGGCCTAACCATCTCCAAAGACCGCACCTCCCAATACTGGTTACGCTGACTACACTAACAAAAGACCAGGAGTGAGATCTCTTAGGCAGACAGCTATACTCTTTTCTCAAAAAGGACGTTGTGAACAAAATTTGTGTTTGCTTGGTTTTTCAGTCCTCCTATTGGAAACAGCCCACTCGACTTCATGCTTCTTAAAAACAACAAAAGCTTTTACACCTTCATTTGATTGCTACGCCATCACACACACAATCAGAAAATGCAGTTATGACTTCTGCACATTTCTAGTGCTGTTGTATTCCTAACAGTGGCACCACTGACATACTGTGATATGCTTTCTAATTACAGCTTTGTGTTGGCAAACAATTGAATTTGGGTTGGTATCTTAACCCAGTTCCTGGGCAATCCTCCTCAGTATGGAGACATAAGAGCACACATTTCATACCCAGAATAGCCAGGCTTCTTCCTTTCACTCAGAAGCTGCAGGCCCACCTCCCTGGTCTTTGAGGAGCGCCTGGTGGCAGCATTCTTCTTTGGAAGGAAATGTGGTAAGGAAATGGAGTAGGAAGAATTACACGTTAAACTCACATCTTACCCCTTGGCTCTAACTCCAAAGTATACAAGAAATTCCAAGTAAATTTTCTAAATGGGTGGGAAGAGGCAAAGCAAAATCCATTAGGAGGATTATAACAGATTTACTTTGTTTGAAATTGGTCTCTAATGACTCTAGAAAGTGATACCTACACAGAAGGCCAATTACATCTTTAGCCTGGAGATGCCAACACTATTTCCAAGGAGATAATCTGCAATATCCCTAGACATTCTGATTTTCTTAGCATTTTTCACACCGCTTGTAAACTGCTTACTTGGGGGATCACACTTTGGAATATGACCCAATCAGCTCTGTAAATTTTCTGTCACCCTATTAATGTCCAAGAAAAGATGAGATGGACTTAGATTGTGCCATTTGATTTTTATTAAACAGTTAATTGTACCTCTCACTTTTTTTCAAACACTTTCCACAGATTTCCAATTTTCAGCCAAGCTCATCTTCCCTAGACTATGACAAGCCATCAAAAATCTGTTTTAAACGTGCTTTTCCAAAATTCATCACAGTATAGAGTAAAACAGGAAAAAAAAACAGTGATCATTTCATTTTGTTAATCAGAAAATATATTCATTAGTCAGGGGAGGATGGCTTATGCTGCTGCAACAAATCCCAAACCTCAATGGCTTAACACAACAATAGTTTGTTTTCCTCCATGAAAATTCTGCTGTAGATCCACGCAACTCTCCAGGGCATCTCCCCTCCATGCAGTGACTCAGTCCTACAGGCTAAGAGGCAATTGCTCTGCAGTCAGCATAGCAGAGAATGCAAGAGTGGCAGCAGGTCTCGCATTAATTAAACGCTTGGCTCAGAAGTAACCCACTTACTTCCTCTCATAACCCCATTGACTTAAACTAGTCTTATCACTACAGCATGGAATTGTCGTCCTACTGCATGTCTGGAGGAAGAGAAAGATATGTGGCAGGGCACTAGGAACCACTGCCACATACAGATTCTTAGATTATGTATAGACAAGAGAATGGTGCCCTCTCTCAAAAGGGGTCCTTCTAGTGATCTTAAACAACACTCACTATTCAACAGAAATGTACTCCAAGTCATAACTGTGAGCCACGTAAATAACTTTGAACTTTTTAAGTAGCCACCAAAAAATGTAAAAAGAAATGAGTAAAATTAATCTTAATAATATATTGTATTTACTCAAATATATACAAATATTAGTTTGTCACCTGATCAAACTATATATATATATATATATATTTTTTTTTTTTTTTTTTTTTTTTGAAATGGAGTCTCGCTCTGTCACCCAGGCTGGAGTGCAGTGGCACAATCTCAGATCACTGCAACCTCCACCTCCAAGGTTCAAGTGATTCTCCTGCCTCAGCTCCTGAGTAGCTGGGATTACAGGCACCTGCCACCACACCCTGTTAATTTTTGTATTTTCAGTAGAGATGGGGTTTCACCATGTTGGTCAGGCTGGTCTCAAACTCCTGACCTCGTGATTCACCTGTCCCGGCCTCCCAAAGTGCTGGGATCACCAGTGTGAGCCACCACGCCTGACCCCAATCAATATTTTTAAATTGATTATTTTGCATTTTTGGTACTAAATCTTCAAAACTCAGTGTGTATTCTATACTGACAGCACATTTTAATTTGGACTAGCCACATTTCAACTATTCAGTCACCACACGTGACTGACAGATCTGGAAGCTACTCTGAGTCATAGAGGAATTCATGATTGTGCTTGTTCAGCACTGATTTGCCATACATTAGCATATGCAAATTATTTCTATAATTAAAACTAAGGCACTAAGGAGATGTGCCTAGAGATTAAGTTGAATCATACAGTCAATAATTTGGGAGAAGTCAAATAAAACACCGAGGTCACATGGCCCTTAAGGGATTGAGCCAGTATTCAAAACTGTGTAACCCCAAAGCCGTGCTTTTTCAACATCCTGTCACATAGAACTTTAGAGCTGAAAAGAACAGATCAGAAACTGAAGGACTATTTAGTGAGCAATGATATCCTGCCCTAAAGCTTCATCATTTTTCTTCTCCTTAGAGAAGAGCTTAATTGTATGCCCTCTATAATTAGGACTTTACAGAACCAGTACTTCATTTTGTACCTTAGAAAACAAATCATTCTCTAGCTCCTTAAATGTGTTGCTTCTCAGGAATAGATGTGCAGGGGAGGAGAAGGAGGGAAGAGAAACAGGGCAGGCCAGGCAGAAGTTAAGAGCAGCCAAAGGAAGAAGCCAAAGCTTAGTTGCTTTAAACAACTATTCCATTATAGCTCATAATTTTGTGGGTCAGAAATTCAGGAAGGGCTTGGATGATATTTTCTGTCCCACATGGAGGCCACTCAGGAATGATTAACTGGTCTGGAGGGTCCAGGGTGGCTTTGGGCAGGGATGATGGGAGACTGGCCCAGCCAGGACTGTCCAGCAGGGTGCCCCAGAGTCCCTTCCACCATGGCAGCCTCAGGGTAATGACGCTCAGGGACAACTCAGGGATCCAAAAGAGAGTGTCCCAAGATTCTGGTGGATGCTGCAAGGCTTTCTGTGGCCTAACCTCAGAAGTTCCAGAACACCACTTCCATCCCATTCTATCACTCAAACAAGTCATTTAGGTAGATTCGAGGAGAGCGGAATTGGATTTAACTTCTCAATGGGAGGAGTAGCAAAGAATTTGGAGCCATCCTTAATCTACCATAACCAGAAAATAAAAGCAGTAGCTTGGCCAGATGCAGTGGCTCATGCCTGTAATCCCAGCATGCTGGGAAGCCAAAGCAGGAGGATCGCTTGAACCTAGGGGTTTGAGACCAGCCTGGGCAACATAGGGAAACCTCCATCCCTGTAAAAAAGTTTAAAAATTAGCCTGGCATGGTGACACTCACCTGTAATCACAGCTACTCAGGAGGCTGAGGGAGGATCCCTTGAGCCTGGGAGGTTAAGACTGCAGTGAGCTATGTTCACACCACTGCACTGCAACCTGGGTGACAGAGTGAGACCCTGTCTCAAGAAAAAAAAATACGAACAGTAGCTTAAGCAAGGTAGACACTTATTTTTCTCTCATAAAAACCTGGTTAGAAGCAGTCCAGAGTGGATATGGAATTTCCGGGCACCTGGGTTCCTTCTGTCCTCTTGCTCTGCTTTGCTTGAGATATTAGTCTAGGACAAGAGTTGGCAAGCCACAAGCCTGTGAGCCAAGTTTGACCCATAGCCTCTTTTTGTAAATAAAGTTTTATTGGCAAACAACCATGTTTTCATTTAGGTACTTTCCATGACTCCTTAAAGAGGAGGACCTGCATCAGAGACTATGTAGCCTGCAAAACTTAAAATATTTACTATCCAGCCCATAACAGAAAAGGTTTGCTGTTCCCTGATGCAGGGTATGATCTGAAAATTGCCCATATTATGTCTGCACACATGGGAGCTGCAAGGGAGGGTGAGAAATATTTTTATTCTGGGGATCCATGTCCCATCAAAAATTGGAAGTTTTGCTACTATAGATAATGGGAAATGCATACACCAGAGCCGACTCGCAGACTCTACAACCCAGGCCCAGCTGCACGGTCAGTTTGGAAGTCTACACAAGCATGCAGAGGACCTGGCCACAAACAGGGCTAATTCAGGTGCCCAATTCATGTCCCAACTCTGTCCTGTCAGGCGACTAAGTCAGGGCACTGGGAATCCAGGGCCAGGTGGAATAACTCCTACACAGTCAGTGTGGGAGTCTCAACAGGTAGCTGGGTCCTGCCCGGACTCGTGTGGGATGGAGGGCTGGGTAAACTCATTGCTGCAATAAAAGGGACAGAATCTCAGTGCAAAAGAGACTAGAAAAAAAGTTAGGTTTCCAGGCTGGAATTCAGAGGGGAAGATGGAAGTCCATTTGATACAGTAGTGGTGAAGATGGAAAGTGGTCCCTGCAGTGAGGAAGGTACTTGAGCTATGAAGAGTGGAGTATAAGCTTGGAACCAGATGTGCACACACCCAGAGTTCATGTCCAACATATCTCAACATCTTTGCAAAGTCTGTGTGGATGCTTAAAAACTGGGGAGGGCAGAGCCAGCAGTGGTCAGGTGGCCCCCACCTGGAGGAATGAGATGATAGAGTCCAGGAGTGAGGCAGCACCCTACAGTTTGTCCTCATCCTTCCATTCTCCACACTTCCAGTTTCCTTTCAACCACTTCAGGAAAAAAAAAGTCCAGAAACTTCAATGTTGCCAAGTTTAGAAACCAAGTCATCATTAGTGTGAGTGGAATCAACGTTGATCACAGTCTGGTCCTTTTCAAGTTTCTTTGAGATCTTCAAAAGCCCAATCATCCCGTTCCATCTAGGACATAAAGGAAAATGCACCCAAAGAATAGTCTTTCAAGTGCATTGCCACTGTAGCTAGATGATTATTATCCTGACTATTAATTGCTATTATGGTTACTATTGGCATAATTTTTATGCTTTTCTGTGTGCCCATCCAATCGCACATCCAGCCACCACAGCCACTGCTGGGTGTTTCCTGGGAACCAGATGCCCATGTGCTGATCTGGGCAGGCCCATACGCCAAAGGCAGCCCATCCAAGCAGAGCTGAGTGTATTGGAAGACAACAGAACGGAGGAGCCACAGGTGAGCCACAGGTGAGCCACAGGTGAGCAGGTTTACAGCCCCCAAGAGGATTTGGATGCCCAGGCCTGGGAGCTTGCTGAAGAAGTGTGGTTTCATGAAAGCATTCATCCCAGTTATGATGAGCCTTGGAATAAAGAAAGCTCAGCCTTGGAATAAAGAGAAGCACGAAGAGTGCAATGGGAAGAAAAAACAGCTCGAATGAAGGACAAAGACACCAAGCCATCATCATAATCAGGAGACAGTATTAAGATAGCCCTCAAAGCAATCCAGCCAGAGGCCAGCAAGTGCACCTAGACCCCATCGGGAATGCCAAACACCTGGTAGTTTGGGGGTTCTGTTGGTTTCTCTTATAGTGCTTCATTTAAATTTCCAGTGCTGAATTCTCTGCAATCCTCATGACTTTCAGATTCCTGGCACAGTCTTTTTCCCTCCTACTGGGTGGTGAGCTCCTCAAAGACAGGGCCTGGGTCTTCATCTGACTTCTCCCATGCCTAGAACCACACCTACATAACAGAAGACTTGAGTAAAAAATAATTGAATTGAATTAAGGAACAAAAGGAAAAATTTTAAGGACTCAGAGTTGCAATGAATAGGAACTGTAATGAAAGGAGCAGTTCAGCACAGATGGAGGAGGAGGGAGCCCAGGAAGGAGAGTGGCTGAAAATGCCCACACAGAGAACGCACTTCCACATGGATGCAACACACACAGAACATGCTTCCACATGGATGCAGCACACAGAACACGCTTCCATATGGATTTAGCACACACAGAACATGCTTCCATGTGGATGCAGCACACACAGAACACACTTCCACATGGATTCAGCACACACAGAACATGCTTCCACATGGATGCAGCACACACAGAACATGCTTCCACATGGATTCAGCACACACAGAACATGCTTCCACATGGATGCAGCACACACAGAACATGCTTCCACATGGATTCAGCACACACAGAACATGCTTCCACATGGATGCAGCACACACAGAACATGCTTCCACATGGATTCAGCACACAGAGAACATGCTTCCACATGGATTCAGCACACACAGAACATGCTTCCACATGGATGCAGCACACAGAACACGCTTCCATATGGATTCAGCACACACAGAACACGCTTCCACGTGGATTCAGCACACACAGAACATGCTTCCACATGGATTCAGCACACACAGAACATGCTTCCACATGGATTCAGCACACACAGAACATGCTTCCACATGGATGCAGCACACACAGAACATGCTTCCACATGGATGCAGCACACACAGAACATGCTTCCACATGGATGCAGCACACACAGAACATGCTTCCACATGGATTCAGCACACACAGAACATGCTTCCACATGGATGCAGCACACACAGAACATGCTTCCACATGGATTCAGCACACAGAGAACATGCTTCCACATGGATTCAGCACACAGAGAACATGCTTCCACATGGATGCAGCACACAGAACACGCTTCCATATGGATTCAGCACACACAGAACACGCTTCCACGTGGATGCAGCACACACAGAACACGCTTCCACGTGGATTCAGCACACACAGAACATGCTTCCACATGGATTCAGCACACACAGAACATGCTTCCACATGGATGCAGCACACACAGAACATGCTTCCACATGGATGCAGCACACACAGAACATGCTTCCACATGGATTCAGCACACACAGAACATGCTTCCACATGGATTCAGCACACACACACAGCACACACAGAACATGCTTCCACATGGATGCAGCACACACAGAACATGCTTCCACATGGATTCAGCACACACAGAACATGCTTCCACATGGATGCAGCACACACAGAACATGCTTCCACATGGATGCAGCACACACAGAACATGCTTCCACATGGATGCAGCACACATAGAACATGCTTCCACATGGATGCAGCACACAGAACACGCTTCCATATGGATTCAGCACACACAGAACATGCTTCCACGTGGATGCAGCACACACAGAACACACTTCCACATGGATTCAGCACACACAGAACATGCTTCCACATGGATTCAGCACACAGAACATGCTTCCATGTGATGCAGCACACAGAACACACTTCCACATGGATGCAGCACACAGAACGCACTTCCACATGGATGTAGCATGCACAGAACACGCTTCCACATGGATGCAGCACACACAGAACATGCTTCCACATGGATTCAGCACACACAGAACATGCTTCCACGTGGATGCAGCACACACAGAACATGCTTCCACATGGATTCAGCACACAGAACACGCTTCCATATGGATTCAGCACACACAGAACACGCTTCCACATGGATTCAGCACACATAGAACATGCTTCCACATGGATGCAGCACACACAGAACATGCTTCCACATGGATTCAGCACACACAGAACATGCTTCCACGTGGATTCAGCACACACAGAACATGCTTCCACATGGATGCAGCACACAGAACATGCTTCACATGGATGCAGCACACATGGATCCAAACAGACTCAGAGCACGCCTCCACACATTCGCCAACCCTTCCATGCAGAGAGAGTCAATCCCTCCAGGGAAGGCTCCTTGCTGCCTATTAGAGTTCAGATGTCCCCTTCAGGGGTGAACATCGATTGATCTTGGAGAGTTTGTAGGAAGTGGGTGGCACAGTGTCCATGTGGAGTGCCTGGGTGGAGGAGCTGCTGGAAGTTGGGAGCTCGGCCCATATGCCCATGGCAGCCGATGTCAGGGTTCAGAGGAGGCTGCAGGAAGGCCCCAGAGAACCCCAGAGACTATAGCCAGAGAGGCACACAGGCAGGCTGGGGCCACAACAGACATTCTGATGGAGGGAGACAAGCTCCAGAGTAGGGGATAGTATGGAATCTACAAGTCTGTTGCCAAAACAGATGGTACACAGTAAAAAAAAAGATGTGGGGAGTACGAGTTCTCACGTATAGGCATTGAGGAAATCGGTCAAACCAAAGCAAAACCGAAGCTGCCGCAGAGGTGAGTGCACAGAGGATGGAGCTGCCTCAGTGCCTGGGAACCCCATGGAAGCCCATCCAGGGCCTGCAAGTGAGAAAAGGTAAGCAGTGGCCTCAGGTGACACTGGGGAGGGACAGGGCATGAATCAGGGTAGCCGATCTATTGTAATAAACAACCACCAGATCTTGGGAGTTTGACAAAATAAAAGTTGATTTTTTTCCCATATGAGTCAGTGGAGGAGGTGGGGGTGGGTTGGAGTAGCTCCTCTCATAGAAGCATCTGGGGACCAGGGACCTTCCCTCCTTCCACTTCTCATCTCCATCTTCTCCTCTTAGAGTCCTCCATTGGGTCCTCTGCATATAGCCAGCAAAAGAGGGAAGGAGAGAACATAGAAGATCACATTCAAGAAGGTTTTTAGAGTCTAGGCCCGCAGGTGGCGGGACATTGGCCAAGCTCGGCGACGCGGCCTACCCAACTGCAGGAAGAGTGTTGTCTCTAAGTGTATGAGGAAAAGCACGTGGGGCTGGAAAAACACGTAGTTGGAGACAAATCAAAGCCGCTCCAAGAGAGCAGATGTGGCCAGAGAACACAAGACAATAAAGGCCCTAATGTGGGAAGAGGCATCGCGGGGCAGGAACAGGTCAAAGACCTTGACGCAGGGGGGCTCTGCTGGTGCAGGGCTAATGGTTGTGACTTATTGGGCCACTCAGCAAATCACCTGCATGCCCCAGGAACGGGCAGGGCAGTGCTGTACATAATGTTAGAAGAATGAGGGCCAAGATGTTCTTGAAGGACCCAGTAAGCATGAAATAAAAATCAACAGAGAACAACAAACAGAGGACAGGGTGCAGTCCCCGGCACTATGGGCTCCTGTGTGTGGGGTCTGCATAGAGAGTCACAGGCAAGTCACAGCTGCTGCTGACTGGGGGCTCCCAGAAAAGGCCAAAAAGGAGGAGCTGATGGCTCCAGAGAGAGAGTGGAACAAACTTCCTGGCCACTTCCAAAACTCAACATTTGCAATCAAGACCGTAGAGACTGGGAGATGGCACAAAAATGTCTGTGCAGCCCTGGGGCCCACGAATCCGCAGACTCAGGCACCCGTCACCTTGCAGGGTGCCTCCCGGCAGTAATCTACATGTGTGTTGTGTGGTGCCTTCCTGTGCATAAACTCCGAATGTTGTTTTTCTCATAGTCTCAGAACGGCCTGGAAAGGATCAGGGCCGTGCCTAAAACTAATAACCTGAAGGAAGTAATGGAATATTGCAATTGCTCTGTCCATTTCTTGGGAAGGCTCAATTGGAAATAGACACATCATCCCCTTCTTGGAAAGTCGGTTGATCCAAATCACCTCAGATGGAAATGATTTCTCAGGATATGTGTACGGAACATTTTCTGTCTGCAGCATCTCAAAAGTCCCAGGTAATTCAGGGGCAATTAACAGAATCTTCCCTCTGATTCTAGTCCAAATCTTAAAGCTCGTCTCATCCAATGTGGAAAATAGAACTTCCAAAATCCAGTTGTCAGAAGTTTCCATGTGGGTAACAGTGGCCAAATCAAGACAACATCTTGAAACTTGAGGAAGACACTAAGCTTTGTTTGTCTGCCAGCCAGCGTGCTGTGCCTTCAGGGAGAGTGGGGCTAAAAGCCCCTGTGCACCACAGGCTTCTAGCCTTTTGGAGTGGCATCGTGCTCTAAAGGCACTTAAAGAGGGCCGGGCCTCTGGGGTTTTGTTTGTTTGTGGTTCCGATTCTCATGAGAGCTGTTTCTTCTTCAGCTACCATCATGCTATCATCGCTCCACAAAATGAGATTCCAGAAGTGGGCAGGCGAGATCCAGTTTCCAGAATGAATCCCCATCTCACTCATTCGCAATCTGCAGAGCTCATAGGAGCTAAACAGCACGAAATAAGACACACTCCTGGTCTACATGCCAGTGGCTGTCAGCTGCAGGCAACCTTGGCAATGTCTGGACATTTTTATTTGTCACTGTTGAGGGGATGCTACTGGCATCTAGTGGGGATTATCACTCCCAGTGACTCACTGGGGGAATTTTTGCTTCCAAGGTCCACAACACTGGGTTCTACAGGGTCAGAGGCACTGGTTCCCCAAAAGGCATACTTTTTCTCCGGGGAGCAGAGCCAGGGTCTCATTGAGCTACAGCACAACAGCCACCTGGGCACTCTGAGGTCCTCCTGTGCAAGGAAAGGAGCCAGCATCCTTTCCATGATTGTCAGAGGGAGGTTGGGTTGCCATGATACACAATGGCAGGCATGAGTCTATGTGGGCTTCAGGGGACTCATGCTGGCACCTCCTGCACGCCCTTACCTAACTGTGACCATCCGTGGGCATGTGCAGCAAACCCAGCTCAAGGAGATCATGGCAACCAGGACTTCAGGAATGAGGGTCTGAGTCACACCACCAAGTAGGACACCGAGACAGCAGGAGTGGTGTCTAGGGATGAGGGGACTCTGGACGGAGAGTGGATCTATGGCACTATGCTAGGACTGCCAGTTCAGTCCTGACACTCACTGCAGCAAAGGGGTGCAATGTGTCCCACTAATCTCCCTCTCTAAGCTTCCCCCGAAAGAAAAGTGCACCCTAACAATGGAGGAGCTGGAGCTGCTCCCCGGGATGCATGGAGAAGTGTGGCACGTGGCCGCGAGGTGGACCATGCTAGGCCATCTGAGGCACAGGTCAGCCTTCAAGGAACGACTTGCTGCCCCATGGCAGGAAGGATGGTCCTCAGGCAGCTTTGGGTTCCACCTGGGCTGCAGAGAGCTGCCTCACCTGAGGTCATGCCCACATCACTGACTGAGCAAGGAAGGGCTGTAACATGCCCCATGATGGCTCTGGCAGTCAGCACTGGCTCTAGCGATCCCCGTCCGGTGAGCTGAGGCTTCCTGGGGCCTACATTGCCATTTAGCTTTTACTTCTGCTCAATCTCATTTCCTCACCATTCTTTCCACAGGAGTTCATCTTGCACCCCGAGCTCCATCTCAGCATCTGCTCCCAGATCACCGAACCTGAAGCACAAGCCACTTAAGTTTGCATGGGCTCTTTTTCCCCCAATAGCTTCTTATCAGGTGTGTGGGAATTGAGGAGGGGGATTCTATCTGCAATGCCCGCTGTGTCCCCAAAATTGCTATTTATTGACAATTAATGGTAACTAATCATCTAGGACAAGATAACAGAGATGCCACAAAGCAGTCCGCAGCCTGAGATGCATTTATGGAAGGGCTACAGGACACCGAGGTGCCACAAAGCAGTCTGCAGCCTGAGATGCATTTATGGAAGGGCTACAGGACACCCGTCCTAAGGCACTGACGGTGGGGGGCTGTCACATTCTTTTCTGCAGAGGACTGGATAGTAAACATTGCCAGCTTTGCAGGCCACCTGGACTCTGTTGCCACTCTTCAACCCTGAGCTGCAGCACAAAAGCAGCCACAGGCAACAGGCAAGGTGATGGCGGGGCTGTGTTCCCTGCAGCTTCACACACCCAAACAGGCAGCACACCAAATCCTGTCTGCAGAGTGTAGTTTGCTGACTCCCTGTCTCTGAACAACTGTTTAGACGGAGAAGATGCAGACCCACTGCATGAACATGAGCTCATCTTTTTCAACATTTGCTGCTGAGAGTCTTTCCTTCTCCTCTGTCTAGTGTCTCCCTCAGGGAACTTCCCATCTGGAAGAGCGTCCAGGCTTCTCGCTTTGTAGGATGCGGGCAGGAGAAGTGACTTGATTAAAACTCATGGTAAGAAATGCGCTTTGCTTTGCAACCCAGGACACACATACATGACTCAACATCTACAATATGATTTAAAAACGTTAGTGGACAATGTCCCCAATAGTTGAAATCAATTTGATAAAGTACATAATTGTAGTGCTTGAATGAATTAATTAGAGGAACAGAATAGAATACAATAGAGTTGAAAATATCATGCAAAATAGGTGGAAAAGGCAAGTACTATTTCATGAAATTTTTATGGAGGTTATATGCGTTTATGAAATGTGTGCATGCGTTTATAAACACATGCGTTTGTGTGAGTATAATACCAGGGTAGGTTGTAAAATGTATTTCTTAGGTTAAGTCATAGTCAAAAGGCTTCAGAAACACTAGCCTATGGCAATCACCCCTGATGGGCTGTGTCCCAGGGGTGACACTAACTAGGAGCAGATTTGCTTACAACCTGCACTTGAAGGATCCACACAGGCAACTGGATTGCCCATTATCCCACCGTACTTGTCAAGGCACCTTTTCAAAAAAAACTCCTCCTCTTCAAAACATTTTTATTCCTTTTGGGTTTTCTGACATTCTTTTCTGGCCTCTCTTCAGTGGACTTTTATGACTTCAGTTGCCAATGGAGCGCTCAGGTATCAGCTGCAAGACCTGCTGTGATTTCATTCATGCCTAATTACTTCAAGCTGCCTGTTGCTTGCAAGCATTCCATGTGCTGGCCTGTGTGTCCATCCCCAGGGCTCAGGCCCCAGGGCTCAGGAGAGCCCTTTGGGTCACACTCCAAATGGAAGAGTCTCACACTGACTTCAGAGCCTTCCTTCCTTGCTGAAGTGTTCTCTCCCGACACAGGCCAGGCCTGTGTCTGAGCAGATAAACAATAGCTGGAAAAGTGACTGTCACCTCCAGGCTCGGAAGGTCCTTCTGTGTGACTCCAGGCAGGGCACACTCGGGACAGTTCTCCACCCCAGTCCAAGGCTGGCAGATGCTTACACATACCCCGAGTGCCCCACACACGCCCTGGGGCATCAGCACGTGGGCTCAGGGTTTACACCCACTGAAAATACTGCCTCCCTCCACTTCATCTCTGACCCTTGATCAATTCCTAAGCAATGACTTGCATATGGATGCTCATCGTATCCGTGCATGTGGCAGGGATGAGGTGACCACTAGGGAACAAGCAAACTACCAGAGAAGGGTTTTTCCTCATCAAGCGTAGCTCTCAGATTCCCTCCCGAAAGGGCAGTGAATGGAACAGTTGGAATTTGCAGAACTGTTTGTGGCCTGGGTCCGTCTGATCACACCTTACTTGCCTGTGGTTAGTGTCATTTAAGTCAAGGGCTCCTTGTGTTGTTAATGAGCAAGAAGACATCTAAGAGCATAACCTAATTGACTTGAGCACATTTCAATTCCTACTGAGATGCCAGAGATCAGACAACATTACGTCACTCCCCCTTCCCTTATTTCAATAGGACCTCAATTCAAACTGCCCAGAGCAGACATACTTAATCTCAGTGTTCATTGCAAGAAGTGGGAGGCAAAGAGAGACTATCTGTGCCTCACCAGTTAAAGCAAGTGGTCCAATAACAGGAAAGCTACGAATAGGAGTTTCCAATGTTTCCAAGTTACCTTTGTTTCCCTCAAACTTATTGCTCAGGTTGGATCTTTTGATCTAAATACCAACTCATCATTAAAAATTGTCACAAAATGAGCTGGGCAGTGTCTCATGCCTGTAATCTCAGCACTTTGGGAGGCTGAGGCAGGTGGATCACTTGAGGTCAGGAGCTCAAGACCAGCTCGGGCAACATTGAGAAACCCCATCGCTACTAAAAATACAACATTTAGCCAGGTGTGGTGGTGCACACTTGTAATCCCAGCTACCTGGGAGGCTGAGGCAAGAGAATCACTTGAAACTGGGAGGTGGAGGTTGCAGTGAACCGAGATGACGCCACCACGCTCCAGACTGGGTGACAGAGTGAGACAAAAAAATTAAAAAGGCACAAAATGAAGTAAATAATGATTTTTCATGCAGGATGAGTTTGTTAGAGGCACAGACTCAACATTTGCATATTGTCTCCCTGAAACCCGACATAATGAGCCATCTGAGGAAGGACAGCAGGGGTGAAATCTCTCTTGCCCTCACAGCAATGCCAGCACGCAGCACAGCATCCCTTCCTAGGTTAAGAGCTCGGTGCTTTTCCCATGAACAGGCAGCTGTCCAAATGGAAGCTCCGAGTGACCTCTGTGCCCAGATCTAAAAAGGAGAGATAGGCTGAAACTGATGCCTGAATATCCACTCCTGGCACACATACACAATCAACATCAGCAAACTTGCTGGGTTTTGGCAGGCTGCTGTCCAGGATTCACAGTTTTTAGATTCTGCAGTGAATCTTTAGGTCTTGTTCTTGGAAGCCAACAAGTGCCTGGCATCTAGATGTTTTTCTTCTTCATTTTCCTAAGGGAAATTACAATATTAACATAATGAACCTTAGCAAAGCTAGTGACATTCCCTTCCCGTTCCACCAAAAATGATGTGCAATAATGTGAGGACTCGCCCTGGCGAGGCACCAGAGTGGAACGAGAATGATTGGTGGTGGGAGCAGCCCAGAGCTGCCTGATGCCTGTCCAGGGAACACAGAGGCAGCCATGTAGCCAGCTGGTCTTCATGGCACTTGTCTGTAGAACTGAGCCAAATGGCACTGGCAGGGAGAGGTCAGGGAAGGCACCTCTGCCTCCCTCCATGGCAGCACCAGGGCTCCACAGTCTCAAGGCCAAAGGACCACTGGCTCCAGTAATCACCTTGTGTGAACATCGGTGCCCCAGCTCTATCTTTTTCTTTTTTGAGACGGAGGTTCGCTCTTGTTGCCCAGGCTGGAGTGCAATGGCGCGATCTCGGCTCACTGCAGCCTTCGACTCCCGGATTCAAGCAATTCTCCTGCCTTAGCCTCCAGAGTAGCTGGGATTACAGGCACCTGCCACCATGCCCTGTTAATTTTTTTTTTTTTTTTTTTTTTTTTTTTTTTTTTGTATTTTTAGTAGAGATGGAGTTTTACCACGTTGGTCAGGCTGGTCTTGAACTCCTGACCTTAGGTGATATGCCTGCCTTGGCCTCCCAAAGTGCTGGCATTACAGGCATGAGCCATCACGCCTGTCCACCAGTTCTATCTTCTTAAAGCAGATTCCAGTCACTGGCGAGGTAATTCACATGGCAGGCCCTGCGAGGGCTGCTCAGGGCTTCTATAGCATGCACTATAGATGAGAATGATCATAATGACCTCATCACATTGTTGAAAGAGGAGTAAACGTGCACCTGGCACATAAAAAACATCCAATAGATGGGCAATCCTCCCATCTAGGAAACAGCACAGTCATTGGCATGTCCTTGTGAACTTGCTCATCAGGTGGCTTTCCGCTTTCACAGGAAGGTCTGTGCAGGACGAGAATGCTGACTTGGGGCTCAGGAGGGAGGTTGCTGGTGGCAGGAGAGGGGATGAGGGCATGTGGGCAGGGTCAGGGAACGTGGGGGATGAACTTGGCCTACTCTTGTTTTTTTCCTGTGCTGGCTGCTTGGGGAAGGGAGGGAGCAGGCTTCAGGGGGAGGGGTAGCAGGAACATAGCGTGGGGTAACCTAGCCTCAGAATTTTTCACAATTGGACTTGGGAGAGGGCACCAGTGTTATAAAGGGAAGAGGGCGCCAAATCGCATAGCTGGGCAGAGGCCAGGGAGGGGAGCCCTAAGTGCTGGGCCAACGTGGGGGTGAGGGCCAGGGCACCAGGAAGCAAGGGCTATGAGTCAGGGATATTTTCCAATCACAGACCTGGGAAAAAACAGCTGGAATGCACTTTAAAAATCACATAGCTCGATTTTTATTTTGCACAGAAACAGAAGCCAGTGGTCCCGTCTCACAAGGAAAAGTTAGAACTCACACTCAGTTGCGTCCATTTAAATCTAACAACCCACAACTTGTTCATAAATTATTAGTTAATTAATTAAACAAAATATAAATTATCCAGACAAAAATTTGAGTCACAGCTTATTTTCCAGCTTTCAGTCACACAGTCAAGAACAAAGTGAGTTTGAATCTGAACATGAGGTTCCACTATTGGGTACTGAAATCATCACGCCCTTTATGACTTCATTATCTGTCAGGGAGCGGCCACAGAAACAGGAAAAGTGAGTTATTTGTAGCTACTCCATTATCTGAAAAATATCAGCGCATAAGTCACGTTGGGCTCTAAGGGTTTTACTTTCCACAAGGAGAGAATGCTGGTAAACAGTTTGAAAATAAGAATTATCTGGGCTTCCTAAACACAATGGCTGCTGTTAAGTTGAATTTATTTATCAGATCACGGTGGTGAAAATGAAGAATCAGGAACTAAAGAAAGTAAACAATAGGGAAGAGAAACACTCCTGTCATAAAATCAGTCTGTGTCTTTTAGACGATTTGTGGGAGGTGGGAAATTGAATTTTTCACATGCTCAGTGTGCAGATTTAAACTGTTGATACCTCTTTCGATGTCACAAGGTGGGGGACTTGGAGCATGTGAAAGCTGATGCTCTCCCCAGGGCCCGTGGAGAACAAATGCCCAGGCAGAAGGGCGTGCCTCGGGGAACTCCAGGAACATGCGGAGGATCCCTTGGCATGACTTTTGGATAAAGCCAACTCTTTGTGAACTCAAAGTGACTTGCTGGTTTCCGCAGAGCACGGCTGGCCCCCAAGGGTGTCTTCCTAGCAATGGCTTGCATCATGCTGTGATAAGGGCTTCTGTCACTCTACAGATGTGAAAGCGCTCCCCTAACTCAAACGTCAGCCAAACACCCCGAGCCACCCTGCAGGGTCAGCACCTCGGATGTGTGAGGAGTTGCCCCGGCTGGATCAACCAAATCAGGAAGAGACTTTGGCCGTTTCAAAACTAAACTTCTGGGCCGGGCGCGGTGGCTCACGCCTGTAATCCCAGCACTTTGGGAGGCCGAGGTGGGCGGATCACCTGAGGTCGGGAGTTTGAGACCAGCCTGACCAACACAGAGAAACCCCGTCCCTACTAAAAATACAAAACTAGCCGGGTGTGGTTGCGCATGCCTGTCATCCCAGCTACTCGGGAGGCTGAGGCAGGAGAATCGCTTGAACCTGGGAGGCGGAGGTTGCCGTGAGCCGAGATAGAGCCATTGCACTCCAGCCTGGGCAACAAGAGCAAGACTCCGTCTCAGAAAACAAAATAAAAATAAAAAAAATAAACTTCTCTGGCCACCTCAGTTCATTCGGCTGAAACAGACCGGGGTGAGTCTCAGTGTCTTCTTCTATTTGGCACCTTTAGCCTGGGGGACTCACACAGGTCAACCCTTCTGAACACATGAAAATCATTCCCATTTAGGCAACCTCAGTTTCTCTTTTATAATCCCCGCAAAGTCAATACAGACTTTCAGGCTAGATTCTACCCAGCTCCCACATTCAACACATCACTCACCTGGTGTGAAAGGAGTCCAGGTCAATATCTAGCTAATGCTGAATCTGCCCTATGACTAAGTCTTTTATGTGCTTGCTTCTTGTGAGCAGAAAACTAAACAGAAACTATTTGCAAAGCCCGGGGGCCTGAATGGGTGGTTCTCTCAGCAGGAGGTGGGGCCTCACCAAGCTTGGGACGGGGTTGTCAGCTCAGGCCCGTTTAGATTTCCCTGACGGCCACTGTCAGCCTTCTCCGGCTTTTGCACCAATTCTGTATTCCACTGACTGTAGCCTCCCAGTCTCCCGGCCTCAAATCACTTTGGGAAGTTCTACAAAGACTCATCTCTGACCTGGGTCTTTGTTGTTATTTCCTGCATGAAAATGGGGGTAGGGGAAAAAAAGAGAGACTTTTGTTTTACTGTGTCAGGGTTTGTAAAGTGACACTTGAGTAAGTCTGTGGGGTTAGAGTTATTCAGAGCAAAGGCATACTGTGAAGGAAGCATTTTACAACAGATTGGGTAACAAATCCTGGCCCTGTGTTTTCAGGGCTGATTTTTCACCTGAAACTAAGAGCTGCAGCTCCGCTTCCTCCTGGGCACCTCCACTTCAGTTCAACAAGCCCAAAGCCACCCTGACCACCTGCCTTCCTAGGGCCCCTCTCACTCCTACATGAGTCTGCCATTGGCCCAGTGCTTCAAACCCAGAGTCTGCCTCCTCTCCCATCAGTCACCCAATCTCACCAAGTCGGCTTCCCTCCTGCTGCTCACCCCTTTCCACCCTCCCACCACCCTGCTGCTGCCAGTGTGGATGGGCCCGTAACCTCTCCCCCTGCACTACAGTAACAGTCCCCTCGCAGGGGCCCCTGCTTCCAGTTCATCCCTCCAATCCTTGCTCCACACTGCAGTCAAGGGTGAGCTTTCTGAAGCAAAAACTCTTCTCAAGTCATTCCCTCCTTGCAGGGCTGCCAGGCCCGCAGCGAACATTGTCCAGTTTTCTAGGAGAGCAACTGAGTCAGGGGTGGGGATTCTGGAGGAGGCTGAGGTTTGAGAACTGTGAGTCAGCTCCAGACAAGCTGAGTTTGAAGTAGCTTGAATCATCCTGGAAAAAACGTCATATGGGAAGTAGATAATCTGTCTAAAGCTTGAAAGAGACGCAGCGGCTGGAGACGGGCCCTGGCAACACAGACCTTATTTCTGGCCCTGTCCTCCACGGACCCCGCTGTCCTGTACCACGCGGCAGACACACCGGCCTCCTTGCAGTTCCACACACCCTTCATGCCCTCGTCTCCTGGAGCTTTACAGATGGAGACCCACATTCGGAAACACTCTCTCCAGCCTTCTCACACACTTTGCCTGCCGATCCTCTACTTGTCCTTCAGGACTTGTTTTCAACAGCAACCAACAAGATGTGCTCCCAGAACACCTGCACCTGCCACCAGGGTCCCAGTGATCCTTCATGCTGAGATCAACTATTTCCTGTCTTCTCCCACCACTAGACTCCAAGATCTGGGGTATGCGCTCAGTAAATATCTGTTAAGCAAAAGAATGACTAATTGTTTAATTATTTATCTACAGGATCAAGAAGTTCTGTAAGCCCCAGGAAAGATAAATATAAAGAAATGCACACCTAGACATATCATCATAAAACTGCAAAAAAAAAAAAAAAAAAAAAAAAAAAAGACAAAAAGAAAAACTTAAAAGCAGCCAGAGGAAAAAAGTTCAAGTACCTTCAAGTGAGCAGTAGATTGACAGCTAATGTTCCACAAAAAAACAAACAAAAAAACAACAGAAGGCAGCAAACAATGCAATGGTATGTACCTACAAAGGACAGAAGGAAATTAGCTGCCAACCTAGTAATACACTGTGCATGGGGAAAACATGCTTCAAGAATGAAAGTTAAAGAAAGAGGACGGGCACGGTGGCTCACACCTGTAATTCCAACACTTTGGGAGGCCAAGGTGGGTGGATCACCTAAGGTCAGGAGTTCAAGACCAGCCTGGGCAACATGGTGAAATCCTGTCTCTACTAAAAATATAAAAATTAGCCAGGCCTGGTGGCTTGCAACTGTCATCCCAGCTACTTGGGAGGCTGAGGCAGCCTCCTGAGGCAGGAGAATCACTTGAACCTGGGAGGCGGAGGTTGCAGTGAGTTGAAATGACACCACTGCACTCCGACCTGGGCAATCATAGCGAGACTCCGTCTCAAAAAATAAATGAATACATAGAAAGTTAAAGCAAGACAATTCTATACCAATGGAAGCTAACATTTGCAAGTTGCAAGCTGACTCATACTAAGTGAAATCCTTACAGGCTTTCTTAGATGAAACGCCAGAGATCGTGTATACGGGCGCACAAAGTGAATGTTGGATGTATAAAATAGCACTTGTTTATATCTGAGCAGAAGGGAAGAGAGGCAGTTCTCTTTAGTCAGAAGAGATAGGCATTAGTTATGAAGATTGGAAAAGAAAGGGGAAAAGAAAAACGCATTTATTGAGAAATTACTATTTTCCAGATTTTTCTACCACCTGACTACTATTTCTAAGGGACGGGACTTCAGTTTCCAAGAGTTTTTAATACACTGTAACCTTACAAGACAAATTCCTACTAAATCCTACCGATTCTTAAACCCATTGATTCTACATGGAGGGAAAGTCAACCACAGGCCTCCCGGCCAGCCCTGAATCCCCAGTGGCGTTTTCTCTCCCCTTCCTTCCTCCTGGAGGAGGAGGAGGATCCCTTCCAGGGAGACTGGAAACTGAGAGGAGTCTGACTACTTGGTCTCCTGCTTTTCCTTGGATCTTGTAAGCTTTCTGCTCCACAATTTTTCATTTTTCATTTCTTCCCCAGTGTCAATATTCACAGTATATCTATCCACAGTGCCTTCACCGTAGGAGGGACCCTCACAGTCCCCTGTTTTCACTCTTTTCATAGAGGAGGAAACTTAGCCTCAGCGAGGTGAGTGCTTCAGGTCACTGATGAAGTTACTGTTAGGATCTAGGCTAATACCAATAACAGCTGTGGTTAGCTATTATGTGTCTGAGGTGCTTAATATGCATATCTCATTCATTCTCTCTCCACTGTGTAATCAGAATATGGTAGGTCATGCTGGAAACAACCATTAAATCTCAATGGCTTCACACCACAAAAGTTTATTTCCCACCCATGCAAAGTACCCTAGAGGTCTGGGTGACTCTCCACAGCTGCTATCCTTCATGGGATGGCTCAGGGATCCAGGCTTAGGGCACCTCCACGTCTCCTGAGCTCCCATCATTCCCATGGCAAGAGAAGAGAAAGGTGTAGACACGGCACCAGCAATAAAACACTTTTTGGTTAGCCTGAAGGAGTCACGTGGTCATGCATACTTCAGAGCGGTGGGAAAATGGCTTCCTTAAAGTCTAGGAGCTAAGGGGCTGCAAGGCAGTTCTCCAGTCCAGGATGACCCAGTGTTGATGCTGACTTTAATCATCTTGACATTCAGCATTCTGAAGGTATTGTCCCTAAATTATTGCCAACACCACTAAAAAATAAAATACATTTTTATGAAAAAACTCACTAATACCTACAAGTTTATAAACCTGAAATCTATCCTTGACTCCTCTCTCTCTCTCCCCTTCACTACACACATCTGATTCACAAAAACACCACCCCATCTCCTCAGTCCTCTGGAGTGTGTCCCCTTCCCCTGCTGTAGCCGCCCTGGCCAGGCCCTCTCTCCTGGACTCATCACCTGCCCCGATCCCGGCTGCAGGTCTAGGTCCATTCTCTACACTGACTCCAGATTGGTCTTTCTGAATACCTGAGTTGGTTACATCCCCTCTTATGCCCTCCCTGACTTCCCACAGCCTCCGAGATGAAACCCCACACAGCACAAAGGTGCCCCATGAGCTGGCTCTTTTCTTCCTCTACCCTCATCATCACCTTCCCATCCCCGCCCTCGCCATGCCTCGGCATCCCAGACACTTGTTACCCAAACCCCAATGCTCGGAGAAACACATTCCCTCACATTCACATGCCTGCCCCGGGTCCCACCTGCCTGGTGAGCTCCTGCTCATTAAGTAAGCGGCAGCTCAAAGTTCCCTCCGTGGAGCCAGCGCCACCCTCTCCCCATCTCCTGCTTTATCTGAAGACCTGAGTCCTATTCAATAAAGCATCCTTGGGGTCTAGCTGAGTATTTTACAATGCTTATTGGCAGAATAACAAATGAATACTAACTCTTCCGCTTGGCAATCAGAGGCTGTGTCCCCAGGAATATGGGTCTTTAACAGGTGTTAATAAAATAGTCATAAAAATAGTCAAAAATAGTTAATAAATATTAGTCATAACACCTAATAAAAATAGGTGTTAATAAAAATAGCACCATGCATATAGTGCTTATCTTTTGCCAGGTACTAGTCTAAGCGCACTGGCATGTACTAACTCATTTAATCCTCCTAACAGCCCCGAAGGGAAGCACTGGTCATTCTCCCTCTGTTCTGAATGAGGAAACTAAGCACTGATTGGCAAAAGTGACTTGCTCCAGGTTACACTGCTAGTAAGTGGCCAAGCTGAGATATTACCTCATGCATTTCACCTTCCTGGCTCTAGGAAGAGTCAGGGTCTGTGCTCTGATGGCCTCTCAGGGTCCACAGAGAAGAACCTCTGCTGGAGGCACTCCATGTTCCACACTGCACCTTAGCCTGTACTTGTCTCCTGGAAACAGGGGCTGGTGAGTGCCCTCCAAGTCATGTGCTATTCCCTCTAAACCCAGAAGGGACAATGGTGGTGTATTTGGCTATAGAAGACTGTCTTACCCTATCAACTCTTAGGTTAACCATAGGGCAAGCCAAGGAGATATTTAAAGTTCCCGAGAAGGCTGGGCGCCGTGGCTCATGCCTATAATCCCAGCACTTTGGGAGGCTGAGGTGGGTGGATCACTTGAGGTCAGGAGTTCGAGACCAGCCTGGCCAACATGGTGAAAACCCGTCTCTACTAAAAATACAAAAATTAGCTAGGCGTGGTGGCACGCATCTGTAGTCTCAGCTACTAGGGAGGCTGAGGCAGGAGAATCGCTTGAACCAGGGAGGCAGAGATTGCAGTGAGCCAAGATAGCGCCACTGCACTCCAGCCTGGGCAACAGAGCAAGACTCTGTCTCAATAAATAAATAAATAAAAATAAAGTTCACAAGAAAAGGATTCAGCCTCCATCTAGTAATAATAACTAACACTGGAGTAATAACTATGCAGCAGAGAGTCCTCTGAGGACATACATGCATTAATTCACATAATCTTTACAAAAACTGCTCAGGAGTAGTTGCTACTGCTCGCCCCATTTCAGTGGTAAAGGAGATAATTCAGATAACACATGACCTTACCCAAGGTCACCTTGTTACTAGTGGAGGGCCTTGACTACAAGTCGTACAGATTCTTGGCATTTTGAACAAAGAATTGGACAAAACACACAAAGCAATGTAAAAATGAAGCAATGAAAGCAGATTTATTGAAACAAAAGTACACTCTACAGAGTGGGTGCAGGTGCAAGTGAGCCCCTCAAGAGTGCTGGTTACAGAATTTTCTGGGAAACCTCCAGAGGTTTCCCATTGGTTACTTGGTTACACTCTATGCAAACGAAGACTTAGGCCCACGATCAGTCTGATTGGTTGCAGGAGAGAATCAATCAAAGGTACCTTCCAGTTTTCATCTGACTTGCAGTGGAAATGGGGGTGGTTGCAAAGGGAGTACCTCTGATCCTTTTGTTACCTGGGTGTGGAGGGGTGAGGTTTTACCTTTTGATTCAGTTCTAGGAAGTCAGTGTGAATCAGCCTTAGGTTCCCTGCCTCCAGACTCTATTTTCCCGCCTCAGCTTGACACCTTACTAGGAAGCCAGGGATTCCAACCCAGACATTAGGCTGCAGAGGGTGCAGGTGGAATCTGGCCTCTCCAGGACATTGGGCTGGATCACTGGTGGCTGCCTGTGGGCCACTTTTCAGATCCAGTGAGGCCACACTTTCTGGCTCACCATCTGGGCCTTAGAGCATCCATTCTCCTTTCCATTTGAAGCTCAGAGATTTGTGGGCCTTAGACCTCCTCCAGTCAGTCATGTCCCAGCTTCTCTATGCATACACTCCGTAGGCAATCAGTCCCCCTTGTTATAAAGCAAACCAAGTCTGCATTATCTGATTACTTACATTGGGCCCATTCAGATGGCCTTTCCAGGGATTACTGGTCGAAGAGGCTAGCTGTCTTCCTAAGGGTCATCAGAAATAAGGCTGGAGATCGAGAGTTACCCCAGCCTGTATCCAAGGAACCACCTCTAGTCCATTTATGCCAAACTGATATGATTTGAAAGGATCTGTCAAAGCACACATTTGGTTTTCATTAACTGGCTCCCTAGAATGGAGGAGTGAGTCAGGGACAAGTCCTTCACTGGGTACTTACCCCATGGGTTAGAACTCCCCAGCTTTCCTTTAACTGGGAAGGGTGGCATCTGGAAATAGTCCACTCTGCATTTTATTAGAACACTCAGTCACCTTGTTAAAGGCCCCAGAAAGACAGGGAGAGTGGATGGTAGTTATCGGGCCCATCCACATTGATCCCGGGCCATCTGTATCCATCTTAATATGCCATCCTGGCCCTTAATACAGCTGATGACTAAACAGACTTGAAATGAATTTTAACACTGTTTTCCAGCACTTATGGAAGATATGAATCATAATCCTATTTTCTTGTTGTTATCTCTGGCCAAGTAGATATAGAAGAAACCAGTTATGTCAAATAACCCCCAAGTTTTCATGATCTTTTGGGAAACATGACTAACAGTAGTTAGAACCATGTGCTTTTTCTCTAACAAGAGATGATCAGGTGATGCTGGGATGCCCTTGAGCACCCAAGGTAAAATGGGAAACAGAAAATGGGAATCACAGCACCTCAGTTACACTTTAACACAGAAGCAAGTCTAATTTCTTATTCCTCTTAACCCATAATGTCACATCAAATCATAAGTTAGAAATAATATGAACGTGGGCTACTACCTCTCACGGTCACAAAAGAATATAGGAGACTGGATCCTTTTCCATAAAGTACCACCCCTGCCTCGAGACATGACAATTTCTGTTTTAGGACTACTTTGTTCACATTTGTTTTGGGAACAGGTAGAAGAGAAAGAAGCTTCCGAAAAGAGAGCTATCCCTTCAATAAGTGGAGTTACTATAAAAATCCTCTAGAGGAAGTGTCTCTTCTCAGGTATTTAGAGGCAAGAGCCTCTCCTTGGGAGTCCCCACATTCTTTATCTTGCCAGCCCGCATCTTCATACACAAAGCGAGCCTGTCTGCCAAGCCTTCCCGCTGGATATGGAGAATGGTAAAAGAGGATATTGGCAGGACTTGGACAAACATCATTGTAATATTTTTTTGTTAAAGCTCACCAATAGGTGTGGTTAGTTAACTCACCTCTAGATTCAGAGGCACACAAAAAGTTCATTATGCAAAACATATTGATACGGAAGTGGGGGAAGGGAAGTGCTGGGTAGAGAAAGGCTGTCCCTGGCTAGGGCTCCGCCCCCCCGACCTACGTGATGACAGGCATTTCCTGCCCAAATGTTTCATTTCCCAAGACCACCCCGGCCTGTCACGCCCCCATCCTGGGCCTATAAAAACCTGAGACCCTAGCTGGCAGACACAGAAACGACTGGACATCGTGAGAAGCGCATCGGCGGAAAGAGACACAAGCGGCTGATCGTTGCCTGGTTGTGGAGAGCCCACCAGCAGAAGAGCCACTGGCGGGCTGGCAGGCCATTGACTGGTGGAAGGACATGTAGTTTGGACGGAGCAGTCAGAGAAGAGCTAGAAGAGCTGGGCCGCTGAGCAGCCCGACCCCAGGGGAAAACCATCTACCTTCTGCCTCTCCCATCTGCTGAGAGCCACTTCTACTCAATAAAACCTTGCACTTATTCTCTAAAGTCACATATGATCGCATTCTTCCGGTACACCAAGGCAAGAAACCATGAGATACAGAAATCCCTCTGTCCTTGTTATAAGGAAGTCTAATTGAGCTGATTACCCCAAGCCAACTACAGAGGGCAACCTAAAATAGCACCTGTAACACACGCCCACTGGGGCTTCAGCTGTAAACATTCACCCCTAGACACTGGGGTGGGGTCGGAGTCCCACAGTCTGCCTGTCTGTATGCTCCCCTAGAGGTCTGAGCAGCCAGGCACTGCAGAAGCGAGCCACATCACCACCGCATGCCCTGTGAGGGGGACAAGGGAACCGGCCCCGTTTCAATAAAAGATACATCTTTTACCATATTTTGTTTTGCAAGCAATCTTGATTTCACTCTAATAATTATAGGAAGGTGTTTTGGAAGAACCAGTAGTTTTAAGTGCCGTCATATGGTAGAAGAAAGATATTTGGTCTTTGTCTCCAGTTGCTGGCACAGAGCTCTAAGCCCCTTGGAGTTTCCTGTGTGGTAGGAGTGTCTTCTGTTATTCAAGAACCCCTTTCCCTCACACGGGTGTTTATGCTGAGGAGGTGACTTAGGGTGGGGACCCTAGATAGCTTCAGGATAAAGCTGGTGGCCAGAAAGACCATGTGATCAGAGGGATGGGACTTTCAGCCCCATCCACCAACCTCCCACAAGAGGAGTGGGGCTGAAGATTAACCTCTGTCAAGCTCTTGAGCAACGGAGGTTTGATGAGCGTTTAGGTTGATGAATGTCTTCAGGCACTGTGGGGGTGGCACACCCACAGGACATGGAGGCTCTGAGACCGTTCCCCAATCCTTGCCCACTGCATCTCTTTGGCTGTTCATCCGTACCCTTTGCAATACACACACACACACACACACACACACACATCCCAGAAATCACTGCTGCCATCTGTCCTGCTCACGGTGAATTGTATGGCTCCCTGACCTATTGCTGTGTCTTCTATTTCAGGCATCAGGCAAGAGCCTACCAAAGAGTTTGTGAGTTTTTAAAAAGGTTTTGACTTCAAGTGACAAGGTCAGCAATAGAACATTCTCACACCATTAGGATCCTTACTGGTTAAAAGCCTTACAGTGATATTCAGAAGTCACCTTTCAGAAGAAACCAACCAACAGCAAATGAAATCAGATGTCTTCTTTGAGGAGAGCCCTGGGAGGCAGGTGGATTGATGGTAAATGGTCAACTTTGCAACAGATACAAGAGGGTGGATTTTGTCTGATAATCAGCAAGCCTGTATTTTCAAAACCAGATCAATCGCTCAACATTCCACGTCTCATGTGAGACTGTATCCTGGATGTGGCATAAGCTCACTAGCAAGTGTATCTTCCCCCCACTTCCTCTTTCGGGGATGAATTCCTACTTTATGTAGACCAACCCAAGAGTCATCGGGGGACCCCCAGAGCTGAAACAACCAGACCTTTCATCTGAGAAAATACATCCCAATCTCTTCTATGAAAATTATATAGATCCAAAATGCTTTTTTTTTTTAATTACATTTTGTACTTTTTCACCAGTTGGAATATACTTTACACCTTTCCTAAATGGCTTGAACAGTTGATTTTTTTAAAATTTAAAACAATAGTACTAAAATTGAATTTTAAAATTAAAGATGAAAGAAAATAAGAAAAACTGGTCAAAGCAAAGCCTGCGTTGGAACCAGTCTACCAGAAAGTCCTGCAGCGTCGTTCAGGCGTCTCAAACCCCACTCTGCTTATGTCAAACCAGAGGAATGGAATCCTTTAGACAACTAGCAGATTTTGATTCCATTCACGCAAAAAAAAAATGGCCAGCACTGACTCCGGAATGCGTCCCTCCCAGGGCAGCAGCCCTACGTAGGGGGCCTCTAAACATCCTTTAATAAGGCCCTGCCCCAGGGGGAGTGAAAGGGCAGAGGGTGGGGTGGCCCCTGGGCCGCAGCGGGAGAGTCTGGCCCAGCTCACGCCGCCTGGAGCCAGCAGGTGACCTCACCCAGCGTGGCTCCGGCCTTTTAACGTTTTCATTAAAGAGGCCATTTTTCACCGGGACATCTATGAGGAGAGAGGACAAGAAGGCCCATTCTTTCAGGTTGCCAAGGACGCTCTGCAGAGCGCGTGGGGGCCGCGGCGGAGCGGGCGGGGCGGCAGCAGCTGCCGGGGAGAGGCCAGCGCGCCCCAGGGACAGGTGTGGGCGGCCCGGCCGGCCCGAGGGACTGCCCTGCGCGGCTCCTCCAGACCCCGCCCTTGCGCATGCGGGGAGCAGGGGAGCCGGGAGCCGGGGCTTGCTCGAAACCTGCCCGGACAAGGGGCTGCTATTGAGGGGCAGCGTGGGGGCGCTAGGGCGGCAGGTGCGCCCCAGACAGCGCTTCACCCCGCAGTAAATTCCATAATTACAGGTCACCGAGTGGGCGCCCCTTTGAAGTGAGAGACTTTCTTGTTGTTCCTGCAGCGGATACAATTTGGCTGAGATATCAAATGCAGATAGTAAAAATTTAATTAACAAATCAAAGCCTTTATCTGCAGTTTTCAGAACTGTGGCCAACAGTTTTCTTCCATCTCAAGAGCTCCAGTCAGACGAAGAGAAGAAAACAGCGCCTTTGTAGCACATAAAACGGACTCTCCCTGATGATTGCTCTCACAGATAAGGCTTCCAGTGACTGCAAGAGGCTTGGAGGCCCCTGCCATGGCTGCGTGTTTGAAAGCCCTTTGACGCGGGGGCCCTGGTTAACCCTTTATCTTCAGAACTCAGGATGACTCTCACAAGCCAGGCTGGGAGAGAAGAGGAGCCCCTTGTGTGGGGTTACATCCCCGGGACCAAACAAAAGTAAACAACCCAGATCTTCTTTTTAGGTACCTAATGTGGACTCAGTTTCATGAGAGACACAGAGATCAAGTCATACTAGGTTGGTGCAAAAGTGACTGCGGTTTTTTTCCATTAAAAGTAGTGGCTAATATTACAGCTGCCATCCACTTAATTGCAGACTCAAAAGGGTTAAGAATGTGTCCAGACTCCTAATGCAGACAAAACTCTCATGAACAAAGCAAGAGGAAATTATGCAGGCAACATGTAATTAACATCCAATCAGAACACCAGAATCCAAATGTGTGGGCATCTGTACTACATACATACCTACCCTTGTTTAAAACTATCAAGATGCCATCTGACTATGATTAAAGGTGGTTTTATTTTCATTTTTTGTGCTTAGCTCTAGTCTTCAGGGTTCCTGAAATTAACATGTGTGAAATGTATAATAACAAATTACTACATCAGTTAATGGCGCTCCTGAGGACAGAGAACAAGCGCAGGGGCGGCTCCCAGTGCTGGCCAGCATGTGGTTTGGATTGGCTGGACTAGACTAGGTTGAATGGGATGGACCAAGAAGGGATAAAGTTCTCTCAAGGCCATAGGCCTAGGGTAGGAAGGGAGCCGCCCAAAAGGAGAATGCAAAGATCAGGAAGCCAACTGGAGGAAGTGTCTGCAACGTCACCAAGGCAGGAATGACGCTTGGCCAGAGGAAATGAGGAATCTCCCCTTCATATCACCCCATTTCCCTATTTCCAGGGGAATGTGCATACGCTGGAGGATTCTAACATTGTCCCGTAGTCAACTGCTGTGTGTCAAGTGGACCCCATGAACTGGGCAAAAGTGGAAGAGATAAGGAAGCCCAAAGGGAAGAGAGGAGGCCCCTAAAACCTGAGGCATGAGAGCAGCAAATCTATTCATCAAATTTGATAGGAAGCCTATCTCACAGGCTATAATTTCAACATGAGGCTTTTTGGGGGGTGGTGATGGGGAGACACAGGCAGGCTGAGGACTAATCAAAGTTAAAATGGCCAATCCAGAGGTACCTTGGCACCGTGGGGCCAAGAATGTGACACTCAGAGCGCAGGGCCCAGGGTGCTGAGTGGAAGCCAGAACATCCACTAAGAGGGAAGAAGAGCAGGTGCTGCCCCCGCTCGGTGGTCTCTGGGATATTCCTGCATCCTAACCTGTCACTTCAGAAAGGCAAAGAAATATGGGAACCAGGGAGACAGATGGAGAAAGGGAAGCATCACCAAATACGTTTCATCCTTACCAAGTCTTGGAAACGTGACCCCTGTCTGGGAACGTTTCAGCGTTGCAAAGCCATCTTGTGCAGCTTGTCCCCGGAAGTGAAGTGCCTGACTACTTGCGACCACTGTACCAGAGGCCAGTGGAGGGACCTTACTTCGAAACGGTTGGGAGCAGCTGACCAAGAGTTCCCACCCAACTGCATTCTGTAACTATAAACCCCACATTTACCATCAAACCCCTGGGCGGTTTCCGTTCTAGCTGCTTGAATGTTCCATTTCTAAGCATGAATATCATCTAAGATGCATTTGACAATTAAAGCTATTTAAAGCTATTGATTGCTGTCACTCGTTCAGGTGATCATCTTACTGGAAAAGCAAGATAATACCCCTGTGACACTGTCAGGATGAGTGCAGGTCATAAGTGAATCTTTAAGAAGATGCTGTCACGTTTATTACATCCCACGGTTTCAAAACATATTTCCTCCCTGAGGTTCAAAGAGAAAAAAAATTTTAAGAGCTTTGAAAACAACAGAATTGCAGGCCTTCATTTATTTTTACAATTCACTGGGTCTGTAATGTATTAAACATGAGAGGTTCCTCTAGGCCGGCCTGTTTTTAATAAGTGTGGCTTGCTAATTCCCCTGCATTTGCTTAATGAACATGAGAGCTGCAGAGCAGAATCAGATCTAGGATGTTCTTGAACCGCATGCAGCTAAACACATGCTCACTTAGGTGTCTGATGAATGCAAAGCTGACATTTAGGGTACACCCTGAAGGGAGATGTCCAAAATTACAGATGTTCCTATTAATTTATTAATGCAATTAATTAGTCAACAAATAGTTATTAACTATAGTTACTATTTATTGGGAACTTGTTATGGGCCAAGCCTATGCTAAAACATTGTTTAATCATCACCGAATTCCTGAGAAGCAGGAACCATTATCTCTACTTTCCCAAGGCACGATAACAATCAGAGACAAGATTTGACTCCAGACCTGTTTTACCACAAAGCCTCTGCTCTAAATCAGTCTCATACTGATTTAGAGCCATGAAATTACAGGGAAATTCCCTGTTGGAGAATATAAAACCATATATCCATGGCCCCTACCTGCTTGCTATAAGTTTATGGTATCTTCATGTACTAGGGCATACACATAAACTGTTAACCAGTGACTCGGGACAGCCTGTCAGCTCCCAGTGATGGCAATGAAAGTAAGTGCTGTAGCATTCAAGGGTGCGTGTGATCCTGTCCTGGAGTTACCAAGAATGTTTCCAAAGGGGAAGATCATGAACAGGCTTTCTGGTAGTGGTTTTGGGAGAGGGAGACTTGCAGGCAGCCCAGGCTAATGTTTTTTCACAAATTCTGAGTAGGCTAGAAGGTGAGAGCAGTCAGTCTAAAAGCACCTTTGCATGTGTTTGCAAAATCAAAGGAGAAGAGATTCATTTCCATGGGCACTGTAGTAGCTAACATGATTTAAATCTATGATAACACAGATTTTTCACATAGTTAGATAACATAGTATTTAACACAGTTTATATCTATGGTGACAAGCCTATAATAAAGCTAATAATACTACCACCAACCACACTGTGATAAGTCTTTTGCAATTATCTCATTCTATATTCAAACAAGCCTAAATTCCTGTCACATCCTCATTTAACAGATGAGAAAACTGAGGCCGGAAGAGGTAGGCCAGTGGCTCATGTTCACACAGCCACTCAACGGCAGAGCTAGAGTAAAACCCGCTCTCTCTGATGCCAGCATGTCACTTCAGCACCTGGCTCTCCAGGTAGTAACATAGGAAGACGTGGATAATGATCCGAACTGACTCCAAAAAGAGATTCTTGGAAGTTGCACTGTGGAAGCAAAGAAGCAGCTTGTACTGGGAGTCAAGGAAACCCATAAGGGTGGAGAGGGAATTAAGTGAGAGATGGCATCCCCCAGAGGTGAAGAGCTGTCATTTCCCTTTCTCCAAAAGAAGCTCATCTGGCAAATAATCTCCATGCCAAGGACACAGCTAAGAATGTGTGCATGTGGCCCAGGACAAGGCCCAGGACAAGGCCCAGACCCTCACCCTGAGTAACATGAGCAGCCACAGAGTGGGATCTGGCTGGCCTGTGGAATTTGGGATTGCAGGTGCAAACACTCACTTGATATTGACAGCATGTCATTTCCTCCCTGGGAGGCCCATATATAATAAGAGGCTGTGCATGGTCATATTGCCATGGTCTGGTACCCTTAGTAGAAAGTGGATGTGAGAATGCCCTAAGAGAAGGTCACTCGCTCTACAATTGACTTTTAGTTTGGCCAACATTGCAAAGGCTCAGCCAGCTGTGAGGGGTCATCAGCTGCTGGCCAGGCAGTCACTCGGCAGAGCAGGGTCTCTCAGGCTGAGATCAGGGCTTCAGGACAGGACCATGCCCTGAGGCCTGGAGCTACCAGGAGTCCTGCTGCACTCCAGCTCCTCTTCCTGCTGCCTCCACATCTACTTTTCATCCCTGTCGAGGATCTGCCCTCCCCTTCCTCAGTCCTGCAAAGCCAGCCTCAGAGGTGATGCAGAAAACATGGCCTCAAGGAAGAGCCTGGACCAGGCGGCAGGGTCCCAGGTTCAAGCCTTGGCTTTGCCCAAAACCTACTGTGTGATCTTGGGCAAATCACATATATATATAAACCCTGCTTGAAGGACACTATGAGCCCCCAGAACAAGGAGGATTTGCCTGTCCAGAAGAAGAGGGAAGCCAACAACGAGGAACCCTGGGCTTGGCGGCCATTGTTCCCCATGGGACAGAATCCCAAAACCTAGGGCAGCGGCTGAGGAGGAGCAGAGTGGAGCTTTCTGCAGACTCACCACGCTAGAGGGGCAAGATTTGGAGTTTGGGGCTCAGCAAAAAGAAGAGTCCCTGACAAATAGTCGAAAGAGTTCAGGTTCTCATGAGAATCCTGAAGGCTCCCCTAGGAATGAGTGAACCAGAGATGGACCAGCCCTCACAGGACAGAAGTCTAGCCTCGCCCTTGAATAGTCCCAACCCCTGGTTGGGTTCAGATGACCAGAGCCTTCCAGAAGCACAAGTGCATCCTTCAGGGACAAAGAACGAACCCCAGTCAGTAACATGAGGTGTTGGAGTGAACAAAGAGCAGTGAGTATGTGGGTGAATAGAACTGAATGCTAACTATCCCATACAGTTACCATGTCCTGGAGGGTTCTAAATATATGTAAAATTAAAGCACATGTAGCAATAGCACAAAAGGAGGAAGGGAGGGAAATGGAGTTAAACTGTTCTAAGGTCTCTTCATTCAGAAAGCGGTGAAAGAACTAATTTTATTAGACTTAAGAGAGTCAAGGAAAGATATTATAATTTCTATGATAATCACTAAAAGAACTGTAAAAAGAGGGTATAACTAACAAACTAATATGAGAGAGGAATGAATTTTTTAAATAACTAACCTAAAAAGCACAAAAAGAAGGGAAAAGGAATATAGACAGGGTGGAGGGGTGCAATGAGAAAACAATAAAATAATAAACTTTAGTAATTACAATAAATGTAAATGAATATTGCAATTAAAAGACAAAGGTTATCAGACTGTAGTGGAAAAAACTAACTGAGGCTTACTAGAGTCATACCTCAAATATAAGAGTAAAGGAAGTTTGAAAGGATGGGAAAAAATATAGCACGCAAAATAACCAAAGAAAAGATGGTCTAGCTATATACTACTGAGGCTTACTAGAGTCATACCTCAAATATAAGAGTAAAGGAAGTTTGAAAGGATGGGAAAAAATATAGCACGCAAAATAACCAAAGAAAAGATGGTCTAGCTATATACTACTATCAGATACTTTAAGGCAGAAAACATTCCAAGAGACAAAGAATAACACCTCATCATTATTTATCTAATAGAAAATAATAATTTTACCACTTCCTTGACAATGTTTCAGTAAGGAATGAGCCAAGCCATAGAATGGGAGAAGCTTTTCGTCGTACATCTATCTGACAAAGGACTCTCAAAATCAGAGTAAAGAGAGAATTCTTATAAGAAAAAATAAGATAGTACAATTTCTTAATGGGCAAAATTTAAACAGGCACTTTATAAAAAAGGATATCCAAATGGTCAACAGACCTACAAAAAGTGCTCAATTATATTAGTCATCAAGGAAATCTCAAATTAAAGCACAATGGAATGAGGGTTCACACCCCACATAATAGCTAAAATTTAAAAGACAGCACCAAGTGTTGGCAAGGATGTGGCACAAATGGAGTTCTCATAACCGTGGTGAATATATATATTGGTATAAACTCTCTAAGAGCTATTCAACAGTATATACCAAAGGTGGCCATACACCTACCTCACGACCAAGCAATTGCCCTCCTAGGTATACAGCCAACAGAAATATGGACACATGTGCACCATAGACATGCTCACAGCAACTTTACTCATAATATTCCAAAAGAGAGAGCAATCAAAATGCCCATTAATTTTAGAATGGATGAAATGGTGTCTACAGTATGTCGCATGATGGAATTCTTTATAAATAAATAATGAAATGACATGAAAATGAAAGAACTTCCGTAATCGGCAGCAACCTTGCTAAACCCCAACACCACACAGGAATCACACAAACAGGATGCTGAGCAAAGGACACCAGACACAAAACAACACCCACTGTATGGTCCCATTTATATAACGTTTAAAAACAGAACAAATGGATTTATGGAAGTAGAACTCACGCTTGTGGTTGCCTTGGGAGAAGGGGTAGTGGTTCAGGGGACACCAGGAGGCTCCTGGAAGGTTCCGTTTCTTGATCTGGGAGCTGGTTACATGGATGAGTCTGTAAGAAATCATCAGGCAGTACACATATTATCTGTGCACTTTTCTGTCTGGATGTTACTCTTCCACTTAAACACAATGTTTGTTTTTAGTTAGTAAGTCTATTATGATATCGCAAGAGGCAGAATCTCTGAAATTCTGAGTCTTTCTCAGAATCTGTGTGAGCAACAAGCTAACTGGGATTGAACTTTCTTTCCTAGGCAACAGACATTCAGGAATTCCACCCTCCCAGCCACCCCCCAGCCTCCTCTTTTCAGTTTGGTCTGTGAGGAGCCAGTTTCTGTGTTGCCAATGCCCAGGCCAAGGCAGGGTCCTGGGGCAGCAGATCCGTCCCAGGCTGAGGAACATGCAGGGGTCAGTGGCCAAAGACTGGGACTTTGGGGCCAGCCCTACCCTATTTGTGTTGCCAAAATCACATTTTCTAATAAATGAAGCATTAATTTGATTGAGTTGCAACAGGCATGGATTAGGAAAATAACAATAGTGATTGTACCTGTTGGCAGAGTGTGCAGTGGCATTGGTATTCTTACACCACTTGCTGGCATTTGTTTCCTAAAGGAACAGCCAGTGAATGACCTCACGCCACTGAGCTGTGGACGGCATCAAGTTTGTTTTGAATCTCTGGCTGGTCAGGCCTGATGTGGCCCAGACAACAGGACAACCTGATTCTCTAAAACCAAATTGGCTGCTTTCCAGGTCTCAGAGTGAGGCTCTGGGGCCACACATGTCCTGCCTTCCTCCCCAGTGGCTCGCTGGGCAACCTGGTCTCTGACACTCAGTGAAATGTGTTGCTCCAGGAAGTTATCCTGTTGAGGATGCCCGAGACCAGCAAGTTGAAGACGCATGGGGGAGCAGAGGAAATGCAGGACCCCTCAGTTATGGGGACCTAGGCCCTGGCTTTCGGGGTGGGGGCAGTTAGAGCAGGAGGACTTTCTACAACCAAGGAGGGAAGAGTTGTGAAGGGAGCAGGGGGTTGATCAAGGAAGCAGCAAAAGGCAGAATGGAAGAGAGCTGAGCCAGGCATGGGAGGCTAGATGTGGGCTGGCAAAAGCAGCAAAGGGAGGTTGCAGCGCTGCGAATCAACCAGCTAATAAGCCATGTGCTATGCGAGCCTGCAGCCTCTCTGTCTTCCGCATGATCCGCAAATCAGTAATAAAGCTCTGGTTCAGCCGGGCAGGGGGGCTCACGCCTGTAATCCCAACACTTTTGGGAGGCCAAGGCAGGCAGATCACTGGAGGTCAGAAGTTTGAGACCAGCCTGGCCAACATGGTGAAACCCTGTCTCTACTGAAAATTACAAAACTTAGCTGGGTGTTGTGGCAGGCCCTTGTAATCCCAGCTACTTGGGAGACTGAGGCAGGAGAGTCGCTTGAAACCTGAGTTTCAGTGAGCTGATATTGAGCCACCGCACTCCAGTCTGGGCAACAGAGTGAGACTCCGTCTCAAAAAAAAAAAAAAAAAAAAAAAAAAAAAAAAAAAGCTCTGGCTCACTGGGCCCTGTGTCATTGATGCCTGGAAAGAGAAGGGAGATACAGATTTGGGTTGAGCAGCCAGAGAGGAGATGAAGCAACGGCCTCCCAGTGAAGGGTGGAGAAAGAGAATCCTGTCCATGTGGGATGGTGGAGCAATGGTGGCTGTGGAGGGAGAGGAGCCGCGGGCCGGCAAGCTGGGCCGGGGGCAATAGACAAGCAGATGGCCAAGGCTCGGTGAGCCTGCCAGGCCACAGTCACACAGCAAAAGAAAGAAGCGACCACTGCACAGGCATGGCCGGAATTAAGGAGAAAACATACAAGAAGCGCTAACACAATGGCAGACTGTGATTATTATCTTGTTCCTTGAAAAAGTCTCCTTTCTTTTTTCCCTTTTCTACCAAGTCCCAGATGACTGAGGAGCTGTCTTTCTTAATGTGCCCAGGGACAAGCTGGCCTCCCCTAACCTCTGTGGCCAGCCCTGCTCCTTCAGTAGGGCCCTATTTGTACCTCTGCAGTCTGCATTCAGACCTGGCCGGATTCTCCCCCGAGCCTAAGGCCTCTGCCGTGCAAGGAGAGCTGTGATTGTGAGGTTTGGTTATAGAATTAAAACGGTTAAGGGGGGCGTCGGAGCCAGAGGAAGTTTTGTCATTCAGGGCAATGCCTAATTAAGATGAGTAATCAGGAAACCTGCGAGAAAGGCGGTTTTCTTTCCGCAGTGCATCCTCAAGCCTTAGAGAGTTTGACGTCTTTTATTCCATCACCACTTTCTATTTCAACACTGCTCAACAAAGCATCCATAAAACTCAGCATATCCTCAGGTAGAGGCAAACCCTCCCCCTAGCCCTGGTCAATCTGGTTTTGTACTTTTCAGAAACCAGTTCTGTTCCCTAGATCAATACTTTATTAGATCGAAATCCACAGATGAAAAGCGTTGGCTAGGTTGTGTTGTTGCCTGCCAGGAAATCTGTGAAAACTATTTTCATCTTTGCTAAGAGGTAAAATATTTATGTCTTTAATAAGTACGGTGACTGACTGAGACGTCAGTGTGCTTATAAATCTCTACGGCAGAAGTGTGTGTGCACACACTTCTTAAATAAAAGGAGCTGGAGGCCTTACAAGTACCACTCTCTGGGCCCTCCCTAGCCTAAGGGGTAAAAGAGCTGTGACCGTCAACTTCCAAACAACCCTGCCTCTTCGGTCAGGCCTCTCTTGTTAAGGTGAACACCAGTTTTTCACCATCCTATGATAGCGCTGGCTGTGTCAGACAAGAAAGTGGCAGCTGTAGCTCTCAGTTTCTTCCTGTGGGTAAACAAAGTGGTGGGGACTCAAGCTGGGGGATCAAGGGTGATCACCAGGCCTGAGTGTCAAGTACGGAGCTGATGGCATGTCAGGCTGTGATACCGGCTCCATGTGCCCATCCGATGTTGGGGCATCCCCCAGGGCATTTCTGAACCCCTCGTACCAATTACAGCACTGTTCAAACACACACACCCAAACATGATTGTTCAGCTGACAGGTTACGATAAAGCAGTCATCTGACCATAACCGCTAAACCACTCAGTGTAGGGAGCTCAGATTACAGGCACTGTGAAATCTGAAAAATTCTTGAAGGACCCAGGACACTTTCACCAGCCAATCTCCCTTCTTTACTGCACAGTTAATAGCAATGGGAAAGAAAACATGTGTTGGCACAGAAACAGTTATGTGACCCAAATACCACAGGCTCAGCTCTGCAGACCACATCTGGGGTCACACGAGAAGCACATGGGACAGAGGGTGCTGAGGCTACTCGAGATATTTCTCTGCCGTGGAACAGTACATAAACACAGTTTACTAAAGAATGCATAGATGTCTACAATTATTTAGGACACAGCAAAGTTGCAAAGCACTCTGGAAGTATTTTTGGCACTCAGCATCTGCTCCACATGTGTGAACACATCACCTCTCTGCAAGAGGTTTGGGTAAACCTAACAAAGCCTTGCAGTCCCCTGATTTATATAGAGGAGCCTTTACACGGGCCTCCGTCCACACCCGGAAGTTAATCCTGCGACCTCTTATATGCTCTGGAGTGGAGTGAAGGGGTGATACAAAATAAACCCCACGCCAAACACACGCCTACTCTCCGAGAGTACACTAACACAGACCCTTCCATCGGCGGATCCTTCTGTGTCACACATATAGCAATGGTGCATGTTTCCACGTGAACCTGGGGAATTTCATGTGCAAGTTTTTGATTGAAAATGTTTAGGGGAAGTTTTCAACATGTAAATACTACTAAAATATTCTCAAATGATACATAAGTCCAAAACGAAGTTATTGAAGAGTTTAATCAACTTGCGGGGTTTTTTTTGTTTTTATTTATTTTATTTTTAAGTGACATAATAGTTGTATATATTTATGGGATGCAGTGAGATGTTATATGTATATATTGTAGAATGATTAAATCAGGCCAGTTAACGTATCCATTGCCTCACATATTTATTTATGGTGAGACTATTTAAAATCTAGCATGTTAGCAATTTTGAAATATACATTATTATTGACTGCAGTCCCCATGCTATGCAATACATCACTAGAACATATTCCTCCTGTCTAACTAAAACTTTGTACTCTCTGACCAACATCTCCCCTTTCCCTGTCCACCTTCCACTTGGCCTTCTGCTCTCTGCTTCTATGAGTTTGACTGTTTTAGATTCCACATATAAGTGATGTCATGCAGTATTTTTCTGTCTGGACTTAACTTATTTATTTAGCCTGTTGTCTTCCAAGTCTCAAATGAAAGAATTTCCTTCTTTTTTATGGCTTTATCCATCCATCTGTTGATGAACACAGGTTGATTCAATATCTTGGCTATTGTGATTAATGCTGTATCTGAGTCCATTTAGTGTTGCTATAAAGGGATACCTGAAGCTGGGTAATTTATACAGAAAAGAGGTTCACTAGGCTCACCATTCTGTAAGCTGTACAAGAAGCATGGTGCCAGCATGGCTTGGCTCCTGGTGAGGGCCTCAGGCTGCTTCCACTCAGGGCAGAAAACGAAAGGGAGCTGAGCATGCAGAGATCACATGGAGAGAGAGGCAGAAAGGCAGGGTGCGGTGGGAGCAGCAAGACTGGTTCAACAACCAGCTCCTGTGGGAACCAACAGAGTGAGAACTCACACTTGGGAATTGCATTAATCTATTCATGAGGGATGCACTCCCATGACCCAAAACCCTCCCAGGAGGCCCCACCTCCAATACTGGGGATCAGATTTCAACATGAGGCTTAGTTGTGTCAAACATGCAAACCATAGCATGCTGCAATGAACACGGGAGTGTAGATCTCTATGAGACACTGATTTCAGTTCCTTTGGATACATACCCAAAAGTAGGATTGCTAGGTCAGATGGTAATTCTATTTTTAGTGTTTTGGGAACCCCCATATTGTTTTCCACAATGGCTATACTAATTTACATTCCCAACAACTGTATCTAAGGATTCCTTTGTCTCTGCATCCTCAATAGCTGTTGTAACATGTGATATCTTCTTATGGTTCTAGTTTGCATTTCCCTGATAATTAGTGATGTTGAAAGTATTTATATATCTGCTGACTATTTGTGTGTCCTCTTTAGAAAAATGTCTATTTGGGTCTTTTGCCCACTTTTAGTCATTGTTATTTGCTATCTTGGTACTGAGTTAAGTTCTTTATATATCTTAGCTATTACCCTCCTCTCAGATATGCAAATGTATTTCCTCAAGGCATGGGTTGTCTCTTCACACTATTAATTGTTTCCTTTGCTGTTCAGAAACATTTTAGTTGAATGTAATCCCATTGATCTCTTTTTGCTTTTCTTACCTAGGCTTTGTGGGTTATATCCAAGAAATCATTACTCAGACCAACGTCACAGAGCTTTTCGTCTATGTTTTCTTCTGGTAATTTTATAATTTTAGGTATTACATTTAAGTATTTAATCTGTTTTGAGTTGACTTTTATGCATATGGTGTAAGATAAGGGTCCAACTCCAGTCTTCTGCATGTGGAATTCCAGTTTTCCCAACATCATTTGTTGATGAGACTGTCCTTTGTCCATTGTTTGTTTTTGGCATCTTTGTCTAAAGTCAATTGATGATAAATGTGTGGGTTTATTTCTGCTCTTTCTATCCCGTTCTATTGGTCAATGCATCTGTTTTTATGCCAGTACCATGCTTTTTTGGTTAATATAGCTTTGTAATATATTCAGAAATCGATGGAGTGTGATGCCTCCAGCGTTGTTCTTTTTGTTCAAGATTTCTTTGGCTATTCGGGGTCTTTTACAGTTCCCTATGAAGTTTAGGGTTTTGTTTTTTTTTTTTTCCATTTCTATTTCTTTAAAGAATGACATTGGAATTTTGATAGAGATTATGTTAAGTCCACAGATAGGTACTATAAACATTTTGGGATCATATGGATACCCAAATGAACTATGGGTACTATGAACATTTTAACAAAATTAATTCTTCCAATCTATGAACATGGGATAGTTTTCCATTTATGTGCATGTTCTTCAATTTTTTTCAACAATGTTTTATCATTCTCAATATACAAATCTTTCACTTGATTAAATTTGCTCCTTTTTATGCTATTGTAAATGGAATTGTTTTCTTAATTTCTGTTTCTGATAGTTCATTGTATAGAACCGTTACTTATTTCTTTATGTTGATTTCTATCCTACAATGTTACTAAATTCATTTATTGGTTCTAACAGTTTTTGGTGGAGTCTTTAGGATTTTCTGTATATAAGGTTATGTCATCAGCAAACAGAGAATTTAACTTCTTTCTTTCCTACCTGGGTGCCTTTTATTTCTTTTTCTCGCCTAATTGTTCTGGCTTGGACTTCCAATACCTTGTTGAGTAGCAATGGCAAGAGTGGATGTTTTTGTCTTATTCCTGGTCTTAGAAGAAAAGCTTTCAGCTTTTCAACCTTGAGTGTGAGGTTAGCGGTAGGCTTGTCCTATGTGACCTCTACCGTGTTGAGAGACATTTCTTCTCTACTGAATTTGTTGAAAGTTTTTATCATGTAAAGATGTTGGATATTTCTACAAATGTAAATGTAAAAATCCTCCACAAAACACCAGCAAGCCAAATTCAACAGCACATTAAAAGGGTCATTCACCATGATTAAGTAGCATTTATCCTTGGGATGCAAGGATGTTTCAGCATACACAGATTCATAAATGTGATTCATCATATTAACAGAATGAAGGACAAAAAGCATATCATTATCTCAAAATGGAGAAAAGGCATTTGACCAAATTCAACATCATTTCCTGATAAAAAAACTCTCCACAAATTAGGTATAGAAGGAATGTTCCTCATCTTGCATTTTAAACAGTATAAGAGGTGTTTATAATGATTCTACACATATTTCTAGGATCTTCCCTGTATATCCATAAAGTCACCGGGGGAGGGGGATTCTGGCTGTGCCGGTACACACGATGAGATCGGTAAGAAACCTAGTGACAGGTAGGGCCTGAGGGGAGCCAGGACGTGCTTTCCTGCAGCTTCACAGACACGGAAAACGCATGTGTAATGATCAGAAATGGGATAAAACTTTCAAAAGCGCAAAAAATGACTACAAAAATTATAAAATGTAAGTCCGAATTCCATTGTTCTAGAACAATGAAAAGCAGACTCTTATCAACACAAGAAACCATAGCAGTGAGTCCTCTGGCACAAGTCAGCTGTCAACACCATGTCCTGCCATCCCCACTGCCATCTGCTCCAACACCCAGAGAACCCACGGCCTAGTCAACACTTGCACAGCCTCATTTCACTTGATAGACAAACAATTTACATTTTTTTAGCAATACAATCTTTCCATTATGGTCAACCGTAGTTTCTTTCTTGATGACTTGATATTGCATTATGTGAAATGCTGTCTGAATTTCTTCCTAGCAATCTTTCAGCGGCAATAGTTTCTGTGCAACACCCATCATTCTCTTCTGCTTCCTCCCCGTAACCTGGGTCTGAGTTTCTGAGAAAGCTGGACACAGGTCACCTGTAGACCATGGTTATAAGAAACAACACTGCCCCCAAATCCAAAAGTAACTCACAACCATGGACAACAGGGCTCATATAGGAATGGCAGGGCATACCTGTGTGAACATTTAACTTGCATTTATATATTTAATGTAAGTTAAAATATATTTTTTCAATTTGTATTATTCCTGTGCCAATGTTTGAGTCTTCAGTAACTCAAAACAATGGTTATTTAGCTTTTGTTTGCTGAAATGACTGAATCTAAACTTCATCATTTATAAATTTAGTTAAAACTTACAATTGTTCTTTCCTTAAGAGAGGAAGATTTCTCCACATCCTCTCCAGCACCTGTTGTTTCCTGACTTTTTAATGATTGCCATTCTAACTGGTGTGAGATGGTATCTCATTGTGGTTTTGATTTGCATTTCTCTGATGGCCAGTGATGATGAGCATTTTTTCATGTGTCTGTTGGCTGTATGAATGTCTTCTTTTGAGAAATGTCTGTTCATATCCTTTGCCCACTTTTTGATGGGGTTGTTTTTTTCTTGTAAATTTGTTTGAGTTCTTTGTAGGTTCTGGATATTAGCCCTTTGTCAGATGAGTAGATTGCAAAAATGTTCTCCCATTCTGTAGGTTGCCTGTTCACTCTGATGGTAGTTTCTTTTGCTGTGCAGAAGCTCTTTAGTTTAATGAGATCCCATTTGTCAATTTTGGCTTTTGCTGCCGTTGCTTTTGGTGTTTTAGACATGAAGTCTTTGCCCATGCCTATGTCCTGAATGGTACTACCTAGGTTTTCCTCTAGGATTTTTATGGTATTAGGTCTAACATTTAAGTCTCTAATCCATCTTGAATTAATTTTCGTATAAGGAGTAAGGAAAGGATCCAGTTTCAGCTTTCTACTTATGGCTAGCCAATTTTCCCAGCACCATTTATTAAATAGGGAATCCTTTCCCCATTTCTTGTTTCTCTCGGTGGGATTGTAAACTAGTTCAACCATTATGGAAAACAGTATGGCGATTCCTCAAGGATCTAGAACTAGATGTACCATATGACCCAGCCATCCCATTACTGGGTATATACCCAAAGGATTATAAATTATGCTGCTATAAAGACACATGCACACGTATGTTTATTGCAGCACTATTCACAATAGCAAAGACTTGGAATCAACCCAAATGTCCATCAGTGACAGATTGGATTAAGAAAATGTGGCACATATACACCATGGAATACTATGCAGCCATAAAAAAGGATGAGTTTGAGTCCTTTGTAGGGATTTGGATGCAGCTGGAATCCATCATTCTTAGCAAACTATCACAAGAACAGAAAACCAAACACCGCATGTTCTCACTCATAGGTGGGAACTGAACAATGAGATCACTCGGACTCAGGAAGGGGAACATCACACACCGGGGCCTATCACGGGGAGGGGGGAGCGGGGAGGGATTGCATTGGGAGTTACACCTGATGTAAATGACGAGTTGATGGGTGCAGCACAGCAACATGACACAAGTATACATATGTAACAAACCTGCACGTTATGCACATGTACCCTACAACTTAAAGTATAATAATAATAAATAAATTAAAAAAAAAAGAGAGAGGAAGATCACTAGAATTATTCTTAAGCTTAACTACAAATTTGAATCAGAGAGACATTTTCCTACAATAAGAAACTGAAAGAGAATTGGAAGAGAACAAGGAAAAGGAGGATTTTATACGCACATTAGAAGCAAAGATTTTCTAACATTAAATGCATTTGTCTGTGGGAGATGAAAGACAGGAAAAAGCAGGTAGCTTGATGTATGTGTAATATTTCCAGAGGGAAGAGAAAAAACGGTGATCCTGACCTTGGTCAGAGAGTACCTCATGTCAGCCACCGGATGGTTCATCTTCCCCAGGAAACTTGGGCAAAAATCACAATGATGAATCAATAATAAATCATGTTTACTGAGCACACATCATTTGTCAGGAACTTTGGGGAAAACCTCTCACATGTTACTTGATGTAGGGAAAAATGTGGACAGTCTCCAACTGGACAGAAAAGATCACTGGCAGTCTTTTCAGTGGAATCCTAGAGATGCCTCGGGGGTATGCTCCTCGCTTTGTCTTTGACTAGAGTGTTTTACAATTCTGTAGAGATGAAAGTTAACTTGTAGCAAACTGGGAGTGAGGCAACTTACTCCTATCTGTGGAAACGCAAATTGTGTCCAGTGGAATACAACTGACTATCACCCTGTAGAAACTGACCAGTTTTGCCTCCATTGCATATGTAAGATATGTAAGTTCATTTCGTCTGCCCTTTTTTTTTTTTTTCTTTTTTTGGGATGGAGTCTCACTCTGTCGCCCAGGCTGGAGTGCAGAGGCGCCATCTCCGCTCACTGCAACCTCCGCCTCCCGGGTTCAAGCAATTCTCCTGCCTCAGCCTCCCGAGAAGCTGGGACTACAGGCACCCACCACCACTCCCGGCTAATTTTTGTATTTTTAGTAGAAACGAGGTCTCACCATGTTGACCAGTCCTTCTTTATCTGACTATAGATGAGTGGATCTTGAGTTCTCTTTTCAGCCAGTTGTAATATCGAGTGACTTCCTCATTAATTGAGTTAAATAAAATCCTTGGCACATGTTCATTTTATGATTGTGTGAGAGTCATGATTTTACTGTCTTCTAAAATTTCGTCTTTAACGCTCTTCTAATCTTCATGATAATACTATGAACAAGAGGAACAGGTTTGCTGGGAATCTTCTAGCAAAAGGTAGAAGGTAGAAGAGAAGGCCTGGGCAACCCCTAGCCCACACATGGCTTCAAAGAAAGGGGCTTTCATATAATTTTATTTGAACTCCCTTTCAATATGTGAATAATTCTTCTCCAGCACCCCTACATTCATAAAGTGTCCAGTGCACAGGAGCTCACTACCTAACAGCAACTTCCACTCCAAAGTTGGAAAGCTGTAGTTCTTACATTGAAAGGAATTTCCCTCTCCTGAAATGTTAGCCATTCTCCCAGAAAAACAATCTACTCCCTTTTCTGCAAGAGTATTTTAACTCTTTGAAGGCCAACATCTCATATTCCCCCAGTCTTCTCCAGATAAAATCCGTTAGCTATTCCTTATTTGAGATAGTTTTAAGACCCCTCATCATCTTGCCTTTTCTTGGTGCTCTTGATTTCATGTCTCCCTAAAATTGAGGCACCAAAAATTGAATACAATTCTGACCCACCCAGAACACTGATCTCATGATCTAAGTTTTAGAAATGTGTAGAGTGTTAATAACCCCATGTTCATAATTTGAGGGGTTGTCTATAATTTGCTTAGGTTCCTTTGTATATACGGAGCTGGCACCAGCTCTTTCTGCTTTTTTGTGTGTACTATTATACGACTCTTCCTAATGTATGTAAACTATGTCAGTTCTTTTTTAAATATGTATACCTACTTATTTCTAGTTAGATTCATTAAAACCGTTATTTCTAAAACAATCAGTTATCCCTTTTATTCTATTTTTATTGAAAAACATCTGCTGTCTTCTGTTTATATTAACAGATTAGTTCTGATGATTAAAAACATAAACTATCTGTTTGATGCAAGGCACCATGGTGGGGTTGTTGAAGCATGTGACAAATAACTCATTTTGACACTGTAAACTAACAATCAATCAATATTTACAGCTACCATTCATACTCCTTTAGGAATTCATGCTGGTGAATTCCACGTTTCTGATAGTTTCTCAGCTAGAAAGGTTGCCAGTTGTGGGAAGCCAGTGTGGTGATCACAAGCATCCTCCAGTTCCCTAAGCTGCTAACAAAGTTGCAGAAGGTTAACCAAAGGAAAGAAATATCCCAATACCCCTGGGCCTGTAATTAACGTGATCCACTACTCCTCCTGGCACTCTCCATCTTCCAGCCCCTGGCTGGCCAGAGCAGTCTGCGGAAGCCTAACCTGTAATCAGGCTGCAATAGAAATGAGAGAAAGAATCACAAAGCAGAGGAAGAGGAACTCTGGATGTCTTCTCTACCAGATGCTCCTCTGCATGCCCGAGGTTCCAAAACAGACGGAGCTTTAAACCTGGCTTCTCTCTTCACAGGGCTCCGTGCACCCTCCCTGTCGAGCTGTATTCATGGGCAAACAAACCCTCCATGAAGGTTAGCACTCCGTGGTGCCCTTGCTTTTCATACCATTATTAATTATGTACGTAGAGCATTTAGACATCATCTTATGTGGCCACAACAACTGTTGGATAAAAGAAAAATATAGTCATCCCACTAGTTCATTGACCTTCATGCTATCCAAACACTGATTTTTTAACACATCGATTAAAATAAAGGATATGTTGACATCCTGTGCAGACAGTGTCTGAATTCTTCAGTGCCCTTCAATATAAACACATTGCTCATCACATAAGTTCTTGATGACATGTGAAGGCCCCTTTGATATTGTATAACCATCAAAACCATGGGGAAACATATCAAAAGGGGAGGCAATAGGCCAAAGGTCAATGGCAAGGTCAAGGATGGAATTAAATTTAAGAGCAAAAGTTTCAACTTCATTAGCCACTATTCCCTAGCGAGACTCCAGAACATCCTGTAAGAGCTTGTTGCTTCTATGTTCAAAGTTAATTTATATCATTAGCAATTAAGAAAATTACCTGAGGAACATCACAGAACCAAATTATCCATTTTGATTATTTGGGTATGGAAATGTGGGTCACTTTTTCAATGTCAGGCAACACTTGTAATGTTTCCCTTCAGTTAAACCTGGCAAACTCCTTAAATCTAGAATGAGTTCCTGGTTCACCATTGATGTCATTGCCTCAGGAGAGCCCGAGGAAGGACATACGGACAGTACTCTTTGACCCGCTGTTCCGCACAGCCAAACCTTCTCTTTCTGAGTGAACAGCATTTGTATCATGCGCCACTTCAGCGAGTGCCCTGAAAACCCCTTCACACATACAAGGGAGCCTTGGGCAGGCAATAAAGATTTCATACGAACAGGAAACCAGACTTGTACCACTTTATGCAACAATTTAGCAATAAAGTTAGAGCAATCATTTGGCTCTTCCAACGTGTTGGGAAGAGAAACATGTGGAAGAATTGCAAGTGGCTTCCTATGAAGAGATGAATCTACAGCCACAGACAGTGCCCAAGAACTTTGGGAGAGCTCCCTGGAGACAGTGCTGTCTTCTGAACAGGGCTGGACCAATGGCAGCCTGGGCCATCCATCACCACCCCAGCCAACAGGACAAACACACCCCTGTTGCTCCAAGACGCTTGGGACAGGGCTCCCAGGGCAGGCACCAGCACACACAACACGAGCTGCTCCGAGCCAGCTGTGTCCAGGCCTCCCAGATCAAAGATTGGTTTGGGGCAAAAGGAAGTTTTGAATTTGACAGGATGTTCCTGCACACGTTCAAAACAGGAATAACGTGACAGGTCAGGAGCAACAGACTCAACTGCATGCAACTCTTCAGGGCCACAAGGTTGCGTGTGTGGGGGCGAATCCTTCAGGGTCCAAGGTGGTGCCGGCTTAAAGAAAACACACAAGGATGAAAACTAGCCCTCCGTACAGTAATCCACAAAGCCTGCGGTGAGCGAAGGGAAAGGAGGGAGGAGGGGAGGCAGATTAAAGTAAGCAAATGAATTCCTTGACATGGGCCTTATGAGTTTTGACACTTTGATAGGAAGAATCTGTTACTGTGCTTAAAAGTTCCAAGTCTCGCCCCGCAGGGTATGGGGGAAAAGAGCAAAGAGTTCAAAGTGAATAATTACCTGTTATTGATGTATTATATTTAAAGACCCTGGCTGAGGATTAAAGACACTCTCAAGGCTGTTAACAGCATGCAGTAAACAAGTCATATATCAGAGAAGTGGGGGAGAAAAGAGTTTCAGAAGGATTTCCTCCATCATTCCGGAACCCTCTGTAGGAGAGACACAGGGTGGACATATGCATTACACAGAAGGACACATTTGAGACCAGGAAGAGAGTCATTAAATACTGACGGAGCTCTGTCTCAGTGCCTGGAAGCTCCTCAGTGCCTGGAACTTTGCTCTCTTAATACTTCGTTGATTAATCATGATATTCCGGGCACCACTGAAAGACTGGCAACTGGTGGGTGCATGACAAACTTCATTGGTTGGATGGTTGATCGGTTGGTTGGTTGAACCCAATTTCTTTCTTGCGTATAGTTTCAATAAACAAAAGAATAAAGATTTTAACCACTAAAGTAGGTGGCTCACCACACCCCATGCCCCTGCCCTGGGAATATGCCTAGAGAAGGAACAATTTTTCATTAGCAAAGTTCCCCCAAAAGCAGCCACTGAGCGTCTCCGTCTCCCTGGAGGATGGACTTGATGATCCCCAGTTCGCGTTTCCCCTTCTGTAGCATCTGATCCTGTGATCTCTCAGCTGAGGACTATTATACTAATGAAAAACACTTCCAGGAAATCAGTCCAAGACAGATTCAATTTGATGTGGAAAAGAATCCCAAATGCACATTCTACCCATCAGAAATTAGGATCAGCTTTAGGTTTCAAGTCCCCAGTTCTGAAGATGCCACAGTATGTTGAAGGAATGGAAGAGGAGTCCTTTTTGTTTTCATCTTTTATTTCTTTTAAGGAACAATGAAGAAGAAAAAAAAGAGCCATCCTTCCCCCAGGGAAAAGACAGTTCTGATCAACATAATTACAAGCCCTGACGGGCAGCGCCTGCCTAGTGCTGAAGCCACGAGGCTGGTGCCTGTGCAGGTCACGTGTGCCTCCCGCAAGCTGTCCAGGAAGAGTTCAGCTGCAGGGGAAAGAGAAAGTCAGGTTTTCTGGGTGCATAGGCTCAATTCAGCCACTGTCTCCAGGACAGGTCCCTGCCTCTCTACCTGGCAGTGCTGAGCTGAGAACCCAGTCCTCTCCAGCAAGACCCGAGCTCACTTTCCCAAGTCCAGCTCCACGTGTGCCCTCAACAAGCCATGCCAGCCTCCAGGTGAGTTCGAGTCTTGTCTCCAGAAAACACTGTACCCAGTTTTCAGCCCTCTCTGCTCCTTCTACCCCAGAACGTCACAAAATGCCAGATACTTACAGCAAAAATGGGCCTGACCACCTCTGCAGCTGAATTTTAGCATACTAAAAATGAAAGTTCTCTCTTACAGGATAAGAAGGCAATGCTTCTCATCGCTTGGCTGCGCAAGACCAGCTCCAAAACCCTCCTTGTCTGTCTTTCCAATGTGCAGAACTTCAAGGACACACAGTTAAATCAAGCATGGTTCCTGGCCCAGAAACCCCATGCACATAGGTCTACAAGTATACTAGGATCCGTCATGGTAAATGTTATCCCTCCATTTATAGTTTTTTATTCCGGTGAAATATATGTAACTTAAATTTTCCCATTTTAATCGTGTCTAAATGTACAATTCAGCTGCATTAATTACATTCACAAGGTTGTGCAACCATCACTACTCTCTGGTTCCAAAACTTTTCACCACCCCAAACAGAATCTCTGTAACCATTTAGCAATAACTCCCTACTCCTCTCTCTCCACCCCAGGCACCTGACAACCTCTCATCTACTTTCTGACTCCATGAATTTGACTATTCCAGGTATTCTATATAAGTGAAATTATACAATACTTATCCTTTTGTGTCTGGCTTATTTCACCTAGCATAATGTCTTCAAGGTTCATCCATGCTGTAGCATGTTTCCTATTTTCATTCCTTTGTATGGCTGAGTAGCGTTCCATTGTATGCACACACCACATTGTGTTTTTCCACTCATGTGTTAATGGACACACTTGGGTTGCTCCCCTCTTTTGGCTATTGTGAATAGTGATGAACATTGGTGTTCAAGTCCCTGATTTCAGTTATCTGGGGTATAAGTCTAGGGGTGGAATTCCTGGGTCATTCCTTTTATGTTTGATGAATGAAGCTGGGCATGGTGGCTCACACTTATAATCCCAGCACTTTAGGAGGCTGGGAGGATAGCTTGAGCCCAGGAATTCGAGGCCAATCTGGGCAACATTTTGTGCAACCTTGTGTCTACAAAAAATAAATGTAAAAAACTAGCCAGATAGAGTGTCATGCGCCTGCAGTCCCAGCTTCTTGGGAGGCTGCAGTGGGAGGATTGCTTGAATCCAGGAGTTCGAGGCTGCAGTGAGCCGCGATTGCACCACTGCACTCCCACCTGGGTGACAGAGTAAGACCCTGTCTCAAAAAAAAAAAGAAAAAAAAAAAGATGAATGAATGAGTACTTCCAGCAGAGACAAGAGTTTGTGCAAAGGCAGAGCCCGCCTTGTGCAGCTCTGCACGGCCTGAAGCCATGTGGAAAGGTTGCCCTGAGGGACCCAGAGATGAGACCATGGGGGCAGGATCTCTCCTGACACTCCACCACCTCTATCTTCTGACTACATTTAATCCAACACTGACAAACTCCCAGGTATAGTCCAAAAAGTAACTGGTTCCAAAACTCTCCTCTACCTGGACACCCAGGCCAGAAGTCATTCAAAGATGTAGAATACTCCCATGGCCTGCCAACAAAGTGGTCTTAACTCCACTTCTCTCTCTTTCCCTCAAGAGCTCAAGCTAAAGGGACTTACATTTTTTCAGGAAAAGTTATTCTAGTATATTAGAAAAGACCAACCATTAGTGTTTCATTTTAACACCACTCTTATCCACCTTACAATCAATACAGACACAAGTGACGACGTGGAAAGGAAGATGGAAACATCTTCTGCAGCATCTATCTCATGGACCAACCCCACAATGGATCCACTGACTTTGTTGACAATCACAATTAGCCAGGACAGAAAATATGGGAAGAGGACTGGTATGGAAAGATGATGACTTTATTTTAGGATACAGACTGAGAGGTGGCCCCAGGGAGAGGATGGGCACAGTGGTCCAATCTCCAGAGAAAGGTCAGGCTAGTGAGAAAGATGTCAGAGGCACCAGCATTTAGGGTGAGACTGTCTGGCGGTGAACAAGGCTTTAGAAGAAAAGAGGACCAAGATCAGACTTCTGAAGAATTCCAACATTTAAGAGATAAGTCATCAGAGACTTGGAAGAACCAGCAAAATCTCGTAATAGTCAAGGGAAGCACTTCAAGGAGACGGTGATCAACAGTAACCAGCACCCCCAAGTCACGGTACCAGTGAAGGATTCTATTAAATCTGACAATTGGGAGGACCAAGAGGTCTTAGACCCATCTCAGGGGAGCAGTGGACAACACATCCACGTTTGAACAGTGAAAGGGAAATAATGAAGTGGATTGGGAGTCATCTCCACATTTGGTAACAGACACAACACATGGTGGACACTCAAATGTTTACTGAATAACTGAATGAGAAAATAAGTAAATGCTTGGGAAGGAGCTATTGCAACTACCTACTACTGTTGAATATAGGACTGCCTCTATTAAGATTAGTAAAAGGCCATATTTATAATTGCTAATTTGTTGCAGAATGGTCTTGAGTTATTTTAGATTGAATGAGCACTAATGATATAACTATAGAGTTGTCCACATTTATAATGAATGCAATAAATCGGATCACTAAATACACTAGAAGGTGATTATAAGAGACTCGGCCTTTCAGAATTTGATGATCTGGAAGAGCAGAACTTGTTCTGACTTGAATGGAAGTTTCTTTTTCTTCTCTAGCTAAAGGCAGAACCAATGGTCTAAATACTATTGGACTATCTTCAATGTTTAAGAATATGGACAGGCAGGGCACGGTGGCTCACACATGTAATCCCAGCACTTTGGGAGGCCAAGGCGGGCGGATCATGTGGTCAGGAGATCGAGACCATCCTGGCTAACACGATGAAACCCCGTTCTACTAAAAATACAAAAAATTAACCAGGCGTGATGGTGGGCGCCTGTAGTCCCAGCTACTCAGGAGGCTGAGGCAGGAAAATGGCATGAACCTGGGAGGTGGAGCTTGCAGTGAACCAAGATCACGCCACTGCACTCCAGCCTGGGCAACAGTGCGAGACTCAGAATATGGATGATAACAGGAGACAATGATGATAAATGGATCAGCCATCTGCATCATGGGCTGGCTTACAATAGGATATTAAACTCAGAATTCCCTCTCAACCCTGAGTCACCATGAGCTGAGAAGTATGATGAGCTCAACTCCACACACTTGAGGTCGAGAAATATCATGTAAAATGCAAAGAAATCTCCTACATCACAAGATGCAAACCCTCACATCCTTAGGGCCTGCTTTAGTGCAAAGAGAGGCTCTCACTAGTATCATGGGAGAGCATGACTGGAAACACGAGAGTTAGAGCAGACAGAAGCAGCAGAATCTGTGTGCTCCATGTGTCATCATTTCAAAAGGGGTGAGGGGAGCACAAGATAGAAAATCCAAGCCAGTGCCTCAGTCCACAATTTCATCAATTTACTTTTCCTAATATACCGTTTCATCCTATCACACTATGGCTCAAAACTACTCAGTGAATCTTCTATTCTACTTTTTTTTTTTATTTCAAAATCTTTGAATTGGCATTCAAGATTCTCTAGACTCCGCCCTTGTCTTTCTTATGAGAATTCTCCAACCAAACTGGCCACCCATGGCCCCCAATACTCGCCACATGGTCGTGCCCCAGGGACGTGTCCCACATGGGCCCCCCTCACTCATAGTCTGTGGTCTTATCCCTGACCTCCCTGCCCACAGGAAGATGCACATCTCATCAGCTATTGTCTTGTCATCTGAGCCATGCATTTATCTTCAAACCATTTTTTGGACTTTCTTTTTTCCAAAATAGATTTCTGTTTCTTAAGCATATGGGCTGAGAATTTGATTCATTTATATTTCCACAGTATGTGGTATAGTGCTTTTCACATAGGGGCTCAGCAAAGAAAAAAGCTGAATAAATGAACAGAGGAAGGGATGGATAAAATAAAATCCAAAGTCGCAACGATTCTGGAAAAATAGACGTATTAGTTGAGATACTTTTAATCTGCACTCAAACTGCCTTACACAATAGAGAAAGATTTTATTTCTTATTCTGACACATAACCAGAAGCCAAGAGGAAGGAACACTTCAGGTCTGGTTGGTCAGTGGCTCAGCAGTGCCATCAGAAATGCAAGTTTTCACTAATCCCACAGAAATACAAAAGATCCCCAGAGACTGTCATGAACACCTCTATGCACATAAACTAAAAAATCTAGAAGAAATGGATAAATTCCTGGAAACACAGAACTTGCAAGATTGAATCAGGAAGAAACTGAAACCCTAAACAGAACAATATTGAGTTCTGAAAATAAAGCACTAATTAAAAATCTATTAACAATAAAAGCCCTGGACCAGATGGATTCATGGCCAAATTCTACCAGATGTACAAAGAAGAACTGGTACCAATTCTATTAAAACTGTTCTTAAAAATTGAGGAGGAGGGACTCCTCTCTAACTCATTCTGGGAAGCCAGTATCACCTTGATACCAAAACCTGGCAAAACAAACAAAAAAACAAACAAACAAACAAAAACAGAAAACTACAGGCCAGTATCCTAATGAACACAACAAACGCAAGATCCTCAACAAAATACTAGTAAACTGAATCCAACAGCAGATCAAAAAGTTAATTCCCCATAATAAAGTAGTCTTTATTCTGGAGATTCAAGATTGTTTCAACATATATGAATCTATAAATGTGATTAAATAGATCATTTTTGAAGTCAATAAACAGAATTAAAAACCATGTGATCTTCTCAATAGATGCAAAAAACAGCTTTTGATAAAATCCAACATCCCTTCGTGATAAAAATCCTCAAGAAACTGACCATCAAAGGAACATACTTCAAAATAATGGGTCATCTCTGACAAACCCACAGGCAACATTATACTGAATGGGCAAAAACTTGAACCATCCCCTTGAGAACTAGAATAAGACAAGGATGCCCACTCTCACCACTCCTATTCAACATAGTACTGGAAGTGCTAGCTAGAGCAATCAAGCAAGAGAAAGAAATAAAAGGCATTTAAATAGGAAAAGAAGAAGTCAAGTCCTCTTCTTTCATGGATGATATGATTCTATACTTAGAAAACCCTGAAGACTCCACCAAAAGGCTCCTGGAACTGATAAATAACTTCAGTAAAGTTTCAGGATACAAAATAAATGTACGAAAATCAGCAGTATTTCTACACATCAATAATGTTCTAACTGAGAGCCAAATTAATAATGCAATTCTATTTACAATAGCCACAAAAAATAATAATATACCTAGAAATGCATCTAACCAAGGAGGTGAAAAATCTCTTCAAGGAGAACCATAAACTGCTAAAAGAAATAACAGATGACACAAACAAATGAAAAAACATTTCATGCTCATGGATCAGAAGACTCAGTATCACTAAAATGGCCATACTGCCCAAATCAATGTATAGATTCAACACTATTCCTATCAAACTACCAATGTCATTTTTCACAGAACTAGAAAAACTATTCTAAAATTAATATGAAACCAAAAATTAGCCCAAATAGCCAGAGTAATCCTAAGCAAAAAGAAAAAAAGCTGGAAATGTCACATTACCTGACTTCAGGCTGTACTATAAGGCTACAGTAACCAAAACAGCATGGCACTGGTACAAAAACAGACTGTATTAGTCTGTTCCCACATTGGTATAAAAAACTACCTAATACTGGGTAGTTTATAAAGAAAAGAGGTTTAATTGACTCACAGTTACACAGGCTGTACAGGAGGCATGGCTGGGGAGGCCTGGGAAACTTACAATCAGGGCAGAAGGCAAAGGGGAAGCAAGCACATATTCACATGGTGAGAGGAGAGAGAGAGAACAAAGGAGGAAGTGACATGCACTTTTAAACTGTCAGATCTCATGAGAAATCTATCACGAGACAGCACTAGGGGGACAGTTTTAACCCATTAGAAACCACCCCCACAATCCAATCATCTCCCACCAGGCCCCACCCCCAACACTGGGGGATTACAATTCAACACGAGATTTGACTGGGGACACAAAGCCAACCCATATTGTAGACACATAGGTCAATGGAACAGAATAGAGAACCCAGAAATAAAACCATGCACCTACAGCCATCTGATCTTTGACTAAAGGTTAAAAATAAGCAATAGGGAAAGGACTCCCTGTGTCATCAATAATGCCTGGATAACTGACTAGTCACCTGCAGAAGAACAAAACTGTACCCCTAACTTTCACCATATACAAAAATTAACTTCAGATGGATTAAAGATATAAGACCTCAAACTATAAGAATTCTAGAAAAAAAAAAACCTTAAAAACACCATTATGGACTTTGGGCTTATAACTAAGTCCTCAAAAGCAATTGCAACAGAGACAACAATTGACAAGTGGGACCTGATTAAACATCTTCTGCACAGCAGAAAGAACTATCAACAGAGTAAATAGACAACCTACGGAGTAAGATAAAATATTCACAAACTATGCATCCAACAAAGGTCTAATATCCAGAATCTATAAGGAACATAAACAAATCAACAAACAAACAGAAAGAGAAAAAAAAAACACAAATAATTCTGTTAAAAAATGGGCAAAAGACATGAACAGACACTTCTCAAAAGAAGACACACAAGTGGCCAACAAACATATGATAAAATGCTCCACATCACTAATCACCAGAGAAATGCAAATCAAAACCACAATGAGATACCATCTCACACCAGTCAGAATGGCTATTATCAAAAAGGCAAAAAGTAACAGATGCTGATGAGACTGAGGAGAATAGGTAGAGCTTATACACTGTTGGTAGGAGTGTAAATTAGTTAAGACACTGTGAAAAGCAGTTTGGAGATTTCCCAGAGAACTTTAAAACAGAATCACCATCAAATCCAGCAATCCCACTACTAGGTATATACCCAAAAGAAAACAAATTGTTCTACCAAAAAGACACATGCACTCATATGTTCATCACTGTACCAGTCACAATAGCAAAGACATGGAATCAACCTAGGTGCCCATCAACAGTGGACTGGATAAAGAAAAAGCAGTATATATACACCATGGAATACTATGCAGCCACAAAAAGAATAAAGTCATGTCCTTTGCAGCAATATGGATGCAGCTGGAGGCCATAATCTTAAGTGAATTAACACGGAAAACCATATACCACACGTTCTCACATAAGTGGGAGTTAAACAATGGGTACTCATGAACAAAAAGATGGCAATAACAGACTTTGGGGACTACTAGAGGTGAAAGGGTGGGAGTTGGGGAAGGGTTGAAAAACTAACTATTGAGTACTGTTCTCAGTATCTGGGTAATCATACCCCAAATCATACCCCAAACCTCAGCATCAATCATACCTCAAACCTCAGCATCACAAAATATACCCATATAACAAATCTGCACATGTACCCCCGAATCTAAAATAAAAGTTGAAAAAAAAAATTAAAAATAAATTTTAAAAATACTAATTAGCTCTTTGTTTTGATCAAGAATATTGATCAGTAAGTGATTGATTCAGCTGGGCGCTGTGGCTCATGCCTGTAATCCCAGCACTTTAGGAGGCCAAGGCAGGTGGATCACTTGAGGCCAGGAGTTCGAGATTAGCCCAGCCAACATGGTAAAACCCTGTCTCTACTAAAAATACAAAAATCAGCTGGGTGTAGTGGTGTGCGTCTGTCATCCCAGCTACTTGGGAGACTGAGGCAGGCGAATTGCTTGAACCCAGGAGGTAGAGGTTGCAGTGAGCCAAAACTGTACCACTGCACTCCAACCTGGGTGACAGAGTGAGACTCTGTCTCAAAAAAAAGTTTTTTAATTAAATAAATGAAATAAAAAAAATGATTGATCCATAAAGTTAAATCCCAAAAAAAGAAGAAAAAGAAATGCCAGCTTTCCTATCTCTGTGCTCCACTTGCCTACTGGCTGCATCCTCAGCAGGAGGCCCTGTGGCTGCCTGTGGCACCTGGGGCCTCATGTGTTCTTGCTCACATCTAGTAGGAGATGACACACTTCCCTGTGCACAAACCAACTCAGGTCACCCAGGGGAGCGCCACGTGCCATTTGGCTTGAACTAAAGTTAGAGATGAAGCCAGCACCCTGAAAGGCAATTGGATTGTCTTGCGTAGGGTCAATGCCTGAACATAACAAGTTTTGTTAGGAAGAGGAAGGGTGGGGGGCACTGAGGCTCAGGAGGCAATCAACAATGTCCACTGTAGCAGGAACAAAAACTAAATCATGAAGTAATTTACATGCATTACCTTGTTGACTCACAATGCTGCAAGATTGTCCCCATTTTACTGAAGAGGACGCTGAGGCACAATGATATTTAGTAACTTGCACTAGCTCACATAGCTTTTAAACAATAGAGCCAAGATTCAAAATAAGTCCATGGCTAACAAAGTGACCTAATTTGAAGGCTGCTGAAGAATGCTAACCCAAATTTAGCTCTCCTGGTTACCAACTACAAGAGCCAAGAAATCCTACCATTCATCATTTCTTAAAGGACAAATGGACACCACTACTCCTCCCAAGACAAAATATAAAAGTGTTACTTGAGAAGTATTGGCAGATGGTAGAGACACAACAAAAAAAAGAGAATTTTAGACAAATATCCCTGATGAACATCGATGCAAAAATCCTCAATAAAATACTGGCAAATCGAATCCAGCAGCACATCAAAAAGCTTATCCACCATGATCAAGTGGGCTTCATCCCTGAGATGCAAGGCTGGTTCAACATACACAAATCAATAAATGTAATCCAGCATATAAACAGAACCAAAGACAAAAACCACATGATTATCTCAATAGATGCAGAAAAGACCTTTGACAAAATTCAACAGCCCTTCATGATAAAAACTCTCAATAAAGTAGGTATTGATGGAACGTACCTCCAAATAATAAGAGTTATTGATGACAAACCCACAGCCAATATCATACTGAATGGGCAAAAACTGGAAGCATTCCCTTTGAAAACTGGCACAAGACAGGGATGCCCTCTCTCACCACTCCTATTCAACATAGTGTTGGAAGTTCTGGCTAGGGCAATCAGGCAGGAGAAAGAAATAAAGGTATTCAATTAGGAAAAGAGGAAGTCAATTGTTCCTGTTTGCAGATGACATGATTGTATATTTAGAAAACCCCATCGCCTCAGCCCAAAATCTCCTTAAGCTGATAAGCAACTTCAGCAAAGTCTCAGGATACAAAATCAATGTGCAAATCACAAGCACTCTTATACACCAATAACAGACAGAGAGCCAAATCATGAGTGAACTCCCATTCACAATTACTTCAAAGAGAATAAAATACCTAGATATCCAACTTACAAGGCATGTGAAGGACCTCTTCAGGGAGAACTACAAACCACTGCTCAATGAAATAAAAGAAGACACAAACAAATGGAAGAACATTCCATGCTCATGGATAGGAAGAATCAATATCATGAAAATGGCCATACTGCCCAAGGTAATTTAGAGATTCAATGCCATCCCCATCAAACTACAAATGACTTTCTTCACAGAATTGAAAAAAACTACTTTAAAGTTCATGTGGAACCAAAAAAGAGCCCGCATTGCCAAGTCAATCCTAAGCCAAAAGAACAAAGCTGGAGGCATCATGCTACCTGACTTCAAACTATTCTACAAGGCTACAGTAACAAAAACAGCATGGTACTGGTGCCAAAACAGAGATATACACCAATGGAACAGAACACAGGGCTCAGAAATAACACCACACATCTACAACCATCTGATCTTTGACAAACATGACTAAAACAAGAAATGGGGAAAGGATTCCCTATTTAATAAATGACGCTGGGAAAACCGGCTAATCATATGTAGAAAGCTGAAACTGGATCCCTTCCTTACACCTTATACAAAAATTAATTCAAGATGGATTAAAGACTTAAATGTTAGACCTAAAATCATAAAAACCTTAGAAGAAAACCTAGGCAATACCATTCAGAACATAGGCATGGGCAAGGACTTCATGTCTAAAACACCAAAAGCAATGGCAACAAAAGCCAAAATTGACAAATGGGATCTCATTAAACTAAAGAGCTTCTGCACAGCAAAAGAAACTACCATCAGAGTGAACAGGCAACCTACAGAATGGGAGAACATTTTTGCAATCTACTCATCTGACAAAGGGCTAATATCCAGAATCCACCAAGAACTCAAACAAATTTACAAGAAAAAAACATACAACCCCATCAAAAAGTGGGCAAAGGATATAAACAGACACTTCTCAAAAGAAGACATTTATTAGCCAACAGACACATGAAAAAATGCTCATCATCACTCACCATCAGAGATATGCAAATCAAAACCACAATGAGATACCATCTCACACCAGTTACAATGGCAATCATTAAAAAGTCAGGAAACAACAGGTGCTGGAGAGGATGTGGAGAAATAGGAATACTTTTACACTGTTGGTGAGACTGTAAATTAGTTCAACCATTTTGGAAAACAATATGGCAATTCCTCAAGGATCTAGAACTAGAAGTACCATATGACCCAGCCATCCCATTACTGGGTATATACCCAAAGGATTATAAATCATGCTGTTATAAAGACACATGCACACGTGTGTTTATTGTGGCACTATTCACAATAGCAAAGACTTGGAACTAACCTAAATGTCCATCAGTGACAGACTGGATTAAGAAAATGTGGCACATATACACCATGGAATACTATGCAGCCATAGAAAAGGATGAGTTCATGTCCTTTGTAGGGACATGGATGCAGCTGGAACCATCATTCTCAGCAAACTATCGCAAGGACAAAAAACCAAACACCGCATATTCTCACTCATAGGTGGGAATTAAACAATGAGAACACTTGGACACATACACAGGAAGGGGAACATCACACACCGGGGCCTGTCGTGGGGTGGGGAGAGGGGGAGGGATAACATTAGGAGATATACCTAACATAAATGAAGAGTTAATAGGTACAGCACACCAACATGGCACATATATACATATGTAACAAACCTGCGCGTTGTGCATATTGTACTTAAGTACAATAAAGAAAAAAAAAAGACTTACACCTCTCAGCAATTGCCAAATGACAGTTCTATACTCTTCATGAAGGACAGAGCAGTCACTGAAAGAATAAATGAAAGTAAAATCCTGCTGGACTTACATTCCCCTCAAAAAAAAAAAAAAAAAAAGAAGTATTGGCAGATTACCACCTGACTTTCCTGAAATTAGGCATCAGATTAATAATGTAATTATTTTTAAAAGAAAAAATGGGTATTCAAATGAAAGCTAATTAGGCCTCAGGCACTGTCCTAAGCACTTCTCATGTCATGAAGAGAAATTACTCACAAAAATCCAGTGAGCTCATATGATCCCCAACTTATAGATTGAGAAAGAGAAGCTGAGGGAGGTTAAGTAACTTGTCTAAGGTTATCTGGTTATTCAGCCAACAACTGGCAGAGCTAAGATCTTTGAACTTATTTATTTATTTATTTATTTATTTTTGAGAAGTGGGTCTTGCCCTGTTGCCCAGGCTGGAGTACAATAGCGTGATCATGGCTCACTGCAGCCTCAACCTCCTGGACTCAAGCAATCCTCCCACCTCAGCTTCCTAAGCAGCTGTGACCACAGACACACATCACTGCACCTGGATAATTTTTTATTTTTTAATTTTTTTGTAGAGAGGGGGTCTCGCCATGTTGCCCAGGCAGGTCTTGATCTCCTGAGCTCAAGTGATAGATCCACCTGCCTCAGCCTCCCAAAGCACTAGGATTACAGGCGTGAGCCACTGTGTCCAGCCAGATTTGGACTCTTGCTCTTAAAACTTGACCCATTATCACCTCCATACATTACTAGTCCTTGTATCTGTTTCCCTTTATCTGAATCTGGGAAACCCACTCCTAACTTCCCTGGAATCTGGAACAGTAGAGCCAAATCCTTGCCTCCTCCACCCTCTGACACCCCACACCCAACACCCCGGTCCCGGATCCATCAAAGCAGAAGAAAGTGGCTTCTCCAGAAGGCCAGTCCTATCCCCTCCAAACCAGGCAAAGTGATGTGAAAGCTGACATGGACCCCTAAACCACGGACTCTCTGGCGGGGGCAGGGAGGCAATGTTGCCTTCAAGGGCGGCAAAAATTGATTCTTGAGGGAGAAAACAATTTGGATGTTATAATAGTTTGTGGCTCTCTAAAGCACGATGTTATTCAACAAAATTATGTGTCTCCGTATTTCATTTCTCTCATTAGGGAGAATTTAAATTTCAATTTATCTTTCTTCTTAGGGAGGTGATCATGAAGAAATGGTTGAGAAACACTGCAAGGGGCGATCTACCCAGAATTGAAAGACCCCTGAGAATGCCCCCAGTCCTACCTCCACACATATCTCTCCCTGAACCTGCTCAGCCTGAGCTGCTAACCAGCTGTGGGCACCTTCCCATCAGTCACGAGGTTCCCAAAGATGTTCTTCATATATACAGGTTCCAAAAAGTGAGTACTTTGGGACAGCAGATAACTTCGGGAAACTCTTGGTGAAGTGGCATCAAGCTGTAGTCTTTGCTGCGGGACTCCCTGGTCTTGAGCCCACCTGTGGACACAGAGGCTCTCCGGGAAGTGACCCCAGGCACAGCCCAAAGCTTTCTTTGCTGTCTGGGACCATCTTCTGTCATGAGGGCGCACTCGGCAGACACTGCTTCAGAAAGCAGTCACTGAGCCCAGCACTCAGGATGTGGTAGCAGCACCATTGATTTCTTTTGAAGGGATTTACTTTATTTATTTCTGAATTCAGCATGTTCCGACCCTCAAGCTCCAGCCGGCCTGCACCCCCAGAAAAAGCTACACAATGGAAGGCGGAAGCAGGGAAAAACTCTACCCATGTGTGGTGGTTTGTGTCACAATCTATATAGGCAGCACGGTCCATCCACCGCTCCTCCAAACGTGCTCCCAGCCGCCTATCATTGCATTTCTAAGGGGTTTGGGAAACCCTCAATGAATATATGCAAATCCATTTATTCAGCAGGAATAATGGTTACAGAAGGAATGAAGGGAGAGGGGAGAGATGGGAGCTCTGCAAACAATTTCTCTTGTAAAGGGAATCTGCCAAAGGAGAGGCGGAGAAATGGAGACCTGGGGGATGAATCACCCAAGTCCCACGGGGAAAACCGCAGTAAGGCCAAGGACGCAGCTCTGAGAGCTGTGCCACGGCGCTCTGCAGAGCCATACTGCCTCTTACTGCCGGTGTTCTTTTAACAGCAAACGCCAAAATGAAAAACTGCAGAGCAATGGGATTGCCCGGTGGCCAGCAGCCTTGTCAGGGATTTCTGCGCAGCACATTTTCATTTCCTGCATGCGGCAGGACCACCTTCTTTGTTAAAATGTCACCCACACGATCCTAACCCATGCGGCTAAGACTAGTCCTGCCTTCAAAGAGTCTCTTGGCAAAGCTGAGGAACCTGGACACTTGCCAATAACAAAGTGTTTCCAACCTGGAATTTTGGAGGAGGCTTGTAGGCTCTCTGTGACCACCTCCCTTTCTTTATCCTTTCTAAGCCTGGTGGCAATTTTCTGAGTGCAAGCATTTGATTTGGCCCTAGCCTGGTACTCACAGGCATCCTTGACTGATGGGACAGACATGACTCCTGCACACACACAAGAAATCTGCTTTGCTTTGTGACCTGAAGGTATCTCTATACTGAATTCTTTATGGCCATGAATCTTAATCTTCCTTGTTTCATAAATTGCACTCAAGGCTGCAAGAAATCCTAATGGCAGAGCCTCTTGTTTTATGTGGCATTTTCCATCCACATCTATAAAAATCAAATCCAAAATTTAGTTTCCATCTTCAGAACCATAAAGCATTTGCATCAGTATTTTTCTGTTTTGTATTTTGCTTAGTGCTTTGTTTAAAAAACAAAATTTTTTAACGCCTGCTGTGCAAGGGCAATGGATTTGAATGATAGTTCTTGTGACTATCCCACTTAATCAACAACACCAAATGTCAACCCATAGCACCTTATGCATTGCTAAGCCATGTGTTTGCAATCGGCAGTTGCTCTTTGAGCCTTGCCAGCATATGTTCTTGGCTTTTGAATTCAATTTCAGCAACCTTGAGAAAGCACAACATAGGCTGGGAAGGAATTTGAATGGTATTAGCTTAATTTGGATTCTGTAGAAGCCAGATAACCATCCACCCATCTGTCTGCTCCAAGATGTTCATTTGCAAATGTGCACCAATCCCTCACTTTGTGCTAGGCCTCCAAGGCATGCATGTGCAAAGTGGAGGGAATGAAAAAGTCTGCTGTCTATTTATTTGATGAAAGCTCTATGTAACCGAAGGACTGTTGTGCAGAGTGTCTGTGTGAAAAGACATAGGCACATACACATGGTGAACATAATGAGTCTAGTGAGGACCCTGCTGAGGACTGGATTTTAACTGGTCATTGAAGCTGGATAGATTGCTCACCCCTTGGGCTGCATCTTCACATCCTCAAACAACTGGAGGGAAACTGGATAGGAAATGTTCTGCTTATCTCAAAAAACCAGATGTGTTCCATGGCATGGAAGGAACGCCCAGATGCCAGACATATCCACTGCATTCCTCCAAGTGAGTCTTGTCTGAAGTATCTTTGAAAGGCATATGAGGAACCTCTGACTGAGGCTTAATCAATGTGCTGTAAAGCAGGGGTCCCAACCCCCGGGCCGCAGACTGGCACCAGGCCACACTGCAGGAGGTGAGGGGCAGGTGAGAGAGCATTACCGCCTGAGATCCACCTCCTGTCATAACGGCCACGGCATTAGATTCTCACAGGAGCCCACACCCTATTGTGAACTACGCGTGAGAGGGTTCTAGGCTTCACACTCCTTATGAGAATCTATCTAATGCCCGATCATCTGAGGTGGAATGGTTTCATCTGAAACCATCTTCACCTGCCCCCAGCCCATGGAAAAATTGCCTTCCACAAAACTGGTCTCTGGTGCCAAAAAGTTTGGCGATTGCTGGCATAAAGCATTCTCTGCCACATGAAATCCTTTAGAAGAGGCAGGGATGTAAATAAATACCTAAACTCATTTCATTGTAAAACTAACGAATATCTTCTTCAAAGTGAACTCTATAGCTTTGCTAAGTAGATGTATGTGAGATTGTTTGCATGAGTGTGCAAATGGGTGTATACCTGTGTGTTTCCTAGTGCAAGGATTTCTAAACAAGACTCCACATCATTATTATCTGAGGAGCTTCCTAGAAATACAGATCCTTGTTCCCAAACTGGACCTACAGAACTAAAATCTCCACTTTTCGAATCCAAGAATTTCTCAAACGTACCCAGTTGGTGCTGGCATCAGAGCACCAAGAGGCATTTAGGAAGCAGAGGGAGGGCTCCGGAGTGCTCACTCTCATGGTTAACTTTTGCTGAATTCCTGCCATGTGACAGACCTGGTTTTAAGAATTTGATGGACATCTGAGTTAGCCCCTACAAACACCATGTCATGTAGGTACCACAGTATTTCCATTTTATCCTTGAGGAAATTGAAGCTCAGTCACAGAGTAGTAAGTGGTAAATCTGAACATTGAAAATCCCCATATAAAGAGTCGGCTCTCACTAACTTACAAGCTCCTGACTGGCCAAAGTGACCTCCATTCTCAGTGCTGGTTCCCTGAGTCCTCTAAACCTCCAATTGATGAGAGCTGAATTGGGAGATCAGTCTATCCTCTGACCTAGCCCAACTGATTTGTTTTGCAGACAAGGCAACTTTGATCTAAAGAGAATAGGCCAGATGTGGTGGCTTACACCGATAATCCCAACACTTTAGGAAGCAGAGGCAGGAGGGTATCTTGAGACCAGGCGTTCAAGACCAACCTAGGCAGCATAGGGAGACCCTGTCTCAAAAAATAATAATAATTAATTAGTCAGGCACGGTGGCATGCACCTATAATCCCAGCTACTCAGAGGCTGAGGTGTGAGGATCACTTGAGCCTAGGAGGATGAGGCTGCAGTGAGCCATGATCACGCCACTGCACTCCAGCCTGGGCAGCAGAACAAGACCCTGTCAATCAATCAGTCAATCGATAGAGTAGTGGTTCTCTTAGGAACAACCAGATTTGAACATAAATGTCTAGATTTCATCAGTATCCTAAAGGCACCCTGCTCTGTTTAGTAACTAAGTTCTTAGTAACTAAGCTCTCTAGGATTTAAATGTTAAAAAGTCCCCTTGCCCTACAAAGCCAAATTTAATGATGATTACCAATTTTCTAAAAGTTCCATGTTTAAGGATCTCTGGAACTAAGACCTTCTAGAAACCTTTGGTGAACCCCATAAGATCATGGGTTTTTGGGTTTCGGTTTATAGTCCAGACAAGAAATATTCTCTAAATTCATCTTATAAGTCTGCTTTTACTATCCTCTCAGCTCCATGAACATACATTTAGGGGGTAAAACATCAAAAATGGTTATCTCATGGCATTTAGAGACACCAGACACGTGTTTCAACAGTTTTCCCTGAGGCTCCTTGACTCACATGTCAGGAGCTTATTGCTAAAGTTTTAGTTAATATGGGCTGCTTGAGATAGGCTTATACCTTAACTATCAGCCCACTAACATGTTCTGGAAGCTTCCTCTCTCCACCCTACAAGATTTTATTACTGAAGTTATTATGTAACTCTCCTCAAACTTAGAAGACCAAGACGGGTGTGCTGTAGGCTTGTGCTCCCTGGTGGCTCTAGTTGGGTTCATAATTTGCCTGTCTCCTAACAGTGAACACTGAAGGTTTCGATCACTGAGGCTGCAACCTCACAGTTGAGGCTTCCCCTGACATACACCTGCCAGGTGGCAGAGGTGGGAAAGGTGAAAAGTCAGTCACCTTGTTCCTGCCATATCCCAGTAGAATGGCCCAGATTTGCTGTCCTTTCTTCGGAGATTTGGTGAGTTTTTCCTTCCCTCCAAGGCTTAGGGTACCAACAATTCCTATTTATAATACGAATATACATGTATACAATTGTGAGGAAGCTAGGGAATTAAGGGCCCAAAAGAGGGAGTCACTAATTGGACTTTCTGATGACCTGCCCTGGTGCATGAGTCAGAACTTGCCAGAGCTTCTAGGAATCCAGGGACATCTATTCACCAAGGGGGTCAGCAAAAAATAGAGCAAGGAGACCATGGGAGCCCAGCTGGGCCAGCAGCCAGGAAGATGAACTGGGCACAGAGTCAGGCAGAGCAAGGACAAGGTGAGCCCACCAGCAACTATATGACCATCTGTCCATGAGGAACAGAAAGAACAACCTGGCCACTACCAGTGTCTGCATCTGTCTCTTGTCACATCTCACCTCACCTTCATGGGTTGATGCCTGCTGCCCACCTTCTACCTCTCCAAGGCCATGCAACTTTCTCCTTTGGCCAACTCTAACTCAGACTTATGCAAGGATACTGGGAACCATAGTTCCAGCTTGACCAAGTGGACACAGTGCCAAACCATCCATATATACCTCTTTTAACCATTTTTCATTTCCAAATAAATACGATCATAAAATTATGTTTTTACCTAACATGGCACAACTATCTCTCACACAACTAAAGACACACTAAGTCCCTCCCTGAAATAGGATGCAAAGTCTCAGTGTTACTTTATCTATCTTTGGGTGGTCATACCATGCAAAATCATGAAAACTGAGACTGAAGTTCTTCCTTCCCAGTCAACTGGCCATAGGGAATTTCTAATGAGCCACAGCGGAAGTTGAGAGAGAGAAGGCAACTGAGCGGAACTAGGGAGCGGGAAACTCTGAGCCACTTGCTTGGGTAACTTACATGTGCTTTCAGGATCTGCTCAAGGCCAACATTGAATATATTACCTCCCCCTGAGGATGCAGTGCTGCTGTGTACACCTGACTTTACAGCTTGGTTGGTCAGAAAACACCTGATTCTTGCTGCACAGTTTGGATCACGAGGTGGCCTATGGTCAAGTGTTCAGTCTTTTCTGTGGCCCTGTAACAAGTCAGAAGCTATTTATCAAAAGAAAAATCGTTATTTGCAGAGAATGGTACAGCTATGTTCCTCCTAAAGACTTGCTCTACGATTCATTGATAGGGCCCTGCCAATGTCACAGTATAGCAACCTGTCAGGGACACATCAAGTGGCACCGAATCTGCTGTGTCACACGGCGGAAGTGGCAGAGCAACTTGCAGAGAGGTCTCTTGTGGAGCCTTCTTTTGTTATGAGACCCACTCAAAACTGGCTGCCTTTCGGGGTGATTCAACAAATGGCTCAGTGTGACATGACCAAATGAGGTACACGTTGCCTTTAAGATCCAAAAAAGGCCCATTAGATTTTGCATTTCTTTCTAGAGAAGATTCTAGATGCAGAAACTCACCGCTCACCTTGGAAGGGATTTTTTAAATGCCTTGGAGCACGAGACCCCTGTACCTTTTCACTGAGATGGTAGGCCCCTGAATTTTTGTGGAACTTATTTCTCCCCTCTGTTACAGATACGTCTTTTCAAAGTGTCTAGGTCAGTTGGCCCTCAACTCACTTCCTGCTCACCAGGTCCAATCAGCATGATATCATCAATGATCTTCAGTGGAGTGGACCAGCACGATGTCCCCTGAAATGGAGAGACAGTCAAGATCCCTGTGAATTAGATTATGACAGAGGACCAGAGAGTTGCTACAACCCTGAGTTAGTTCAGTGAAGGTGTATTGCTAGCCCTGCCAACTGAAGACAAACTGCTTCTGGTGATTTTACCAACAGGTAAAGATCTGCCAGCTTGAGAGCAGCAAACCAGATGGACATGATGTGCAAAGAATACACATTTGGAAGAGCAACTGCAATTAGATTTACCACCAGATTAAGTTTACAGTAATCCACGTTTGTTCCTGAAAATCAATCTGTCTTCTGCCCAGGCCAAATAGACAAGGTAAATGGAAATATGGTAGGATTCTCTAATGCTGACTTTCAAGTTCTTAAGAGTGGCACTAATCTCTGCAGTCCTTCCAGGAAGGGTATAACGCCTTTGGATTACTATTTGGAGAGGTAGAGGCAGCTCTAGAATCTTCCACTTGGTCCTTCCCATTATAGTAGCCCTTGGGTCATTCCACAGGTCAGGGAAACAATGAGGGGAGTCTGACAGTTGTTATGCCTGTTCCAGTTACATATTCCAAAACCAGGGATGTAAGCATAGGATGGGTTCAGAGACACACTTGGCACAAGATGAAAGAGACCTAAGTCAAAACTCCATGACTCCAGACCCCAACAATTTCCTACTCTGGCTAACGTATCACAGTAGCCTTTTGAGTCCAATAAACCCTCAAAGTCTCATCATTTCCTCTTTCCTCAGTGCACAGTCACCTGACAAATAGCTGCCACATACCTTTGGAGAAGGTTAAGAGGGAAATTTACAGTATATACAGTCATGCATTGCTTAACAACAGGGATACATTCTGACAAATGCGTCTTAGGTGATTTCATCATTGTGCAAACAGAGTGCGCTTACACAAATCTAGATGGTACAGCCTACGACACCCTAAGCAATATGGTGTGGCATTGCTCCTAGACTACAAATCTGGACAGCATCTTACTGTCTTGAATACCACAGACAATTATAACACAATCATGAGTATTTGTGTGTCTAAACAGATCTAAATATAGGAAAGATACAATAAAAATATATGAAAGACAAAATATGATACACCTGTATAGGGAACTTACCAAGAACGGAGTTTATAGGGCTGGCTCTGGGTGAGTCAGCAAGTGAATGGTGAGTGAATGGGAAAGCTAGGACATCACTGTATGCTACTATAGATTTTAGAAACACTGGATACTTAGGTTACACTACATTTATTTTTTAAATTTTTTTCTTCAATAATAAATGAATCTTAGCTTACTGTAACTTTTTACTTTATCAACTTTTTAATATTTTTAACTTTTTGACTCATTACATTTAGCTTAAAACACACATTTTATAGTTATATAAAAATATTTTCTTTCTGTACATTGTTATTCTATAAGCTTTTTTATATTTTTAGAAATATTATCAGTATCACTGCCTTCCTCTTCCACACCTTGTCCCACTGGAAGGTCTTCAGGGCAGTGACATGCATGGAGCTGTCATCTCCTGGGATCACAATGCCTTCTTCTGGATACCTCCTGAAGGATCTGCCTGAGGCTGCTTTACAGTTACTTTTTTTTTTTTTTTTTTTTTTGGTAAGTAAAAGGAGTACACTCTAAAATAATGATTAAAAGTGGCATATAATAAATACACAAGCCTGTAACATAGTCGCTTATGATCACTACCAAATATTATGTGCTGTACATAATTGCATGTGCTCGACTTTTTAATGACTGGCAGTGCATCAACACAAACATGTGAGCAATGCATTGTGCTACGATGTCATGACAGCTACATCACCAGGTGATAGGTTTTCAGCTCCTTTATAATCTTATGGGACCACTGTCATATACTCAGTCCATCACTGACTGAAAGGCTGTTATGCAGTGCAGAGCCGTACTCTGCGGGGCCAGCCCCACTGTATGTGAGTAGTTACACCCCTACCTGTGTCTACTCTGAGAAGCTGACAGTAGTCACACTCCTCACGCCACTGGACCCTAAGTCTCCACTTCCCACTAGGACATCTTTCATTAGGCACCTATGCAGCCTCACCATCCCTGGAGTGCCCTGTCTTCACTAAAAACAATAATTAAAAAAATAGCTGAGTGTGGTGGCGGGTGCCTGTAGTCCCCACTACTCAGGAGGCTGAGGCAGGAAAAGCACTTGAACACAGGAGGCGGAGGTTGCAGTGAGCCAAGACTGTGCCACTGCACTCCAGCCTGGGCGACAGAGCAAGACTCTGTCTCAAAAAAAAAAAAAAAAAAAAAAAAAAAAGTGCGCAACCTAGATCCCTTGCATTCGCAGTTCACCATAGGGTTCGTGCTCCTATGAGAATCCAGTGCTGCCACTGATCTGACATGAGGCAGAGCTCAGGCAATCATTCGAGGGGTGGAGGGGAGCAGCTACAAATGCAGATGAAGCTTTGCTTGCTCTCCTGCTGCTCACCTCCTGCTGTGAGGCTTGGTTCCTAACAGGCCATGGACCCTAACAGGCCTCTTGGTTCCTAACAGGCCAGGGACCCTACCAGTTCATGGCCCTGGGAGTGGGGACCCCTGCTCTACATGGCATTGATCAGCCTGGATATACTCCACTCTGGGATTATCTTTACTTGGGGCATCTATTCTACATTGTCTCTAAAATACTGCAGGGAGTGTTTTTCTGAGAGGTGACTACACTTTTTGATTGGCTGACATCTCTCAGTCTTTGTTGCTTCACCTCCCCACATACCCAAGGTCTGAAGTAACCTCTGAAAACAGTTCCCTCACTCTTAATGTTCCTCTGGTATAGCATTTCTCAGAAATGTGGATGTACCCTGGAGGGTGGGCCAGGCCCCATCTGCATTCTTTGCGGTCCCCACTCCCCAGCTCTGAGCCCTTACTGGCTCCAGCTCACAGCACACACACGTGTATCTAAGCTTCCTGTGGTACAGCATTCCCCAGTGGCTGAATTCCCGGCCTCTCCCAGCGTTCACCCCCTTGCCCAGCTTCATGGACTTAAAACCCAAACACATGCAAAAATAGGGGACGTGTCTACTATGTGGGTTTAACAGATTCCATTTAAAATAAACTCATCTGTTGGGTTAACAGGTTTCATTTAGTATAAAACCAAAGACTAGCTTCCAAAACCTGAAACAGTGGTAGTTTTCCTTACTATCTTTAAAAGAAGGAGAAGAAAGAAGAAGGAGGAAGAAGAAAGAAGCCCCTTTTCTTTCTCATGTTAAAGTTTCCAGTTGTAGAAGAAAGGACATTTTTTACTTTTCAATTAAGCTTCCCAAAGGAAATAAGCCTACATTTATTTCAACCTCAGACGCTCATAGAACCAGAGATTTTCCACTGTGGAACTGTCCCCAACTGCCTTCCTGAAAGAGCACCTTGCTGTAAAGGCCTGCTAAGAGTGGACAGCCACTCTGCCGAATTAGCAGCAGGGAGCTAGGGCCAGCTGACTCCCAGTGATTGGCAAATTGCTGCTAATTATTGCCAACACACTTCCTAATTATTAGCTAATACAAGAAAACTATGTTAACATCACCGGGTGGGCCACAGAAAATTCAGTTCATGTGAACTTTAGAAACACAACAGAGTAGCCCTGGATTCCTCTCCTGTTACATTTTCCTTCATTGAAATGAACCCCCGCACCTGCTCTTGCTCGCTCCCTCCTTCTGTCTCTTCCAACCCCCGCCCAGCTACATGGCTAAACCCTTGGTTGATGTTTTCCTTTAAGTGCTTGGCTTGGGGTATTAATAGCTCTGTGGTGAGAAGCACATCTGCCTATTCCTGGAAAACTATATGTAAAGCAAAGGAAGCTCATCAAATGCCCCGAAAAGGACACAAAGAAACCTTGGCAGAGTGCTTTTCCCCAAGGCTGTTATTAGAAGCTTTCATGTTGCTTCCGCCAGGGCCACATGGCACGCTCAGAAGGGTTTTCTAATGTGGCAGCCGTGGGGGGGCCGTGAGGAGGCATCAAACACACCACCCACTTCTCTTAGGTTTGCTTCCATCCAATGACTCAAAATCAGAAGAAAGCACAAGCCCCCAGGCCCTCCAGTGCCCTGGGACACGATTGGCAGGAACCCTCCTTGCACGAGCAGGTGGTGAAGAGGGCACTGGACTGGTGGTCAGACGACCTGGCACCCTGCTGTGCAGGCTCACTGTATTCCACTGCACTGTGCCTCAGTCCCCTGCATTTAGCATGACATGATTTCGATTTAATAATCTCTAAGTCTCCCTCAACATCTAACACTCTGAAATCCCAAGATGAAGAGACTTATAAGGCAATGCAAACTGCTGACAAAGATGAGCCACACTGGGCCTCTTTCCTGCCATTTAACTCAACATTCTAATATATTTAGCAGAAATAATCTCAATGATTTGCATGCAAATCTGTGCCTATCCACAAATACTTCTCACTCAGTGTCCTCCCCACCAGGGTTTGTCATTGCAAGGAACTGTCGGGTTCCACTCCTTACTCCTTCATCAAGCCCAGTGTTTATTCATCTCTGGAGTCTGTTCCTGGTTATTACTGACTTTATTGGAAATCATGTTGCCCTCTAAGAGCTGAACAATGAAATAAACATCTAGTGAACCCATAGAAGAGATATGATGTTACCTTAAATACAGGAATAACAGAAGCAATGTTCTGTTCCCCACACCGCTTCCTCTTCTCAGAAACACAGGCAAACACCTTTCTCTGCTGCCTTAACGCTGGTTGTGGACCCTATGCCTGAGTCCTGTACCTGCACACTCTGCAGAAGTGATGCCGTCCCTGGCCAGGGCAGTACAGCCAGGGGCGTGCTCCCCACACTCTCATCCCTGCAGCTGAGATTAGAGAACGCGCAGATGGCAGAGTGGAAGCTGGAAGCATCGTGGGACTTTGAATCATCCCTGGAGAAGAGCCACTAAGAGAGATACCTGACTCACCTTGGACTGTGGTACGAGCAAGGAATAAACTTGTTTCTGGTAATCACTGAGATGTCACAGTTTTTTACGGCAGCAGAGCCTACCCTATCCTGACTGCTTCAACAAGCCAGTCCTGAAAGCACAGAGGAAGGAGCATTCCAAAGGCAGAGGCAGCCACTGCCTAGCCAAGCCCTGTCCTCAGAGAAGCACCTTAGCTCCAGGCGTTTTTCTGGCTCCACTGGCAAAGTCTTCCACCAGGTAGAAGCTGGTAGGGTTATTGTGGCCAACTTGTTTAATTCCTCAAACCATTAAGCTATCAGTTCACCTAGTAGTCATTGTTCTTATTTGGTGCTTGCAATAAGTCAAGTGAGGGATAACGTGGCTTCTGTGATCTACGGCATCGTTAATCAAATTCTCCGAGGGATGTGAACAGGTAAGACCAAGTGAATCAGGCATAGAGCTTAGGACCAGCTGCTGAGGACTCAGGAGGCCAAGGCAAAGGGCACACCACATAGACTGACCCTGGAACCTAGGCTGCTGGCCTGACTTCCTGATGCCAATAATCTTACCCCTGGGCACTGCTCTTGTCTGACTAGGCCTACAAAACCTGTCCCTGTCCCCAAAACTGGGTCAGTCAGCTATTGCTGCGTGACAAACCATGCCAGTGGCAAACAGCACTATGCATTTATTCTCATGCCTAAAGATCTGCAGGTCAGCGAGGGCAGTTCTGCTCCGGGCTATAGGTCTGCAGGTCAGCTGGGAGGCTCTGCTCCACACGTGTTCATTCTGGGGCACAGGGGAAAGAGACAGCAGTTACCTGCAGCATTTTTTTCCATGCAGAAGTTGGAAGCTCCTAGAGGGGCAAGGAGAGACATGCAATGTCTCCTAAGGTCTAGGCTTAACATCAGCAGGACACTATCCCCTCCTCCCATAGTCCACCTGTCAGCCCAACATCGTCGGGAAAGGGGCAGATACTTCTATTCTGGTGGGAGGAACTACAGCGTCACATGGCGAAGGGTATGAATTTCAAGTGGTGGAAAATTGGGAATAACAGTGCAATCTCCCGCATCCACCCATCAGGAACTGATGCAAGGACCTCCAGTGGGGCTTCTCAAACATCCACAGGCATGAGAATCACCTCAAGAGTTCATCAGATACAGAATCCCAGGCCCACCCCCAGAGATTCCAATTTAGTAAGTCTCAGGTGAGGGCCTCAGAATTTACATTTTCAACAAGCTCCCAAGTGATCCTGACACTGCTGGTCACGTTCAGTAGCCATGACCACAGCACACTCGTGGGTACTAAGGGTCAGGTCCATGGAAGCAGCAGCTGCAAACACTTTCATTCTCTAGGTAGTATCTTACCTCTCAGAATGCAAATGGTAGGACACCTCCTTAGCTGTGACGGAGAAGCATATTCAAACCCATGTGGGGCTAGAGCTCGGGTGAACAAACACTTTGTTGCTGTTTGACCTTGGTAACCAAGAGCACACAACTTGGTCCAAACCCCTCAACTCTCTTCACCATTAAATAAGGATCATAACTCTCAAAAGCATTCTATAACCTGCCCCTCACGTATGTATGCTGAGTGAGCGCTTCTTTGCCCTGCACGGTTTCGTGGTCTCTATTGAGACGCACGGCAGGTGCTGGAATCACCTGTTCACAAAGCTGCATTCCCATGCCCCCCTGTAAGTCTTGTGAAAGCAGCCCCTGTATCCCCTCCGTGGGTCTCCCTAATGCCTGATGCTTATTAAGGGCTCTACCTATGTTTGCTGAGTGAATAAATGAGGGCGGAAGAGTAAGATTTCCATCTCCTGGGGAAGCAAGAGTCTGTGAGACCCTCTGAGAGAACAGTGCAGCTGAAGGGAATATGAACTCGTGCTGCTGCCTCAGGCCGCTGGCTCTTCCTGGCCTCCAGCCTTTGCTGATTTCATAGAGTCTGAGCACTGGCTTCCTTCATCACTGTATAAGAAGCACCAGGAGGGATTTCTAAAATCTGGATGCCCAGGCCACCATCCAAACCAATTAAATCAAACCTTGGGGGTGGGACCAGCCATCGGTAATTTCCAAATCTCACCAGGTCATTACCACAGTGGCCAGAGCTGAGGACAGCCAAGCACTGCAGGACCCCAGCTCTTCATACAGCAGTGACTGACACCTGCACACACACAGGGCACCAATGAGCCATGAGTGACATTTAACCTCACTGCCACGAGCTCTGCAGCTATTTAGAATCAACCATCTAGAGAAACAAAAAAACCTCTTCCAATGTTACGAAAACAAAGGATTAGTAATTATAACACAAAGCTGGGTGCCTCCCTAATCCTCACAGAACCTGTTTGATCACGAGTTACAAAGAAGTGACAGGGCCTGAGAATGCCCTCTCCGGCTGCTGCAGGACCTGCCCACAGGCGGGAAGAGGGCAGCTGGCAGTCCTGAGTCCAGGAGCCACATCAGACAGGTCCTGTGCCTCCCAGAGGGTGGCACAGCACAAGTTCTGCCTGCAGAAAGAGAAAAGGGCACACGGAAATCATGGGCCAGGAAAATTAAAGGAAGAGCAGAGCAGAAAAAGCAGAAGAAAAGAGAGACCCAGGCCAGCCGAGAAGAGGCTGCTGAAAAGCAGGAAGGAGAGCAGCGGAAAGCGAGGCCTTCAACTGGCCTTCTTCTCACTTGCCCGGGGCCCCGTCCCACCGTCTCACAATGAGCATCACAGCGTCATGCTCTCACCCCATCACTGAACTCGCTTTAGGTGTCTCCTCAATGGATCTCCTGGGGTTTATGCAGGCCCACATTCTCCCTCTGAGGGTAAGCTCCCTGAGCAGGGAGCACTTACAATCCCATCTGCAGTCCAAAGTCCCGAAATAAACACCCAAATAGAGCACGCCGGTTTAGAGGCAGGGGAAACCAATGCTGGTAGTTTGGGCCTTGTTGGTTTCTTATCACCCACAGGGATAAGCATTGCCTTTGTAAAGTAATAAAAACCCTGAATCCAATCAGCATCAACTAGGCAGCAAAATATCTTGACTGGATCAGAGGCCGCCATAGCTGAATACAGCTGAGGTTAATGAAGTCCAGCCACCAGGAATATGGCCCACGTAATCAAGGGGAGTTTGGTTTCCGAATCCAGGCCTTCGGAGACATCTTGGTCTAGCTAATTAATTGCACGTGCAGTGTCTCAGAGGCAGTGATTGATAGTTGATGGACATAGACTTCTAGCCTGCGTTATATCATCCAGAAAACAGGACATGACCATTCCCAGCTGTTTCTTTTACTGCAGGCACTGCCAGATGTCACAGCAGATCACATCACACAGTAAGACTAAAGGAAGCTCCCACCTTCTCCCCCAACCTGGGAAAGAAGGAATAAACAGAGATTTAAGAGTTTGCTGTTTCTGTTTCCACTAGAGGAGAGGAAGAATGCTGACTCATCTTCTGATATTTTATCTGCCCAGGAACCTGATGGCAAAACCACTTCAAAGCGAGCTGCCATCTCTGCAAACACGACTCAATTATCAAATGTGAGGATGGTGGTGGGATTTTCTCAAGGGTTCCACTACACATACAACCTGGCAATGTATTCAGCCGTGTAGTAGCTGCCTGCCTTGCATGGGATGCTGTCTTGTCGTTTCACTTTATATTCCTTCAGAGCCACAAGTCTTGGGTAGTCTTAAAGCCTTGCCTTCGAAACAAGAACCTGTTCGCTCTATTGTCCAAGTCTGAGTGACTTAGACCAGGAGAGTGTAGGCAAGGCCAAATACCAGGCTCAGCTCCATCTAAATTCAACAGGGACCAGCCCACATGGCAAGAAAGAGAAATAACGGTGTCTACTATGTGGGGTTGCAGTGAGAATCCAGTGAGATAAAACGAGAAGTATTTACCAACATGCTGAGCACATAGTAAGTCCTCAATGACTGTGAGATAATCCATATCTGACCACTCTATTCCTGTGCCTTATCAACCTGTCCCTAGTGGCCACTAGTCCTAGAACCAAATTCTCCTTTAAGAAGCATACTTAGATGAAGTGGCCCTTGGCAGGACTTCGTCCAGCTCCCATGGAAAAAGGCAGAAGCAGAACTTTCTTCCCCCTCTCCTCATTCCCTATTGGCTCCGGGAGAGCTTTAGGTTCACATGAAAGCAGGGAAACAATCTTCGCAGGCCCCCAGGTACCTCTCCTACCTGGCCCTTCCCAGATATTCTGTTTTGTATTTAGGAGTGAGTATAATGAGCTGGGTTAAAGGAGTGTCATGTTTTGGTCTGCTTGTGTGTTTTTGTTTTTTTGTTTTTTTTTTTTTTTTTACTTTGGTCATTTTTTGTTTTGGAGAAAAAGAAAATAATTTCATGGTATACTAATTGTTTTTCTAGAGTTAAAAACATTCAAGAAGAGACACCTCATGAAAGAAGAGATACAGATGGCAAATAAGCATACCCTCCACATCACATATCATCAGGAAACGCAAATTAACAGAGCAGTGAGATCCCACTACACACCTATTAGAACGGTCAACATCTGGAATACGATATCACCAAATGCTGACAAGGATGTGGAGCAACACGAACTCTCTTCCATTGCTGGTGGGAATGCAAAAGGGTATAGCCACTTTGGAAGGCAGCTTGGTGCTTTCTTATGAAACTAAACAGTCTTCCCATACGATCCAGCAATGTGCTCCTTGGTATTTACCCCAAACAGTTGAAAACAAACGTTCACACAGAAACTTGCACACAGATGTTTAGAGCAGCTTTATTCATTATTGCCATAACTTGGAAGCAAACAAGATGTCCTTCAGTAGGTGAACGGATAAATAAACTGTGTACAGCCAGACAATGGAATATTATTCAGCACTAAAAAGAAATGCCCTATCAAGCCATGAAAAGATGTGGAGGAAACTTAAATGCATATTGGTAAGTGAAATAAGTCAATCTGAAAAGTTACATACTATATGATTCCAATGATATGACATTCTGAAAAAGGCAAATCTATGGATGCAGTAAAAAGGTTAGTGGCTGCCATGGGTTGACCCCTTACAATTTTTAAAATGGTGCTAACAAATATGAATCTGAAAGAGCCAATCCTTGAAGACGGATCCAAAGTGGCTGCCTGGGCCTAAATATAAAATAGAGCCATGCAGCTATTTACTGATGAGAGGTCACACACATACTCTGAAGGTCCCCAAAACCAACACCTCTGTTCAACTTTGGGACACCTGAACCAACCAATCATTGGCCAAAAGCTCAGCTGCCTTGGCCAATCAGGGCTCAGCTGTATCAACCAATCAGGACTCAGTTGTATCAACCAATCAGGGTTCAGCTACACTGAGGCTAATAAGCAAAATATGGGGGTCTTTAGAGTCCTGCCTCAGAGTGTACCAGGAATGTGACATCCCTGAAAAACTCTCCATTTGGGTAGCTCTGAACGGAAAGGGAAAATGTGCTTCCTCTGAAGCCATGTCCCATCCTGAGGGTATCAGTCCACCTGCCTCACCCCCAGCCAGAGTTAGGAGAGGATCCCGTTGGGAGGAGCAGCTGTAGCCACGCCTGGGCTCAGGGTGTCCTGAGAGGGTGGGTGCTGGAGCATACACACAGCATAGGTCTGCGCCAGCAGCCTCCCTCACCCGATGACCTCACTCCTCCAGGGAGCACCCACAGGACCCTGTCCCCTAATCCTGAAACCAGCCCAGTTGTTCCATAGAACTGATGTTTATGGTGTCTTTTGAATAAGCATAGAAATTGGCCCTCCTAGTTTTAAAACAAGAAAGTTACATTTGTCTTATCTGAGTTCCTTTCTCAGGAAAGCAACCATCAGGTCTCACAGATAGTATCAAGGAACTGAAACTTTCCAGATCACAGCATCGGGACAGTGAGAAACCACACCCCTCACCCAACATGATTGCCTAACCCACCACCTACTGCCTGTTGGCTAACTCCTCTTCCTTACCCCTTCCTGGTTCCTGTTTTCCCACATGTAGTTACATTTCTTCTCTGCTATGTAAACCCTTAATTTTAGTCAGTTTAGGAGATGGATTTGAGACTGATCTCCCACTTCCTTGGCTGTACCATCTGAATAAAGCTGCCTTCCCTGGCAATACTTGTCTCAGTGATTGGCTTTCTGTGTGGCAAGCAACAGGACCTAGACCAAACCCCTGTTGTTTCAGTAACAATCCCACTCTCCCAGAGCCTTTGGAGCCATCACCCTAGCCTGTGCTCTCTCTGCCTTCTGTCCTTCTCCCCTGTTCTCAGCATTTTGCAAACTAGCTCATCAGTGAGTTGAAAATCAAATCATTCTCAAAATAGCTCAAGAAAGCAACCAGTTCATCTTCTACTATTTGGTGGTGGTGCATTCATGCTTCCGTCCCCTTCCCAGCCAGGCCATGCCTGGATGAAACTGTGACTGTGGTGACATCTAGACATCACTGTGCCTACTCTCAAAGACAAGGCTCCCACCACAGACAGAGGACATTTAAGAATAAAAATAATTTTTACTAGACCTGTCTGAAAATACAGTCACCAAAAAAATTCCATGCTCTGGGGTGCTGACCTACAGACTTCAAATCACAGCCCTCCCTGTTAAATGTCAAACTTTTCCCAGGACACCTCTAAAATGAGAAGGGTTCAATGCTGCACAGTAGATGTTTATGAACTATTCTGTTTTGAAACGGTAATGCAAAGAGAACAAGTCTTCAAGAAATATATCCTAGTAGAAATTCCCATGCAGGATCCCAGTTGAATCTTCCAAAAGATTTAAAAATAACAAATCCCATTCTTCCTCCCATGGCACTGGGTTGGGAGAAAGTAGCTTCTTTGACTCTGAAGTGGGGAAGCTCTCTGCTGCGGACACATGGATCTACTTTACATCATCCCTGCCTGCAGATTTCTGCAGGTTCCTGTTGCTGCAGTTTCATCCAGGCATGGCCTGGCTGGGAAGGGGACAGAAGCATGCATGCACCACCACCATATAGTAGAAAACAAAGTGGTTGCTTTCTTGAGCTGTTTTGAGAGTGGTTTGATTTTCAACTCACTGATTTCTCTCCCTCTACAATGTTCTTGGAAACAGATAAGTGCAAATCCAAAGCTTAACTGTTTTAATAGAGACATGAATAAAAATAACATGTGTGTAACACTGTGTGGATTACATGGCACTTAAACAAAAATCATGTTGTTTCATCATCCCAACAGCCAAGTGGCATAGGCATTGCTATTTCTGTAATATGATCCTTCTCTGTGCAGTAGAGATAAAGCCAGCTGTCAAAGGTCAACGTGCTTGCAGTAGTAGGTGGATGGCGCTAGGGCTTCAGCTGGGCTCTTCTGCCTCATTCATCACCTTGCTCCGTGGCCATGGCTGTGTCCCATCAGGAGCTGCCGAGAAGCGGTTTTATTCCTCTGCCTTACAGCAATGTGACTCTTAGAGGAAGAGCAGAGTCTGCCTATTTCTAAAATTCTGCAAAGGAGACCTGTGCCCACAGTCTTCCTGTTACTGCAAGCACAGTTCAAAGACCACCACAGCTGCATCTTATGTCCCAACATCGCAGAACCTGCCCTCTGGCCTCCTGTGCCTCGTCCCTAGGAGAGAGGAGAGCAGACCATCCTGTTTCTCAAAAACAGCTGAAGTGTGTTTCAGCCAGGGCCCACTCCGGGCTGCAGAACCACTTCAAGTGGTGTAGAGTGTGGATCTACTGCAGAGAATGGCTCTTCCTCCCTCATGGGAGTGGAATGAGGCATCTGTGTGGGTCTGGCACCTCCAATCTGGTGCTCGGTGGGATTCAGCAAGGCCAGCCCTCAGGAAAGCGCGATGAACATGAAGTGGGGAGACCAACAGCGTAAGAAGGCATGCATGTTAGGCAGTTCTTGCGTTGCAATAAGGAAATACCCCAGATTGGGTATTTTATAAAGAAAAGAGGTTTAATTGGCTCACAGTTCTGCAGTTCTGCCAAGCATGGCACCAGCATCTACTTGGCTTCTAAGGAGGCCGCTGGCAGCTTTGACTCATGTCAGACGGTGAAGGGGAGCAGGCATGTCACATGGCGAGAGCAAGAGCAAGAGAGGGAGAGTGGTGAGAGGCACCACATACTTTTACAACCAGATCTCGGAGAGAACTCACTCACTGTGGTGAGGACAGCACCAAACCACAAGGGATCTGCCTCCATGACCTGAACACCTCCCACCAGGCCCCACCTCCAACACGGGTGCAGGGGGAGGCGGGCGGGGAGTACATCTCAACATGAGATTTAGAGGGGATGAACATCCAAAGCACATCACCAAGCGTCTCTCACTGCCTCTCATCAGCCTGTGACGCAGGCAACCTGCAGCCTTCGCTGAAACTGATGGAGGACCTTCGGGAAGCTGGCGCTGCTGCGGCCTGAGGCGGTCACCTGGGACTCGAGTGACAGCGGCACCTGCCCTGCTCAGACCCGCTCCTGACTCACCCCTTCCAAGGCCCTCAGATTTCTCCTGTGGTGAACGCTGACCTGGCAAAGATCTTCCCAGCTTAGCTAAGTTGACCCAGTTTAGCGAAACCCCATGGAGACTTCACTCATAGTAGCTTTGGAACCCGACTAGCACCAGGACTCACCAGCCTGGCCACAACCTTAGGCTGCTTATGTGAATCCAGACCTCAGATGAAAGGTTAGCTACATGACCCCCACCCTGCACACACACACACATACATACAGTCACGTGCTGCAATAAAGACATTTCAGCCAATGGGACTGCACAGATGATGGTGGTGCCGTAAGATTATAATGGAGCTGGAAAATTCCTTTTGCCTGGTGACATCATCACTGTCCTGATGTCATGGCCCATTGCTCACCAACTACTGCACTGCCAGCCCTATAAAAGTCTAGCACATACAATTATGTAAAGTACACTATACTTAATTATGATAATAAATGGCTATGTTACTAGTTTATGTATTTACCATGCTTTTTATTGTTATTTTAAAGTGTACTCCCACTTACCACAAAAAAAAAGAAAAAAAAAAAAGGTAGCTGTAAAGTAGCCTCAGGCAGGTTCTTCAAGGAGTATCCAGAAGACATTGTTATTCTAGAAGATGGCAACTCCCTGCGTGTTATTGTCCCTGAAGACCTTCCGGTGGGACAGGATGTGGAGGGGGAGACACTGATATTGATGATCCTGCCCCTGTGTAGCCTAGGCTTATGTGTGGGTTTGTGTTTTTGTTTTTAACAAAAAACTTTAAAAAGCAAAAAAAAAAAAAAAAAAAAGTAAAAATAGAAAAGAGCTTATAGAAGAAGAATATAAATATTTTTGTACAGTTGCACAATGTGTGTTTTAAGCTGAGTATTATTACAAGAGTCAAAAAGTTAAAAAATTTAAAGTTGACAAAGTAAAAAAGTTATGGTAAGCTACGGTTAATTTACTAATGAAGAAAAAGTTTTTAAAATAAATTGAGTGTAGCCCAAGTGCACAGTGTTTATAAAGTCTACAGTCATGTACATCAGCGGTCGGTCCCCAACATTTTTGGCACCAGGGACTGGTTTCATGGAAGACCACTTTTCCACAGACCAGCGCGGGGATGATTTCAGGATGAAACTGTTCCACCTCAAATCATCAGGCATTAGATTCTCGTAAGGAGCTCACAGCCTGGATCCCTCGGGCGTCGTTCACAGCGGGGTTTGTGCTCCTGTGAGAATCTAATGCTGCAGCTGATCTGACGGGAGGTGGGCTCAGGCAGTAATGCCCGCCCACCGCTCGCCTCCTGCGGTGCAGTCCGGTTCCTAACAGACCACGGACTGGTTCCGGTCCTTGACCCTGGGCTTGGAGACCCCTGATGTACGTCATGTCCTAGGTCTTCACATTCACTCACCACTCACTGCCATTTTTTACCTTTTATATCATATTTTTGTGGTACTTTTCCTATGTTTAGATATGTGTAGACGCATAAACACTGTATTACAATGGTCTGCAGTACTCAGTACCGTCTCACGCTGCACAGGTTTGCAGCATAGGAGCAATGGGCCACACCACACAGCCTCGGTGTGTGGTAGGCTCCACCCACTAGGTTTGTGTGAGTGCACCCTGTGACGTTCGCACAATGATGAAATCACCTACGGATGCCTATCTCCAAAGTGCCCCTGTGGCTAGGCTGTACGTGACTGTGGAAGTATTTGCCCCATCCGCCCCGGTGAGGGCCAGCCCTCTGACTGTGGGCCCTTGCTCAGGCCGCCTGCAGCTCACCTCACAGCTTCAGCCTGGAAGGAAGAACTCCACGGAAGAAAGATGGACACCAGGGTTGGGTTAGGTCCAAGTCTGCACGTTAAAGCCTATTTCAAAAAGACTTCTTTAACATTTTCTACACATCCTATTTCACACCAGCTTTTATGAATGTTCTTAGAGATATCTGTACATGACTAAAATAACCCTTATTTCTTGCCCAGTGAAAAAATCTTGCCCCAAAACACACTTGTAATATTGACAAACTGAGATTCATACTTTGCCACTGATCTAGGAAACTAGACAGACTTTCAAAGCAAATGACCTTTTAATATTCAAAAGCATGGCTGTAAATCATTAAACCAAAGTAACTACTACACCCTCCACAATTTCAGTGAGTTCATCTGTGTAATTTGGATGGTCACTCACCTCCACTGTACACAAAGGCAAGGCTGTCTCTTGCCCAGATCAAAGGCATCAGACACCAGAGGCTTCTCCTTAAAAAGAAAACAAGACTTTCACGTGATCTGTAAAGACTCCGGCTGATAAACTTGGCAAGCCTTTCTTCTGTGCACGCATGTGACACACACACACAGAGGGATGAATAGCATCTGTGCAGATGGCTGAAAACTTTCTGATCTCTGTCATGAATTGCAAAGGCACCTAGAAATCAATAGACCTCCTCAGAGCATGGCAGTGACTGTTTCCATGAGTTCATTGAAGTGTCCAAGTGGTCATGATTAATGGAGCTGAAGCTTCACCAGGAGGGAGAGGAATATGTCACTTTATCCTGGGAAATGCCTGCAAAATTCCACATCTGCTTAGTTGGACCTTCTTATAAGTTCAGTATTCACCAGAACAATTCTACTGTCAATGCTGAAATCTCAGTAAAATACATAGGTCCATTTTCCCGCTTTACTCTATAGCCCAAGCCCCAGTACATGCTAAGTAAGAAATAGTAATGAATGCATTCATTAAAGTTCTTGCTGTTGATCAGAATCCTGAAGGACTTCAAATTCACATTCTGCATGCAATAATCCCTTTCCTGTACCATAAAACAAAAGTGTAAAACATTGGCTGGCACTCTAGTAACCTTAGAATAATGCAAGATTATTTTAAATACATTCCTACTGTCTTCTTACCACTCATTTAGTTGACAAAGGATTTCCTGCTTTTGATATTCTGATAAATTGAGAAAATCTATTAATTTATTAATTCAATAAGTTTTTTAATACATTCTTTATTGTAGATTATGCTAAGCCCTGAGAAAATAAATATAAAATCTAGCTTCTACCCTTAAAATAATATGGTTTAGTAGTTGCTGTAGAGAAGTAGACCAGCAATTATGGTAAGATGGTGGGATAAGTGGCTAGGACAAATGCTTTGAGTGGCGCAGGGGCTGCAGAGGGAGACGCCACCCTGGGGGTGGGGAGCAGTGCTCTCTCTCTGCCATTGTTTAGAATTGCCAGAGGAGGGTGATACTAGAAAGCAGATGAACCTTGAGTTGGTTTTAATTTTTAATCATTGTTTTTTTAATTCTCTGCAAACAACGTACCCCTTAATGCCCCCAACACTCCTAGGCCACACTCCTCCTGACAGAGGCCAGGGTGAGGCATCTCAGGGGTCCGGGGAGAGGAACAAGGACTTGAGCCCCAGCTCTGGGCCAACCTCTCAGAGGGCTAACAGGGATGCTAAGGCAGCTGAACCCCAGTTGAGACCCTCCAGTTCTGGCCATGATTTGAACATTAATCTTAATGCGATGTGGTTTGAGGCCAGGCTGATAAGACCCAGGGACAGTCAGTTAGAAGGTAATGTGACAGAGATGCCACGTGGTTCAGAGGGGCACAGAAGAGAGAGGGTGCCGCCCTACATTGGTGGAGGATCTATAGAGATGCCAGGGAGGAGTGAGGTGGAGGTGACCAGTGGGCAGGATGGGAGGCTGGGTCACAGCATGGAGCAGCTGAGGGCCAGGGACACCTGTTGGCACAGAGGGAGCTTGAAGCAGACTGAAAGGGAACGGGAGATGGAGAAGTGGACAAAGGCCTTTGTACTGTCCTGAGGAACAGGATGAAAATGAGGACTGTACCTTATGCTTCTCTGCCCTAGTGTCTCCCTCTTCAGATTTCAAGCAGGATTCCTAACATGTCAAGAAGCATTTAGCAATCTTCCTAATAAATCCACACCACTGAAGAGAATTAAGCAGGTGAGTCTGTCAGGTTACAAACCTTCCTCTGGCTACACCCAGAGACTGGCTGACAAGGAGAGAGGGTGGGGACAGGGGATTAGGGAACAGGGAGGCCATATAAACAAAAGGCCATGGGAACAGGGGTTCCTTGGGGACAGGGAAGTCATGGGGACAGGACGCCATGGTGACCAGGGGCCATGGGGACAGGAGGCTATAGTGACCAGGAGCCATAGGGACAGGAAGTCATGGGGAAAGGAGGCCATGGGGACAGGGGCATCAGGCACAGGAGGCCGTGGTGACCAGGGGCCATGGGGACAGTAGGTCATAGGAAAGGAGGTCATGGGGACAGGAGGCCATGAGAACAGGGGGGTCACGGGGACATGGCTCATGCCTGGTTGGTGCAGACCAGAGGGTGCTGATTGAATTGTATTTACTGGAGATAAGCTGTGGGATCCGTATCTGTTGAGATGGTTGGGCATGAGAGTGAGGGAGGACTCTAGGCTGCCCCCAGTTTCTAGCAGGAATGATTTGGACACAGTTCAGAGGGACAGCAACCAGAAAGAGGATGAGGATTCTGCAGGAAGGGGACAGAATGACCTGGAGCATGTTGAGTTTGGTGTCAGAGGAGATTGTGCTGCAATTGTCTGCACAAAGGCTCAGCAAATGTTAGAAGTTGGTGCACAGGCAAAAAGCAATGGGGCAGTCCCACAGCAAGAGGTACCACGTGACAGAGAAAAAGTGCTAGGACAGGACTCTTGGAAGCACAACCCTGAGGAGCAGCTGTGAGGCCACCAATCTACAGGGGGAGAACAGAAAGGCCTGGGGTGGGACAGGCGGCAGGAGAGCCTGGAGCTCAGAAGCCAGATAATTTCAAGGAGCAAATGCCCACTGCAGCACAGAACGATAGAAATAAAATGCAAGTCACCAATGTTCTAGTAGCCACCCTAAAAAGAAAACCAAAACATGAAATCCATTTTAATAATATATTTTGTTCAACCCAATATAGCCAAAATGCTGTGATTTCACAATGTAATGAAGATCTTAAAGATCAAGATATTTTACATTCTTTTTCTGGAACCAAATCTTGGAAACCCGGTATCACATTTTACACTTACAGTACATCTCAATTCAGACACCAAATTTTCATCAGAAATACTTGATCTGTATTTAGAGTTTATACAATTTACAGTTGAAAAACTACATTCACAGATGCAAGTGGTTCCAATTGTACTTAAAAGTTTTTCAACAACTGAATAAAGTATCTGTTTTTAAGTGTAAAATAATTAAAAATTCTGTTCGTTGTACAAATGTACAAATTCCTACATTTGTAGTGTTCTGTAGCCCTCTGCACAGCTACTGAACAGGGCAGTTCCACAGCCTCAAATGAGGCCTCTGGGCTTGACCATGGTGGGATGCTGGGGTCTAGAGCACTGATGGGGGCACAGCCTGACAGTGGGGGGGGTTACAGGTTGAGGGGAAGTGGAGAAAATGTCAACGATGTAAATCTCCTGGATACTGACTTTGTAACAAAAGAGATAATAAGGTAGCCACAGGGGACCCCGAATCACAGGAGGTTTATTTTTTTCTAAGACAGGAGAGTGAGACAGAGATTGAAATACGGGTGAATGACTGATGCAGCCTTTGGGGCCTTTATTTGTCCGAAAGCCCTGCTGAGACCAGCATGTGATCATGACAGTGATAACAACAAAGTTCTGAGTGCTTTCTGTGCATTGCCTATCTTTATGTGTTGCCTCATTTAATCAACATGTAGCCATGGAAGGGTAGGTTTTGTTTTAGAAGAAAAGTAGAGACTGCAGAGATCACTGTGCAGCCACGATTGGACGGACACATCACCCAGTCAGAGCGCAAGCCCTGAGGAGGGCTTGGATGCTGGCGCTGGGGTCCTGGGAGTGACAGGAAAGCCACCCCAGTGATGTTTGCACTGCAGCTTCGCTTTCGATTTATCATGTGCATAGCTGATATGACGCAGCTTCTGACACAGGAGCGACGTGGGAGCACAGGAGGAAGGGGGGAGTCACACCCTCGGGGGTGGATTCCAGACTCGAAGGGTGTCACCTGAGAGGAGCATTTGAAGACCATCACTTCACAGTAGGGGTGAGGAATCACCTCTACAATCCTCTTATTTGTCCACCATGACCAAGTCCCGTGCAAAATCCCATGACAGACCTTCTGGTGGATGACTAGAAACCATAAGGAAAACCTGCTTCCAAACCAGCCCTGCAGGGAAACAGCTGCTCACACATGCAGAAAACATGTCCAACCCACTTCAAAGACTGTGCATGTCTAACCACCAAAAGGAAAGAATTCGGAAAGGAAAGCCATCAATAAGTTTTTGGGGGAAGACAGGTTCAGCGTTTTTGATTGCTCTGTTGAAAGGCAGAGCTTTCTGATCCCTTTTTTCTTTTGCTGATCTGGAGCCAATAAAGCTATTGACATAATTTTTTTTTAAGCTGAGTCCTAGAAATGTGTTAGAAAAAACAGTGTGTCCATCTGGAATAGCAATTTTGGTACACAAAAGACAGTGACTTCACCTGACTTGGAGAATTCCACTGCCAGCCAGTTCCCAAAGATTCTGCAAGAGAAGAGGTGCTGGAGGAGGAGCTGGGCCGTAGCGCCAGTTACCCAAGGAGGATCCCACGTGAAAAGATTGATCCAAGGCTCACTGCTTCATAGGAACAGATTGGTTCATTCTCTTTTTCTTTTTCTTTTTTTTTTTTTTTTTTTTTTGAGACAGAGTCTCACTGTGTCGCCCAGCCTGGAGTGCAGTGGGGCGATCTCGGCTCAATGCAACCTCTGCCTCCTGGGTTCAAACAATTCTCCTGCCTCAGCCTCCCAAGAAGCTGGGATTACAGGCACCCACCACACCTGGCTAATTTTTGTATTTTTTTTTTTGTAGAGATGGGATTTCACCATGTTGATCAGGCTGGTCTCGGACTCCTGACCTCAAGAGATCCACCCACCTCGGCCTCCCAAAGTGCTGGGTGTGAGCCACCACGCCTGGCCTCGGACTGGTTCATTCTCATGGAGAGGATTGGCTCAGGGGATCAGTGATGTCTGGTCATATGAAGACAGTAATAAGACTCCACAATGACAGCTAATATTTATATTAGGTCAGTGCAAAAGTAATTAGGTTTTTGCCATTGAAAGTGATGGCAAAAACTTGATTACTTTTGCACCAACCTAATACTGTGCACTTGCCTGGTACCAAGCGAAGTTCTGAATGCTTTATATATTTTCCTATTTAAATTCCTTTAAACCTCATAGCTACCCTTGCAGATAAGGAAACTGAGTCCCAGAAAGGTGAAGTAACTTGCCAAATGTCACATAGCTAGTAAGGTGCAGAGCCAGAATTTGAACCTAGGCTCTGAGTCGGCCAAAGTACCTGCTAACCCCATGTTTTATGTCAACTCAGATGTCCTCTGAGATTGTTCTTGTGTTTAAATCCCTGTGGGCCCAGTGAAAAAGGAACTGACACAATTATGGAAAAGTTGCTCAGATTTTCCAAGCTAAAATTTCACCCAGATTATCCTAATGTATATATACCTGCCATTTTAGGGGTCAGGACTTTACTAAAATAGGACTGGATATTTCCCTAACTTACATTTAAATAAAGTTTTTCTGCTACCATTTCCAAAGACAGTAGAGTGTGGTTTATTGATCATGAGTCAGAGCTATCCCAGAGCGTGAGGAAATAATGTGGTTTTTTTATTAGCTGGGTTCCTGATGAAGGTCCTAGCTGCTTCCAAGAGGAGCCAGGGGAAGAAGTGCCTGTTGGCAACATCATAAAGTTTGTGAGTCCAGCAGAAGGCTGAGAGCGGTGGCAAAGGGCCCGTGGGGACTTCAGGTGTTATCCACACCTGTGGTCAGGCACCTGTCGTCCTTGAAGAAATAAGTGACCTAACATGTCATTTACACCGGAGCAGGGGCCGTCGCAAAGAATGATGAAAGAAGCTGCACTTGAGCTTCGGAAAACTGAAGAGCCCACTGCAAAATCCCTCTCTTTGGATCAGTCAGCTGTCTGAACTCCAGATGGCAAATCCCATTAAATAAACACACCAGAAAGCCTGGAACAGTCTAGAGCTGCATCACATGTCAGAGTAAGTGACACCAACCTCCTGCTTGATGTCCTGAAGCTGCAGAACTGAGCCAGCCTGACACCCAGGAGTCCAAAAGGAAAGAACCAGCTCCTGCTCCCGGATAACAGTCGCCTGGACCTGAGGACTTCCCCAGTAGTGAGAAACCTGACAGGGACCCCAGGCTGGGCTGCTGGGGTTTGAGATTGATAGCAAATCCCAGATGTACCTGCTTCTTAGAGCTCTGTGCACTTCTCAGCTTCTTCGTAACCACAGCCAGTCCTGAGTCATGTCCTTGTTCCTAGAGCTTTAGCCGCAAGTCCCAGCTATAGGAGGACGGAAATCTTGAAACTTGCTGAGATGCCTCCTTGAGTTTCGTGGGGGGCAACCCAGCTTGCAATGGCAGGACTATAAAAATGAGGTAGAGAAAGGAAGTGGTATTTATCAAGTACACACTATGAGCCAAGTTTTTTTCATGCATGATCCCATTTAATCGTTAAAACCTTATAAGGCAGTGTTATTATCCCTGTGTACAGATTAGGAACAAAAACACAGAACAAAGCAGCACAGCTTCAAGCTGTAAAGTGGTAACCTGAACCCAGCCTGCTTGACTCCCAAGCCTGATTCCAAAAACTGCTGGTATCATTGAGAGCAAATCCTAGAACCTGAGAGCTGGGAGAGGTGTCAGAGATGGTGTGACCCAACCCTTCAGACTCAGGGGGAAGAAGCAGGGTCCCAAGAGCTAAAGCCACGTGTCCAAAGCCACCGTGACATTTGTTCGCCGTGTTAGCATGCTGCTGTGAAAGTTGGTAAATTAAAACATCGCCCGTACATTGGTCACAGTTTCCGTGGGTCAGAAGTCCAGCCGCAGGGTGGCTCAGTCAGTTCTTTGCTTAGGGTCCCACAAGGTCAAAATCAAGGTGTTGGCAGGGCTGTGTCCCTTTCTGGGGGCTCCAGGAAGGATTCCACTTCCAAGCTCACTTATGTAGTTGGGAGAATTCACATCCTGATAGCTACAGGGTGTAAGTCCCAATTTCTCCACTGGTTCCAGGCCTTTTCAGCTCCTTGGGGCCACCTGCATTCCTGGACTCAGTGCCCCTCCCTCTGCAAGCCCCCAGCAGCCCATGGAGCCTTCTCACCTTTCCATCCCTCCCCCCTCGCCTTCAGCCCCACCTCTCGGACGCCAGTGAAGAGAGGTCTTTGCTTTTGAGGGCACATGTGATTTAGGTGGGCCTGCCCAGAGAGTTCCAGATGATCTCTCTATCGTGAGGCCCATACCTTTCATCACCAGATAGTTCCAGATGATCTCTCTATCGTGAGGTCCATACCTTTCATCACATCTGTAAAGCCCTCTTCCCCCGCGACGGAACATAGTCACAGTTTCCAGGGGTGAGGGCCCGAACATCTTTGGGGGACCATTCTGCTGACCACATGGTAGCTTTAACCAAGGCTAGAGGAGAGGGTTATAAAAGCAGAATGAAAGTGGTAAGCCACACAAATCAGGCATGGCCTGTGTCAGGAATCTCACAGCTTCCAGCTAGAGGCTGTATCAGCCATGGGGACGTTTTTTTCCTATTCCCCGCCACTCTTGCAGAGCAAGGGAGAACCACGGCCCACTTGGCTTTTCTGGGCGCTCCAGGCCTGTTTGGGGAGCATGCCTGAGCCCCTTTGTGAGGACGTCTGCTGATCCTCAGAACATCAACAGATGGATGTGCAAAAGTAAATACCAAAAGCTTATTGCAAAATATTCATTCATATGTTAATTTATTCAGTTATTCAGTAAACATTTATGGAGAGCCTACTGTAAGCAGGCAATGTGAAAAAGGTCTGTGGATTTGCAACAACTTTGAATTATTCATAAGGCAGCTTCCTTGCCTGGTATGAATAACTGAATTGACCACATTTGGGCCTTTGTAAAAATCAGCATTCACACGGTCCGTTTACACTGCAGATCCCAGCATTCACACGGTCCGTTTACACTGCAGATCCCAGCATTCACACGGTCCGTTTACACTGCAGATTCCTCCGGGGCAGGGCTGGGGCTGGTGGCAAAGTGGCCAGCGCTGCTTCTCAGGTGGATGGAGGTCGGTACCAGAGATGACCCACCTCTACAAACAAGGCTCAGGGGACCTGCAGTTGTTGTTATCATGCATTCAGGGCCCCGTGTCCTGTCGCCGTCAAAGCAGGGGAGTCTCATGGAAACAATTGCCAAGCATGACACGTGCCAGGCTCCCTCGGCGAGGCCAGCAAGGATGTTCTTGGGGCAAATGTAGTGGACCCTCAGTTCCTACCCCACCAGAGCTCTTGGCTTCCATAGTTCAGAGCCAGGCAGCACCTTCAGAGCATCAGCTCCTCTCCAGACCGACTGACATGCAAAAATCTGAAATGATCCCAACAACAACTGATGGAGTGTTCGCTTTTCAAAAAGACCCGGCATTCACTAGCAAGCATCTTCGAATAGCAGGCTTTCTCTCAATGTGGGTCCATCATTTAGTGACCAATTCAGACTTTTTTTTAAGACTGAGTCTCGCTCTGTCTTCAGGCTGACTCTCAGGCTGGAGTGCAGTGCGTCATCTTGACTCACTGCAACCTCCACCTCCTGGGTTCAAGCAATTCTCCTGCCTCAGCCTCCCAAGTAGCTGGAACTACAAGTGCACACCACCAAGCCCAGCTAATTTTTTTGTATTTTTAATAGAGACGGGGTTTCACCATCTTGTCCAGGCTGGTCTCAAACTCCTGACCTCAAACAATCCACCCGCCTCGGCCTCCCAAAGTTCCGGGATTTGATTCAGACTTTTAAAACTGAAAGAGGCCTTGCAGTCCAAACTTTTCACTTTAAAACAAAAAAAACAGGCCTCAAAGAGGCAGCGGGTCTTGCCCAGGATCACAGCCAGCTGGTGCCAGCAGGACTAGAACTCAGAACCTCTGAGCACTGCCCTCTCCCATCTCTCCACCCTGCCTCCTACAGCAATGCTTACAGAACGCAGTTTATAAAAGGATAAGCACATGCACCGGGTGTAGCACATCCCGAGCTACGGCCAATACACCCATCACTTCACACAGCACGAGGACGCTGGCTGAGAGCTGAAGAGCGGGGTTCTCATCCAATTCTACACTGCAAATTGTGTGACCTCAGGCAAGTTGTTCAGCCTCTCTGGATCTCATTTCCCTCATATGTGAAATGAGCCTTGACCAACTGGCATTTAAAGCCCTTCCCATCTCCAGTATCCATGACTCAATGCAGGAGGCCATGCGGGGTTAGCCGCATGCCAGGAGCACAGCAGAAATGTGGAAGGGCTTGGCCTGAGAGATGCTGCTTTGATGTGTGTGGTGCAAGGCGTGAGGCTGGAGTGGGGTCTGCAGAGTTGGAGTACAGGAGCAGTGGCAGGTGAGGAAACCCCCTTCCCAATCTCCAGAGGCTCGCTGTGAGAGGCAGAGAGCTGGCAGCGTAGGCGGATCAGATCGAATCGAATCTTGCAGGAAGCAAGGCCCACCCATGCCTCTCAGCCCTCCCACTCCACAGAAATCACTGTCCCAGTGGCTTCTGCAAAGGGGACACTGCAAGACCTCTCCAGTCACCACTATCCCCTGTTACCCTGTGAGCAATGCCTTCCATCCTAGCCAAGGGGGAACGAGGTGACTGTGTTCTGGGCCATTGCACTTATTTTTTTTTTTTTACCTGAGGCAAAAGGCGAGGAGAGCAGAGAGCTGCCTGGAGTCCAGCGGGCCTCAGCTCTGCTTTCCTGGAAGCACCGTCCTCCCTCCTCACCCCTCCCCATGACGGAGAGAGCACTGGATGTGCCAGGAGGGCTCTGCACTTGACCTTCACCTCCACCTCAGGAGAAAGAGAAGACAGATATGATTCACATTTTATAAATGAGGAAACAGAGGCTCTGCGAAGTGACCTTGCAGTCCTGCACGCCATCACAGGACAGTTAGGAAGGCAGCAGAGGCTGCCCTGTGAGAAGACAGTGTGAGGCCATCACAGGACAGTTAGGAAGGCAGCAGAGGCTGCCCTGTGAGAAGACAGTGTGAGGCCATCACAGGACAGTTAGGAAGGCAGCAGAGGCTGCCCTGTGAGAAGACAGTGTGAGGCCATCACAGGACACAGTTAGGAAGGCGGCAGAGGCTGCCCTGTGAGAAGACAGTGTGAGGCCATCACAGGACAGTTACGAAGGCGGCAGAGGCTGCCCTGTGAGAAGACAGTGTGAGGTGTAGAGGTGGCTTCCACAAATGGCAGAGGACCCCAGCAAGGATGGTAGGAAGACACTCTGTGCCCGGCACAGTGCACAGTGCACAGTGAGAAAACCAGAGACGCCGACAACTCAGTGAGGAAAGCGTGTCCAAGACTCGCAAGGCTGACAGAGGAAGGAGCAAAGCCCTAGCTGGCTGAAGCTGCACCAAGGGCCCGTCAGTTCAGAGAAGCTCAGGAAGGGAGACAGCCGGTAAGGGCTCCGTGGCCCCACTTCCCACCTCACTCACCATCATAACACCGTTTGCTTGGCAAAAATAGGTGTGTTAGATCTCAAGATAATAATAAATGTTGTCCAAAGACAGGAAAAAGGAGCCAAACCCCAGATGTTTTCATTCTGTGGGGCAATATTATGGTTTCCACTTTCACATTTGCCCTCTGTGTAGAAAAACAGAGCAGGGAAGGGGGTGCAGACAGGACTTCCCGCTCTCATTTCTTTCCAGCTACTATTGTGGCTTTTATCCTCCGTGGTAGACTTGAAATTCCACTGGCACAGGTGGTTACTCTGATCTCTCCCAGCAAGAGTGAAGCACATAAAAAGGAAACCACCTCTGAAAAGCAGCAAAACTCTCGAGTTAAGAACCAAAATATTTAGAAAGGCAACCTCTCAACAAATGTTTTAAGCATATTCAACACATGGAAATTCCCATGCCAAGAACAAAGGTGCTCAGCCCAGTGAGAACGTAGAGATTAGCAGGGAACGGGAAGGCGGCCGGTGCTCAGGAGGGAAACAGCTCCGAGAAGCTCCTGCGCCCGCCTCGTGGAGTCACCGGGGGCTCGGGGCATACCTGGGCCTTCGTCGTGTCCTAACGACACCCAGAATCGAGGTTTCCCTGTGCACTGTGACGGCGTAGCTCTGAGCATAAGCACAGGCCTGCTGCACAGGTCACATCTGGAGGAACCCAGGGAAGGAGCCCCCTCCCAGGGGAACTGGGTAAGGGTGGGAGGCGCCAGTTTGCAGGTTATCTGGCCCTGGCCCATTACTTTACCAAGAAGGGAGTGATTAGCCTGAGATCACCGTGGGGCTTGGTGACAGGGTAGGGACCAGGACTCAAGAGCTTTGCACTCCTGGTCCAGAGATGCATCTGCAACTGTCAGCAGAAAAGCTGATGCTCCGCCACTCCCACTGCAGACCTGGGAGGTTTCCCTCTGTCTCCCCACCATTTCCTCCGCGGGTGCCCCCTGGCTTCTCTTCTCTCCTCTCTCCACCCGCTCTGCTTCACGTCCGTGGCCTGGTGACAGCTATTTCTGTGGCCTGTGCTAGGCAGGGTGGGCGTGATGTGGGCAGGAGGAGTTATGTAGGGAGCTTTAAAGGAAGAGAGGGGCTGTGAGGCTCCTGGGTCTGGTTGATTCCACGTGTTTGATTAACTGCCGGTCATGCAGTTCCCCACTTAGAGCTGCCCCCCAGTGGGCCGTTCCTTCCTGCACAAGGTCATCACTCCCAGAAATGCCATGTCCCTCCCGGGACATCCAGGCTCTGAAGGGGGCCGCCTATGTGCTCCCTTCCTCGGGGACTCCAGGTGAGCGGTTTGCCCCATGGAGACACAGCCTGGGCCTGGCAGAGGCATCCTGCAGGTGGACCAGCTGGGGTGAGGGCTGCGGAGGCTGCACCTCCCACTTGGATTGTCTCACTCAGTAACTCATGAAGGCAGGATTTTTATTTCTTTTTTTTTTAGTACTCACTGGATTCTAACAAAAACTAGGGAGGAATGACAGTTTTATCAGCATGCAGCTGGAATGTCTGATTGTCAGTTTTAAAAGTCAACACCTATTTACGAGGTGAGGTTTAACCTCTATGGAATTTGTACAGTGTATGGATTTGTAATCCTTGATCCTCAGAAAATACGAATGTCTGTGTGACTTTAGACTATGTGGGCAGATGCCGTCTTTTTGATCATCTGGACGTCCATTTAGACAAACTTGAGTGAGTGACTGAGTGAATAAAGTATTTCCAGTTCTGTTTATTTTAATCCACTCTAATCCTAGCTTTTTAGAGGACATCACATAAAATTATCTCAAATCATGTCAAAATGAAATTAACTTCAAATCTAATTTTAAAAATAAATGTGATAGAACTTTTTATTGGTAGCAATCCGTAAAATCGACTATGTTAATGGAGTATGTATGTTCATGTCTAACTGCGTATTCTCATCTTTGCGGCTACTTGGTTGAAATTGGGGACCACATCTTTATATCTACAAACTACTCAGAGGTATGGAGAATAAGAATGAGCCGCCCCCTAATGAGTGAACTTCCCTGAGCATCTTCTGGGTGAGACAGGGCTTTCCAAACGACACCCAGGGACACTTCCATTCCGAAAAGCCCTTCCTGCTGCCCCCTGCGGAGACAGGACTCTTCCCTCAGCAGCCTGGCTCTGGACACAGAGTTCCAGGGGATGTCAATATGTTTTACTTTAAAAATTTTTTTAAAATAAGAAAAGTTCTACAGACAAATAAGTTCGGAGAATGCTTGATTCAACAAAGGATATCAGCTTTGTTTACATAAATTGACATACTACCTGGTCAACGCCCATCCCCTCACGATGTCACTTTCAAGAACCTCTGGGTAAACTGAGTTATAGCTCATCTGGCTACAGCTTGGCTGACAGCAGAGCCCCAGATTATCCAAAGCAGTCTTTCCTATGCCAAGGGAGAGGTCAGCTTTGGAATGCAACCTGAGACACGCAGATGTCTGAAACCTCCGGGGCATGATCATTCTCTCTTTCTTTTCCTCCTCTTCCTTCTCTCTCCCTGTCTTTTCACCCCAATCATGAATCCCAACAGCTTGCTCCCTTGGCCTCTCTCTTAGCAACTGAGCATCTAAGTAAACAGTGTGGTTGCAGCAACTGCAGATAAACCAAAACCTAGGTGCTCCTTGCACAGAAGCATAGAACAATGAAGCATAGATTTAATCTTGGTTGTAGAGGTTAAGAAATTAAAAGAAAGCTAATTTGCTCACATCAACTTTTAGTCAGGGATTATTGCTCTATGAAGGGGGTGAAAGTGTGTGTGTGTGTGTGTGTGCGCCTGTGTGTGTGTGTGTGTGTTACATATGCAAACTGCATTAAGATGATTTCAAGCATTCTAATAAAAACTGACAAGACCAATTGGCTAGTTTGGTGTCTCTCAACTTCCCACTGCCTGGCTGTCTTAGTCCAACTCCCACAACCCAAACACCTCCCCCAGGTCCACCTCCAACATCAAGGATCAGATCTCAGTATGAGGTTTTAGGGGTCAAACATTCAAACTACAGCACTGGCATCCCATCTAGCACCTATGTCCATCTGAGGCTGAACGATCCAGCTGTCATGTGCGTTAACTCCCCAAGCCCCTTGTGTGACTCTCTTCCTGGTCTACAGGTGCTAGACTCTGGAGCAGTGCCCATGGTGCAGAAGTGCAACCCCCAGCCCCAGGTGTTTGCCCCCCACCCAGCTGGCATCTGAGCAGGAGAGGAATCTGGGGTAGGAGGCCTGGTAACTCGGTTTGGAGGTCAGTCTGTCCCCAGGGCTTCTCTCTGGCACACAAGTCTGACATATCAGACCTTCCTCTGGACACGCTGGACAGTTTTTCCATTTGCACTGTTGGTTTTGTTCCCCTTTTTGTGTGCACAATGATAGGCTATCATTTCAGAGCCTGCCAGTGCAGGACAGGGCGGGTTTTCTTGAAGTGTCTTATCTGTTTCTATTGTGAGCCTCCCCGGCTCCCACCCTCTGCCCGTTGCTTAGTGCCAAGCATCCCAGGAAGACCAACCCAGGGCTTCACAGAATGGGCCCGCACCTTGATGCCAGAGCTCTGCGATGACTTCATGCTTTGGAAGACAGCCATCTGTCGTAAACCCCAAAACGACAGACGACACCTCAGGAGCTGGCCTCGCCGAGGCCTGTGCAGCTTCCCGCAAAGTGCTCAACTCACGGGCTTGCCTGCTACTCCGAGGAAGGGGCACTGAGCATGTGCTGCTGCAAGAATTGCCTGGCATCCCCCCCCGTCATTCATTCGTTCACTCACGTATTCCTCCACTCAACACAAAACATCCTCTAGATGTTTCTGTATAGCAGATCGTAGAGGGACAGACGGGGGTAGGTGAGGAGGAAGGGTGATGCTGGAGGAGTACTAAAAACTTTAGAATAGGAAAAAAGTGCTCTCCCCACCCCCCGAAAGCATTAGGACAAATACTGAATGCATTTGGGGCCTAAAACCTAGATGACAGGTTGACAGGCGCAGCAAACCACCATGGCACATGTACACCCATGTCACAAACCTGCACGTTCTGCACATGTATCCCAGAACTTAAAGTAAAACAAAAAAGTTTTAAATAGTAAAAAACAAATGCAGTCCACTCCCACGAACAAGGAAGTGTTTTAAGAGCAGTACAACATAAAGATATATCAATAAGAACACTATTACTACAACAACAAAAAGATAGAAGGCAGAAAGTCTAAACTTCCCACAGTAAGGGATTGGCTGAATGAGACACAGTAACCACATGTGCACCATACAGCCGAGAAAATGAACGAGTATAGTTCAGTGTGCAATGACAGGCAAAGACCCAAAGGAGCATCAGGAAGCAAAAAGACAGATGGACTCTGAAATCAGCCCATTCTTCTTTAACAAAAACAAATATAGATTCAAGTCTACGCTTTCAAATGCAGTGAAAATTTCTGGAAGGATAAACAAGAAATAGTTCACAATCTTTAAAGAATTGAAAGGGAAAAAAAAAACTATTGACCTGGAAATCTATACCCAGAAAAAAAAAATCTCTCAACAATGAAGGCAAAATAAAACCTTTTTCGGACATATAAAAGCTGAAGGAATTCACCTCCAGCAGAGCTGCACGGCAAAAAGTGTTTAAGGAAATTCTTTAGGCAGAAGGAAAATTATACCAGGTGGAAATCTAGAGCTACACAAAGAAATGAAGAGCACCCAGAATTGAAAAATAATCTCGATACCATTTTGTAAAAATTTTTCCTACAGAAACTCACACTTTGCTCTCCTTTTCTCTTCCTGTATCCCAAAGTAAGATGGCTCCTGCCAAAGTTTAAGGAATTTCATAAAAATATTAGTCAATGTTAATATTATTGAATATCACAAATCTAACACTCATAGCTCATAGCAGTTACTCATTAAATGTAGGAGGAAGGATGGAAGGAAAAAGAGAGGGAGAGAGATGAGGGAAAGAGGAAAGAAAAAAGGAAAGAGAAAGACAGGAAGCAGGGAAGGAAGGGAGAGAGGGAGGGAGGGAGGAAGGAAGAAAGGGAGGGAGGGACGGAGGGGAAGAGGAAGGAAGGCAAGAAGGAAGGAAGGAAGGAAGCAAGGAAATTTTTATTTCTCACCTGTTGCTGCAACATTTCCCCTTCCCTTGAATAAAGCGCTGCCTCCCTGCACCCCTCTGCAGAGTGCTCATCCAGCCGTCATCTCCTGGGACCGTGGGAGAAAGTAAGAATGAGCTTTACGTTCTGGCTTTCCAAGGCTGTGGCCTCCATTCTAAGGACTTACAGGATATTGAACCAACCACCCCCAAAAGGGAGCACTTTGTTCAATCACTGCAAGACCAAACAGCAAGTCTCTGAAGCCCACAGAAACATTTCTACACCCTGCACAGGGCTTACACCCTGCACTGGGCTTGCAGTGATGACAGGCTCAGTGCATTCCTCCCGGGCTTCCTTGAAATTAAATCATGTGCAGCATATTTACATTCTGCCCCCAAATCTTACCACAGGCCAAAGAACCCTGATCTAGCCTGACTGGAATGAGCACTCATTAATACCCTGCATCCTCACGGTGGCACAGGGTCCCGGGAATGTGGCCTTCAGTAGGCTGAGCTGCACATTGTCAAGACAGCCCAACAATCTCATGACAAATTAGTCCAAACAATTACCTAGCACTGTGTAAACAACACCAAGAAAAATATCTGGCAGCGTTTTTTTTCACTTGTTACCGGTCAACATGCCCTGTGGATCTTAGGTTTTATCTTCACGATGCAAAAAGGACCCAAGACTACAGTCAGCTGAGTCAAACAACTGTCCATGTTTGTATAGATGAAAAATAACCCTTGCCAGAACTTCTCACACTTCAAGTTGCTGTGGTGAGCAGGTACTGATACAAAGTTCTGCTTCGATCCAGAGACTGATACAAAGTACAGTATCAGTGCAGACACCAATACCAATACAGATACAGATACAAAGATGGACGTCTAGAGAGTCTTAAAGATTGGTCTTTTGTCCCAGCTGGAGTGAGTCCTGTCCCCACTGGTGGCATGAGTCCCACTCTGACGTGTCTGGGAGCAGGTTATTAGGAGCCAGGTCATCATGGGTCTTGTGTGTGCTTGTGGCTGAGGAGGGACCCTCAGCAGGACAGAAGGGGCCCTTGGAGCTGACCTTCCTCAGGCCAAAATAAACAGGCTCTCTGTGGTCATTATTTTAATTAGATAATTTAATCGGTCTTGACATGCTTTCTATACATAGACAAGAGCACGCCCAAACTGCTGCTGGGTCTGTGATATGGGAAAAGGTCTGAGTTTTCCAGTGACTCCTGGATATAAAAATAAAGAAAAGGGGAGGAAGAGCTGTATTAATTCTTTTCCCTTCATGCAGTATCACTGAATTTTTTCCAGAGGTCTAACGAAGAAAACAATCCTCCAAACCAATTTTTTCAAGGAAGTTATTCATTTTTCCTAATCTTCCTAAAACACCATGACTGCAGAAGACCCTTTGTCCCACAGACTCCCCTGCGTGGAGGTTGGTCTCCATGAACTAGTTCAGCCCCAGTCTACGCTTTCTAGGGGGAGGGAGCAGGGAGAAGGGGAAAAGGGCTGAGAGAAGAGAGGGGAAGTGGGGAGGAGGGAGCACAAAGTCATGATGCTTTAGTGTTTAGAAAAACATAATTAATTAAAAGAAAACACATTTAAACAAGTTTCTGCTTCTTTTCCAAAGCAACAAAATACTCCTTTAGGCAAAGGGATTAGAGAAACGCAGGGTCCGTGTTTAAATTCCAGGAAGACTTTGTTTCCGCTCGTCCAAAAGTTTCTTCTTTCCTGGAGGGTGAGCCCTAGATTTGGCTTCCCCAGAGGCAGTTTCGGGACATTTTGTAGGCCTGGTTCCCTCTCCCCCAGGCTGCTCCCAGACGTTCCCCAAAGGAGACATGCTGGTCACCCGCTTAACACTTCCTTCTTCCTCTGGAAGCACGAGCTCAATTTCTCTTTACCCAGGCAACAAGAGCCCTAGACTCACCTTTGCTTTCTTCCTGCTATAAACTCTGAAATCCCTGTCACGAAATAAAGTCACCCTACAAATCTGTATCGCTTATTCCCTCCTGATTCCTTCCTTCAGGGCAGCTCCCAGCAAATGAACGGCATCGCCATGGAACAGGCTGTCCTCTTACAAAAAGGCCCCAGCAAACCAGAAGAGATTATGGAAAACCCCAAAGACACAGGTCTGGAAGAGAAAGAAGCAAGTCTCCCGTCTTTCCATTCCTGACGAAGACCCACTGCCCTGCCCAGCTGCTGGCACGCAGCACACAGCCCTAGCCAGGCTGACGACACCCACCCCATGAGGACAGTTCGATGCGGGGATTAAACTACAGACTATGACACTTGGCACTCAGTTTGCGGTGGGCTTTGTCCTGTGCTGGTCCTTGCTGTTACTATTGTAGGTTTCACATTCTTGTTCTCTTCTCAATTAAGAAACATCCATGAAATCTCCTCCCATCTCATTTGCCTGCCGAAAGCCCACCCAAACAGAATTATAACAAAGAGGGTGCTGTTCCCCTGTAAGGCACTCTCTAGGATTTCGCTTGGAAAAGTAAATTCGATGTAGTGACATGTCCGTCATTAAAACAAAACAAAAAAAAAATCTACTCTTTTCTTCTTTAATCACATTATACCAGGATTTTGAGGTTCCATCAACCCACTTGGAAATGAGGAAATGGGGACAATGTGGCCTCGTCCTTGCAAGCTGCTTTAACAGCGACAGCGAGGCTCCTACATGCAAGCGTCAGAAGCTCGCTGTCCACTGAACTCTGCTGCTTTCCCAAGAAGTTTAGTATCTCAAGGGAAACATCTGGGGGCGCGTCTGGGGGAGGTGAAGACGGCATCCAGAGAGCCCAGCCCCACACTTCAAAGCAGACTTCCCAACTCTGAAACGAACGAAGTTTCCTTCTTTCCCACATGTCTCTGCCATGCTAAATATAAATCCATCTCGGTTTACATTATGCTGCCTCTAATTGAATCTCATTCTTCGTTTGTTTAATTCAGAAACAATAAGCCATCCTGAGTGGCTCGCCGGGAAGTTTGCCACCGCAGCCAGCCTCGGTTCCCAGCAAGCCTCCTGAGGGGACCAAGGGACGAGGGGACATGGCTGGCCCTGCCCACAAGGGCTCGCTGCACATCGCAGGGACACATCTGGGTTTAAAAGGTAAAGACACAAGGACGGTCCAACTGTAGGAAACCCATCCACATAATGCCCACACTAAGGAGTCAAAGAGAAAGCTTAATACCCAGTAGGTGCTGAAGAGGGCTGACGAGCATTAACCCTTCATTCTTCCTTGGCTGTAACCAAAGTGTCCTGAGTAAAACAGGAGCCCGTGGTACTTCCTCAGCATGACAAAATTCATCCCTCAGATCTAACGCCAACACTAACTTGCCATCCACGGTGGAATTTCAGAGACACTTCATGGAAGGTCAGAAGCAAGATAAAGCTGTTGCCATCACCCCTGTTATTTATTATACTGGAAAATATAAAAAAGGAAAGAAGGGGGGAGTATAGGAAAATTGTCATTATTTGTAGATGATATTACATACCAGGAAACCCAGGAGAATCCACTGAAAACAAATAGAATTTGGTAAGAATCTGGCTATAAATTCATATCTAAAAATGTCACCAACTCTCAGAAGTCTTAGTTTATAGTTCAGTATAGTTTCCTTTCATTCATTTGGCAAATACTAAGCACCTACTATGTGCCAGGTGGCATTTCTGGATGCTCCATATACAGCAGAGAAGAAAGACTGCAGACCAAGTGAGGGATTCGGAGACAGAGGAGGGACTGCTGATTTTGTAGGAGTAACAGAGAAGTCCTTTCTGAAGATCTGACCTTATATGAAGTCCTGGTGAAGCAGAGACATCAGGCAGATACAGAAGGACATTGGGGCTGCTAGGTGGGCTTGGGAAACAGCTTGGGGGAAGGACAGGGCATCATCCAGAGATGAGGCCAGAGGTCACTGGGAATCCTTCAGGCTTGGGAGGCCACCAGGAAGGCCGAGGCTTTTACTCTTGAGAGGGTGTTCAGCAGAGGAAGCGTGATCTGATGTTCCTTCATCAAAACGGAGCAGGATACAGTGAGACACCACCTCACAACATCAGGACAGCTACTATCAAAACAAAGAAAATATCAAGTGTTGGTGAGGATTGCTTTTGTTGCGATTGCTTCTAGTGTCTTCATCATGAAACCTTTGCCTGAGGACAGGATTGTAAGCTGTCCTATGAATCACTCCAGTTTGTGAGCTTTTGGCTCCATGATTGCAATGTTTAACTGATCTGTAGACAGGAGCCAGGCTGTATCCTTAACGAAAGGTGGAAACTCAGGTAAGAGCCAATCCCTTCCAGGGCCACCACCTCTGAGGTCACTGCTGGTTCAGATCATTGCAACATCTTCCAACTCAAAGCCAAGCCCAGAGTTTCTGTGACTCTGGGTTTTCCATCTGATGTGGTTTTTGAAAATACAACTAATCCTTAAAGAGCATCTCTTGTTTCAAACCACAGCTCAAGGCTGTTTTCCAGGAAGGAGAACAAGCCCTGCTCTGAACTTCCTCCTCCCTCTTTCATCTTAATGACCAGTTAACTTAATTCACCACCCAACTGAGCCTTGGTGGAAGAACAGAGGAAATGGAAAGTCCTCAGAGAAAGACCTGCCTTGTAGAACTGTCCATGTCACCCTCCTTCCCTCCCCCTTGCAGAGGCCCCGAGTCACAAGCTGTAAGCTGTCTCGTCCTGACTGCATCCCAGCCCAGGCTCAGGCCTCGCTGCTCCCCTGCAAATGTTCTTGCCCATTCTAGCTCTGGACTTCTAAATTCTATGAAGGGAGGAGTAGCCGTTTCCAGTAAAAGGAGGAAATAAAAGCAATAGTGGCTGACGGGCAGGGAACAGCTAAGAATGATCACCCTGAATCTTCACATATCTCCGTCTTCAGATATTTGCTCTGAAAAGACATATTTCTCCCATAAAGTGGTTCCACGCCGTTTCTCACAGCACATGTGATGATTAATCAGACAATTCTCAACTTAAAGCCTTTGTGCACAGTCACAGGAAGTGACTTTTTCCAATGTTCTATTTGCATGCAGTGTAGTTCATAAAAGAGTGTAGGAAATGCCACCCCAAAATACACACAAGGGCACATTGAAATCACTCTTGGCAATTTCTTCAAACCAAGGCTACTTGGGGAATAGCAGATGCAGGAAGGGGCTTTCTCTAAGCTCCTTGTTTCTACCCAAAGACAGATCTTCCAAAGGAACTCAGATGTCATGAATCCCTCCCCAGGAACCTCATCCACCAGGCAAGAGGGAACTCAAAGCACAGCAGAGCAAACTGGAGGTTCATGCCACCCAGACAGACTTTGCCACAGACAAAGGGTTAAAGTCATTTACCCTCCCCTAAGTTGTCTCCCTTCCCCTTCCCTGCCCCCTATGAAGAGCATATATAAGCTTCTAGATCTCACTACAGGGAAAGTTTTCCCTCCCCTCCACTTACAAATGCAAAGCATTGTCAGAGTTCTCAGCAGCCTAGTTGAAGCCACACCCAATCCTGCTGCACCAGCCAGCCTGAGCATCCTGCAGTCTCTTCATCAAGTGCCATGAGAGTTGAGCGAGCCCGAGAAGGTGGCAGGAAGTGTGGGGCTTAGGTGCCACCCAGAACTCAGAGACCTCCACCCACACAGCCCACCAACGCTGTCATCCACAATGAGTGCTGTATGACGGTGTGGCTACCATGTACTAAGCAACTGAAACATGCCCTGCATTGCATGAGGCCCTTCACAGTAGCGCATTTTACCCTCACAACAACTCTATGATGTAGATCCTTCTGCTTTTCAGATAATCTCCGAATGCTCCACATAGGATGCTGGTTGTGACACTATGGCATGGCAGGCATCCCACCTGGATCCCTGAATTGTGTCACTCCTGAGACCTAGGTATCTCTGGCCCCAGACAACAGGCTGATGGAGTGGGTCTATCTAAGCCTAAGTAGCACAGGAAACAAGAGAAAACTCATCCTGAAGAACAAAAGAACCAACATAAATATCTATGGCTAAAAGAAATGGGTCAGACTCACGATGGAAAATGACTGTGTGCACTGAGGACACTGCCAAGGGCCTTCCAGGCTTGCCGGCCCTGGCTGAGGCCCTGCTGATGCACACCTGGGGGAGGAAACAAACAACTGCGGAACTGCTCTCCTAAGACGCCCTCGGGCCGTAAACATGGCCACCTGCGTCAGTGGACTGGGTCTGCGGGGCAGCATGCTGACGGTTCCCTGATAGCCACAGATGGGGCATGACAGCGAGGCCAACACATCCACGGCCCTGAGCGGCAGGTGCTGTTAGGCATCGATGGCCTGTCCCAGAGCAGGATGATGTGGAAGAGAAGAGGCTCAGAATTCATTCAAAATCTTTGAGGCCAAGGGCCTGGGCCATCTCTCTGAGATGTCCAGATGCTTTCCTGAGCATTTTCTTTCACTTGCCTCATTTCACTGAGCCAGGACGGCTAGACACTGGGCTGCAGCAGACGAAGGACACCAGACTCCAAGGCGTTCGGTGTCACCTGCCTCCCAGAGACAGGGTCTTAAGGTTCGCTCTGTTCACCCGAGGGGTCCTTCCATGGCCCTTGCGGGCAACGTCCCCAATACCTTGATTTTTTTTTCTACTTACATTTTACTGTCACTCCCAGCAAAACTCAGTCCAGCTCAGTTCTCCAGGCTGCACACGTGGCCACGGTGGCCCCCAAGCTTCTCTGAGGCTCAACAGTAGCATTTCTCTGTTAGGCTTAGCCAACTAGGTATTTAGTTTGACCAAAATAACTCACTCATTTCTTTTCGTAGTAGCTTTAGGGGTACAAATAGTTTTGGGTTACATGGATTAATTGTGTACTGGTGAGGTCTGCACTTATCACCTGAGTAATATATATTGTACCCGGTATGTAGTTTTTCAGCCCTCACCCCACTCTCTTCTCCCCAATTCTGAGTCACCAGTGTCCATTGTACCATTCTGTTTGTCTGTATGTTTGCATAGCTTAGCTCCCACTTGTAAGTGAGAACATGTAGCATTTGGTTTTCCATTCCTGAGCTACTTCACTTAGAATAACGGCCTCTGGTTCCATCCATGTTGCTGCAAAAGGCATTATTCCATTCTTTTTTACTGCACATCTCTTTAGACAATGCCTTCCAAATTTCTCTTCAACATACAGCTTTGTTTTTCTTATGATTACAAAGATAACACATTCAAACAACACAGAAAAGACGAAAAAGGAAAGTCAAGATCACCCGAAATCCCATTCGCTCATCATGAACTGTACAAATTGTGCGATACCACACCAGTATTTCTGGTGTCTGCCACACTGATGGGCCCGAGGGGGCAGGTGGGATTTTGCCCCGGCTCTGCCAGCTCATCTCTGTGGAGCAAACACATACGGGCCGCGTGTCCATGGGATGGGGACCAGGCAGCCGCGAGGAGCCATGGGGACCTCACTGCGCTGGCTGTGCTGCTGTCTATGCTTTGACTTAGAATTGAGGCTTGTGCCTGCAAACCTTCTTTGGGCACATAGAATAAATAAGTAGCAAAGGGAAGCTATTATTGTTGTGTGACCCTGACCGGCCTAATTCCCGGAGCTTGCTTCCTCCCCTGTGTCATTTCCCGTCCTCCCCGCATATCTACCTCTGCCCAGTCAAGACTGACCTTTGACAGTGATCACTCAGCTCCTGACAAACTTTCACTGAGACAGAATTGGCTTAGTATCTCCTAAACCAAAAAGATTCTGCAGGAACAACAGGGTGTCAGCACTAAGCAGTGCGGTCCAGGCGGGGAAGTTCTGGGACTTGAATCCCAGGGCAAGCAGACCTGGCAGGAAATCACCCCTGACGAGGACCAGTGCGCCCAGGCTCAGGATCCCAGTCAGCAGAGCGATGAGGTCCCAGGAGCAGTTAAATGAAGCAAGGCTTTAGTGTGGCCTGTGAATTCTGTGTACTCTCCTAGAGAGTGTGCTTTTACACACATGACTTCAGCCACAATTCCCACAGAGCCGGCGCCGGATGAATGGAAGGCAGGGCGGGTGGGGGGGGGGAGGCTAGCGGAAGGGAGGGGCATCCTGATGCTTGGAAGGAGGTAGAGTCACCGCTGGTGATGTGGGGAGGGGCCTGGCCCTGCCACCACCTCTGTGTGCCGTGGCCCTCCTGGAGTGAACGGGAAGATTAAGTGAACACAGTCCTGGAGGAGACCTACACAGGACACAGCCAGCTGCGATCTTCTGGAAAGGGGTCACTTCTCGGGGGGGAGCCTTGCTGCTCCTAGAATTTGGTGGACTCGGAGTCGCAGATTAGTGCAGGGGAGGGCTACCAGGCGTGCGAGGGGGCGGTGAGTGTGGAGTCGCAGATTAGTGCAGGGGAGGGCTACCAGGCGTGCGAGGGGGCGGTGAGTGTGGAGTCGCAGATTAGTGCAGGGGAGGGCTACCAGGCGTGCGAGGGGGGGTGAGAGTGGAGTCGCAGATTAGTGCAGGGGAGGGCTACCAGGCGTGCGAGGGGGCGGTGAGTGTGGAGTCGCAGATTAGTGCAGGGGAGGGCTACCAGGCGTGCGAGGGGGCGGTGAGTGTGGAGTCGCAGGGGCACTGCGTTTCCTGAGAAAGGCAGGAAAACCTGGGAAATGCTGACTCCTCCTCTCACCTTCCATATCAGTTCCTTGTGAAATGCTGTCAGCTCCCCATCCTAGTATAATGTGGATCCCTTTCTACAGCCATTGTCTCTGCCCAGGCCACCATCCCCTCTCACCTGGTGAAAGCACAGCCTCCTCCCTGGCCTCTGGCCTCCAGCCTTGTCGCTCTCCCATCCATTCTCCCTCCTGCAGCCACAATCATTTCATTCATTCATTCATTCATTCATTCATTCATTCATCTGATGCCATCTACCCTTTGAAATGCCACCAAAGTGGCTTCCCTTTGCTCTCAGGAGGACATGCAGACCCTGCAGCTTGTCCTACAAAGCCCTCGCCATCCCTCCCCTACCTGCCCCTCCATGTCCACCCTCACCCTGTCCTGACTCACCTGCAATGCTCCCGCCCTGCAGCATGGCCCCAGCTCCTCCTGGCAGGCGTCCGTCCCTCACCTCTAGCCCTCACACCCGCTGCTCCTGGCAGACGTCCGTCCCTCACCTCTAGCCCTCACACCCGCTGCTCCTGGCAGACGTCCGTCCCTCACCTCTAGCCCTCACACCCGCTGCTCCTGGCAGGCGTCCGTCCCTCACCTCTAGCCCTCACACCCGCTGCTCCTGTTCCCTTCTCCTAGACCACCTGTGACGGCTAATACCTAGTGTCAACTTGATTGGATTGAAGGAGGCAAAGTGTTGATGCTGGATGTGTCTTTGAGGGTGATGCCAAATGAGATTAACATTTGAGTCAGTGGCCTGGAAAAGGCAGATCCACCCTCAATCTGGGTGGGCACCACCTAATCAGCTGTCTGTGCAGCCAGGATATAAAGCTGGCAGAAAAATGTGCAAAGGCCAGACTGGCTTAGCCTTCCAGCCTACGTCTTTCTCCCTGCTGGATTCTTCCTCCCCTCAAACCTCAAACATCAGACTCCGAGTTCCGTTTTGGGACTCGGACTGGCTTCTTTGCTCCTCAGCTTGCAGATGGCCCATTGTGAACCTTGTGACTATGGGAGTCAATACTACTTGCTAAACTCCCATATATATATGTGTGTGTGTGTGTGTATACATATGTGTGTGTGTGTGTGTGTGTATATATCCTATTAGTTCTGTCCCTCTAGAGAACTCTGACTAATACACCATTTTTCTTGCTTTTCACCTTGCCTATTCTTGAAGGAGCTGAAAAGTCACTGACTGTTGCATTCCTTCCTGATCCCACCAGATTGGGTTATTTCACCAAAGGGAGAGGTTCTCCACCCTGGCTGCAAAGGAAGGTCTCCTGGAGAGTTTCAGTACCAATGCCCAGGCCCCATTCTCACCCAGAACAATTAAATCAGACTCTCTGGGGTGCTGGGGGTGGGTAGGCTGGCCAGACCAGATGAGTCTAACAGAGAACCACGTTTGAAAACTACTGACCATGGGGTCAGTTACACTATGCTCTGCTCCCCAAGCATCCATCCTGCACTTCCCATATCAGGGCACTTGTTGTGAAATGACAGTGACTGGCATTGTCAGCACATCGTTAACATCATAGTCATCATTGCTATCATGGTCATCCTTGCATGCTATTCTGTTTTGTTTTTTAGAGACAGGATCTAGCCCTGTCACCCAGGCTGGAGTGCAGAAGTGTGCTCATAGCTCACTGAAGCCTCAAGTTCCTGGACTCATGCGCTCCCACCTCAGCCTCCTGAGTAGCTGGGACTACAGGGGCACACCACTATGCCTGGTTAACTTTTTTTATTTTTATATTTTGTAGAAATGGGGTTTTGCTATTACCCAGGTTGGTCTCGAACTCCTGGCTTCAAGCAATCCTCCCACCTCAGCCTCCCAAAGCGCTGGGATTACAAGCATGAGCCACTGTACCTGGCCCCTTGCACGTTATTCTAATATCCACATGTCTCTATTTCCACATTTAAATTTTGGAGACAAAACCTCTCTTCTCTGTCAAGCTCCTTTCCAAAGGGTGGTTAATTTATAAAGGGATAACACCTGTTTGCTGCTTGGCCACTTAAGACACCAGGTGCTACATCTCCAGTCCCTTCTGTTGTTTTGACTCAGGAAACCAAGCCAACTAGTGAGGCTACATGTTGGAATTGAGCTTGCTGGAGGCTTTTAAACTCCAGTTGCAGGTGCCAAAGCATATCTGCACAGAAAGGCTCTCTTAGCCGTGGTTTGGACAAAGAACTGTTCTCGTCATTGTTTATTATGAAGAGCTTGCAGAGATTCTTGTGGATTACTCAACAGTGCCTATGAATCTGACCTCTGTTGATGGCTGGGTGAAACTAGTGTCATTGTTTTTAGAGCACAGCTAATAACACGAGCTAGAATCACTCAGGGCCAGTTAATCAGAAGGAAGAGGCGATAACAGCATCTTTATGATATACAGTGATGTGATAAGATGCAGACGTAATGAGAACTCTTTTCTTCTGGAAAAGATTAAAGACATAAAATCCTGGCTTGGGAAAAAAAGACTCTTTGTCCTGCCGGAAAAAAGTGACCAGATGTCTTGATTTAGACAGAAAAGGGCCTGATGTTTTAGGACCGATCCCCCATCTGTGAGGCTTTTTTTTTTTCTTTTGCTTATTTTCCTGTTTCCTGGGTTTATGAGGCACCACCAAAAATCTGAACTTTCCTTGGGGCTGCCTTCCTCCCCTGGAAAGCAGTGGGCCCACACAGAGACAGGAGCAATGGGGCTCAGGGCACACTGGACCTTCCCAAGTGTGAAGAGGTGGCCCGGGGAGTGTGCACTGAGAGGCTTCCTCAGCCCCCATCAGATCACAGGGGTGGCACTGGCTGTTTGCTGAGAGCAAGTGGGACCTAGACCTAGCCACCGGGTGAGGACCATGGAAACACTTCTGATTTTCCTTCCACGAGTACCCACCAAGGGGACACCACGAACCATGGCATAGCGATCAGAAGAAAACTCCAAAGCTTTGGGACAGCTATCCAGGCAGGAAGATGGGCATTTGTATGTTTCCCACTGCTACACAGGAAAGCGTGGCGTTGGATGTCTTTTCTCTTCTAAATTGAGTGGCCTCTGTGGGAGTGGGGTGAAGCTTATTAGCCAGAGTTGGACGAATGTGAATCTGCCTCTAACTAACCAGCCATGTGGCCTGGAGCAAAGTAATGTCCCTTCTTCAGGCCTCTTCCTTCACCTGTGAACTTAGAGGGCTGGCTGGAAGACTGGCCCTAAAGTCCTGACAACCAGGACTACAACCACTGTGGTTGACACTGGCTCTCATGATTGCGCACAGAGCCTGGCACATAGCAGGACTGCACTCAAAATCGTGGAATGAAATCCTGAATGCCTCCAGGAATGAAAGCGCCTCTGAAGGTCCCATTTGGCCCTCAATTTTGTGATCCTTACCAGATTTTTTTTTTAATCATTCAGCCTGCAAAATTTTCACTGAGCCCAGCCCTCAGTGACTTTGCTCACTGAGCAATGAATCCACAAGATCTGCCTAAAAGCTAAAACCTCTGTGGGAATTCCCATAGGAAACCAAGAAAAAGTAAGGCAAAGGGAGAGATTGATCATGTTGAACAGCCTCTAATTTCTAGGCTCCAGGTAGCTGTGGGATGCTCTACATTTGAAAATATGATCTGAAACTCACTATTGCCAATTATCAGCTTTTTGCCTTTAGACAAGTTGCTTGAAACCTCTGAGATTCTACTTAAACCCATCTGTAAGGTTGGATAATAATTGCATTGATCACACACACACCTACACACACACACACACACACACACACACACAGTTGTTTTGATGATTAAATGGGAAATATTTGTGAAAACATTTTACAGCAAAAAGTGCAATCATATGCCAGGCTTTGCTATTGTATAAGCCTGCGTTATCGCTAGGACCAGTATAAGTGGAGGGATGCTAAAGGCACTGACTGGTGCCACTTTAAAATCCAGCAAGACAGGCATGTTCAGAGCATGCCACTCAGTGCTGCCACTTTGGTGTTTTGAACATCAAACAAATCTTCTGGAATAACATTTTGATGTTTTTAGTATACACAAGTGAAGAACATGTGGATTCACTTTCACTGCATGTATACACCGGGACTGCAGAGGAACGTCCTGGGGAAGGAGTGTGAGATTTGGTAGAACCTCAAGGTTTTCAAAACAAATCCAATAATTCAAGGAAAAGGAAAACTAATATTTAACGAGTGCATGATATTGGCCAGACGCTTTATACATATTATCTTATCTAATCATCACAATAACCCCATGAGACATGGACAGTGTTTATAGACAAAGCAACTGAAGTTCACAGAGGTGGAGTTTTTGCACATAGTCACAGGGAGGGCCAAAGCTAGGACTTGAACCCAAGTCTCACAGAAGCTAACGCCTCTGAATTCTCCTGTGCTCAGCACTGAATGGGGTTCCTGACTCTTGGGGTGTAAAAATGTTACCTTCCCTTGGAAAACATGAACTCTCCCCCTGTGCTTCCTGGATCTTAAAAGATCTGGACACTGATATGTTTTCTTAGTCCCTGCTGAGAATGATCCATAAAATGGCCTCACTTTGAGAATCAATGCCAATGAACACCGCATTAATACTGAGACAGAAATGCATTTCCAAGTGCATTTGCTTGCTTATTTAGTAAATATTTATGGGTCTTGGACACTTGGCCACATCTCAGCCACATCATGAAATGCCATATTTGGGAGCTTTATATTGGAGCAGAAGATCTTTGATAAACACTGTGGAAATCATCGTGTAATTCACTAGGACTTCCCGGCTTTGCTGGAAGCATCTGGTGAATTCTCCCACCGCATTCCCAAGAGGGCACTAGCTCACTGCCTTCCCACAGGAGAGAGAGAGAGCACTCAGTCTCTTCTCCAGCCTTCCAGAGTCTTTCAAGTAAAATGGACCCCACTCACCTGTCAAGGAAGCTTGACGAGGCCCTCGGTGGGGAAGGGCCTGGCAGAGCCTTCCATCAGGCCTAATGATGTGCTGGCCAGCACACAGGGAATGAGAGGCACCAAAGGGAATGGCCTCCTGCTCTCTGATGATCCCAGGTCATCACGACACCACAGGTCCACAGCCAGAGCTGGATGCACAATCTGTGTACAGGGCATTGGGGAGGATGAAAGTGAATGGACACTCCAGGTGACTGTGTCCATCCATCCCCGATGGGCTTTTCCACCACCCTCTACAGACAAAGACAAGCATAGGCTTGTTGGTGGACACAGCTTCAGTTGATGGTGCATGCCAGGACCACAGTGCACAGTGCTTGATTGACCCTCTTACGCCATCGTATCCTCTCTGCTGTCTGACACACACAAGTCTCAGAGATGCTTGATTACAAGAACTCACTATTAATCAGGCCAAAGATGGATTTCTGATCTCATAAGTGAAAAAAATCTCAAAGGGGAAAGTTTTCTAAAGTTGACATTTCACTGTTTTGCTTTGCAGAAAACACATTTATATGTAATAGCATTTCACAGCTTATAAGGTACTTTTATTTTCATTAGCCTCATGTACCATTATCACAACTCCTAAGGTAGTAGTTATCGTTATTCTCACTTGAAAGGTGTGAAAACTGGCTCTAAGACAGGTTAAGATATTTGCCAGTGGTTGTCCACTTTGGTGCTAAGGTTGAAACTTAAACACAAATCTTCTGGCCAAAAAGTCTGCAATTTTTCTACACCACTTCTAGATCTCTTTTGACATTTTGCTCATCCTATAGCCATTGGCTTCTTGTAGATAGGAATTACATCCTTTCTACTTGTTACAGAGCCCAGTATTAACGTAAAACACAAAACACACAATATTTTCATACTGAGCTTGTAGTGAAGACTTTAACAAAATAATTGAGTAGATGAAATTAAATACTATTAAGGACCATCATGTTATTTCTGTTATTACCCTCCCATAATCTGCCTATGTCACTGTAATCATCATGAGAACATGTTTTCCTTGTTTCCATATTATGAGTGTACATGTGTTATTTTTATTGGCCACATAATACTTTATTATATTCATGAACCATAACTTCAACCCATTTCTCCATTTGGTCCTTTCAAGTTATTTTTCCATTTTTCCCTTAAAATCAAGTTGTAATGTATCTGATTTAGGAAGCCCAAAGCTCAGGAAGTTCACCCCTGGGTATTACCTGTTGTGCCTCTTCTGACATGCCCAGTTGGCCAGACAGGTGGAATTCCGGTGTGAACCTGAGCTACTTGTTAAAAATTAAAACTTCTGAAGCTCGGGTCAACTGAATCAGAACCCCTCTGGGAGTCGGAGTCAGGAATCTCCATTTTAACAGGCTTCGCAGTAACTTCACACAACCCTAAGGTTTGAAAACCACTAGTTATTTACGTGAACTTAAATAGAGCTGGCTTCTGCAGCCAATTTCATGCCTTTAATTTGACCACCTGCATCTAGTTTGTGTCTCTAAAGGCTCCACACCATTACATAGCACCTCTCATATTCTTGTCCTAAGAACACAAGGACAGGGCTGGAGGGCTCTGAGTCCTCAAGGAGTCGAGGGTCAGGCTTCATCTCAGCCAGAAGAGGAGGCTATCTTTCAGTCCTTCACACCCGATTCAGTAACTGGCTGGTGGGGGAAGGCTTCTGTGTGAAAATATCCTCGGCAATTTCTCCAGCAATTAATTACCCAACTGCTGCATAAACTCTAGTCTCAACACTCAAGACCACCCAACAGAAAGCGTCAGGCACACTTGCTACATCAGCCTGCCATCGTGTGTGTGCGCGCGCGGGTGTCTGTGCATGCGTGTGTTAATAACACACACAAAAAAGGGTGTGTGCGATTTTCTCAAAATGACCCCCAGAAGAACCCTACAGAATGTATTTTCCAAAATATCTATTCAACTTGAACTTGGAGAATACTCCTTTTCACAAAAGTCGTGCCCGAAGTGCCTTTTGGCATTCACAGGTGCTGCGGTGTGGATGCGGAATATGTTCGGGAGCTTTGGGCTTCATTGGTACAGATGGGAACAGCTCTACATGCCCACGGCTGGGCTTACTGCTTTGTACCGATAAAGTTCCCAACCCTTGCTTGATGCGTGGAGAGGCAACCTCCACGAGCTAGGCTCTCTTCATGGTGATTTCTCTCATGGCCAGCTTGATGCCTGTGGCCGCAGTATCAGAACATTATAAAGAAAAGCCTTCAGGTTTTGGAGTCAAATATCCTGGGATCTGAATCACAGCTCAGCAGCTTACTAGCTGTGTGGTCTTGCATGACTCAGTCAACTGACCTCATCCTCAATTTCGCATCCATAAAAGGGGAAACATTGTAGGATGGTGTAGGGATTGAAAATATGAAGAAATGCCTGAAGCCATCCTAGAACCCTCTTAGAAGTGATTAAAAACAAGTATTTTAATGGTCTAATGATCCCATTCAATTCTGCCAATATTTACTGAAGGCTTGTCATCTAACAGGCGTTGTTTCAAGCACTTGGGACAGATGGATCCCCGCCCCGTAGGTAACCACCTCATGGCTTTAGAGTGGTTCTGGGACCTTTGGTAAACCAGGACAGGGCAGTAGGTTTTTGTCACCATTTTCCATTTGTGTCTGCTGCAAGCCCAATGGAGGTAGAAACCTCAAAGTGCTGACAACTGTCTCCAAGGATTGCCTCAAGGACATTGCTATTGTTTAGTAGTATTCGTGGCACATCCTCCAACTGGCAAAGTACTCAAGAGATGTGCTGGGGCTGGAAGCCTGGGGGGCTGGCCTCTAGCCTTGGGTTTCCATTAACACACTGTGGGATCTGGGATCCTCTGCTTCATTTTCCCTGCCAATAAGTTGAGAGCAGTGTCATTGCTGAAGGAGTCCCAATAAATGAGCCTCTCTCTTCTCCATGAATAAATCGGGAATTAGAGTAAGAAGTGAGAGACGAGAACCCAAACATCAGCTCATTACTGATAAGAGCGTGAGAGGCAGTGAGGGCTGAGCTGGACAGCAGACAGGCCCCCATGGACCCCACAGCCAGTCACTCCTGCCTAGGGAGGCAGCGTAGAGTCGGGGAGAGAGGTGGGGGTTGGGGGGTGGGAGGGAACTCCGAGCTGCATGCGGCTCCTGCAGAAGAGTGGATCTCACTGAGCATGCTCAGCCACTCCCCGAAATGCATCCATCCAGCCATTCTCTCCAGCTCCTCCAGAGAGGAAAGGGGTGGTAACATGAGGCCAAGTGAGTGCCGAAAGAAAATCTTCGAAAACAGGAAGAGCCAATGCTCTTGCCTCTCTAAAATCTAATCAGATGCTGTACTACTCAGCTGATGGATCAAGTCACCGAGAGGCAGAACAGTCGAGAAGTTCCATGGATCTGAACTGCTGCTTTGTAATAACAGCCAGGGAACCAGGACATGTCCCTGGAACATCCGGAGGCCTGATTCTGCCAGAATTCTGAAGATACAGAGAGAAACTGGTTGATGCTTTGAATCCCTTATGTGAAGTCCAAATAAGCCCTAGAAAAGCATTTCTCAACTTGCTACTTGCAACCCATTCGTGGGTTGTGAAATTATAATCAACTTTTTACAAATTAAATATAATTGTCTATATCGGAGTACTTGGCTGTACAGGCATTGTTCCATGAAACGTCGGGCTCAGTATTATTTACATGGGGCTTGGGGTGTGATGGGGGTCATGATGCTACATGTACCTCTTACTGGAAATCACAATTAAAAGGCCCTGCCCTTGCAGCAGTAACAGGTTTTTAATTGACTACAGTGCGAAGGAGAAGTCTGCCTTTGGTGTGAAGGGCACATGCTAAAGTTGGCTGGCTCAGCACCGATGTGTTCCAACCTCCTCCGCCCGGCCTCCTGTCCCACAGAGATGGGAAGCTGAGCACTGCCTTTCCCACTCACCTCTGCTGCCATGCAGGTGAAATGTGCAAAACTAAAAAAGTTAAGATGCTGATGTGAGGAGCAGTAGGCCGCAGCCGTGGGTGGGGATCCGGGCTTCCAGCCAGCGCATGCTGGAGACCCCTGTCTCTGCGAGGCCGCTTCTGGCGTCCAGTCCTGAGCCTCAGGGACCTCGTGGGGATGGCAGTGGCAGTAGTGTCCTGAGGATGTCTGTCCCCTGCTGTAGCTAAGCTCAGTTCCTGGCTGTGTTTCGCCTGTTCTTCCGAGCCCTGTCGCCTCCAGGCCTGGTTCCTGCCCCACTGGAGAGTAAGTGCGGCACACGGCGGCCTTTCATAAAGCTGCTCGCGTTCTGTCCGTCTGCCTCTGCGTCCCACGCTGCGTCCTGCCAGGCCTGGCCCTCACATCCAGGGCCTCCTGTTTTCCTCTTTGCCATAGGGTCCCTTTAGTGGCAGGCAGCCCCCTGGTGTCGCAGGGTTTTTCCCTGCAGCCCCTCAGCTACTTCAGGATCTGCTGCTTCTCTCTCCTGTTTTATCCAAATCAGTTGGTCCTGTGGCTCCACCATTCAGGACCCTATTTCAGCAATAGCTACCCTAGTGAACTGCTAACATTATCCTAAGTGAAATGGCTCAGAAAAACTGAAAGCCAAGAACTGCATGTTCTCACTTGTAAGTGGAAGCTAAACAACGGGTGCTCACGGACATAAAGAGGAGTAATAGACATTGAGGGCAGGAGGGGTTAGGGATGAAATATTAGCTACCGGGTACAATGAACACTAAGTGGGTGGTGAGTTCACTAAAAGCCTAGACTATACCACTACACACTATATCCTTTGTTTCTTCCCAAGACAAAGTCTCGCTCTGTCACCAGGCTGGACTGCAGTGGCGCAATCTCGGCTCACAGCAACCTCAGCCTCCCAGGTTCAAATGATTCTCCTGCCTCAGCCTCCCCAGTACCTGGATTACAGGTGCCCACCACCACACATGGCTAATTTTTTGTATTTTTAGTAGAGGCAGGGTTTCACCATGTTGGCTGGGCTGGTCTTGAACTCCTGACTTCAGGAGATCCACCCACCTTGGCCTCCCAAAGTGCTGGGATTTCAGGCATGAGCCACCACACCTGGCCCAGTATATCCATTTAACACAGTTGCACTTGTATCCCTAAATCCATAACAATAAAAATAAAAATTTTAAAAGCAGAGGGTAAGCTAAAGTTTGTATAAAAAAAGACGCAAGACAAATAAATATTTTTTAGAAAAATTAAATTAAAATGTATATCAAAAAATAAAATAAAATAAACTGTTTAAGAAAGGTGCTAACGGTTTGATGCTTCACCCTGTCCAATGGAGCCCATGATCCAAGAGGTAGCCTTCAATGCCTTTAACCCGTAACATTCAAATTGAAGATTTCAGTTGTTGGGGTCCTGCCTTGAGTGAAATCCTTTTATTCTCCCATGTGATTTAAAAGACAACTGCATAAAACAATACAGACTGATCACATTCTGATGGCTCCCAGCAGGGGAGCCCGACCGAGCCTTCCCTCCCCTCTCCACCCAGAGCAGCTCCACTTTCACCTACTCTATCTAGCAGGGCTCCACCCAAGTCTGTATTTGAAAAAAAGGAAAGAAAAAGTCCCAAGGCCATGGTATTAACAGGAAGGATTCTAAAAAGCACAACCCCTTTTCAGGATGCCGTGCCTAATCCCCAGAACCCGTGAGTGTGGCAAAATATCACACCATGATTAGGTTCTACTCTATGGCACAGTTGGCCTTTGAAATGGGAGATTGTCCAGTGGGTCTGACCTAACTGCAGGAGCCCTTAAAAGCAAAGTGCTTTCCCTGGCTGCTGGCAGAAGAAGAAAGCAGAGAGACTCGGGGCAGAGCTCAACATAAGCCATCGTCGCTTTGGAGAAGGAAGGAGACTCATGCTCACTGAGCACCAAAGGTGTGCGAGGCATCCCGCACACCCCCATGAAGCATGCTCATCCACTCCCATTTCACCGACAAAGGAAGGGAATCCAACTGAGATCAATAATTTTCCCCCAAGTTGAATAAGGTAACTAGGATCCCCCAAGATCTGGCTTTTCTCTCACAACTAAATAAGACGATAACCAGCACATTAATAGGCTTATAAAAGGCCCAATAAACAGTTCACAGAAACAGAAATATAAGTGGCCAAAAATGTTTGAAAATATGCTCAACCTAATTCAAAAATAAATATATGCAGTGTAAGTGAAATATTATCTATTAGTCCATTGATATAAATTTAAAATATTAATAATACCAGGTATCAGTGAGGGTAAAAATATAGGCACTCTCATATATTATTAACAGAAATGTAACATGGAGCATCCTCTTGGGAAATCAATAGGCAAAACTTATAAAAATTCTACATACATATAGCCTTTGACTCAAAACTTCTCAGCTAGGAATTTACCCTACAGACAAAACACTCACAAAAGTATGCCAGTGCATCTACATGATGGTCACTTCAGTATTATTTGTAATAATAAAAATACAAAAAACATAAGAGAAAAGGTATTAAGTATTCTTACCACAAAAATAAGTATATGAGGTAATGCATATGTTAATTAGCTGATTTAGCCATTTCATAATATATACATATTTCAAAACAATATGAGCACAATAAATATATGCAATTTTTAAATTTGTTAATTTAAGAAAATTTAAGGCAGAAAACAGCAATCTACAGGCACATGGAAAACTATGATTGACCCATATGATACAATATCTACATAAAGGCTAAAAAGAATCAGAATGTGATCAATCTGTATTGTTTTATGCAGTTGTCTTTTAAATCACATAGGAGAATAAAAGGAGTTCAAAAGAAATGTACATTTATATTTTCCTTCCATATTTACCTATGTAGTTACCTTTATCCAGTTCTGTGCTCTTTATTACTTAATATGGATTTCTTCAAGTTACTAACTAATGACCTTTTACTTCAGCCTGTATATTATATTCTGTAGGGCAAATTGGCTGGCAAGAAATTATCTCAGTTTTTGTCTATCTGGAAATGCCTTAATTACTTCTTTAATTTTCACTAATTGTTTTGCTGGATGTAGAATTCTTGGTTGATGGTGTTTTCTTTTGGTGCTTCAACTATGTAATCCAGCTGTTGTCTGGCCTCCATGGTTTCTGATGAAAATATTTCTTACATATGTCTTGTATGCAATGAGTCACTTCTCTCTTACTGCTTTCAACAGTTTTATTATAGCATGCCTAGGTGTGGGATTTCATCTTTTTTGCGGGGGCTGGGAGGTGCGGAGACAAAGTCTTATGGTCTCACTTTGTTGTCCAGACTGGAATGCAGTGGCACAAACATGGCTTACTGCAGCCTAGAATTCCTGGGCTCAAGCAATCCTCCCACCTCAGCCTCCTGAGTAGCTGGGACTAGAGGCACACACCACCACTCCTGGCTAATTTTTGTATTTTTAGTAGAGATGTGGTTTCACCATGTTGCCCAGGTTGGTCTCAAACTCCTCAGCTCAAGGGATCCACCTGCCTCAGCCACCCAAAGTGCTGGGATTATAGGTGTGAGCCACCACACCCAGCCTGAGTTTATCTTATTTTGAGTTCATTGAGCTTCTTGGATGTTAAATTAATGGTTTTTTAATCAAATTGGGGTTTGGGGCCATTATTTCCTCCAATATTTTTCTGCCCTTCCTGTGTCTCTCTTCATTCTGGGATTGTATTGTATTTATGTTAGTGTTTATGTTGGTCCCACTTGGTGGTGTTCAACAGGTGTCTTAGTCTCTGTTCATTTTCTTTCATTTTTTTTCTTTCTGCTTTTCAGACTGAATAATAACTATTGACCTACCTTTAAGTTCACTAATTACTCCTTCTGCTTACTCAAATCTTCTTTTGAAACTTTCTGGTAAATGTGTCATTTAAATTATTGTACTTTTTAACTCCAGAATTTCTATTTGTTTCCTTTCTATAATTTCTACCTCTTTGTTGACATTGTCTCTTTGGTGAGAGATCCTCATGGTTTCCTTTATTTCTTTGTGTATAATTTTCTTTAGCTCTTTGTGCATATTTAAAACAATTGATTTAAAGTCTTCATCTACTAAGTCCAACATCAGGGCTTCCTCAGAGACAGTTCCTATTAATTGCTATTGTCCCCTTTCTATAAAGCTATATTTCATGTTTTTTGCATGTGTCATAATTTTTGTTGAAAACTAGACATTTTAAATAATATTGCAAGGGCTTTAAAGTCTAGTCTGGTGAAACAGAACACTCACACAAGTCAGGCGAAGCAGATTTTATTACTCACACATAGGCAGCAAAGATAAACAGAAGCTTAGGATTTATGGTGAACCAGTCCCCCAAGGCTCAGGAAAGCTGCCCAGGGCAGATGGAGTCTCATCTGTGCTTGCCCCATGTGAAATCCCAGCTGAGGGACCCTGAGAGCACTCTGCTCTGCATTTTATACCCTGGATGTCACTTTGTTTGCTGAGCTCAAGCACTGCAGAACATCCTGTTCCGGGAGGAACAAGAACACAGCTGTGGATGTTCCAGATATTTTCTCCTTATCTCTGGATGTTGTATCCTTGGTACATTCTGCCCAACAATTACAAGAAGAGTGGGGAAGAGCTGGATTGGCCAAGGGCATCCAGGGATCTGTCCTCTTGCAAATATAATATGGAAACTCTGAAAATCAGATTCCCCCCACACCTCACTCCCTAGAGTATTTCACTGTTGTTATTCATTGCTGTTATGTGTTGCTTGTTTGGCTGGTGATTTTTCTGAACTAAACTCTGTAAATTCCATGTCCTTTGTTGTCGTGGCCACTAAAAATCTCTGTTTGGTTAGCTTTGTGGTCAGCTAATGATTAGAAAGAGGCCATCTTTAAGTGCCTGGAACCAACAAGTCTCAGTCTTTGCTCAGTGTGACTCAGCCAGGCTGTTTACAGCTCTGCCTTATCATTCACTTCCCACTCGTGCAGAATCTCAAGACTAGTCAAAGATGAGAGCTCATGGCCTTATCAAGTCTTTTCTGAGAATGTGCTCAGCCCTGGGCATGAATATGGCTCTCTAGAGACCTAGGAATACGTTGAAGCTTTTCAAAGTCTGTATGGACATCTCACTTCCCAAATTTCTTTTTAAGCTTTTGGGTCAGCCTTTTATTTGCCCCAGCTGTTATCCAGTGAACTATTATCCAGGTCGCTGAGATGTTCAATAATTGCCTCTGATTTTTTTTTTTCTTTCCTTTTTTTTTTTTTTTTTTTGACAAACAGCCCTGGAGAAAAGTCTGTTTACACTTGGAAAGCTTCAAGTCAACTCAAATAAAGACAGCCTTGAGAATGAGATCTTGCAGGGAACCAACAGAAAGGTCAGATGCTGACACGTCTCTGGAAATAGGCCTTTGAAGGAGTTCCATTCCTATTCTGCCCCCTCCGTGGTTGCTGGTTTTCTCTGTAATTGAAGGCTACGTGTCTTCAGGACTACCATGGAGACCAGGGGGTAATGGTGTATATGGAAAGAGGGCAAATTAAAACATCATAGAGCTCATTGCTTTTATGAAGATTCAGACATTTTTCTTGAGCAAACACTTCTTGAGTTGCTGCAAGCCTTTGGTTAATTTCCAGAGTTCTGAAAAGTTGATTCTGACAGTTTTTGCTGCTGTTCTCATTGCTTGTACAGAGGAGGGAATTTTTGGAGATCCTTACTCCCTCATTTTCACAGATGTCACTCTCTTATTTTATTTAATTTTAAATTAATTTAGATTTAAATAGCCACATGTGATTAGAGGCTACTGTATTGGACAGTGCAAGTCTATAAAATTCAATATGAAGTCAACTAGCCCATTAAAAGTTAACTCAACTCCAATATAGATATATACAAATACAGTAAACTCAAAATCACGGTGGAGGAGGCAGGCCATGCATTATCTCCATTCTGCAGTTGAGGAAACTGAGTTGAGAGCCAAGATGTGGAAAAGAGAAGCTGAGAATAACCTCCAGCTGCCGAGGAGGCCTGGGCAGAGCTGCTGATGGGGTATGGGTGCCCTCAGCCACCGGCCCCACAAGAAACCTGGGGGCAGATGACACAACTGCTCTCCAGCAGTCAAGTGGAAGAAGCTGAGGTCTCATCACTGCCATGTGCAGGGAAGCTCCAGCTTCTCTCTAATTCTCTTTTTTTCTTTTTTTTGAGACGGAGTTTTGCTCTTTGTTGCCCAGGCTGGAGTGCAGTGGTGCAATCTCAGCTCACTGCAGCCTCCGCCTCCCAGGTTCAAGTGATTCTCCTGTCTCAGCCTCCCGAGTAGCTGGGATTATAGGCACCCACCACCAGGCTCAGCTAATTTTTGTATTTTAATGGAGACAGGGTTTCACCATGTTGGCCAGGCTGGTCTCGAACTCCTGACCTCAGGTGATCTGCCCATCTAGGCCTCCCAAAGTGCTGGGATTACAGGTGTGAGCCACCACGCCCAGCCTCTTTAATCATCTTATTAGTCATTCTGTGGGTCACCAGGAAGCCCAACAAAATGGAAATCTGCTGAATTTAAAACATTCTGATGCCCTTATTTTTTCCAATTCAATAAATTAAAAATATACGGTTCAGTTTCAAACGGATTCATGGGAGTTTAGGATTAAAGATTTTGCTCTCCTGGTTGGTTGGGTTTTCCTTGATGAAGGAGCAACACAGGGATGGAAGGAAACCGAGAACGCCACTGCCAGAGTCTGCTGGGGCCCGACTTCATGGATTCACCCAAAACCATGCAGGCCTTTCACCAAGCACAGGGACACAAGGGACGCCACGCAGGGCCTGAACTCCAAAAGCTTGGGCCCAGTGAGGAGCCTGAGCTTCTCAGTGTGAGGAGGAGGTGCCAGGCCAGCTGGGAAGCCCTGTGGAAAGCAAATCCATGTGTGGACTGGCCCAGGCTGTGTGTCTCACAGAGGTTAACAAAGTCCTCCCATCACCAGGTAGCCTGAGCTGGCTCACTTGGAACTTGCTTGTAATAATTTTGACTAGGTTAGTTACTTAGTAAGGCTGTTCACCCTATATTGACCAAAGCATAGACTCTTTTGACAGTGGCCCAATTTCGATACTTGTTACTCCTGACTGCAAGGTATGGATCACAACAGACAACATCCTCAGCACCCTGCAACGTACTGGCCACACTGTTCCCCCAACAACTCTTCAACACCACACCTCCAAAAAAAGTTCAGCCCTTCCATCCAAATAAAGAAAATGTATGGCTCGCTGGGCACAGTGGCTCATGCCTATAATGCCAGCAATTTGGGAGGCTGAGGCAGAGGATCGCTTGAGCCCACAAGTTCAAGACCAACCTGGGCAACATAGTGAGACCCCATCTCTACAAAAATTTAAAAATTAGCTGGATGTGGTTGTGTGTGCCTGTGGTCTCAGCTACTTGGAAGGCTGAGGTAGGAGGATCGCTTGAGCCCAGGAGGTAGAGGCTGCAGTGAGCTATGATCGCACCACTGCATTCCACCCTGGGTGACAGAGTGAGTCCCTGTCTCTCAAAAAAAAAAAAAAAGTCTGCATCGGGATTCACCAATGCACATCACTCCTACGGGGCCGTCCGTCTCCTGGTACCTGGATCAGGATGGCAGCACTGTTCTTCAAAGCTCATTCCATCCTAAGAGGTCACCATGGTTTCCTGCCTCCGTCCGATCTCAGATTTGCCATACCACTCCGATCCTTTCTGGGACTGAGTTTTCTGCCTGGGTGATGCAGTCCAATTAAAAGTGAAAGAAGGAATGAGACCAGTGAGATCTAACCAAAGAGAACCAAAACCAGCAAAAGCATTCCGGGGAGAACAGGCAATCCTCCTCCAACTTTACCCAGTGGTTTTGAGCCTTGCATTTCTCCATTCAAAAGCTATTTTAAAATTTTTGACTTGGTCCTAAACAATGGTTGAGGATTTTAAAATATGACTATCTATCCTGTTTAGACTCCTTCAGTGGAAATAACTGAAAACACTACCTTGTTTCTTCCTTCTGGGATTCCAATGTTTAAAACACATCATGTGTTTTCATTCTCATACAAAACTCTTTGTAAGAGTTTTCTTTTCTTTACATAGTGATAACATTTTTTAAAAATTTAACTCCATTAAGACCAAATAATGCTAGCAATGCAAAAAGATCAGGAAAAGACCAGTGGGTTCGACTGGGGGTTAGAATCAGGGTTTGTCTGTATTACTGAAGGGAAAACTATGTCACACATGCACAAAATTGAACCTAAGCAGGTCACGTTCCCCTGAAGGCCAGCAAAGAAAACTGTGAATCATTCTAAAACCCTTCCATATCTGGAGTGCTCACTGAACCAGATTCCTGAAGGCAAGCAAACAAAAAGCTGTTCTTTTCCAAGCTTTTGCTGGATGCCCAAATGTGTCAGAAGAAGAACAAGTATCTACTAGCAGGCTGGCATTAAGAAAAAAGTCAGTATTAAACAGGAGGGAAAAAAAATCAGGAGGCTATGTCACTGGAGTTCTGCAGCAGCTCAAAAGCTCAGAGTAACAAACGCCTGGCCACCAGGTGACTCATGCCCCTTGCTGCCAGGCACATGGAAGGGTCGAGTGGGGAGGCACCCGCGTGCACTGTGACAACCTCTGAGCTGCTGGAGCTGCAGTCAGGCCAGTGAGTGCCCCTGGCTGGCCCGGGAAGACCAGCCTGCGCTCTGATCCTGCCCCTCTGGTATCGTTCAACCCAGTCAAGCCTGTTCAACAATTTCTTCTCTAAAACAGGCTCTTTGATGCAGCCTCATTTTGTGTTCAGTGACATGAAAGAGATACTGATGCTGATTATCAAAGGCATGCCTCCCAACCACAAGCAGCTAATGCCCGCGGGAGGTAACATTATCTCCTCCTCCAACTTCTGCATCCTCCCGCTGGGAAGGGCTCAGGGGCCGCAGAGAACATCTTTTTTTCCCTACTAATTTCACATCGGATATTAATCCGAGTGGGAGGAACATGGATTAATACCTTAAGCTTGTAGGTCACACTCAGGTGAACATGCTCCATGGATCTAAATGCCACGGAGGCAGAGAAAGCTGCCTCCTGGGGCTCCTGAGGAAAGAGCCTCCCCTGAGAATCCCCTGGGCCATCGCCACCCCTGGCCCACCCTCTAGAGGCCCATTACGCCATCCCATAGAAATCTGTGTTAATAACATCTTCAGAATAAAAGATAGAGTACCTTCCTATCCGGGGATAATTCTTTTCCATTCTAAGCATTCAAGATAAAATGTCCAACAATCAAGGTGTCAAATAAACCCACATGTTTACAGTGGAATTGCATACAATTTAAAAGGATATTTCATGATGGGCAAAATGTTCATGATATATCAAAAAGAAAAATTTTTTGATTACAAAACATTATGTACAGCATGACTTCCGTTTTGGAAAAATAAAATAAACTGAGTTGAGCATGTGTGTTTGTGCTTGCATGGAGAAAAGTCTGGATGAGGCCCACCACACCAGCAACAGTGGCCATCTCAGAGTAATGGGACTGCACGCGGCTTGCCTTTATTCTTTCTTTGCTAATATATATTTTCTAATTTTTCCACAAAGTATATTATTTCCTTAAATTACGGGAGTTTGGAATTTGGTCAGATGATGCACAGTCAGGAAAAGGAAGTTGTCCTTTCAAAGACACAGTTCATGTGTGTAGAGAAAACACAGTCATACCCAAAGGGCAATTTTTTTTTTTTTTTTTTTTTTTTTTTTTTGCCACAGCCTCATTCTTTCCCTGAGACTGGAGTACAGTGGCATGATCTTGGCTCACTGCAACCTCCGCTTCCCGGGCTCAAACGATTCTCCTGCCTCGGACTCTCCAGTAGCTGGGACTACAGGCATGTGCCACCACGCTGGGCTAATTTTTGTATATTTAGTAGAGATGAGGTTTCACCATGTTGGCCAGGCTGGTCTCAAACTCCTGAGGTCAAGTGATCTGCCTGCCTCGGTCTCGGCCTCCGAAAGTGCTGGGAATACAGGCATGAGCCACTGCCCCCGGAAAAAGTGCTTTTTTTAAATTATGTTTATGTTTTTATTTTAAATAACAGCTAAGCCAATAACGTAACGATTTCCTTTGTCCTTGCTAACAAGACCTGCCGATCCACCCATCTCTCGGCACCAGCAGTCTGGAAGAGAAATCTCAAATTAGTTGAGAAAATGAGGTGGCCAAAATTGTTCTAGCTGTCTACCTAACCTCATTCTCCATCAGTCTCTTCATGGAGGAACACGTGAGGACCACACACGTTCTGGTTGCTCTGGTTCTGGGATTAAATGAAAAAAAATGTAGGGAAACTGTAAATCCTAATTCACCATACAAATGTGAGTTTATTATCGTACTATTATCATCTGTGTGATATCTTGGTTTACCTTTAAGGCAGCCTGAGTTTCAAACCTGCAGTAGAAGGAGTGAAGGCTAAGATACCCTCCCGCCATGGTCTCTCTGACAACTGCTGGGCTGAGGAGAGTCTCAGACCTCTGGCAATAGACTGAGATCCTAGTCTAATCGCAGAAGGAAGGATGCAGGCAGTGAGAAGCTGAGGGAAGATTTGGAGCAAAGATCGTTGGTGAAAAGGCTCAAGAGTATCTGACCCATTGAAGTCATCGTTACAGGGGACGGATGGAAAAGAATAGCTGTAGAATTGTATGAAAGTCAAAAGTTCTACTAGAATTTCTTGCCGTCTAGGAATGCACACCAACCCACACACGCACGTGCGCACACACACTCCATGTAAACAGTACACACAAGCAGGCACACGGATTTTGTCATGTGTGGGGGGCCTATGTGTCCCCTCCCAAATACACACTCCTGGAAGCTCACACTGTTTGCCTAGTTCCACAAGAGGTTAGAAAGGCTGCATGGGTGTCAGCCCTGCCCTCCCCGGGCTTCCCCGACATTAAAAGTATCAGCAAGTCCATAAACAGGCGAAAACCCTAGAGGCCCGCCTGGGCAGCGGGGCTCGGGGCCTGCTTTTCCCACATCGGGCGCTCACAGATTTACTGCAGCGGGAATGAACGTTGCTCAGAGCATGTTTCTCACCCTCGCTAAACTAATATTTGGTCTCAGTCCCCTGGAACAAAACCCAGCCTCAGTGTCTGCTGAGCAGCCCTGTGCATAAGAGAAGAGTCAGGCTCGGAAATGGAAACAAACAGAAAGGAAATGCAGTTCATTTCTCTTTTTCTTGAGTTTTAAAAATAACTCTTTGCCTTCCTAACCCCCGTCAGATCTGACCGAGCATGAGCCCCTCCTCACCTTCCGGAACTTCACCCCCACCCGCACCCTGCACACCCCGGGGCGGCGGTTCAGGCTTCCCCGGACAGGCGTGGCCCGGCCTCTGCGCCTTCTCCCCGGCACGAAGTCCAGGTCACTTTTCCCGAGAGACACTGGGAGCGTGCCCGCGTCCGGACGGAGCGGAGACCCACCTCGTGGGCCCAGGACTCTGCAGTCTTCCGCTGAGCTCAGGGCTGGGACAGAGACTCGCGGAGCGTCCCCAGGTGCCCCTCACAGCGCCCGGGGCCGGGCTTCCGGAACACGCGCCCCGACCTGCTCAGGCCTGCCGGGCTCCGAGAGCGGCCCCGCGGCCTGCAGGCCCCACCTCCCCCGCAGGGCGGGCGTCTGCTGCCCCCAAGCGGCCGCCAGCGAGGTCCTCGCGGCCCGGGAGCGGCCTTCCTCTGGGGTGTGGATCCGCACCCCGACCCGCGGGCACCGTGGTAAGTGCAGCTAATTCTGAGTCTCCGCGGGCCCTCCGAGGGGCCGGGGTCACCGAACAGACCTCAGGCTGTCACCTACCAGCCATGCACACTCAGCCGTGAGTGCAGCAGCTCCCACTTTCCTCCTCCTCCTTGAGTTCAGCGCAATGGAAAGAAGAAAAGCGAACCTGCCAAGCGGCCTAGTCCCTGGCGCGCCCGCCCTGCTAGCAGCGGAGGCCTGTTGTGATTCAACTCCCCAGAACCTTCCTTCTGTGATAACGCCTCTGCTACCCGCTCAGGGGGAGAGTGCAAGACACAGGCCCTGATGTGGGGACGCCATTGAGGAAAATAAAGCCCTCCCCAAATAGGGGTAGAGATAACACGCAAGATGCCCACTAAAATTGGAATGCAGAGAACCCACGAGTAATTTTTTTTTGAAGCGGAGTTTCGCTCTAGTTGCCCAGGCTGGAGTACAATGGCGTGATCTCGGCTCACTGCAACCTCTGCCCCCTGGGTTCAAGCGATTCTCCTGCCTTAGCCCCTGAGTAACTGGGACTACAGGCGCCCGCCACCACGCCCAGCTAATTTTTTGTATTTTTAGTAGAGATGGGGGGTTCTACTGTGTTCGCCAGGCTGGTCTCGAACTCCTGACCTCAGGTGATCCACCTGCCTCGGCCTCCCAAAGTGCTGGGATTACAGGCGTGAGCTACCACGACCGGACAGTAATTTCTTAGTATAAGTATTAATATATCTCGAGTGTTGCATAGGACATACTTATCCAAACATTTTTCATTGCATATCTGAAATTCAAGTTTAACTGGGTGTTGTGGGGGGGGGGGGGGGGGATGGATTGATTGTTGTTTTGGTGTTTTGTTGTGTTTGTGGGTTTTGGTTTTGTTTCTAACTCCACCAACCGCATCGCCAAATGCCAAGCATCCTATGTGAGCAGGACCAGAACTCCTGAAGCCTCTTCCCACAGCTGCTGCTCCGCGACACCGCCACAAGTGGGCTAACGTGGAGCAGGCATTTTCCAAGTAGAAGGAAAGCAGTCAGCCGCTGAAGCCGGGGCTGGAGGACGCCTGTGCCTGCTTGGGGCCCTGCAGCCCGCACCTCCTGAGCTCAGCGGGCACCTTAGGACAAGGCACCGCTGGCCCCAGGAGTTGCCTCTTATCTGATCCCGGCCAATATTTTCTCAAAGTCAGACATGAAAAACACTTTTAAGGCCTCAGCATCGCCCAGACATCTGGTATTCATTTTCTTTGGCCTTGATTTGGTCTTAATCGTTTGTAAGGGCCCAGGCATGCACTCCACTATCTGATTTGGGTTCTGCGCCGACAGCGTTCTGGCCAGGAGAACTAACACCTGCATTTGTGGCAGAGCCGTTTGACACCCACTGCCTCATTTCGTCTTCACACATTGGGACACAGCAAGGTACGGAGCAGGACACCCCAGCCCTGGCTGTACCCGGACATTATTACATGATGGGAGGAGAACTTCCAGAACCCTTCCCCCCAGGCAATGCCCCAGACCAATCACAGCAGAGCCTCGGCGGTGGACCCCCGTCCTGGTTGTCAGAGCTCTCCAGCTGCTCTCCGAGTGCTTCGGAGACGGAGGACGCTGGCCCAGAGGAGTGGTTCTCAAAGTGCGGTCCAGGCACCACAGCATGCGCATCACCTGGGAACTCTGTAGAGATGCGCGTTTTCGGGCCCCCTCCCCAAACTGCTGAATCAGAACCTCTGGGTTCTAACCTCTCCCGCTAATTTTGATGTGAACAAATTGAGGATCACTCCATTTTTTTGATGTGAACATTTAAGGATCACTGATGCAGACGAAAGCACAGGCTTTGGAGATGAGAGCAGTCCAGCCCCAGTTCTAACCCCAGCCACAGGTAGCCTCTCAAAACTCAGATTTCACATCTGTCACAGGAGGGTGATGCCATCTGTCTCACACATAGCGCTGTGGTACAGATTAAGTGAGAGGAGAGGAGGCGCGTAGGTTGCCCAGAAAAAGCCTGACCAAAGCCCAGTGAATGCAGTGACCAGCCAGCCTGGTTTGCTTCTTAGAGAGGGAGACCCTGGAGTCCCATTGTACTGGGGTGAGTTGCTGGTCCCATCAGAGAATGTGAGTTCTCTCTGCCCCTGAGGGAGGTAGGGGAAGCCTTTCCTGTCCTTCCCATAAGCAGAGACCCTAAAGGCTTGAAGGGACTTACCTGAGGCCCTATACATTCGTGGGACAGCAGGGCTAAACCCTAGTTGCCTGACCCCAGTAAAGGACTCTTCTCTGAACGTGTGTGTCCCGCCTCTGAGTAACACTAATGTGCATTCTAAGCTCCTTTTCAGTAATAACGCGTTGGGTCCACACAATTTCAATCCACTTGAGATTAAGACCGGGCTAGCTCCACGGGCAGCAACCTAGGCACTAACACAGTGCCAAGCGCTCAGCTGCACGCCCTCTTCCTAATTTTTGGAAAGGGGTCTCACATTTCCATTTTGTGCTGGGCCTCACAAATCGTGTCACTGACCCTGTTTAGAGAGATTTAGTAACTTGCATGAGGCCACCCAACTGGCCAGTGGCGGGGCCTGATGAAAACCCTGGGAGCTGGCTCCAGAACCTGGACTTCTGATGAGGATGCTCTTGTCCCAAGAGCGGACGCTTCTTTCACCAACACCAAGCACGCAGAATTTCACATGTTGTGGGGCAGCCTGGAGGAGCTTAAAGCCAGTCCTCACCTCACTGTGAGGGACAAGACCCATTCCTAGCTGTGACGTCACCCACAACGCTTCTTAAAATGCTGCCTTTAAAGTGCCCCGGAGCGCGGATCATCTCTGTGTATCAGTGGCATAAAATCACACCCAGTCACTTCTCTTCCCACCTCAACTGAGGGAAAACCACTTAGACCATCCCCCAACCCTGTTATATAATAACACCTGTGGTAGGCATTGCCAGGGTCTCACCTCTTTCCTGAGGCAGGCAGTCTCCCCCAGATCCCATGACCCAGCATCTGATGTCCCTGTGCCCATGTGTACTTCAGCCCAGCTTGTCCAGAACTGAGAGACAGACACAGGGTAACACCCTGACCCCTCTCCCGTGTCTTCTTTTTCCCTCTGTGACCCAAACCCAAGGTCTTCTCTTCCCTTCTGACCCGATCTCTCATTCCCCGAAGGATTTGCACAGGTGCGGTCACACCTTGGCATGGCTAGCATTAAGGTGGACGTACTTCTCCCCAGCATTTTCAACCAGTGGAAGGAAAAGCTTTATCCCCATTAAAACAACCTCAGATATGTGTCAGGAACCCACCGTGCCGTACATGGGAATGGCAGAATGTCCTGCCCAAGGGGAGGACTGGGGTTTTGCCAGCAGGAATTCTGTCACACTCCAGGCAGAATGGACTAGAAAACCCAACCAGGACATCATCCCAACACATCCAGATCACCGCTCTGATCCTCCAAGGCCGGTGGCCACTCTGCTCTCTGCTCTCCTTTCATGGCCCGCAGGTCTCACTGTGCCCACAGGACTCTGAGTTCAGGATGAGCAGCAGAAGGCCTCCTATGCTGGGAGCTGACAGCGGCAGGGCCCCTGTTGACTGAAGCCGGAAGAAACGGGCAGCAAATATCCCAGTAACATAAGGCAATCCAACAGCCAGGGTAAGGGCCAGGCTGTTCATCCACTTAATTCACTTAATCCACTGAATCCACCTTCACGGATCCTACCTCTTTCTCAGTATGTGACTTTGAGAAAATCGCTTGTTCAACTTTCTACTTTCTTATCTGTAAAGGGGGATGATGATGATAATTCTAGAATTTCCCCCTAGGATTCAGCAGGAGGAAGAAAAGGCTTGAGCCAGCTTGGAGCTTGAAGCAGTGAGAACAGAAGAGAGGTCTAGAAGCAGGATGAACCAAAACTACCAACTGTTGAGGCCTCCGATTCAACAGTCAATGCAGAGACAGAGACAGAGCTCCTAAAACTCAAAAATACTTCTACCTCCGGTTAATTATTCATTGAAAATTAACAAAGAAGTTGCGGTTTTAACCACCCCAGGGGTGTGGCTGCGAGAGCCTTGGCTTCGAGCTTTGTTTTTGTGATGCAGCCTTCCACCTCTTCTCTGGATTAATGAATCCACTATTCATTGCTTTTTAACATGGATTAATTTCATCATTTCCTTCATTTAATTCAACTAAATACCTACAGGCTAATGCTGATCAGGGGAACAGAACACAGCTCTTCTTGCAATATGAGTTTTGTTTGCCACCATTATGGTTTTGCCAGGAGTCTTGAGTGCCCAGCTGCTTTTTTCTCAGCAGAAATGTTGCTTACAAAACAACACATGAGCCTGTGGTTGTGGAGGAAGTACGCGTTCTCATGGCACAGCTTTCCCACTACACAGTCGCCTGTCCACACGGCTTGCTGGGGTGGGAGAAGGCCAGCCTCCAGTTACGTTTGCCCTGGTGAGGCTGGAAGGGCCAACCAAGTGGACATCTTCAATCAATATGGCGGTGGTCTTGCTTAGGAATTGCCAATTGTTACAAGTGAAACATTTGCAGGAATTACCTCATTCAGAGATGATTGTGGTTGAATCAAAGACTTTCTTTCATGATGAAAGGCAGAAATAACTTTGATGTTGGAAAATCTTCCTCATGCACACAGAAATGCATGACGGGAACTGCAAATGCTGCAGAATGTGGGAAGAACACCAAACGGGCAGGGGCAGGTCCTGTGTGTTTCAACTGCTTTCCAGCTCCAGACAAGAGGACCTCTGTGTCAGAAAGAAGAGAGTGAGAGCGAGGCAGGACTTATGGGTTTCAATGAGATTTAGGCCCTGTTGGTTTTGGATGCAGAGCACCAGAGTGAGTTATGCAGACTGCTCTTATCAGTCCTGCGAGCCCAGCTCATGGCTTGGCCAGCGGCTCTTAAAATGAATGACCCAGATGGCAAAGTAATGAGTTGCTTCCTTAACTAGCGCTCTTTTCTTTAACAGTATTTTTATAGCCTGGATTAATTGTGGTAACATACACATGACAAAAAATGTAACCATTTTTAAGTGGGCAGTGCAGTGGCATCAAGTACATTCGCATTGCTGTGCAACCATTGCCACCATCCACCTCCAGAACTCTTTTCATCTTGCAAAACAAAAACCCAGTATCCATTAAACATGAACTCCCACCCGCCGGCACAGCCCCTGGAAGCCCCGGCAACCACCCTTCTACTTTCTGTTTCTAGGAATTTGACTGCTCTAGATACCTTATATGGGTGGAATCATACGGCATTTGTCTTTTGCTTTGCAGCCAGCTTATTTCACTTAGCATAATGTCATCGAGGTCCGTTCATGTTGTAGCATGGGTCAGAATTGCCCCCCTTTTTAAGACTGAATAATATTCCATTGTGTGAATATGTAATTCACCATGTGTGAGTAGATCCAGTCATCTGTCAGTGGACACTTGGATTGCTTCTATTTTTTGGCTATTGTAAAAAATTCTGCTATGAAAACAGGTGTTCAACTATCTCTTTAGGATACTGATTTCAATTCTTTTGGATATATACCCAGAAGTATCTTTCACTAGTGATCTTTTACAATGGCTGCAAAGTTAACAAGTATTGAAATTATTTTCTTTTGCACAAAAAAAAGCAGAGAACTCTACTGAAATGTGAAGAAGTGTATTCAAATTCTTTACATGACCCAACACAGTGGCTCATGCCTATAATCCCAGCACTTTGGGAGGCCGAGGCAGGCAGATAACCTGAGGTCAGGAGTTGGAGACCAGTCTGGCCAACATAGTGAAATCCCATCTCTACTAAAAATACAAAAATTAGTCAGGTGTGGTGGCAGGTATCTGTAATCCCAGCCACTCAGAAGGCTGAGGCAGGAGAATCAATTGAACCTGGGAGGTGGAGTTTGCAGTGAGCTGAGATCACACCACTGCACTACAGCCTGGGCAACAGAGGGAGACTCTGTCTCAAAAAAACAAAAACAGAAACAAATTATTTACATGTGTGAGCAAATATATATATCCATATATATCTCCAATTCTTTGTCTAAGGAGTTGACTACAATTCAATAAAAGGGAAATTCTTTCCTTTCTAACTTTTGCCCTTTCCCATAGCATGAACATTTTAATTTGGATCAGTCAGGGAAGTTAAAACTATAAAAATCAATACTGTGTTCACTTTCCACATGGATTCCTCTAAAATTTTTTTACGTGTGACTAAAATACACATAACATAAAATTAATATTGTAACCATTTTTAAGTATACAGTTCAGTAGTGTTAAGTATATTCACGTTGTTATGCAACAGATCTCTGGAACCTTTTCATCTCACAAAACTGAAACTCTACACCCATCAGACAACAGCTCACCCCTTCCCTCTCCCCGCTGCCCCTGGCAACCATCATTCTATTTTCTGTCTCTATGAATTTGACTGCTTTAGATACTTCATATAAGTGGTCATTTTTTAAATTAAACATTAAACAGAATCTCTAGCAGTGCAGAAAATTGTTATGTATTGACCATTCGCCACTGTGTACACACACAGAGTGCTTTGGCCAATTTTTTTTTTTTACCAACTTCTCATTTGCTAATGACTTAAGAGTACTAACTTTCCCTGAAGGAAAACTACTCAATTTTAGTCAAATATTTGACAAGCAATTAAAAGTTGTATGACAGAGGCCTATCTGCTTCCATCAATGAAGGGAAGGTTACTTTAAGAAGCACCTGCTATGGTTTCAGGTTTCTGGTTGACAAGTCTTGGCTGGAGTGGGCCTCCCCCTCTATGGGGCGAATGTGGGAGGAGATTGTCCAGTGTGAAAAGGCCATGACACTCACTCATGGTTAGATCTTGCTTCACTGTCTAAGATTTCTTTAGGATTCTTGCAAGAAACCAGTCAGCAGGTTAAAAGCAACTTGAATATCACGAAGGCAAGATCACAGCGACGTCCTGTCCTGGTTCCCCTCTTCTACCCTGGCCCACACAGCACCATCTTTCCCATTGCTGCCCTCCCAGTGGCCCTCCCCTCTCACAAGGTGCTGCCCCGCTCCCCACTTGCCCAGCCTTCCCTCCTGCTTCATCATGCTACCCCATTTCATAGATCTGTGTCCCCAGGCCACAGATGCCTTTAGCAAAACATTTTCTCCACCCTTATTCCTTTTTTTCGTGACGTGACAGGTATGTAAGATGGTGACAGGGCATTAAAATGTCTTTGCAAAGTGTCCTTTTCCCTCTCCACTCTTGCTCTTCCTTTTTGCTCCTGCCCTGGCCTGGCCTGGGCTGGTTTCCAGGGATCTCTGCTTACCAGCAAGCCAGTCACCTACGTGTTATCCACATCTACCAAAGGCCTGGTAACAGCAGCCCGGGCCCAGAAAAGTATTAAAAAAAAAAAAAAAAAAAGAAAGAAAAAAAGAAATTTGGGTCAAATCTAACGAAGCCACCGTCATTTCTTCCTCTTGGACTGGGTTATATAAGCTGAGTGCTATGGGAAAGCTCCAGCCAGGACTCAGGGAGCTGGGGGTCAGGTCTTAGATTTTATTTTACCCAACTTATAAGACAGTGTTAGCCTGTTTCACAGATGCTGGCAGAAGACATGAGACTTCTGGATCTGAAATACAGGACTGGTAACGTAGCAAGCAAGATGAACACAAGCATATTTCATCAGTTACACTTGCCCTTGAGTTCCACAGAAATGACCCAACAGGCTCAGATCAATTAATACACACATGATGGGGGTTTGTGTCACAGCTGAGGAACACTGAGTTTGAGGAATCCACTGCTTTTATAGCAAACAGTAAGAAAGTCTGCTCTTTAGGGATGAGGGAAGACATTACCTCATTTCTCAAGGTCATCAGCTACATGAGCTACCCTGAGGACGGCCTGCAGAAAAGAGTGGCCAGTCTCAGCACATTTCGTAGGGGTTTATGAGGCCCAACATTGGCTCCAGCACCAGCCCCGCCATTAACTAGTGTGTGAATTTCAGCAAAGTCAGGTAACTTTTCTAGCACCCCATTTTTCTTACCAGTAAAATGATCACAGTAAAAGATGTCCCAGCCAGGAGGTGAGGTGGGATGTGGTTGGGAGAATTTGGGGAAGACATGGAGGGACTGGCTTCCTGCTTGGGAACTGCCAATGGCTACATCAGGGCTCCGTGGTATTCATAAGTCACTCCTGAGTCTCCTCCAAGCCATACAAAAAGGGTGATATTTTGTAAATGGGCTGGAGGCCCACATTCCCCAAAGCCAGGTTCAGCCTGTGTTTATGCTGGAAGCTCAAGTTCTCGACAGCTCCCCACATGGAGAAAGTTCACCTGGGCCTCCTCGGCTGGAGAAAGTTCTCCTGGGCCTCATCGGGCTGGGATGGAACACGAAGTGCTCCAGAACCATCCTTCCCCCACCCTGTCTTGCGACTCCACTCCCCACGATCACTTACTTTTCCTACACTCCCCTGCCTCACATCGCAGCTCCCTAACTGCATAGCCACATGTCCTAAAGCATCTAAAGAAGATGAAGTCCATGTTCATGGGGATTAGCCAACTGCTATCAAAAAAGAAAGACTCACCCGGAAGCTTTTCCCTGGGTGTTATATTTCTAAGAGGCATTCTAACTCACGAAGTGAATCTGAGCTAATAGCAGTCTAAAATCAATTCGATAAGAAATTCATTTGCTTCAGAAGTTTTAACAAAAATGTGAAATAAGTAGATTGAAATAGAAACGTGACTTCATGGGGTTAATAACCTATGATATCTAGTTTCCCACAGGATCCTTAACAAAAGATCCAAAGGTGGAAATGTGAGAATTATTGGTGGGAAACACACTTGGATAAGACCTTCGGGTTCTTCCAATGATACCCTGAGGATGTCAACTGGTCTGCCCAACCTATTAGCCAAGACATTATCCTAATACACGCTTCATCTACAACCTTATTACATTATATGCGAAAATGTGAATGTCCTCACCTGGCTCTATGAGATAAGTGAAGTAGACAGAATTATTCCCATTTTAAAGGTGGCCCGACTGGAACACCCAGAGGCTACATGACTTGCCCAGGATTAGATATTTAGCAGGAGGCAAAGCTGGAATCAGACCCACGTCTCCGGAACTCCTCTCTCTGAATCCTCCATATTATTGGTAGGTATGATCTGGTCAAAGAAGAAAAAGGAAAAGAAAATGCAGATACTTTAAAGAAGCCTGGGCTTCTTAGAGAAGAGAGTATGCACCATATACATAGCCAGGAACACAAGTAGGTAAGTGGGTGGGTAGATGGGAGGTAGATGGGTATAGGTAAGTAGGAAAAAAAATACATGCAAACATAAACATTTGAGGCAACTCAGAAAATTAACCACAATATAAAACAGAAAATTAAATCATAAAAACAGAAGCAAAATCAGTTGAAAGGAGCAAATAAATGGATACCACCAGGCACCAGGATCAGTTAGATGCTACCACTGGGGCAAAACCCAGTCCTGAGTCCCCGGTGACAGTAGGTGTGGGATATGCTTGACATTGATAGGTCAATTAAAAGTTAATTTGGAGAAACAAACATTTTTTTCTGCCCTGCGGGTTACTATGAAAAGGGCTTTAAGTAATATGGTGGATAAAGTCTTCCACCGTGCTTTTGCAAAATACCCAGGTTTGTTCTTCAAAAGCACATTTCTTTGTCAGCTTCCCTTCACAAAGCTGATGTAACATTAAATCACAATTTGTTAGATGCTTCTCTGTGGAGAGCTGAGATAATGAGGCCCAGGTCCATTGCTTTCTAAGATCTAACTCAGAGCAAATGTGTACATGGATTACATCTAATTCCCAGAGACAGGAAAAGCAATCAGAATATAGGCATCTGATCCCCGTAAACATATCAGTGAGAAGCTGCAGATGTAGTTAAATCAGACATCCAGGAGTTAAACAGCCAGGCAGAAAAGAAAGGGCAAAAATAAGGGCTGTAAATGGAAGATTCTTGATAAGAATATTGTTTATTAATATATTCTACCTGAATTAATACAAACATATTCCAAGTGACAATTACACCAACTTCTTGAAGTCTTTGGCTCTTGAATCCACTTGGAAGTTTCTGCATGAAACCACACTTAACTTCTGCACATCTGCCTAGCTGATCTGCCTCCTCCTGCCTGTAAGTCATCGTCCACTTGACATTATTCTCTTGAGCTCTGCTGACACCTGCCTGCTCACTCTTATACTTCTTCCTTCAATGGAAATGCATTTCCCTTCCAATTCCAGCTGCAATCCAGACCAACAGGTGTAGTCTTTGAAAAACAAATGAAGAAAGAACATATTAATTGAGTTGCTCTTGAACAAATGTATATTAAATCTAACAAATATTTATCGAGCTCTGGATATGCCAGGAACTACTACGCTGGGTGCCATGTTTTCAAAGATGAATGAGACGTGCCCTACCCCATCAATGAGCTCTCAGTTTAACAGAGAAGAGTGCGTTGTGGTTACACAATCCTTAACAGGAAATCAGGCCCTTGGGCAAACACATTAACACACTGTCTTCTGTGAGTGCTGTCATAGAGGGATGAATGGGGTGCCGTGAATGGAGAGGCTCCTTCTGATTTGGAGGATAGGTAAATTTTCAGAGGGCCAGTGACTGCCTTTGCAACTCTCCCCTGTTCCTTGCTAACAGAACCCTGATTTTTGTTCAGGTATCCATCCATAAAAGATGAGCTAAATCCTGACTGGCCTAAGCCAGTCATGACAATTCCATTCCTCTTGTCTGGGATAGGTTTAGGCATGGAGATGCGTAGAAATGCAAAGAAATATGAAAGGAAGTCAGCTGGGGGACTTCTGGGAAAGGTTTCCTTATTCTTTTTTTATCCCCCTCTTGATTTTTTAAGTATTTTTTAATTTGACATATAATAATTGTACCTATTTATGGGGTACATAGGGATGTTTGGATACATAGAAGCTACAGTACTCAGGCCAGGGTAATTAGCATATCCATTGTCTCAAATACTTATCATTTCTTTGTTTGGGAACATTCAGTATCCTTCTAGCTATTTGAAACAATATAATATATTATGGTTAACTACAGTCATCCTACAGTGCTACAGAACACTAGAACTTATTCCTTCCATGTAAGTGTAATTTTATATCCTTTAACAAATGTCTCCCTACCTTACCTATCCTTCTACTCTTCCCAGCCTCTAGTGTCTTCTGTTCTACTTTTTACTTCCATGAGATCAACTTTTTGTCCTTAAAAAGAAATGCATGTGTGTCCTCTGGACCTGATGACTACTGTCAGTGATCTGATGGTTGTGAAGCATACTTACCTAAGGGCATTAGGCAGTTGTTCACCTGGTATTCATATGTGTGGGTGTGTAAGTGTACATGTGTGAGTGTAGTCACTTATCTACAAAGCTGTGAGCTTCTTCTTAAAAACATGAACTGTCTTACAAATCATTTTTGCATTCTCACAGAATCTAGCACAGTGCCTGTCACATAGAAGACACCACCTAAATGTCTGAATAAATCAATACATAGAAATTCTATTTACCTTTATTACAACCACATATCAGTGTATAATATATAATTTTACTAAAATTTTAACAATTATACATTATGTTTCCAGTATATGTAACATTTTTTGAGTTTGCAACTTTTCAAAATACAACCCAAGATTAATCCAGGCCTGTGCTGTCCAGTAGGGTAGCCCCTGGACACATGTGGCGATTTACATTTATATTCATTAAAGTTTGTTAAAGTTCAGCCCCTTGGTCATCCTAGCTGCACGCGGCTAGTTACTACTGTATGGGACAGTGCAGATACAGAGCTTTTCTATCATCATAGGTGGTTCTACAAGACAGTGCTGATCTGGAATACCCACTGCTCACATTTGACTCTAACCCAGTGCTTGGCACACAGAGGACATGCATACCACATTGTTTGAATAAATGAATTCTACTGACCATTCCAGACATTCTTAGAACAGCCAAGATAAAATAGAAGTCCTATGCTATCAGTGAAAGCAATCAAAGTAAATGTTTAGCTTAAAACAAAGCCAGTGCCCCATCTGTCTAAAAGGATGCTGAGATGTCTAGAAAGGCCCAGAGGATTTCTTGGCTGCAGACTTCCCTGATCACAGAGCACACCCAGCCACAAAGCCAAGCCCAGACTGAGCTGCTGAGGCCAGAGCCAGCATCCCCTCACAGTCACACCATGCCCTTTGTTGGACTGGTGTATGGTTCATAGCATATTCTTCAACTGGCTTACGTAGACTGACCTTCCTGAAGGCGGCTGAGCCAATGTTCCTTCAGAGCCTATGTCCAATCTCCTTCTAAATTTCACCAGGGATTTCACTATGAATTAGAGATTTGAGAGTAGTCTGCAGGTCCTAATTGATTAGAATGCCTTTTCTAGTCTGAGTGCAGTAGATAACACACAGGTGACGGCCAACTCGGCCCATCTCAGTTTTGTGACCGTGAACAAGTAACTCAACTCCTAGCAGTGTTCATTCATCTATAGAATGGGGATAGAGAAAGTTCTACTTGACAAGATTTTCCATCATCTGATAGGTTCATGCAGGAGTGCACTTGACACAGTTGCTGCACGCGATGCACACTGGCAGGTGGCCACATGCCGCTGGGCACACAGAAGGCCTCGCCAAATGTGGTGTCCCTTCCCTGCCCTACGCTGCCCTGCTGCAATGTCTGCCTGGGGTCCCTTCCATATGCCTTGCCTAATTCGTTGTGGTCGTTGTTTTTTAATGATAAATTATAAGCTTGAATGCCAGAATTGGACATGAACATGGAATTAAACTTCTTCCAATCAGAAGAAGGAGAGAAAGAAAAAAAACTGAGTCTAAAAAGTATCAGCCCCTGAAATAAACAGCCTACCCACAGAACAGAAGCCTGGCCCAGAGCGACTGTCAGTGGGTAGGGCTTCTGCTCTTGTGGCTAGCTCTCCTTCACACCGGACACTGCATCTTCTTCCTGCAACCCCCTCTGCCTGGACCTGCCTCACTTCTGTCCTCTCCAGGCATTCCTCTGTCTTCCCCCAGCACTAGCCTCTCCCCACAGGATTCCTGGAGATCCTTCCTAAAAGGCAGATGTGTGCACATAAAGAGTTGAGCATCTGGTAAGGATGAATTCAACAGAGAAAATAATACTAGGACAGAGGTCCCTACTTAATCCCATGCTTCTCACCCATCCATGCTGAAAGCGCTTCAGATTTAAAACGAGGTTCTATGCTTATAAAAATGACCACTCATCAGGAGCTTTTCAATCTCCTAATATATTTCAAAACATATGCATCTTTCTGCGACACCCCAGGAACTTGAGGGAACTGCATTCACACTTGAGAAATGCCATGCAAGCTATAGAAGTGATGGTTCACCCAGCACAGTATTCTGTCTCTTCTCACAAAATTCAGTAATGCCACCCAGACATAACTTGGAATCCCCTATTTGGCCTTCTTATATGTATTTATAGTAATGCACTCTATAAAACATTATTTTACTCAACACATCTAAGCATTTTTTATTGGCCCTGACACTGACTCCCTTCTTGTCTTCGGGAATATTCCTTCGTTGTGGCCGCCAGACTGAACCTTTGCCCAATCTAAGCTTTTCATGATTTTAACAACCTGGTGGTCTTACCCTTTTTCACTTTTTGTCATTCCATACCGAAAGAGCCTTAATAGTTTTATTTGCTCATATTTGGATCTTTACTTGTCAAAAAGTCCAAAATGAACCTTAAATATTTTAAGTCATCTGCAATATTTTTAAGATGAATCAGCTTTTCAACTTTTTTTCTTTGGGGATTTGTTTTGCCATTAACCACATCCTCTAACAATGTTACGTAGCCAACATTTAGCTGTAATGTATTTGCATAATACGGGGGCAAGCTTTAAAGAAACAGAAATACTTAATCATTGACATAAAGCTCTTAGTTTTTCCTTTACATACTTAACTTATCTATCAGTGTTTCGCTTAATTGAGCCCTCGTGTTTTCCCAGGCTTAGGGAGACACTATCTTGAGTAATCTCCCAGAACAGAACCAGTTTCGAGTGCTCCTGGGATGTTTCAGAGGTGAAGACAGCAGGGCACTGACCAGCTGCAGGCAAACTTTTTATCGTAGCTGAAGCAAATAATTTCGACCGCCAAGTTTTGGAGCACAGCATTCATTCTCTGTAGTTCTTCCTTGAGGTCAGACACAAACAACACACCCTGCTCTGCCCGTTCTTACAGTGAGTGGCCTCTGCAGGAGTGCTCTGTTCCTGCTTCCTGCAGAAGCTCCTGCCATTGGGATGAGAAGCCATCTCTGCTCTGCCTCCCCAGGTGGGGCACACTGTGCTTCACAGTGACTGTCTTCCTGCCAGTCAGGAAAGAGTTTGCTTTGACTGCTCATGGATTCATCCACAAGCATGTCCGGAGTGCTAGTAAGCTAGCGAACACAAAGCTAGCTCCCAGTCTGCGTGTGTATTCCATCAAAGCAAGCCTGCCCTTGCTCTAGAATAAGACAGGCAGACAGGCCAGGCACGGTGGCTCACGACGGTAATCCCAGCACTTTGGAAGGCCGAAGCGGGCAGATCACCTGAGGTCAGGAGTTTGAGACCAGCCTGGCCAACATGATGAAACCCAGTCTCTACTAAAAATTTAAAAATTAGCTGGGCCTGGTGGTGCACACCTGTAATCCCAGCTACTCGGAAGGCTGAGGCAGGAGAATCACTTGAACCCGGAAGACAGAGGTTGCAGGGAGCCGAGATCGGGCCACTGCACTCCAGCCTGGGTGACAGAGCAAGACTCTGTCTCAAAAAAAAAGGAAGGCAGACAAATGATGGCAGACCCCTAAGGGCCGACGATGGCAGGAGGGTCCCCGTGCCACGGGAACAGAGGAGAGTGTGGCTACTTCGTCCTGATGACTCAGAGGGCAGCAAAGAGATGGTGACATTTAAGAAGGACTTAAAAGATCGATAGTGATTTCCCAGGCAGAAAAGCAAAGGCATGAGGCATTCCAGAAAGAAAATGTCATTCGCCAGCATAAAAAAGTAGACATGCAGAAACACAATTCAGTTCCATTTGATAAGTAGAAGATGTCTGCGGGGCCCAGAGGCGGAACCAGCCACAAGAAGTTTGAAATTGGAGACTAGAGCTCAGGAAAGAGGACAAAATAAGAGTCAGATCATGACCAGCAGAGCTGGGCTCAACCTGGGAGTACTTAGGATAGGAGAGATAAAAGACCGAGTCAGGGAGCATCGACTTTAACTGCCCAGGCGGGAGGAACAGAAGCAACTCGGGGTGGTCACTATGGAAGCAGGAGGACTTGTCTAGTTCCGAAAAACTTTTGAAGGCAAACGTAGAGACCCCATCCCTGACGGAGACGTTCAGGAAGCCTCATCAGATAGCCAAGAACAAACCCTCCTGCTGCACTGTGTTGCCGCCAAGGGCTTGCTGTCTGGGTGCTTTTCCATTCGGAAGACGAGCAGTTCCCCATTCTTGGTCTTGGTGTCCTTTATTTTATCGCTTATTTTATGGTCACTCTAACTCCAACTGTTTTTTCCTTTTGTGTTGTGAGATTTTGATAAATGGACTCATAATAATTTGTGGCATAAGAACATCAATAAATAAAAATAAAGATCCAAAATATGATTTAATGAAGTCTCTAAGTTATTTTATTTACTAAAGAAGAAGCAACCTATTTTTGAGTGAATTCACTTTTCTTTTCTTTTCTTTTTTTTTTTTTTTGATACGGGGTCTTGCTCTGCCACCCAGGCTGGAATACAGTGGCACGATCATGGCTTAGCGCACGCAGCCCTGACCTCCCCAGGTTCAGGTGATCCTCCCACCTCATCCTCCCAAGTAGCTGGAACTACAGGCACAAACCGCCACACCCAGCTAATTTTTATATTTTTGGTAGAGACAAGGGTTCACCATGTTGCCCAGACTGGTCTTGAACTCCTGGACTTAAGCAATCTACCTGCCTTGGCCTCCCAAAGTGCTGGAATTACAGGTGTGAGCCACCATGTCTGTCCCTGTGGTATAGGAACATCAATAAATAAAAATAAACATCCAAAATATGACTCAATGAAGTATCTAAGTTATTTTATTCACTAAAGAAACAACCTATTTTTTAGTGAATTAATTCACTTTCCAACGTCTTTGGATTTAGGCATTTGTGTGGCCACTAACCACATCCTCCCTCAGCGTCAGTGGCCCAGGGGTCCCACACGGGCGGAAGCACAGATGCCCACCCGCAGTCACAGTGCTCTCCTCACTAAAGCTGTTGTCTTCCGAATCTGAGATCCTAAAATGCTGTTGACAGAGAGACTTTTCCAGGAGATAGGCAAACATGAGCTGGAGTTTTACCTAGGTGTGATGGGAGGTGAACAGCTGCCTGGCCCTCTGCTCACTCTGTGTCCTCATTGTGGCCTGTCATTGCAGAGTGACACAGATGGTGGAGGGTCAGGGAGCAATGACAGGACGTTCAGAGAAGACAAGGCGAAGCAAGGAGAATGGCACAGCATCTGAGAGTCATCAGAGCTAAGTCATAGGGGAGTCTAGTGGCCATTTGTCCCTTTGGTTCTGTGCTACCCATATGGCCCTCAATGCCCAGATAACGACAGTCCAGCCCCTACTCCACACCTACCTGCAGGGAACCCCATCCTTCACCAAGTTCCCTCCAAAAGGGCTCTGCGACTCCCATAGAAGATCTGCAGAGTCCGTGGGTCCAGGCTGCTGTCATTAGTCTCCTCGGCCAGCTGCCTCATCACAAGGAGGACGTGCATCCCACTGCCTGCTATCACAGCGGTTTCCCCAGGCTCTGTCACTGTTCCTGTATTCTTTCCTGCTACCATGGACACAAGCCCCTCCCTCAATCTCCCCAACACTAAGATCAGGCTGTAACTCCTTTTTATTATTATTATTATACTTTAAGTTCTAGGGTACATGTGCACAACGTGCAGGTTTGTTACATATGTATACATGTGCCATGTTGGTGTGCTGCACCCATTAACTCATCATTTACATTAGATGTATCTCCTAATGCTATCCCTCCCCACTCCCCTCTCCCCACAATAGGCCCCAAAATGTAATGCTCCCCTTCCTGTGTCCAAGTGATCTCATTGTTCAATTCCCACCTATGAGTGAGAACATGCAGTGTTTGGTTTTCTGTTCTTGCTATAGTTTGCTGAGAATGATGGTTTCCAGCTGCATCCATGTCCCTACAAAGGACATGAACTCACCCTTTTTTAAGGCTGCATAGTATTCCATGGTGTATATGTGCCACATTTTCTTAATCCAGTCTGTCACTGATGGACATTTGGGTTGATTCCAAGTCTTTGCTATTGTGAATAGTGCTGCAATAAACATATGTGTGCATGTGTCTTTATAGCAGCATGATTTATAATCCTTTCGGTGTATACCCAGTAATTGGATGGCTGGGTCAAATGGTATTTCTAGTTTTAGATCCTTGAGGAATCGCCACACTGTTTTCCACAATGGTTGAACTAGTTTACAGTCCCACCAACAGTGTAAAAGTGTTCCTATTTCTCCACATCCTCTCCAGCACCTGTTGTTTCCTGACTTTTTCATGATTGCCATTCTAACTGGTGTGAGATGGTATCTCATTGTGGTTTTGATTTGCATTTCTCTGATGGTGAGAGATGATGAGCATTTTTTCATGTGTCTGTTGGTTGTATAAATGTCTTCTTTTGAGAAGTGTCTGTTCATATCCTTTGTCCACTTTTTGATGGGGTTGTTTTTTTCTTGTAAATTTGTTTGAGTTCTTTGTAGGTTTTGGATATTATTAGCCCTTTGTCAGATGAGTAGATTGCAAAAATGTTCTCCCATTCTGTAGGTTGCCTGTTCACTTTGATGGCAGTTTCTTTTGCTGTGCAGAAGCTCTTTAGTGTAATTAGACCCCAATTGTCAATTTTGGCTTTTGTTGCCATTGCTTTTGGTATTTTAGACATGAAGTCCTTGCCCATGCTTATGTCCTGAATGGTATTACCTAGGTTTTCTTCTAGGGTTTTTACGGTTTTTGGTCTAACATTTAAGTCCCTAATCCATCTTGAATTAATTTTCGTATAAGGAGTAAGGAAAGGATCCAGTTTCAGCTTTCTACTTATGACTAGCCAATTTTCCCAGCACCATTTATTAAATAGGGAATCCTTTCCCCATTTCTTGTTTTTGTCAGGTTTGTCAAAGATCAGATGGCTGTAGATGTGTGGTATTATTTCTGAGGGCTCTGTTCTGTTCCATTGGTCTATATCTCTGTTTTGGTACCAGTACCATGCTGTTTTGGTTACTGTAGCCTTGTAGTATAGATTGAAGTCAGGTAGTGTGATGCCTCCAGCTTTGTTCTTTGGCTTAGGATTGTCTTGGCAATGCAGGGCCTTTTTTGGTTCCATATGAACTTTAAAGCAGTTTTTTCCAATTCTGTGAAGAAAGTCATTGGTAGCTTGATGGGGATGGCATTGAATCTATAAATTACTTTGGGCAGTATGGCCATTTTCATGATATTGATTCTTCCTATCCATGAGCATGGAATGTTCTTCCATTTGTTTGTGTCCTCTTTTATTTCACTGAGCAGTGGTTTGTAGTTCTCCTTGAAGAGGTCCTTTACATCCCTTGTAAGTTGGATTCCTAGGTGTTTTATTCTCTTTGAAGCAATTGTGAATGGGAGTTCATTCATGATTTGGCTCTCTGTTTGTCTGTTATTTGTGTATAAGAATGCTTGTGATTTTTGCACATTGATTTTGTATCCTGAGACTCTGCTGAAGTTGCTTATCAGCTTAAGGAGATTTTGGGCTGAGACGATGGGGTTTTCTAAATATACAATCATGTCATCTGCAAACAGGGACAATTTGACTTCTTCTTTTCCTAATTGAATATGCTTTATTTCTTTCTCTTGTCAGTTTGTAACTTCTACAAAAATATATTGAGGACTTGTGGATAACAGGAAGAATGACAAAACAGATGAGAAAAAGAAACATCTTAAAAGTGAATGCCAGATACAACTGCAAACAGTGTCCATAGGGCCCCCAGCCCTCCAGCATCTCAACTTGCATGGCAGCGACAGTCCAGCTATCATCCGATATATCCTGGACTGGTTGTTTCCAGCTGCCCCTTTCACCCACTGAGTGTCCCAATTAGAAATACGAATTGTGTGATTTACCCACCCACCACTCTTTCAGAATGGTTTTATTATTTTAAAAAAAAAAAAATTTGAGACAGGGTCTCATTTACTCTGTCCCCCAGGCTGGAGTACACTGGCACAATCATAGCTCACTGCAGCCTCAAACTCCTGGGCTCAAGCAATCCTCTCGCCTCAGCCTCCCAAAATGCTCGGATTACAGGTGTATGACACTGCAACCTGCCTCTGAGTGCTTTTATAACGGTGCCTCTACCAGTGTCCAGGGCCTCTCCCTCTCCAAAAATCAGCAAGGGGGAGAAAACATACCTTATCTAAGCCAGCTTTGCATGATGATGTGCAGAATGCAATTGTGTCATTCCATGTTATCAGACCAGTAGGTTCAAGTTTCTTATTTTAAGAACTGGATCACAAATGCACTTGTTTCTTCCCTTCATACAGCTCTAACAATGTCTGATCATATTTAAATCAGAATTACAATTCACCACTCATAGAGCAGAGGTCCAAGCCTTTTATCCAAAGTCCCAAGCTAGGAGTCAAGAGAGCCCATCCCACACGGTCTGCTCCCCAACAATGGGCAAGAAAGAAAGGAGGTGCCTGGGATCTTCCCTCCAGAGTCCAGGCCATTGAGATGCCAGCTAGCCGGGGCATTAAACCACTCCATGAACCCCATCACCACCCTGGTCAAGGGAGCAGGGACCCTTGAGCCAAGTGCATGGGAGCCAAAAGTGTGTGTAGGGCAGTAAATATCACCTGACTCTGGCCCAGATCCAACAGGGCTTAGCTTGGCCATAGGCAAGAACTGAACAGAACATAAGGAAAGGGTGCTTCACCTCCATGGGACTGTGGCTGCTCCCCGATGTACTGCAGGATGCAACCAAAGGCCCTTTGAAATCTTTTCCCCCAAATAAGTAATTGGAAAGAATAACCCAAACTTCCACCTAGAAAAAGAGAAGAGCTGTTGGCAGTTTAAACATAACAGTCCCAGGTGTCCTCAGATTCTAGCCATCACAGTTTCCACAAGGTTGGGGCTCTGTCTCAGAGTCTCTGTACACTCAGCTCCTCTCGGAGCTCATCCTGTAGGGATGGGTACTATGGTTCACCGTTTCAGGAAGGAGACAGGCCCATCGAGGCACCAAGGCTGGCTGTGCAGTCATCCTGAAAACAGCAACAAGCCCCTGGAACACAATTGCTTTGACTTCATCCAGAGCCTCTGGAATCAGGAAAAGTAGACTTGGTTCTCCGGACTCACGGCTGATTTATCACATGGCTGCAGGCATGTGGCTCAGCATCTCCATCTGCTACCTCCTTCTCTAGATCTTTAAAATTAAAGGCAGGCCTAAAAGGCACTTGACACTGAGTTGTGTTGTTTTTGTGTGGGCAACCCCGTGAAAGAATAATCCATTAACAGAGGCATCTCCTAATGTCCCTTCATGTAGTAATCCACCCATTCACCCTCAGCAAAAGTGTGGCACTGCCTTCAAAATATGATTTCAGAAGTTGAAGACTTGTCCCAATGGTTTCTGTCAAGAAGCATCTAGAGGAAGTTTAAATCTTGAGCACACGGCTGCCTTTGCCCTTGTAAATTTCTGTACCTTACTAGGGATCCCCTGACTCCAAACAAAACTTCCTTCTCCTGCTGGTGGTTTGCTATTTGCACCATAAAACCAAAGTCTGCAGAAGATACCAGGTCACGGAGAATTGTGGATGAGTGGGCAGGGCACAGGGGCACTGGGACTGAAACTGGGTGATAAAGAAAATGAACTGAGGACAAGTCTGGGAAGAAACGGGCAAACGTTACACCGGTGGCTTGATGGGTATCTTCAAAGTGGTCTTTGCTGATCTTGCATTGTTTCCACAGTGTATTCAGAAAGCAGGCTGGGGGCTCACTGGACTTCAGTCAGATGGCTTGAATTAAAGCCTTAGCTTCACATTCGTGGTTTTCTGGATAAATCACTGAACTTCTTGGCATCTTGATTTCCTTATCTGCAAAGTGGAGGTGATGATACACATGGTCGTTTTTGACCCATCGACCTCCTTAACCTGATAAGAGAATCTCAAATTCATTTTGAGAATAAACTCCCTCAGCTCTGGCCCCAATAATCCTCCCTTGTTGATCCTCCTGGCAGGCCTCTGTCAGGAAAGAGACCCCACCCTACATGGGGGACAGGTGCTGACTCATGCTGGGCCTCTTGGAATTTTGTTCCCAGGTCACTTGACTCATGAGCATAGGGTCCCAAGGATGGACAATATAAGCCGTTTTATCTCAGCCTGGTTCTTTAGTTGTTCCGTCAACTATATGTGTCCCTCTATATCCTCCCTCCCCCAATAAATTCCTTTATTGCTAAAGTTAGCAAAAATCAGTTGCTGTTACTTGCCACCAAAGAACTTTAATTATACTGCATTTCACAGTTGCCCTGGCTACCTCACAGCTAGTTCTGAGAATCAAAAAGACCTGGGATGGGATGTGAAAGCATTTTACTAACCATACAGCTCTATACACATTTTGTCATTTTTGCTATGCAGAGGCAAACGCTCGCTGTCTGCACACTGGGCTGCACAAATCCTGGATGCTGGGAAATTTCCATCACGTTGCTGTAATGGAATTTGGGATAAGTTGTGCCAAGGAATCTCCCGGCCAGAATGAGAACAAATCGCCGCGATGTTTTCCATTGGGCATCTGAGCACCCAGCCGAGCAGCACAGGGCTGCAGCCTGCCTGAGCTGGATTTATGGTCCACGGATTAGTGGGGATAAATCCTCCCTGCTCTTGGAAATCAACTGAATAAACAAGAGGAAAACATCACCTAGAGTGCGCTCTATAGGCTGAAGGACTGAGAAGGAGCAGAATGATGCTGGTCCGGTAATTACCTTCGTCGAGATGCTTTTTTAAACGCTCAGCAGTTTTGATGCTGATAATTGAACCGGTTTTTTTTTTTTTTTTTTTTTTTTTTTTTTTTTTTTTTTTTTTTTTTGGCGGGGGGTGGTTTCCTTTGTGGCTCTTTATAGCCATGATCTATTGCCCATAATGCTAGGTGTTTGTTCGTTTGTTTGTTTGTTTGTTTTTAAAAAGGTGGGAGGGGGCTACAGTTAGAGTTCAGGGTGGGCTCAGTGTCTGCTTAACCCACTGAAAGGCCTCAAACTATAACTTCAAAAGGAAATTGTTTGTCCCAGTGACTTCTCCTGTGCAGCATCAAGAATTTTAAACCTTGACTTAAATGCTGCTCTGAGGTGACATACAAAGGAGCCGTCCTTGCCCCTTGGTAACGAGCAGTCCTCTACAGGAGAGGTTGGCAGGAAGGCGCCGCCGACCTCGGTTGGGGGTCCGGTACGTGCCAAGCACTCCAGGAGGCAAAATTCTCCCCCACAGCCCGCGCTGGCCAGGAGCAGACCAGAGAGAGGGAGACAGGAGGCCTGCGCAGAAGCGGCTTCCATCACGGGTGGAAAGTGAAAAGCACCAAAAGAGAAGGAGGCGGAGTTTTCTGGACATTCCACAGAGAGCACCGGACCCTGGAGAGGACCACAGGGAGCTGACCTTAAGCAGGGCGCTCAGGCACAGGAGGAGTCAACTGTATGGAGGCGGCAGGAGGCAGAGGAGTTTCCGCTGGAGGATAGGTCTGCCCAGGGTGCGGCAGGCCAACACCAGGAGGAGAGAGTTCCACGGGGAAACGTGGGAAGCCACTGCTAAGATGTCATCAAGGCCAAGCTTTGAGCCCAGGCATTCATCGTAGCACTCCCACAAACCGGACGAGCGCACCCACCGCCCCTGCTCAGAGCCCCACAAGTCCCTGCAGCCGCGCAGGCTGCAAAACAAGGCGCAGAGGAGATGACTCTGCCCCGTGGCCCTGGGCGGTGGAGGAAGAAGCACAGCAAATGCAGCCTGTGTGAGGGGGCTCCCCGGCCCCTGTGCCCTCTATGCATTAGGGGTGTGAGGGGTGCTTCCCGGCCTGTGTCTTCCACGGGCTACCCCAGGACCCTCAGCAGCCGCACCCCCAGAAGATTCCTGAGCGCGTCCGCGGGAACTTGCCTTCTCCTAGGCAGCCTTTCAGCTGCACCCACCACCTCCCCGGATCTCCTCTCAGACTCCCTCATGTGGGCGCCGTGACACTGAAGACTGGCAGGGTCCCCTCCTTGCCCTTGCTTATGGTGCACTGGGAGAATGTGAGTCTCCTCCTTCTGTTACTGTCCTCCAATGCTCAAAGCCAGCCGCCTTAGGGTGCCAGATGAATAGGAACCTGACAGAATGGGGAAAACTCAGTCTCATAATGTCTGTAATAGAAGAGCTTTCTTGTTCTTGGCCCCAAATGCACGCTCCTTAAAGGCCAGTCCAGACTAGAGGGCAGAGGGGAGGCTGTGCCCTTCCATACCCTCTTTCAACCTCCCTCCCAGCCATACCACCAAAACAAAAACAAGCCCATCACCCCTTCAGCTAAACACAAAAGCACCTTGGACATTCTCAAAGTGATAAGTGCTCAGAGAGGCCACCGCATCTTTAATCTGCAAGTAGCTGAGTGTGAGATTTCAGCTCAAGCAACCAAGCACCTATACATCCATGTAAAGAAATAAGACATACACGTGGATAACTAAATTGAATGAGCCAGCCTGTGAAAGTACCAAAAGAATAATGCCCTTTGATGATAAATCAACCATCTTCGTGGAATGCCTGTGAGGGAACATGGGAGCTAAGCAAGGGCTTAAGGCCAAAGTGGCAGAAGGCTCCATTTACACTTGCACCTCCTCTACCAGAACGCACCTCACACATGATTGTACCTATTTACTTCTTTGACGATAAGGTCCCATGTAGTTTTTGCTCAATATGGTAGCCAGAGGTATTTCAGACATCCTGGTCAATAGTAGGTATATAGTCAATATTGGATGGATGGATGGATGGATGGATGGATGGATGGATGGATGGATAGTTGGATGGGTTGGATGGGTGAATGGGTAGGTGACTGTATGGGTAGATGGGTGAGTGGATGGGAATTTAGGTAGATAGATGGGTGCATGGATGGATAGGTGGGTGGTTAGATTGGTGGAAGGAGTGGGTGGATGGGTAGGTGGGTAGGTGGATGGATGGATGGGTGAATGGGTGGGTTGATAGTTGGGTTGGGTAGATAGTATGGTTGGATGGATGAATAGGTGGATAGATGGGTGGGTGAATAGATGGGTGGGTAGGTGGGTAGATGGATGGAAAGATGGGTGGATAGATGGGTGGATGGATAGACAGATGGGTGGATGGATGGGTAGGTGAGTGAGTGGCTGAATAGGTGGGTGGATGGGTGGCTGAATAGATGAGTGGATGGATGGATGGATCGATGGATGGATGGGTAGATAGGTGGTTAGGTGACTGGATGGATGGATATGTGGGTGGATGAGGTAGATGGATAGGTGGGTAGATAGGTGGGTGGGTATGTGGATGGATGGGTGGATAGGTGGGTGGATGGATAAGTGGATGATGCCTGTCTACATTTTGGGTTGGGTGGAAGGATGGACATGAGAACTGCATGAGCAAATTTTGTTCATTGTAGGCATCAAGATAGATCCTTGCTCACTTTCCTTGATATTTTTCCAAAACTGCTTATCTATTAAACATTCCTTGGGGAGCACAGATGTAACAAAGTAGAAAAAATAGTAATCGCTAAAGTTCCTTTTCACTGAGAGTACCACGTAATGAGAAATGCAAATAAGGTAGAAGCGACAGACAGAATAAAAGGCAGGAGCTGGAGGGTCTACATGCCAAGTGATTACTTGGTCAAGAATGATGGTAAACAAAGTTATGGACAGATTCAGTCTGGAATTGCTTGGGGACAGTGTGGCATAGGGGAAAGCCCCGGATTAGCATCTAAGTATCTGGGTTTGAGTCTGCCACTTACTTGCTCTAATACAAAGGGCAACTTAATCTCTTTAGTGCTTTAGTTGCTTCACCTGTAAAAGGGCGACAATGATAATAATATTTAGTTAGTCTTCATGGTGGCTAAGACAGCATGAAGGTGGAAGCTCTCTGTCAACTGGCAAGCACCTTACAAGGGCTGATATTCCTTATCAAACCTTCAGCCAATCTGTGGACACACAAATGTCACAAATAGCATCCTCCTTACCCGTTTCCAGATGAAGAGCTGAGACACAGGGCATCAGCTAAGTTACCTCGGGTTGATGCCAGGGAAAGCTGTGAAGGGCTGGCCATCTCCTGGCCCCTGACCATCAGACTGTGCCCCAATGCTGGCTGGAGAATCAGTGGAAGGAGGCAGCCAGCTAGGATCTTCAAAACAAAAAAAGGATTTCCCAGCTTTAGCAGACATAGGTAGCCTCATGAGGGTGCTTTATAAAGTGGAAATTTCGCATACAAACACTGCTGCCTTTCGCTATGTCCTTGGCACCTGCCTGTCTGGGTAGGAGATGTGAGGCTGTGTGCCACCTACTCCAGTGTTAATATCTTCAGCCTTCAAACTGTGCTCACTGGATCTCAGGATTCTCAAAAGTAGTTGGATTTTGACCTTGACAATTACCTAGTTCAACTGTGTCACTATAAAAACAGGAAAACAGTGCAAAAGAAGTGGCGTGATTTATTGAATATTCACAATCTGTTGGCCCTGGGAATTTCATAGTAGACATTGCATTTCGCACTAAAGAAATAAAAATGAGGCATGAAATTCTAATTTATGGATTCTTTTGCATACACAGATGGGAGGGAGATGCAGGACTGCTGTTTATCAAGCACTGCTGCCCATGGCAGCACAATAGTGTCTCCTGACTGACAAGGACTTTGGGGGAAGTTACACAAGAGTCAGGGCCATGTTCTGCCTTTGGTCTTCAGGCACAATTCTCTTGATTTTGCCACAAGGCCAGATGGCAGGATATGGCTGCAGAAAGATTAAAATGCATTTCTTACTCATGGACAAAGAAATCATGAGCATCTCAAAACCCTCTCCTTAGGCCCTTGTCTCCACCCCCATCATAAGCGACTGCAAAGACCATTTCCGTGTGTCTAACACACACTTCCCTGCAGTGCCAGCAAAGCCCTGGGCCATCTGTCTCAGGCACAGCTTCTGACCTTGAGCTAAAGCCCATTGCAGATTGAAATACAATATTTGCAGATTCACTGCCCCCATGAGGCTTTTAAAAATAAAGCTCAGGGAGTAACACAAAGGCTGCTGAGAGAGCAAAGGGAGGGTTTTGGGCTGTGCATGGCCTCTGTGTTAGGTGGAGCCCATGACCAGCCAGGTGGAGCTGGGTGTCACCAGTCACATATTAAACCAATGCTCACTTGGATCGTTTCAGTACATAGTGAGGAAATGGAACAGCAAAAGGTTCCATGTGCAAAAATGGAGGGCTCAAAAAGTGACACCTGGAGGACTGATCCTCTCCAATCTGCCTTTTGCTTTGTGTTAAGAGCAATATTGTCATCAATATCCTTGTAATTAACATTTTCGACATCAATATCAGCACTGGATTTACCTCTGCCCTACAAGAGAATAGAGTATGTTCCCTTAGGCCCACAAAAATAGTAAGTTGAAAAATCTGTGAACTTAAAAAGAAATTACACTGAATTAAAACCAAAGCACAATTAATTACTCCTAGAGTGTGTCACGCATTGTGCTAGATATTGGGTATACACGGGAATGTGAAAGCTGTACAGTCTTGAGCAAGTTCCTTGCCATCTCAGTAACTAAAGTATCTTGTGTGCAAGGTGTACTCAATGGACGGAAATACTTATCTTGTATAGTTTTAAAGGACAAAATATGGTGAATATGAGGAATTTGGGTTCTCAACGATTAGAAGCTGCAGTCCTGCCCTTGAGAATATTACAAGTGGAGCCCCTATTCTCTGTGTCCTTGTGCGGCCTCCTTCCTGCATACACTTTGAAGACAAGAGTTTTCACACAGGGCATCTGAGGGCAACAGGCTGTCTAGACCCCCTGAAAGACAGTCGACATCTGCTCATAGCCCTCATGGAGGAACTGGCCAGCTCTGGTCTGTGCCTGGCGCCTGCCGTTTGACGCTGTGAAGAAGGAAAAAATCCTCCGGATATACCTAGCTAGCTGAGCATTGGTACACAGGAAGCAGGTGGAGCTTGCTAAAGCTGTGCAATGAGTGGCATGGCAGACCCCCGGTGGTCTACAGACCTGCCATCCTCATCTGGGTTAGTGGGCCTGTTCATATGATGTAGCTGAACCTTGTTTCAATGTCCCCAGGACTGTAGATTCCAGTTAATTAGTCCGATGTAATTATACATCTTAGAACACCACACAGGCAAGAGTTTCATATCCTTTTTCTTCATTGTCTGGACCAGAAAACATTACATTATATATATACACACACACACACACATATATACACATATATACGTGTGTATATACGTATATACACATATATACACATATATACACATATATACACATATATACGTGTGTGTGTGTATATATATATAAAGGATGGAAGGTTATTGCTAAACTGTCTTAACAGGGCTCTTGCTAAAACTGGATTTTACAAGGAAGTGCACATATGGGTCTAGGAGAAGGTTCAGGGGCCTGACTTCAGTTTGGTCGAACAAAAAATCTTTGTCAAAATCTTGGTCACTTATTTATAAACAACTCAATTTAACATCAACCCGGGCCTGACACCTCCAAGGCACTGTGGACTCCAAAGCCTGAACAGTCACAATTGCTATCCCTGAGGCAAACTGCATAGAGCACAAAATAGTTACAGTACAGATAAGTGTCCTAAGAGGAATACAAAAACAAAACTAGGAAAGACTTTATGCAGGAAGGGGCATTTCAGGAGCATTCTAGAGAGGAAAAATGAGCCTGGCCATGGAGACAGGAAGCTCTTCACGCCCAGAAAGAAGAAGGGGCAGCACCTGCCAGGAGTGGGTGCAGCTCACCCCTGCCTCGTTCTCTGGGAACTGCCCGCCTGCTCACCGGAGGAAACTTCAGTCCCCATATTAGTGCTGAGTGCGGCTTCCTTGGATGGTCTCAGGATGGACACTGGCTCCCCATCTCTGGAGCATAGGCTGCAGTGGGTCTACATATAGCTCTGCTGTAACCAGGAATCTGCGGAGCGGCGAAGATGCACCCTCCGCCATCTGGAAAGGGCAGCACAGGAGAGTGGGTGCTGAGAGTGGAGACGGCAGCCAGCATCCAGAAGGAGGAGAGATGCAGAGCAAACCATGACGACTGAGGTGCTGCAGGTCCCGCCAGGGATATTCCAGGTCCCCCAGGGCTGGCCAGCAGCACTTAGGGTAACCAGAGCTGCTGGCCAAAGAACCTTGTCCACCATCAAGGAAGTTCGAAAAACACCTGTGATCTGGGGAACCCAGTCATTTATCTTGTTCTCCCTGACCAGAGGGATAAGAGATACACTCTTTAAGAGAGGTTCCAATCTAGACCAAAAAAAGGAATATAATTTCTTCATTTGATAAAAAGAATGTTCTTTTCTCCACTAGTGCCCACCTCAATGGGCTTACGCACTTCAGCTAGTGCTATCCTGATCTCCTCTGGTATAAACAGTCCCTTTTCGGCGACCCAGTCTCTTTCAGGCCGATTTCCTCTCCTTTCCCCTGCTCTCCTTCCCTCTACCCTCCAGAAGAGAGGTTCGGGGAGACAGGTGTTTTGGGGGAGACTGGCAGGGGTCCTCTTACCCATGCAGCAGTGTCTGAATCCTGCTGACTCTGCAAAGAATGCCTGGTCCAACCACTTCCTGGATTCAGGACCCCTAAGAAGAACTTATCCATCCAGCCTGCTGACAAGTCTTGCCAGCACCCACACCTGGGGTCCAAGCCCAAGTCATTCACCTCCAGCTATAAATAAATAAACTGGTTGCTGCAGATTCCAGACCTTTGTCAATTTCCCTGCCCCTCTGCATCCCTCATCTCTACTCCCCACAGGCCAAGCCAGGTCTGTATGAAGTTCACTGTATTAAAAAAAAAATTATTCAATGATAACTTGTTAAGGCACAGTAAGGCGGACTTTATTCAGGACCATCACAATAGGTATAGGGACCACAGCTGTGGGATTTTGCAGTGGGGGAGAGAGATTGGGGTCAACTCTGAATGCAGCCTGAGCAAGTAGGAAGGTATAGCAAAGGAGCAGGGGTGTCAGTGAATGGAAAATTACTGAGAGTAAACATCCAGGATAAGGTGGATTCTGGCTACATTGACCTAACAGGGTCCTTGCTGAAGACAGGCCAGGTGTGTGTGCTTGTCTTGTTCCTGGAGGATGGTGGAGGATAGGAAACTGGATCAAAAATCAAGAATTATTAGACATCAAGGACAGAAGGTTCTTAAACTATGTTAACAGGGTTTTGCTAAAATGGGATTTTACAAGGAAGTGCATGTATGGGCCAAGGAGAAGGTTCAGGAGCCTGACTGAAGGTTGCTCAAACAAAAAATCTTTGTCAACTGCCTCAGCTCACCCAACTCTGCACTCCTGCTCTTGGGCCACGTCAGATCTCGGACCCTCCCTGGAGTCTGCAGTCTCCTTCGAGGTGTGCTGGGCAAGCGTGCCACACGCCACAGTGATATAAAGGCTCTCCTCACCTCGCTAACTTTGTAATGCAAACCCAGCGCGCCTTGAAGTGCTGCCTCAGGAGCAAGAGGAGCAGGAAAGAGAACCCTGACAACTGGCTGCCTTGAGTTTCTTTCATCTCCCTTCTTCTTTTCAGAACCCACTGGGGTGGGAGAGGACAGGCGTTCTTCTTCCTCTTTCTTGCATCATTTCCCTCCAGCCCCCAGAAGGCCCTAATTTAGGCTAAATTTATTCCTAATACTTTTATAGTGTTGTAAATGAAATTGTTTTCTCAATTTCTATTCCTGATAGTTTACTGTTAGTGTATAAAAATGCTACTAATTTTTGTGTGTTGATTTTTATCCTGCAGCTTTACTGAATTCATTTATTGGTTCTAACAGTTTTCTGGTGAAGTCTTTAGGATTTTCTGTAGATAAGATTTAACTTCTTCCTTTCCAATTTGGGTCATTTTTGTTTCTTTCTCTTGCCTAATTGCTTTGGCGAGGACTTCCGGTTTGTAGAATAGAAGTGGTGAGAGTAGGTGTGTGTGCTTGTCTTGTTCCTGATCTCAGAGGAAAATCTTTCAGCTTTTCACCATTGACTATGAAGGTAGCTGTAGGTTTGTTACATACCATCTTTATCATGTTAACGTACATTCTTTATATATCTAATTTGCTGAGAGCTCTTATCATAAAAGGATATTGAATTTTGACAAATGCTTCTCTGTACCCATTGAGATGATCATATGATTTGTGTTCTTAACTGTTTTAACTGGTGTATCACAGTTATTGATTTGCATATGTTGAATCATCTTGGCATCCCAGATATAGGTCCCACTTAATAATGGTGAATGACCCTTCTAATGTGCTGCTGAATTCAGCTCGCTAGTATTCTGTTGAGAATTTCTGCATCTATGTTCATCAGGAATACTGGCCTGTAATGTTTGTTCCTTGCAGTGGGTTTGTCTGGCTTTGGTATCAGTCTAACGCTGGCCTTATACATGATTTCAGAAGTGTTCCCTTCTCTTCAGTTTTTTGAAAGAATTTGAGGATTAGCATTAATTGCCCTTAAGGTCTGAGTAGAATTCACTAGTCCAGCCATCAGACTCTGGGCTTTTCTTTCTTGGGAGATTTTTTTAATTCCCAATTCAATCTTCTTACTAATTATAGGTCTGTTTAAATTTTCTATTTCTTCTTGATCCAGTCCTAGGAGGTTGTATATTTCTAGGAATATATCCATTTATTCTATATTATCCAGTTTGTTGTATATAATTGTTTACAGTAGTCTTATATGATCCTTTGTATTTCTGTGGTGTTAGTTGTAATGTCTCTCATTTCTGATTTTATTTATTTGAATCTACTCTTTTTTTCTTAGTTAGTCTAGTTAAAGGTTTGTCAATTTTATCTTTTGGCTGGGTGTGGTGGCTCATGCTTGTAATCTCAGCACTTTGGGTGGCTGAGGCAGACAGATCCCTTGAGCTCAGGAGTTTAAGATCAGCCTGGGAGACAAAACCCCATCTCTACAAAAAAAAAAAAAAATTAATTGGACATGGTGGTATGTGCCTGCAGTTCCAGCTAAGTGGGAGGCTGAAGTGGGAGGACTGCTTAAACCTGGGAGGTTGATGCTGCAGTGAGCCAAGATTGCACCACTGCACTCCAGCCTGGGCAACAAAGCTGTTCCCGCTTCCTGCAGTGCTGGGCCCCAGGCTGATGAAGCCTCTGCATTGACAAAATCACCAGTTGTGGTTTAAAACCACATTTGTACAAACCATCATTTTCCCATCTCCAATTTCTAGGTTCTGTTCTCATACACATTCCAGGCTTATAAAGTTGTGTGAAGCTCAGGAAGTAAATTCCTGTGTAAGAAAGTGATTTATAATATTACAGTCACAGGCCTAAACATTGTCAGAATCAATCTAGTTCAATTTTTTGCTCATTGTTTTCATCATTTATCTCTTCCATATTTCCTCTCCCTGCTTTATCCAATCCACCCCAACACACACGTGCATGCACATGCGGACACACACACGCTGTGCATGCATGCGTGAGGCCAGCAGCCCACTTTGCTTTGTTTTCATGCCACAGGCAGGTGATAAGATGCCCTTCTGGGCCTGCATTCCCATTTCTGTGGTCCCGCTCCCTGGCTGGCCAGGCACAGGGCTATGACCCAACTGGAAAGCCTTGCTTGACAAGTCGGCATGGAGTGTGACTCCATGGCAAGAGTCTCTGAATGGACAGGATCCATGCATTGGCAGCTTCACCAATGGCATCAGCCATGTGACATCAGCAAACCCTTTCTGAAAGTCTCTGATTGTCCCATTGGTGTTGTGCATAATCAAGAAAGGCAGCTAACAAGCAGCACGCAATGGGTGTTGCTTTCATGTGGCAGAAGCAGGGCTGGGTATCCCCGAGGCAACTGCCAATACCCACAGCCCTTTACACGGTCAAGTGGGACCTGGTTGTGCACCCTAGGAGGGATTTCTGTGCCTTTAAAATGAGTAAGCAATGGGTCAATATGAAGAACCGTTATCTGTTCTTAGATTTCCTCCTTCCAAGCAATTCTGCCTACCTGTCTTTTAAAAGATGAAAGGAAGGTAAATGATTATTCTCAAGGTGACTTTCCTCCTGTCCTTTATCTTTGTTGTAGCCTTAACAAAGCATTTGCATGGCTTTCAGAGATGCCCCTAAATTCGTTTGTCCTTGCCAGGTCATCCAAAGACTGGCCCTTAGTTTCTCTGGCAAGACACTGAAGAAGGCTTTGCCCTCAGGGTTGAAATGGCCTATGTTTTGGACCCAAACCAGAAGCTTGGAATGACTGGGTTTTCAGTTCTATCTGTTAGTTAAATGTCTTTGAGGCTGCTGGGATTCTCTCCACAGTGCCGGCCTGGAAGGAGGGGCTGGCACACCACTCACCCAAAATGCCTGTCAGCTCAGACGACTTCCTGTCTCTGGCTTCAGATGGCAAAGTCAAGGAAGTGAAATGTATCAAAACCTGGGCTACGTGCTCATTCCCAATTTTTTGATGCTCGACAAATGTTATGAATAGTTAATCATTTGCTCCTAGCAAGTAAAGCCCTCCTCAGGAATGAATTGGCCATGCAGAAGAGGCACTGACTCTTTCAGACCCTGGGTGAATGAAGTTCCTTGGCAGGCAGGCCTCATGCCATGCAGTCAGGCTCACTGAAACATATCAAGGGCGTGTCGAGAGTCAAACTGGGGAGTATCTGAGGTGCAGACGGAGTTGAAATCCCACAGAGCTGATTCAAGGGGCTCTCAGTATTCACCCGGGAGACTGACCTTAACAAATTTTACTTAAACTAATTGAAAAGAAGGAAAATGTGTCCATTTGAAAATGATAAAATCTCATGGTTGGACAAGACTAAAGTCACGTGTTTCAAGTTTCTTTCTGATGTGTACACACAGGGTGGTTATGCGGCATCCCATTCACGGGGCGCTCACTGCTTCCCCTTTGCAGAGCTGGGATTGTTCATGCACACAGCAGCCCAGTGCCCCTTTCTCGAATCTGTCGCCCTTCAACTCTCTTAACCGAGACATCCATGCCCTCCCCTGCCTCCCCTGTGTCTCAGGCATGGTCCCGGGTGCCCACAAGGTCCTGCTGCTCTCCTGTCAGAGCACCCCCATCTGTTCATGCTCCCTTGAAATAGAGGTGCCCCTCACAGAGCCCAGCCAGGCTCCGCGGGTGGTCCCACAGAGCCAGAGCAAGACCATCGCTCGCTCCCTCTAAACACTGCACTTTTATTAACGCGGCCACAGCTCATATTCTTGGCAGCCACAACACACCAGTGCTGAATATTAACTTTATTTTCAACCAACCTTTAACCCATTTTACTCCTGCTGCCACTAAATCTCAGGGCCACACCTCAGACGTCTGCGATTCGTTTTCTGAACCCAAGAGCTGGGCCTTTTGTTTGCCAGGTATTTTAATTTAAAAGTAGACAGCTGAGCCACAAATCAAACTGAGGCACACTCACCCACATCCTTGTAAAGTTGCCCCAGAACCAACAACAACAAAAAAATCCAACAGGAGAACAAGAACTGTCAGGTTGAAATACAGCCCAGACCACATTTCATTTAGACAAGCACTGCCCTATTAATTTTAGTCAATTATTAATTCCAGCCCTTTGGTAACTGGGCAGCCTGGAAGAACAAAGGCATCAGTCGAAGCAACTGCTTGGGTGACAGTGACAACAGGACCATTCTTTCTTCCAGCTCTGTGGAGCACAATGGGGGGGCAGGAGAAGTGTAGGGGCCACAGCACACACGGGGGGCTCACAGACAGAGGCCAAGTACATCTGGGATCTCCTCACACCATCCAATGCATCTGTAAGCCCCGTGCCAGTGAGGGCACCCCCCACCCCCACCATGGATTCCACCAGCCAAGAGCGTCCGCACCGGCACTGGCTTCTCTCACTGCGAGAAGTACTGAGCTTCCTTCTTTTCCGTCTTGATTTCGAGAGTCTCTACACCGCCATGGTAGGAAGTGAGAAGGAAATGGGGAAGGCACGGGAGGGAAATAGGCGCAAATGGGAGGCCTGCACTTCTTTTAAAATATAGACAGGACTGTGACCATTCAGACCTTTTGTAGGAAGGCACACTTAGGAAAGAGACCATGTCCATTCACCTCCTGGCTTGGGAGAGGGAATCAACTCTCCCGTTCCAACGTGCACTGGAGGACGCGGGCTGCCCCAGGACATCCAAGGCACTGGCCAGGAATCAGACACCCTGAGCACAGTAAGGAAAATGGGAAGCCTGAGACCGTGAGCCATCCACAGCTTTCACGAAGGCGAACCGAGCTACAGCCTTTCCTGAGCGCTGGCGACACTGGCTCCCGTTCCCCACTGGGTGAATCTTGAGTTTGTGTCTGCTCACTGGGGCTTATGAATTGATCACCAAAGACTGTTCTTCCTAATCATCCTCACTTCTCTTCCTCTGTTCAAACACCATTTTAAATTGCCAGCCCACAGGTCCTCCTTGGACCTCCCTTCTTTTGCATGGCTTTTGGTTACAAGAAAAACCGAGCATGGTTAGAAGTATGGTTTGAGCTTTTTTTCCCAAACATTTCCACGACTTTGCTGTTGCTGGACTCCGATGTGGGGGCTCTGCTGGCCCCTCCACACCCCCTCCACTTTCACAGAGCTGGCAGATGGAAACGGTATCAGGACATCTCCATTACACAACAGGCTTTCACAGGGCGATGGTTCACGTTTTACTGCAGTTTCCTTTGGAAATGCTCAAAGCAACTACATCTGTTTCCTTTCATTGGGACTTTTATGTTCTTCCAGCCAAAAAAGGAGAGGATAGAGTTCATTAAGTCAGGATAGTAATAATGACGATGTCCACATACATTTTGTTGTGTTTGGTGCTTTTAAATATTGAAGTATTCACCACCCTCTTTCACTCCCTCTTTCTTAGTTAGGGAGTGAAGATGACGAGAAAACTGCTAAGCCTCAGGGTGACACCTCAGAGGTCCTGCCAGCTATAAAGAACTCGCCACGGGCTTTCCAAGAGGATGGTGACATTCCCAGCCTACCCCTGGGAGCTGCCAAAAACTCAGCTCAAAAACCCCGGCGATTAGGGTGGTCGTTGTGTGTGTGGCTGGCCAAGTCACACAGAGGAGACTTAGATGGCCCCACATTTTATTTTTTGAGGAAGGTAAAAATCTGCCATGGATGAGCAGGACAGGAGATGGCAGTAGAAGGAGGTAGGGTCCAGGTCATGAAGACTCACCTAAGTTAAGAAGTTCAGACTTCATCCCAAATACATGGAATCTTTTGGAAATTTTAATCGGGGGTGACTTATATGTGCATTTTGAAAAGATCACCCCAGATTTAGTCTGGATAATGGATTGAAAACATAGTACTTTTAAGACAGACAGACCTAGGAGCAGGTGCGGCGACTGGACAAGAACTGGCGGTGGCCTGGATGTGGGGATCTCAGGGGGAAGGGACACGGGGACAGACAGGATGCATTTGGGAGAATTCACAGGACTTTGTGATTCATTGCATGGTGTCAAAATGCAGGGTAAGAAAGCTGGGGAAGTCAAAGGACACCCTCCGAGTTCTGGATAGGGCCACTGGGTAGAGAATGGTCGCGTTCACCTGAGACAGGACACGGAAAGGAGCATAGGTGTGGGAAGCTGGAGCCCAGTAGTGGACCTGCTGAGTCTGAGGCAACCACGCACATCCAGGGGGAGCTGCAGGTGTGAGGCGCTCAGGGAGACAACTGGCAGGACACTTAGACCTGAGCTGTCAGAGGACACAGCGGGGCTCCAAGCCCTGGGAAGAGATCCTGCCGATCACGGGGCAGGGAGGCTGAGAAGGGAAGAGGAGCCAGGACCAAAGAAGCTCAGGCAGAGCCGAAGAAGGCTGGCAAAGGTGGTGTAGGGGCACCTCCCGTGGGAGGAGAAACTAGAAGAGGATCTGCAGCGGCATCGAGGCTGAGCAAATGTTTCCAGAACAAGGAGGTCAGCAGCGTCACGTGCCGCTAGGAGTCGTCGGTCCCAGAGCCACGAGGAGGTCCTCAGTGGCCTTGCCGAGAGCTGTGTTGGGGGTAACAGAATCTGTGAATAAGGGAGAGGAGAGGAGGGGGGGCAAACCAGCACACGGAGGCCATAAAGAGGAGAGGCGATGCGGGAACGCAGGTCAGGGGAATTGTCTTTTTGAACCTATGAAAGACGCCTGAGAACATCTGAATGCAGATGGAAGGAGTGCATAGAATGAGCGGAGAGACACAGGCGGAGAAGAAATGGTCCCAGAGAAGTCTGTGGAGGCGAGCGGGGAGCAGCCAGGAGCACCAGGAGCCTGGGATGAGGAGGAGGCTGGGGAGGGAGGAAGGCAGGCTAGACATGGGAACGCTGGCCCTGAAAGCTCCCAGTTCTCGCCAGCAGGTTCTGCTTTCCCTGTGTGTGTGAGAAGGGAGCAGGGAAAACCAAAGATCTGAGAACAGTCTAGAAATAGCTACATCACTTAAAGGAGGGCATCCCCTTCAGTGAAGGAGCTGCCCTCCCATCCTCTGGGAAGCCAGGGCCTAGGCGGTGAGGAAGGTAAGACACTATCCAGGGGGCAGACGGGCACTCGGGGAGTACAACCGGGAGGCTGCCCTGGGCTGGGCGCTGGTTAAACTCCCGTACAAACCTGATAGATTTCATTATTTGAATCATTTATTCTGCAGTTATGTGTATTTGTGGAGCTCCTAACATGAAACACGCCTGTTCAGGGCAGCCCTAGACAGACAATGGCTGAGTGGGGAAGGCAGCGTCCCCAGGCTGCCCCCACCAACACCATCCCAAACACTCCCCAGACATCAGCCTCAGTTTACCCTTCAGCACCGCCAGGGTCCATCCTGCAGGAAGGCTCGCAAGAGCTCTTGCTTTTTTAAAGTGCTTATTGGGGCTTTGGCCGTATATTTCTCCCAACCCATGAGCCTGATGGTATTCCATATTTGAAGAAACTGAGTGACAACAGGCTGATTGGCTCTATGACTTCCTAGGATCTTAGGATGTTTGAGGGATGCACAGCCTACGAACTGAGCAGACATAAAATGAGACTGGGCTGACCATGCCCTTCTCACCCACCTTCCCTGAAGATGAATGAGCACTTCAGGAAGGCCCGTGTGCCGCTTCTGAGGAAGAATGAATAACCTGTTCAGATGGGCCCAGTGCCCCTGCAGGGCAGCCCCTCCATGGTGGCGACGACTCCCCCACGCATTACCCTGGAACCAATTCCATTTTGAAGAAAAAGAGACCACCCTGAGGTGAAATTAAACAGTTGACCGAAAGGATCCCTGAAACGGACAATATAAAAGGAAGCAGAACCACCCCAGACAGGCAGGAACGGAGGCAGGAACGGAGGCAGGAACTTAGGGGGCCGGACACGGTTGTCTTATTGGCAGCTTGGCTCAAAACGACACCATGAAAAGATCTATAATGGCCAATGTCTCATCTCATGCTTGTGTCAGTAAGCAAATTACATAACCGCCCTGTGCCTCAGTTTCCCCATTTGTAAAATTTGGATAAAAGAGAATAGCTACCCCATAGGGTTGTCATGCAGATTTAATGGGTTAATATTTACAGGAAGTGTTTAGAGTCGTGCCTGGCACTTAGTAAATGCTAAATAAATACTATTCTCCTTTGAACGGTGCAGACAACTCGGGACCCTCCAACACTTCTGATGGAAAAGCTGCAGTAACAGGCATGCCCTGGACACTTGGGAATAGACTGCTGGAAACTCTTCCATTGTAGAAAGGCAACTTTCTAAACCAAATTGGGGAAGCTTGTTCTAAAGAAAATACAGGAAACCTAAATTCTGGGCTCCCAGCCAAGCCCACGGTGCTCAGCCTCCCCAGGGAGGAGCCCCAGCCACCCACTTTGCCCCTGGAGTTCAGGTGGGCTCTGCCTCACTCTTTCCAGAGGACAAACTGAAGCTCTCCCCTCGCTCCCCTCAGACCCACCTCACAACAGCACCAGCTTTAAGAGGCCTGTCAACTATTTCAGGGTATTACAAAATCATGAACTCCCATTTGAAAGGCATGCTTCAGGCTGGGCATGTGGCTCATGCCTATAATGCCAGCACTTTGGGAGGCTGAGGTGTGAGAATCACTTGAGCCTAAGAGTTCAAAACCAGCCTGGGCAAGATAGAGAGAACTTGTCCCTACAGAAAAATAAAAAAATTAGCTGGGTGTGGTGGCATGTGCCTGTGGTCCCAGCTACGCAGGAGGCTGGAGCAATAGGATTGCTTGAGCCCAAGAGTTCAAGGCTGCAGTGAGCTACGGTAGTGCCATTGCACTCTAGCCTGGGTGACAGAGCAAGACCCTGTCTCCAAAAATAAATAATAAATAAGTAAATAATAAAAATAAAGGGCATGTTTTGGACCTGAGAGCCAGTGGCTCACACCTGTAATCCAAGCAACTCGGGATGCCACTGCGTCCCAGCCCAGTTGACAGAGTGAGACCGCAACTCAAAAGTCAAATAAAAGGCATGTTTCAGGAGAAAAGGAAGCCGCCTGCAGACTGGTTTCCAGGGGCAATTCCCCTTCCAGTCCTCGCTCATTCAATCTTTGACTGCAGTTTGCTTCCTGAATTCCCTGGGAGGACGGGGCATGGATTGGGTTTCATGACTTTTCCTCCCAGGGTCAGCCGGAACAATATTGTGATTGATCTTGTGAACCCTGGGACGGAGATAAAGGCGCGCCGTGTGTCCGCACTCTCTGCTCACGTGGTTTAGAAGCCTGTCCTGCATCTCCAGTGCATGTGGCCCAAAATGTCAGGCTTAGGCACAGCGGCAAGAGAACCACACATGAATCCATTTGATATGATTGCAGATCTCTGGGGTTAGAGCAGATGCAGGCAAAGAAGAGTTTCATCGGATCAAATAAGCAGCCAGGATTTGAAGCAGGAAGTGTTGACATTAGGATGGAGGACTTCCCCGTCACATGAAAGTCGAGCTGGGAGATGAGGATGAGCACATTTTCTGATCGCTCCTATCTGCTCGTGCGATCGCAAAACTGTTTTACATGAATTTACTTCCTGCCAATTAAAAGGACAAGAGTTCATAAGAAAGAATTTCTTCAAAGTCTTGATGAGCCTTTGACTATTTTCAATAACTTACATGTAGAAAATAAACCTGTCTAGGTCTGCGGCGGGGAGGAGAAGGAGGAAGCTATGACTGATCTTGGCTGAGCGGGCTCAGAAACCACCCCTCAAAGCGACGCTGTTGCTGGGAGATGGAACCTGCCGATGTCTCCCTCAGCCCCCTGCGCCAAGGCCCCTGGGCCGCGAGGCAGGGTGTGAAGGTGAGAGGCAGACTGGCCATGGGAGGAGGGCCGAGTACCCCCTGGCACACAGGATGGCCCCAGTCAACTTGGCAATTCACGCCACACTCTTCGGCTCTGTGAGGTCAACCCTAGCGAAACAGCACTTGGCTAGAACCATGGGGTCAGGACAAAAGCCTGTGTTTGCCTTCCCTGGTTTTGTTTGCTCAGAAAGCCTGGGTGGAACCTGTGGATCTCTGTCTCCATGCTCCCGCCCAAGGCTCCCGCGCATTTAATGCCCTGCGGGTTCACAAACAGCTGGTACCTTCTTTGTAAAGATGATGAGCTGAAGATGAGATCCAGGCTAATATTTTCTTCCCTGTGTTCAGGAAGCTGTGTGTAAAAAGTCACAGAAGTAACGCTCGCTTAGGACAAAAGCAAGTTTGAATGTAATTAACTCGGTCCACGTACTGACGGTGTCAACCAACTGGACAATTCTAGACAAAAAAAGGAAATGCTCCCACATTGGAGCTCTTTTTATACAAAATATACAATGCAAAGATGGTGCTGGTTCCGTGTGGGTGAAGGGGGTTCGTGTCTCCCCCATAGGTGTGCTGGCCAGTGACCAGGGCCACTGGAATCCGTTCCTAGGAGACGGGAGGTGTCTCTGGCCTGGGGCCCATGTGGCAGTGACCGTATGCTGGCCGGGACTCCTCACAGGTCCTCATTATCTAGGCACAAGCTCACAAAAAGAATCTTGCCAAAAAAACGAAGCCGAAAGTACGTGGTCATGGCCTGAGATTATGAGGAAAAGAGTCTATTTGGAATCATGCTGGCCCCCCCCAAGCGTCACGGTGCCTTGGAGCACAGAGACAGGCTGGGACCTGCTCCTGGTCTTGACTGGGTCAGGGCTGGGGGAGCCCACTCACTTCCATGTGCCTCAGTGGCCTTGTCTGTGAAATAAAGATAAAACAAAGATAATTTACAGGCACTAAAAGCTGCAGCACACTACACAGTATGATTTATTTTTTCCTATCTACCTGGAGATAAATCCTCACCCATTTTTTTCTTTCCAGGTAGAGGTTTCATAAGTAAAAGGAACCAGGGACAAGCCCATGAATTTGGGGGTCATTAAAATGTGTATTATGATTTTCATAAATAATGATACATCTACTTCTATATAATATACAAATATAATTTCATGAATGTAAATTATATTATAAATTGTGCAATAGAAATATAGACTTGGCTGGGCGCGGTGGCTCAAGCCTGTAATCCCAGCACTTTGGGAGGCCGAGATGGGCGGATCACGAGGTCAGGAGATCGAGACCATCCTAGCTAACAAAGTGAAACCCCGTCTCTACTAAAAAATACAAAAAACTAGCCGGGCGAGGTGGCGGGCGCCTGTAGTCCCAGCTACTCGGGAGGCTGAGGCAGGAGAATGGCGTGAACCCGGGAGGCGGAGCTTGCAGTGAGCTGAGATCCGGCCACTGCACTCCAGCCTGGGCGACAGAGCGAGACTCCATCTCAAAAAAAAAAAGAAATATAGACTTATAAATTATTATAAACTGTGCATCATAAATATATACTTGCAAATCATTAAATAATATAATCATATATATTAGATATGCATATATATTGCACACACATTTCAGTCCATGTGTTAAATACTTACACTCCCAGCAACCTGTCATTACTCCCATTTTATAAACGAGAAAAACCAAGGGAGAGAGATTCAGGAAGTTGCCCCAAACCATCCAGACACTCCCTGACCAGCTCTGCAGTGAGAACTGCTCCACACGGTGCCCTTAGCACCCTCGGCTCCCGCTCCTCCCAGCTCACGGCACGCCCGCCCAACAGCAGGTTTGAACGTGGATGAGAACAGTGGGGCTTTGCGTGCCGCATTGGGAGGTCCCGTGGCACTGCACACAACTCACCACCAGCTCCTCCCTGTCCCCTACACGCTCCAAAGCCCACCCTCTGATGGCCTGAGACCCTCACTGTCCCCAACTTACACCAACCTGAATCCCACCTTCCTATATTTCCCCAGGCCCTGACCCACCCCGAGAATGCCCTCCCTTCTCCCTTCCACATATTTAAACCCCACTGGTCATCTCAGGCCGGGCTCACCTTGCCTCTTGCTCCAGCCCACATGGATCTCTCCTTTCCAAAGCCCATGATCTCCTGAGCTCAGCCCTGCACAGCCTGATTTCTCCCATAACTATGCCCTGAGTGTTCACTTCACTGCTCCTAAACAGACTTCCGATTCTTTGAAGGTAGTGACTGTGTCACATACATTTTCTGTCATCTCAAAGACGCTAAACCTGGTGCTGAGCACAGTCCCAGCTCCACACATTCTGACAAGTTGATAGAACTGATTGATGGGTTTCAATTAAGCACTAGTGCCACCAGAAAAAAATGAAAGACAACTGGCGACATTTAGTAACAACGGCAGGAAGACTGGTTATTAGGGACCCCAGAAGTTTCATCGACTTTCAGCACATGCTTCTTTTGTACAGAGCAACCTAATGAATTTTCTCATAAAAGCATCTGGGTGCACATTCTGGATGGCTTATTAAGGGATCAGTTGGAGACCTAATAAAAGGTGAGTTTATGTCCCATTATTATCTGCCAGTGACAGCAGTGGCCTGAGCCTCTGGGACAGGACGTGCGTGAAGGACACAGGCTCACCAGCAGGCCCTGCCTGCCTCAGGCCTCCCAGCCCCAGGGCTCTTTCCTCATTCACAGTGGGGCTGACAGAGAATGCTTTCTTACTTGTGTGACAGTCATTCAGAATGTTGGAAAGGCGATGACACTGAGGCTATAACAGCACCTGAGGACGTGCAACCTGTCATGGCCTAACAAGCCACACCGTAGAGGGCAGCTCCAGCTCCCAGTGTCCTTGTTCTCTGTTACATCATTAACTAGAAAAATGCCTCTGTGCTCATTGAAAATGGTAGAACCGCCGGGCGCGGTGGCTCACGCCTGTAATCCCAGAACTTTGGGAGGCCGAGACGGGCGGATCACAAGGTCCGGAGATCGAGACCATCCTGGCTAACACGGTGAAACCCCGTCTCTACTAAAAGTACAAAAAAAAAAAAACCTAGCCGGGCGAGGTGGCGGGCGCCTGTAGTCCCAGCTACTCGGGAGGCTGAGGTTGGAGAATGGCGTAAACCCAGGAGGCGGAGCTTGTAGTGAGCCGAGTTCGCGCCACTGCACCCCAGCCTGGGTGACAGAGCAAAGACTCCGTCTCAAAAAAAAAAAAAAAGAAAAGAAAATGGTAGAACCCGCAAAATGACCTATGTTACTTCTCTCACCCTTCTCTTACCTACACATTCGATTTTCAAGTGGTTTTACTCTATGAAACCCTGACCATGACCATGATATGTACAACACGTTTGACTTTTATTCCACTGCAAATACTACCTCAACACAAAACTGAGGCATCCAACGCTGGTAACACAGTCATGCTTGGTCATGGGGCCGTCAAAGCTGATAATCCCGGTGCGGTAGGTGGATCCAAAGTGGTCCCAATTCTCCGCCCTTCCTCATGTGGCTGTGCAGCTCCCCCCAACCAGAAACGGAGTCAGCAGATGTCTTCGCATCTGTTCAGTTCTGTTATTCTTTACATGATATATCTTTCTTGTTAAATTTACTCCTAATTACTGTGTAATTTTTACTGCTATTGTGAATACTTCCCATTTCACTGTGTAGAATACTGCTACTGGGAATATACAGGGGATTTATTAACACATGTGCACACGAACGCACAGCAAGGTTATTGACTATTGTGTGTCTATTATATTCAGTCATCTTACCATATTGTCACATAAATCTTAGTCGTTTTTACTAGTGTTTCTTGGATTTTCTGGGTATTTAATTATGTTATCAGAAAAACTGTTTTGCCTTTTTTTTTTTTTTTTAGATGGAGTCTCTCTGTGTCACCCCAGCTGGAGTGCAATGGTGCAATCTCAGCTCACTGCAACCTCCACCTCCCAGGTTCAAGCAATTCTCTGTCTCAGCCTCCTGAGTAGCTGGGATTACAGGTACCCGCCACCACATCTGGCTAATTATTTGTATTTTCAGTAGAGACGGGGTTTCACCATCTTGGCCAGGCTGGTCTTGAACTCCTGACCTCATGATCCACCTGCCTCAGCCTCCCAAAGTGCTGGGATTACAGGTGTGAACCACCACAATCAGCCTTTTGCCCACATTTATACCAATTGCTTAAATGTCTTATCATATTGTACTAGTTAGACCCTCTAAAATAGTGTCATTAAGTGGCAATAGTGGACAACCCTGGTTATTCCTACTTTTAGCTGAAAAGGTTTTAGGATTTTATCATTTTGAATTATATTTGTAATAAAATCTGAGTATACAAAAGTATTTGTCAAGAGCAGAGGTCTGCAAATGATGGTCCGTGGGCCAAATCTACCACCCATTTTTGTTAACAAAATTTCATCGGAACACAGCCATGCTCTTTCATTTATATATTATCCATGGCTGCTTTCTGCTACAATGGAAAAATGTTGGTAGTTGTGACAGAGACCATATGACTTGTAAAATCTAAAATATCCGGCCCTTCGTAGGAAAAGTTTTCCTACAACTCCTGGTCAAGGCAGGTCATACTGTGATATCAAACTACTCTGAAATCTCAGTGGTTTTACACATTTACTTCTCACTCCCAGAAAGCCAGCTGTGGTTCTGGACACACCTCCAGGAAGTGATAGAAAGTAGGCTTTCCATCCCATGGCACTGCCATCACAACAGAAAGCCTTCTGGGTCACCACAGTAGAGGAAGAGAGCGTATGGCATTCTCATACCTCGACTCTTCGGTGCTTTGGCACAGTAGTGACGCACGTCTTCCATTCCCAGCCCGTTAACCGAAACGACTCACAGACTCCACCCAGAAAACCGCAAGGGGACTGGGAAATATAACTGCCTGAGTGCCTGGAAGAAAACAGAAAGCAGATACGGGTAAACATTATTAATATCCACCAAGCAGACCTTAGCACATCTCAGTAATTCTTTTCCATTCCTATTAAAAGCTTTTATTTGGTTGTTAAAATTTCAGCATCTATTGATATGTTCCTATGGGTTTTCTCTACCAGAACTGTAATATAATAAATTATGTGCATACATTTTCTGTGAGGGAATCATTCATGTGTTTCTGAAATTGTCTATTTAGTAGAAGTCATTATTTTTGATGACAGGTGAATTCTATATATGGATATTTTATTTTTGCAGCTATATTCATAAGTGAATTAAGTGATTGAGCTATTATTTTCCCTCATTTGTACTATCTTTATGTTTTATGTTAGGGTAGGTCTCAATCCTGGTACTCATTAAAATCACTTGGGAAGCTATCACAAAATACTGATGTCCAGGCCCAACTCCAGATCATTTGAGTCAGAATCTTTGGTTATGGAACCTATGCAGCAGTAACTTTTAAAACTATCTGGTGATTCTAACTCTGCAGAATATACTAAGGTTATATTGATTGACTCACATCAATATTACAGGATATGAGGATGTTAGAGGATATGAGCCAATCAATATAACCTTAGTATATTCTGCACAGAATCACCAGATAGTTTTATAAGAATATAAAATCAGGATCCGTTCCAAGATAGCCGAAAAGGAACAGCTCCGGTCTGCAGCTCCCAGCGTGATAAAGGCAGAAGACGGGTGATTTCTGCATTTCCAACTGATGTACCCGATTCATCTCATTGGGACTGGTTGGACAGTGGGTGTAACCACAGAGGGCAAGCCGGGGCATCACCTCACCCAGGAAGCACAAGGGGTCAGGGGATTTCCCTTTCCTAGCCAAGGGAAGCTGTGACAGACTGTACCTAGAAAAACGGGACACTCTGCCCAAATACTGTGCTTTTCCCAAGGTCTTAGCAACTGGCAGACAAAGAAATTCTCTCCCGTGCCTGGCTCAGTGGGTCCCACACCCACAGAGACCGGATAGTTGCTCACTGCTAGCGCAGCAGTCTCAGATCGAATTGCAAGGCAGCAGCCTGGCTGGGGGAGGGGCCTGCACCATTGCTGAGGCTTCAGTAGGTAAACAAAGCAGCCGGGGAAGCTCAAACTGGGCAGAGCCCACCACAGCTCAGCAAGGCCTACTGCCTCTAGACTCAACCTTTGTGGGCAAGGCTTAGCTAAACAAAAGGCAGCAAACAACTTCTGCAGACTCAAATGTCCCTGTCTCACAGCCCTGAAGAGAGCAGGTTCTCCCAACATGGCATTTTAGCTCTGAGAATGGACAGACTGCCTGCTCATGTGGGTCCCTGACCCCCGAGTAGCCTAACTGGGAGACACCTCCCAGTAAGGGCTGACAGACACCTCATATAAGCAGGTGCCCCTCTGGGACGAAGCTTCCAGGGGAAGGATCAGGCATCAATATTTGCTGTTCTGCAATCTTTGCTGTTCTGCAGCCTCCGTTGGTGATACCCAGGCAAACAGGGTCTGGAGTAGACCTCCAGAAAACTCCAACAGACCTGCAGCTGAGGGACCTGACTGTTAGAAGGAAAATTAACAAACAGAAAGGAATAGCATCAACATCAACAAAAAGGACATCCACACCACAACCCCATCTGTAGGTCACCAACATCAAAGACCAAAGGTAGATAAAACCACAAAGATGGGGATAAACCGAAGAAAAGCTGAAAATTCTAAAATCAGAGCTCCTCTTCTCCTCCAAAGGATTGCAGCTCCTCGCCAGCAACAGAACAAAGCTGGACAGAGAATGACTTTGACGACTTGACAGAAGTAGGCCTCAGAAGGTCAGTAATAACAAACTTCTCCAAGCTAAAGGAACATGTTCGAACCCTTTGGAAGGAAAAAAGGTTAGACGAATGGCTAACTAGGATAAACAGTGTAGAGAAGATCTTAAACGACCTGACAGAGCTGAAAACCATGGCACGAGAACTTCATGATGCATGCACAAGCTTCAATAGACAATTCGATCAAGTGGAAGAAAGGATATCAGTGATTGAAGATCAAATTAATGAAATAAAGTAAGAAGACAAGATTAGATAAAAAAGAGTAAAAAAAAAAAACAAACAAAGCCTCCAAGAAATATGTGACTATGTGAAAAGACCAAATCTACATTTTATTGGTGTACCTGAAAGTGACACGGAGAATGAAACCAAGTTGGAAAACACTCTGCAGGATATTATCCAGGAGAACTTCCCCCACCTAGCAAGTCAGGCCAACATTCAAATTCAGGAAATGCAGAGAACACCACAAAGATACTACTGGAGAAGAACAACCCCAAGATACATAATTGTCAGATTCACCAAGGTTGAAATGAAGGAAAAAATGTTAAGGGCAGCCAGAGAGAAAGGTCAAGTTACCCACAAAGGAAAGCCCATCAGACTAACAGCAGATCTCTCGACAGAAACCCTACAAGCCAGAAAGAGAGTTGGGGCAAATATTCAACATTTTTAAAGAAAATAATTTTCAATCCAGAATTTCATATCCAGCCAAACTAAGCTTCATAAGTGAAAAAGAAATAAAATCCATTACAGACAAGCAAATGCTGAGAGATTTTGTCACCACCAGGCCTGCCTTACAAGAGCTCCTGAAGAAAGCACTAAACATGGAAAGAAACAATCAGTACCAGCCACTGCAAAAACATGCCAAATTGTAAAGACCATCAATGTTATGAAGAAACTGCATCAATTAATGGGCAAAATAACCACCTAACATAATAATGACAGGATCAAATTCACACATAACAATATTAACCTTAAATGAAAATGGGCTGAATGCCCCAATTAAAAGACACAAACTGGCAAATTGGATAAAGAGTCAAGACCCATCAGTGTGTTGTATTCAGGAGACCCATCTCACATGCAGAGATGCACATAGGCTCAAAATAAAGGGATGGAGGAAGATCTACCAAGCAAATGGAAAGCAAAAAAAGTCAGGGGTTGCAATCCTAGCCTCTGATAAAACAGACTTTAAACCAACAAAGATCAAAAGAGACAAAGAAAGCCATTACATAACGGTGAAGGGATCAATTCAACAAGAAGAACTAACTATCCTAAATATATATGTACCCAATACAGGAGCACCCAGATTCATAAAGCAAGTCCTTAGAGACCTACAAAGAGACTTAGACTCCCACATGATACTAATGGGAGACTTTAAAACCCCATTGTCAACATTAGACAGATCAACGAGACAGAAGGTTAACAAGGATATCCAGGACTTGAACTCAGCTCTGCACCAAGCAGACCTAATAGACATCTACAGAACTCTCTGCCACAAATCAACAGAATATACATTCTTCTCAGCACCACATCACACTTATTGTAAAATTGACCACATAATTGGAAGTAAAGCACTCCTAAGCAAATGTAAAAGAACAGAAATCACAACAAACTGTCTCTCAGACCACAGTACAATCAAATTAGAACTCAGGATTAAGAAACCCTAACTCACTCAAAACTGCACAACTACATGGAAACTGAACAACTTGCTCCTGAATGAATACTGGGTAAATAACGAAATTAAGACAGAAATAACGATGTTCTTTGAAACCAATGAGAACAAAGACACAATGTACCAGAATCTCTGGGACACATTTAAAGGAGTGTGTAGAGGGAAACTCATAGCACTAAATGACAATAAGAGAAAGCAGGAAAGATCTAAAATCGACACTCCAACATCATAATTAAAAGAACTAGAGAAGCAAGAGCAAACAAATTCAAAAGCTAGCAGAAGGCAAGAAATAACTAAGATTAGAGCAGAACTGAAAGAGATAGAGACATAAAAAAAAACCCTTCAAAAAATCAATTAATCCAGGAGCTGGTTTTTTGAAAACAAAATTGATCAACAAAACTGATAGATCACTAGCAAGACTAAAAAAGAAGAAAAAGCGAGAAGAATCAAATAGACGCAATAAAAAATGATAAAGGGAATATCACCATGGATCCCACAGAAATACAAACTACCATCAGAGAATACTATAAACATCTCTATGCAAATAAACTAGAAAATCTAGAAGAAATGGATAAATTCCTGGACACATACACCCTCCCAAGACTAAACCAGGAGGAAGTTGAATCTCTGAATAGACCAAAAACAGGCTCTGAAATTGAGGCAATAATTAATAGCCTACCACTCAAAAAAAGTCCAGGACCAGACGGATTCACAGCTGAATTCTACCAGAGATACAAAGAGGAACTGGTACCATTCCTTCTGAAACCATTCCAATCAATAGAAAAAGAGGGAATCCTCACTAACTCATTTTATGAGGCCAGCATCAATCCTGATACCAAAGCCTGGCAGAGACACAACAAAAAAAAGAGAATTTTAGACCAATATCCCTGATGAACATTGATGCAAAAATCCTCAATAAAATACTGGCAAACTGAATCCAGCAGCATGTCAAAAAGCTTATCCACCATGATCAGGTCAACTTCATCCCTGGGATGCAAAGCTGGTTCAATATATGCAAATCAATAAACATAATCCATCACATAAACAGAACCAACCACAAAAACCACATGATTATCTCAATAGATGCAGAAAAGGCCTTTGACAAAATTCAACTGCGCTTCATGCTAAAAACTCTCAATAAACTAGGTATTGATGGGATGTATCTCGAAATAATAAGAGCTATTTATGACAAACCCACAGCCAATATCATACTGAATGGCCAAAACTGGAAGCATTCCCTTGGAAAACCAGCACAAGACAAGGATGTCCTCTCTCACCACTCCTGTTCAACATAGTGTTGGAAGTTCTGGCCAGGGGAATCAGGCAAGAGAAAGAAATAAAGGGTATTCAATTAGGAAAAGAGGAAGACATATTGTCCCTGTTTGCAGATGACATGATTGTATATTTAGAAAACCCCATCATTTCAACCCAAAATCTCCTTAAGCTGATAAGCAACTCCAGCAAAGTCTCAGGATACAAAATCAATGTGCAAAAATCACAAGCATTCTTATACAGCATTAACAGACAGAGAGCCAAATAATGAGTGAACTCCCATTCACAATTGCTACAAAGCGAATAAAACACCTAGGAATCCAACTTACAAGGGATGGGAGGACTTCTTCAAGGAGAACTACAAACCACTGCTCAATGAAATAAAAGAGGACACAAACAAATGGAAGAACATTCCATGCTCATGGATAGGAAGAATCAATATTGTGAAAACGGCCATACTGCCCAAGGTAATTTATAGATTCAATGCCATCCCCATCAAGCTACCAATGACTTTCTTCACAGAATTGGAAAAAACTACTTTAAAGTTCATATGGAACCAAAAAAGAGCCCACATTGCCAAGACAATCCTAAGCAAAAAGAACAAAGCTGGAGGCATCATACTACCTGACTTCAAACTATACTACAAGGCTACAGTAACCAAAACAGCATGGTACTGGTACCAAAACAGACATATAGACCAATGGAATGGAACACAGGGCTCAGAAATAACACTGTACATCTACAGCCATCTGATCTTTGACAAACCTGACAAAAACAAGAAATGGGGAAAGGATTCCCTATTTAATAAATGATGCTGGGAAAACTGGTTAGCCATATGTAGAAAGCTGAAACTGGATCTCTTCCTTACATCTTATACAAAAATAAATTCAAGATGGATTAAACACTTAAATGTTAGACCTAAAACCACAAAACCCTAGAAGAAAACCTAGGTAATATCATTCAGGACATAGGCATGGGCAAGGACTTTATGACTAAAACACCAAAAGCAATGGCAACAAAAGCCAAAATACACAAATGGGATCTAATTAAACTAAAGAGCTTCTGCATGGCAAAAGAAACTACCATCAGACTGGGAGAAAAATTTTGCAATCTACCCATCTGACAAAGGGTTCATATCCAGACTCTACAAAGAACTCAAACAAATCTACAAGAAAAAAAACAAATGACCCCATCGAAAAGCAAGCAAAGGATATGAATAGACACTTCTCAAAAGAAGGCATCTATGCAGCCAACAGACACATGAAAAAATGCTCATCACCACTGGTCATCAGGGAAATGCAAATCAAAACTACAATGAGATACCATCTCATGCCAGTTAGAATGGCAATCATTAAAAAGTCAGGAAACAACAGCTGCTGGAGAGGATGTGGAGAAATAGGAACGCTTTTACACTGTTGGTGGTAATTTAAACTAGTCCAACCATTGTGGAAGACAGTGTGGTGATCCCTGAAGGATCTAGAACTAGAAATTGCATTTGACCTAGCAATCCCATTACTGGGTATATACCCAAAGGATTATAAATCATGCTACTGTAAAGACACATGCACACATATGTTTATTGCAGCACTTTTCACAATAGCAAAGACTTGGAACCAACCCAAATGTCCATCAATGATAGACTGGATTAAGAAAATGTGGCACACATACACCATGGAATACTATGCAGCCATAAAAAGGATGAGTTCATGTCCTTTGCAGGGACATGGATGAAGATGGAAACCATCATTCTGAGCAAACTATCACAAGGACAGAAAAACAACACACCTCATGTTCTCACTCATAGGTGGGAATTGAACAATGAAATCACTTCAACACAGGGCAGGGAACATCACACACTGGGGCCTGTCAGGGCTGGGGGGCTGGGGGAGGAATAGCATTAGGAGAAAAAAGCTAATGTAAATGATGAGTTGATGGGTGCAGCAAACCAACATGGCACATATATACATATGTATCAAACCTGCACATTGTGCACATGTACCCTAGAACTTAAAGTATAATTTTAAAAAAAGGATATAAAATCATTATAGGCCTCAAATTATTTCACCATTTTTCATAAACAATATCTGGCATTAAAATTAAAATAGCCACCATACTAGAAAACAAGAAAACACCAAGAAAATCAACAAAATGGAAATTGACTCTGTGTATTGCAGATAATTGAGATATAAGGCACAGAATTTAAAATAGCTGTCCTTATGTGCAAGTAGATAAAAAATAAAGTTTTAAGTTTTGTCAGGAACTGGAAACTATTTTTAAAAGAAAAATCCAGAAATAACAAAATGTAGCAATCAAAATTAAGATTTTATTGTACAGGTTTAACCACAGATTAGACATAGCTGAAGAGAAAAAAATGGTAAAGTAGAAGGCTGACCAGAAGAAAATGTCCAGGAGTAAAATCAAAAAGACAAATGAAGTGTAATACAAAAGAGAGGGTAAAATACATAGAAGATACAATGAGAAGGTCTAATATGTAAAAAAATTGAAACCCCATTAAGGGATAAAATTCTTTAGGTAAAAGCTGTATTATAAGAAATAATGGTGGAAATTTTTCCAAAACTAATTAAAAATGTCAAGTCTCAAAATCCAGAAGACTTTCAAATCCCAAGCCAAATAAACATAAAAACAAAACAAATCAAAAAAGTCTCACACCTCCTTCATATTAAAACTGCTGAAAACCAAAGACAAAGAGGACGTCTTTTAAAAGCCTGAGAAAAATAGACAAATTCCTTAAAGGAGCAACAAATAAACTGACAGCTAGGACTATTCATAGAAACAGTGGAACCCAAAGACAATGGAATGACATCTTTAAAGGGCTGAAATAAAATAACTGAAAACCTAGAATTGTATACCCAACAAAATATGCTTCAAGAATGAAGGTGAAGTAATAACATTTCCAGATACAATTTCTTTGAAAGAAAAGGCTGTGCCAACCGCAGTTTAGGAAGCACAAGACTGCTCAAGGTTTTTCCAACAACATCCTGTGGTGAGCAATAGGCTCTGCTAGTAGGCAGTCAGGGTTTCCAATTATCCATCCACCTGGAGTTAGAGGTAGAATGAACACCTCTGGTCATTGTGAGTGGTGGGGAGAGTGACAGAGAGGCCTCGAAGATGGAGAGCCTGGGCTTCCTGCAAACATGGGCATGTGGCAGCTGACGCATTTTAGTAAGAAAAATACAAGAAGTATAATTATATTTACGTTGGTGAAATGTCAAATATAAATTAGGAGTACTGAAAATGTGACCATGAGTTACTTGAATAAATTAGGGCTATTATTTTTCTCTCCCGCCACATGAAATCCAGACAATTGGTATTAGTCCAGCAGCTCAAATATGTCAGGGCTGAGAGTTCTATAATTTCCTCAGTCTTTAGTTCATGGTCTTAAGAATAAACTTAAAGACATAAAACCAATCAAATTCACATTTCAATCTGGAGAAGAGGAAAGTAACACAAGGAGAAAGTAGTGGATGCCAAAATAGGAAAGCACAACTTCCCAGAAATGTCCAGCAGTCTTTGACTTCTGATTGTTCAGAACAGTATCACATGACCTTCCCCCAACTACAATGGATGCCAAGAAATGTAATTTTTTAGTAGGGCACAGTGCTGCCCCAAACAAAAGCAGAGTTCCATCTGTGAAGACGGAAAGAAGAATGGATCTTGGATAAGGCCAGAGCAATAGTGCTACTACTCCAGGAAGGTCTATGACACATTAAATACCCTATTCCAACTTTGCATGTACAAATTCATTGTAATGTCTGCTTGGACTTTCAGAATACCTTTGTGCTGAACAGTAAAAGTCTTAAAAATCACATTTTGCTCTCGAATAATCTGTATGGTGGTTTTGGTTGGTTTGTTTATTCTTAACAGATGACTCCATACTGAATTTGTGGAACATGGTTTCAACACCACAAGATTGTTTCATTCTTTATAGTCAATAAAAAATGTTCTCTTATAAGTCAAGTAGCCTCATTAGAAAATGGTACGTTAAGAAATAAACATAAAACTATTTCCCAAAGACTTAAAATCAGACTTTTTAATTGAAGGTGCCCTGAGGCCTCATTCCTTCCCACTGGGGAAAGTCCAGGACAACTACCTAATGATGCTAATGAATTCCACCTCGCCCCTCTCTCCCACACACACAACCTAATGAGAAGCAGACACTCCCAATGCTGCACCCCTCCAACTCCACCTCCAAGTTTGTTCTCCCTTCTAATGTACACAGCTTCTGGCAGAATGAGCCACTTTTGGAGAAAGGTAGTAATTTCCATCTTCCCGGTAGGTCATGCCAAAGGGAGACACCGTCCTTCTCCTCCTAGATGCTGGCCTTAGGACCAGATTTCCTTATCTGGAAACTTAACAGCCTCTGTCCACCTGCAGCCTGCCAAGGTGTTGTAGTGTGTGAGAATGTGGGCTTTGAGGACAGAGACCCAGGCTCCAATCCCATCTCAGCTTCTGCTATAGGGCCATGTATAGCAAACAGAAGAGTGTGCATTTTAACGGCCCCCTATAAAACATACGCCTTTTGTGGTCTCCATACTTATGGCCCTGGGACAACAGAGGAAAGATACATAGCCCCTTCACAGGACAAGAGGTCTGAAAAACAGGCTTAAATATTGAAACAAGTATTGTAATTTTCTTTAGCTTCTAAAGAACCAAAATCAGAGACTTCAATTTCATGCCACTCTTTGATGGTCATTATGACTACAACAGGAATTAACTAGGGAGTAGAGGGGCCATATCACAGACTGCACCACGGAGCTGGGCTGGGAAATGAGGAGACCCAGGGGGACTGGACTCCAGGCAGCAGAGGCAGGAGGGGAAAAGTCTATAGAGTTGGGGAAATGGAGACTGGACATGAAGGTCTCTCGATGTCGGTGTAGACTGGGCCTGCCCACAGGAATGCAGGCAGCAGCAGGCACCCCAAGGCCCAGTGCATCATGGCCCCACCCTGCGCAAAACCCCTCCCTGTGGCCCCGCCCACTTCAGTCCCACTCTGTGCAAAATCCACCCATCCACTCCCTGAGGCCCCGCCCACTTCAGTCCCACTCTGTGCAAAATCCACCCACCCACTCCCTGAGGCCCCGCCCACTTCAGTCCCACTCTGTTCAAAATCCACCCACACACGGTGGGACAAGGAGCCTCAGACACACCCCATCCCACAGCCACTGAGTCACCTGACACACACACTCCATCAGAACAGAGCAGGTGATTAAGGAGGAAGTTAAAACAATGAACAGTTATTAAAAGTAAAAACACAGCATTGCCTGAAGGAATTTTTTTTTTTAATTATTGGATTAAGACTAAATTTCATATCAAACAGAACTGAAAATGATTTTCCTCTTATCCCCTACCTAGCAGGTGAGAAATATCACTTTATCCATGAAACTAATAAATTACATTTTCTCAATCACGTGAGCTATGATTTAAGTCTGGAATCACCCCACTCTGCCTGTGTAACCCGCAATATAGAGCACCAGTGTGTCAGTTTCCAATTGCTGCCACAACAAATTACCACAAATGTAGTGACTTACACAGCACAAATTCATTCTTGCAAGTCTAGAGGTCAGAAGTTAAATGGGTCTCGCTGGTTAAAATCAAGGTGTCAGTAGGGCGGTACTCCTTCTAGAGGCTCTAGAAGAGAGTCTGTTTTATGTCTTTTCCAGCTTCCTGAGGCCGCCACATTCCTTGGCTTCTAAGCCCTTATTCAAGCCCCTTCCTCCATCTTCAAAGCCAGCAGCATCTGGCTGAGGCCTTTTCATGCTGTCATCTCTTTGGTTCTGCCCTTTTCAGCCACAGAAACTCTTATGATTACATTGGACCCACCAGGATAAACCAGAATAATCTCCCTACCTGAAAGTCACTGGATTAGCAACCTTAATTACATGGGCAAACTTAATTCCCCCTTGCTGTGTAATAACGTATTCACAGGTTCTGGGGATTAGGGCGTGGATATCTTTGGGGGGCCATTGTTCTGCCAACCATACCTTGTAAACCTTTTTCCTCTGTGGAAAGGAGAGATATGGGGCTGCTGGAGGGATTGCAGGAGCTAATGTAAGTAAATTGACAGTCACAGAGTAGGCGCTTATTCCGTTTGTGGGTGACTCCCCCCTTGATGAAGCTCTGGGTCTGAGGCCTGCTCTAACCCATGGCCTGGCCCCTTGGTCTACCCCCATGGCTCTCACCTGGCCCAGACCAAGTGACATTTTTACCAGGTGCAATGGAGACACTCAGGAGTGATGATTTTTGTCAAAGATAACCATCTTCTTCATCCTTAGCTCTTAGGTAGGGTGGTATGTTGAATGCACAGGCATGGTGTATATGAAGTTCGAGCCATTCCAAACAGGTGTGTGCAATACCAGAGGAACACGCCCGCCTGCCTGCCTGCCTGAGAGCACACATGTTAAAGCTAAACTGAGTTCAAAAGCATTCAAGTTAACGAGATGGCCCTCATTAGAGCTCCAAAACAGTAAACTCAAAGACAATTGTGTCTTAACATTTTCAGCAATAAAAAGGTTAGGACTTTTTTGCTTTTTAAATTACTGTTATTTTTAAGCCCTTATTCAAGCTTACTTTCCCCTCCGTCAGAGCTTCTACTTGACAATGGGTGGACAAGATAGGCTATTTACATGTTAACATGTTGGGGGTGTGGTAAGAAAGAGAGATGTACTTGGAACCCAGAATTTAATCATGAAATCAAAAAGTTATTCAACATTTGAGGGAAGGATCAGGTAAAGAAAAACACATAATGCCTTCTGTAATTATAAGACCTTAGAAAAAATTAATGCTTTCAACAAAGTAAGTCACACAGATGAAAGTTAGTAATGAAATTAAAGGTATTATTCTACTATATATTTTCATCAAAGATACCACAAGGGCTTACCCACATTATCACTGTAATTAGCCTAATTTTAGATTGGAAAAGCAAACTTTACATCAACTATCTTACATCTTCTAAGGGAGGGGGGAGAAGTTTTATATCTATCCTTAGAATCAAAAAGAAAGCTTCCCTCAGCCTGTAATTACAGTTTGCATTAAAAACTTAATAGTTTGATTTTGTTTGAGATGTGGGTTTCTGAAAGGAGTTGGTTTATACTGTCTGTGCTGAGTGTCTATCAGTACAGGGCTTTCCATCGTGCGGAAAGCCTCAAGACACAAGACCACACCGCCACCTGGTGGCAGGATCAGATTTTACAACAGTTCAATGTAATGGTTCACCGGCCTTCAAGTTACTATTCAGAAAGTGAAAAGTGTGTGTTCTAGGTGGTTATAGTTTAGCACTAAGAAAAACAAGAGTCTGGGGACAGGTTGTTGGAGGTACTGAATTAAAACAATTTTTTGGAGTGCTAAATCTTCTCATGGCATCTTAGAAAAGGCGCTAGCCCAATTCCTTCTGCACCATCTAAAATTCAACGAGAAAGGGGCCCCTGGAGTGGAGTGACCCTGGTTCCTCCAGGGACCCTCCGTCGTGTACATTAAAATTCAGCAGTGCCATTTAGCAAAAACAAAATTAGTAAGGCTTTGGAGGTTAGGAAATCAAATATTGTTATTTACCTAGTTTTAGAAACCAAAAAGAAAAAAGCTCCAAGGATAGGAAAAGCTTGAATCTGATAAATGACTGGGATCCCCATCCCAAACACACCACAATATTGGGGTTGTAAACCGCAATATTACCGGGGGCTGTAAACAACAGCCACCAGTTTACAGACAAAAACAGAAGGATGGCAAGCTGCATGTTCGGTGTGATGGTGGAATTAGAGATGTGGCTCTCCAAGGCTCCTGAAATGTCCATCGTGTGGTCATTCGCGGAGGATGGAAGCTTTGTGATCCTAAAACAATTAAATAAGGTGATTCCTATTTTTAAACCAACAGAATTTGCATATAACCATAATTGTTGTATAACCTTGACCCAGTTATCCAAATTAAGGCCCCAGATGTCTTCCTAATCTGATGATGATCAAGAACTACGTCGCTTTCCCCAGAGCCCCCTCTCCAAATACAAGGACATGGTAGGGTGGCTTCCTCCATCGCCCCCGCTGGGAGAGCAGGACCCGCCAGTGCCTCAGACTCATTCCTGAAGAGCCAAGCCCGGCTTGCTGGTCTGGGCGGCGGCACCGGCCCTGCTCCACGCTCTTCCCAAGCGGAGGCCTGAGATATTTCCACCAACTCCCCAGAGGATGAGAAAGAAGTTTCGAGGGTTTCCCTCCAGGAGAACCACCAACTTTTCATGATCCACTCTTCAGATCCACACCTGCAGCTACGGCTGGTCATGAACTCCGGCGGCTGAGCTGAGAGGGTGTCGCCTGAAGGAAGGACCCTGCGTCCTCACCTTTCTCTTCTGCTTGAGAGGGGGCCTGGAAACAGACAAGTCCCCATGAAGCTAAAGGAACCTCCGGGGCTCTGCCACTACCATCTCCCGCGGTGGGAAAACACCAAGTTCCACAGGGCCACGGGCCGATCTCCCCCCCTCCCACTCCCTGCTCTTGTGTCCGGCCTGGGAAGAGGAAGTCCCACCTCTCCCAAGGGCCAAGGCGTGCCTGCTTTCCAAACGGCCACTTCCAGGATGGCTTGCCAGAAAAGTCTCCAGGCAGGCACTCCTACATGTGTCTGGAAAAGTCTCAACGCAGTCCCTGCAGTCTAAGGCCAGCATCAGCCCATCTCCTAAAGTCAGTGTGGCCCGGCTCAACACACCGGCTCACCCCAAATGTGCACTGAAGGGGCCATGAACTACAGTGATGGGGACAAGAGCCAGCACCCCCCGAGGGGCTGGGTGTGCCGGGCAGCTGTGGAGCCGGCGGAAGCAGTGAAGTTGGCAGCACTGGCATCGAATGCCAGCGAGGGAACCAAGAAAAGGCCGCTCTTGGTAAGAACGTGGTGACTTCCTGAGTGGAAGAGTTCAGGTAAGAAGTTACGGCCATAGAGGATATTTCTGCAATTCGGATGAAAGGATCGCTATGATTGGAAAGTAGTTATCTGCAGCCAAAATTTCAGAGATGTTTCTACCGGGTGGTGACAAAAACTCTCCCTCAGGACAGTGAATGACAGGTCTGTGAAGAAAGTGCCTGGAAGGGGGAGGTCAACAAACAGCAACCCGCCCAGCAAAGACCCCCGAGAGTGTGGAGGGCAGAGGAGGGTGCAGGCTGGAAGAGGGAAGGAGCAAGGTGGGCTGAGGGCAGCATGAGCTGGAAACAAGCCTTGGCCATTGCAAGAGGAAGGAAAGAAAACTTCAGAACAGGTGTGAAGACGGGGAAGGAAACCAGCCCCTCCTCCCAGCACAGAAGGGTCTTCTCCATTCCAGACCACAGCAGGGCCCCCAGGAGACATCTCAGCTTCTGTTGGAGCCTGGTGGCAAAAGGCTGTCCTTAGAAGATGAAGAGCGAGGGATTTGTGGGTCCCACGTGGGAAGTCTGGAGCTCTGCGCAGAAATGATGATGAGGAGAAGCAGGAGGGGTAGGGTCCAATTCTGGCAGGGCTTTCAGATTGTTAACCACAATGCATACTAAGAACCCATTTTTACATGGCTACCCCGTATACATGCACAATTGTGCATTTTCTCTCTCTTCTTTCAAAAAAGACTTACTGAGCACCTACTGTATGCCAGGCTGTTACAGGCACTGGGGATGCGCAGTGAGCAAAAAGTCCCAAACCGCTGCTCTTAGGGAATTTGCGTTCTGGTGGAGGAGCAGACCACAAGAGAAATGAAGACAGGTATGGCACATTCCACGGGGGTGAGGGGAGCCAGAGAGACGGGCCAGAGTGTGAAGGGACGGGCGCCATTGTTCAGTTGGAGTGACCCAGGAAGGCCTCAGGGAGAAGGTGACCTAAGTGAAGTCTGGGAGAGGTGAGGAGTGAGCCCCGCGGACACATAGGGGACAGCATTGGGGCAGAGGCCACAGCAGGTGCAGGCTCCGGGACTGGAATGTGCAAATGCTCCGTGAATATCCAGAGAACAGCGCGATGGCAGGACGACGTAGGGCGAGTGGAAGAAGGAGAAGGAACGGGGTTAGAGCGGGAAGCGGGACCGGGGCAGAGACGCTGGAGTCCTGTGGGCCAGTGCCAGGTCCCCACTCTTGCTCACGGTGAAGGGGGAAGGCTTGGAGTGTCAGCACAGGAAAGCACCCCTCTGACTTGTGTTTAACAGGACCGCTCTGGTTCCTGCTCTAAGACAGACTGAGGGGACACAGGGGCGTCTGGGAGATCTGCTGAGACTGTGGAGAAAATGAAGGAAACAGAGGGGACAAAACATGAAAGTGGCAAGAAGCAGCTGGGTTCTGGGTGTGTTTTGAAAGTAGAGCCAGCAGCAGCTTTAACAAGACGGGCTGTGCTGTGGCATGGGAAGGAAAGGAACGTGCCAAGCAAGGATGACTCGGAGGTTTGAGTGAAGGAAAGAATGCCGATGGGGGAGGCCTGCATGGAGCAAGTGGGGGTGTGAGGGAGACTGGATCCAGTTCTGGACTATCAAGTCCGAGTTATCAGACGGATGGCCGAAGTCGTTGGGGATGTAAGTCTGTAATTCAAGGACATATCTGGGCTGGGAGCAGGGAAGAGGGGCGAGGGGACAGATGGAAAGCCAGGGCTCTGTGATTAGCAAGGAAGAGAGCCCGGGGGAGCCAAGAGTCTCCCTCCCTCACACAGGGAAGTATCACAAGTTCCCACCCGTGACTCAGGAAGTACCCCTGATTTGGGCAGCACTGGCCCTGCCCTAGGGGGAGTGCAATGGTGGGGGTGAGGGGATGCTGGAGTAGGAACAGGATGCGGGTGCTGCCGAGACCCAGAGGACCAGAAGCACTAGTGAAATCCAAATCTTTCAGACGAGCACAGTGTCCATAATAAACTTTGAATTGAATATGAAAAAGAGCCTGAACTAACCTGAAAGGGGCTGAAGGGGACGATAAAACCAGGGGAAACAGAGATCCATTGAAAGGCTGAGGTTTTACGTGGTTTCATTGGCTCTGACCGGGTCACACTCCAGTCTCTGAAGCACTGGATGTACTGACTGGCTCGGACATCGACCTTCTTCTACTTTCCCTGCTGCCAGAGACATGGGCCAGGCTGAAGAGCACAGACTGAGGGAGTGGGGGAAACAATGCCCCGCAAAATGTTCATATCCTAACCCCCAGAACCCCTGAATATGTAACCTTCCATGAAGGGACTTTGGCTGTGATTAAGTGAAGGCTCTTGAGATGAAGAGATGGCCCTGGATCAGCCAGGTGGGCCCAAGTGTCATCGCAGGGGTACCTATAACAGGAAGGCAGGAGGGTCAGAGAAGGGGAGGGTGGAAGCAGAGGTTGGTGTCATGTGACCGCAGGAGGGGCCACAGGAGCCAAGGAATGTGGGTGGCCCCTTGATGATGGAAAAGGCCAGGAATGGTCTTCCTTGGAGCCCAGCTGATATTTTAATTTAGATAAGGGAGATAGACTTTAAATTTGTGTTGGTTTTTGTCACTAAATTTGTGGTAACCTTCTACAGTCACAAAAGAAAACTACAGTAGTGCCCCCCTTATACTCAGGGGATACATTCCAAGATGCCCAGTGGATGCCTGAAACCAGAGGTACTACCAAACCCTGTATATACATTTTTCCTGTTCATACATACTTATGATAAAGTTTAACGTATAGAGACAATAAGATTAACAATAACTAATAAAATAGAACAATTATAACAATATACTGCAATAAGAGTTATGTGAATGTGCATGCTCACTCTCTCAAAATATCTTACTGTACTGTACAAGCATCAACCTACAATGGCTTATGTCCCGATAAACCCATCATGAATTAAAATACCGTATATCGAAAATACACTTAATACACCTCATCTACCAGACATCATAGCTTACCCTGGCCTACTCAAAACGTGCTCAGAACACTTGCATTAGCCTACAGTTGAGCAAAGTCCTCTAACACAAAGCCCACTTCATTATGAAGTGTCAACTGTCTCATGTAATTGACTGAATGCTGTACTAGAGTGGAAAACAATGGTGAATGGTACTGGAAGTATGGCTTTTCCTGAATGCAGATCACCTTTGCATCACCTTACAGTCGAATCCCAAGTTAAAGTGTCATAAGCCAGGGTCATCTGCATCACCCTTCTTCCGGTGAAGATGTGAGATGAGCAGGCCTATGACAGGAGGTGAGGTGATACGGCATGAGACTGCTGTTGACCCTCTGATGACAGATCGGAAGCTCACTCACTCCAGGTGATCCTGGATCATCCAGCCATGACGATGCTGACGGTTGTATGTCGGGAGCAGACCATGTCAATGACTCAGGTGGGGAGCATCCAGCATGAGTCCACTGGAGAAAGGGAGGATTCAGGTCCCTAGTGGGATGCAGTGGGAAGGCATGAGATGTCATCATGCTACTCAGAATGGCATGCAATTTAAAGCTTATAATTTCTGGAATTTTCCACTTAATATTTTCAGATAACAGGTGACCAGAGATAACTGAAACCACAGAAAGTGAAACCTCAGATAAGGGAGGGAGGGGGGTGGTGGAATGATGTAATACCACTGCCCAGAAGGAAATCAGAATATAATACAAAAAGGATGAAGTCTGGTTGCAAAAACAAACATCTAGATCCATCTTTTCTTGCTTGGTTCTCCACTTACGCACAGCTGGATGCTCTCCTTTGTATTCTGCCCACCCTGACTGTCCTAACCCATTTATGACCTGCTCTGGAGAGGGGAGTCAAGCCAGGCAGGGGAGCAGCGGTCCTTGTAGCCTGGTGAGAAAACATTCGTAAGCAGGTAGCATTCCCGCAATTCCTTACTACCTCTTGTGGACGGTCACTTACACACTGCTAATACATATTCCTCACCTTTCAGAATGCTTTCCACAATCCTGGGGTCTCCCCCCAGCAAATCAATGGAATAAAATCCGTGTGAACTCCAAATTGTTTCCCAAAAGAAGGCAAGTGGCATTGTTAGAAATCTAGATCAGTTGTGTCTGAGCAAATGAGAAGAGTGGAATTAGGCTGCTTTTGACACCATGTTCCTTTTACCTGTTCTACTGTGCAGAAAGGAAGTCTCATCAAAATATGGAAAAGGAGAAAGGAATATGCAGGTCCCCAGGCATCACAGCTCTGTGCAAGCACGCTTGAAAATCACCTATATAAAAAGAAACTTCAAATTTTATCATAATGTCAGAGTCTATTTGAAAATGTGAAAATTAGCACCACTTTTACACTAAAAAGTTCCAAATATCCACAGATGTTCTGATTTATCCAAATAAAATTAGTGTTTTGCCTGGTGATAGCTGAACACCACAGGAGTAAATTCTGCTCCACTTCTCCATGGCACAGAGCCACCTCCACAGCATACACTTCTCTAGGCAGACGAGGAGAGCAGCTCCCAACTTACCTGCCAGAGGCTTTCCCACCATAACATCAAGGAGACACTCTCCCGGGGTCTTTTCAATCTATACCATAGAAATCAGGTGTGCTTACAATGGATCTTCAAAACTCAAATAAAAATATTAACAGGACAGCACAGTATTTAGCTTCATGAGACTTGGTATCCTACCTGCATGAGCTTAAACAATGCACTTGGCATTTCAGCATTTCAGACTATTGATTTTTCAAAAAGAACAGTAATATACTGTAGAAGAGAACTGATGTCAATGATGATGGCTAGCACTCATGTGTTGTTAACTTTGTGCCAATAATTATTTTCAACCCTCTAGGTATATTTAACCGAATAATAACCTTATGAGGTATCTATCAGTACACTTTCTTAAATTCCCTTTTTACAGATGCAGAACCTGAGACAGCAATGTTGAAAGCATGCCCAAGATTACAAGGCAAAGCCAGAATTCAAAGCCAGGTCATCTGATTCTTCACCTCAGCGTGAGTCCTCCTCTTTCCCAGCCCTCAGCTGGGTCTTCATTCACAAATGAGGGGCAGGGGAACCTCATGTGCCAGTGGACATGATACCCTGAGGAGGACATGGTGTCACTTCTGTAGCAATCAGGCTAAGAATCTATTACTTGAGTCTACTGAGGAAACATCAAAGAAAGCCCAAATGCAGAGGCAGGGACTGCGTTCCTCAAAAACATCAACGTAATAAAAGACAAAGGCTGAGGAACTATTTCAGATCAAGAAAACTAAAGAGATTTGACAACTAAATACAACATGTGACCCCAGACCAACCCTTGTACTGGAGGGGGGAATATGCCATAAATGATTAGTCAATTTGGATACAGACAATAGATTTGGGGGAAAAAACTGTATCAATGTTCAATTTGCTGAAGTTCACAACTGTGCTGTGGTTATGGAAGGGAACCTCACCTTAGGAAATACACACTGACGTAGTTAGGATAATATATGCACGTCTTTGATTGACGGAGGCAGGGTGGCGTTGTTGCCCGGCTGGAGTGCCGTGGTGCAATCTTAATTCAAACTCCTGGGCTCCAGCAATTTCCTCACCTCAGCCTCCCCAGTAGCATGCAATGTGATATACGCAACTTACTCCTGAATGGTTTTGAGAAAATGTGGGTATGTGTGTAGGTATATATGCACATGTGAATGTATACATGTACATTATGAATGCATGCATGTGTATATATGAACACGCATGTATGCACATATAATGTATATGCACTTATGTGTGGAGGGGGGCAGGGAGGAAGCACCAACAATAAAGCAGTGAGGCAAAATGGGTGTCTTCTCTACTATTCTTAACACTCTTTCTTACAACAATTTCAAAAATTATTTCCAGGTAAAAAATGAATTATTTTAATTTTGTTAAATCAATTAACCATGTTGATTTTTATTAGTATAAATTAATATTTATACTCATTATATACATATATATAAAATCTCTGCTATGCTCCTAGGGATTAAAAAAACTGTTAAAAAGTTATCTCTGGGAAGTGAGATATTGGAAATTTTTTCTACTATATACCTTTCTATCATTTCCAAACCTCTATAATCCACTAGTGTTACCTTCATATGCAGAAAAAAAGAACCAACAAAGAAATGCATCATTCTTAACACTCACAGGTTACTCCCCTACAAGAATGCCTCCACCCTTACAGTATTTTTATATTTTCTAACTCGAGTATTCATTACCATTAAGCTTTAAAATTTACCATTAAATTTTAAAAAATTATCCCAATATCATGTTCAATACGAATGAAGAACAGCGTAAAAATGTAATTTTTAAAATAGCTTGCAGTCTTCACCACAACCTTGCAAAGGTACAAAAGAGGAGTGTAAAAATCAGACGGTGTCTTTGATGAGGAAGCTGCGCCTCAAAGAGGGTCTAAAAATCAGACGGTGTCACTGATGACGAAGCTGAGCCTCGAAGAGGTTCCATAATTTGTTCCAGGGTTCGTCTCTAGCCAATGGCAGAGCTGAAATCCAAATTCAAGTCTGTCTATCCTCCAAAACCCACACTGTTTGTCCTACTGCCACTCTACTGGCATTCAATAAAAGGCTGTTGCCTAACACAGATAATGCCTGCAGCTGCACACCCGGTTAATGACTTCAAAAATAAAACGTCAAGCCAAATGCCCAGTCTGCATGTATTAATTTTTAACCCAAATAATCAGACAGCGTCCCAATTTTCCACTTCATTTATACATATACAATAATTGCCACCATTTCTTGAGCATCTGCTTTGTGCCAAGTTCTGCTCTAAGAGCTATACTTCTTTAATCCCCTCCACATCCAACAAACAGGCATAGTTATTACCCTATTTACAGAGGAAGCTGGGACAACAGAGAAATAAAACTGCCCAAGGTCACAACTAGTAAACTGACAGAGCCAGAATTATAACCCACAATCTCATTTCAGCGTCCAGACTCATACCACTTTGAAATGCTTTCCTCCCAAGGTTCTCTCATGCTTAATATTTGGAACTATAATGCTAAAGGCCATTGACGTAGCTAAAAATCTAGGTTAACTTGCTGACAGGTGGGCTATGAACAGCCTGAATTTCAAAAAGCTTATATTCTGAAACCATATTGCAGTCACACGCCAACTTCTAGCCACTAGTATGGTGTATTCGGTAATTAAGTTTTAGGCACATTATTCTCTGATGTTGAGATTTTCAAAACCAGAAGAAAAAATTATTTTATACTCACAAAAGTGACTGAGACCAAAGTAAGTTCTCGTTTTTATTCAATTAAACATCATTCGCTCAGTTTCACTGTCATTCCCACCGCCTTTTCTCCCTAAAGGCAGCATGGTATGGTGAAGGGCCCAGACTTGTCCAAGACAGTTAAGTTTGGACAGTGAACTTCTCCAAGTGCTTCTCATCTGTGTTTTTTTAAAGTCTGAAAGGTGGCTGGGCACGGTGGCTCACGCCTGTAATTCTAGCACTTTGGGAGGCCCAGGCAGGAGGTTCATGAGGTCAGGAGATTGAGACCATCCTGGCTAACATGGTGAAACTCCATCTCTACTAAAAATACAAAAAAGTAGCTGGGCGTGATGGTAGACGCCTGTAGTCCCAGCTACTTGCGAGCTGAGGCAGGAGAATGGTATGAACCCAGGAGGCAGAGCTTGCAGTGAGCCGAGATCGCGCCACTGCACTCCAGCCTGGGCGACAGAGCCAGACTCCGTCTCAAATAAATAAATAAATAAATCTGAAAGGTTATTCTGAGAATAACATATGTAAAGTACTTGACATATAATAAGTACTCTACAGTTACTGCTCTTCAAACTTCAGCCTATTTCAGTTTACAATGTTTTGGACATTCTGGGCCCAATTATCTGCTGACCAGGTACAAGTGCTTAACTAGTTTTGCCTCCTGACAACAGGATCCTCCCCCGTATCCCAATATTTCAATCTGGTATAATCTTACCCTACACCCGCGACTCCAACCTGTACCTAATATAGAAGTACTCAGTATTTATAATATGTGATTAGCATCTAAATCAGGGGTCACAAATTCAGATGAATACAGGAATCATGCAGGTAACAAGTAAGACAGAGTATAAAACAAGCAACGGGAATTACAGGGGAAATGGCTACTTGGCTCCAGAAAATTGTTGCCATGTGGTAATGCAAGACCTTTGTTCCAAATCTTGAATTTTCAAAAAAATATTTGACTTTGTGTCATTTCTCCATTTCAACACACACACACACACACCCTGCAGCACATGCATACACACAGTGTGGATGTGCAAGTAGCCTCAAGATTCCACATATGTGCTTATGCACCTCATCCCTCTTCCCCTAGACTCATTTTACTTCTAAAATTATGTGTGACTATGTACACAGTCACATGTAGCAAGTGGCTTTTAGGGCAACATGTGTCTCAGCAACTGTCTTGTGGCCAGACTTGATGTCTGAGTCCTAGAACAAACCACCACGAGATATTCAGGAGAGCTGAGATGTTCAGTCGGTATCAACTACATCTGTGCCAGACTGATCAACAGACCCTGTGCTAACATCAGGCAGTGGCAGCACTGCTGGAATCATCAACAGGCTTCAGCAGCCTTTGCTAGAGACCGGTGTCCTAATTTCAGTTCTAGCCCTGGCAGTAACAGAAAGTCACTACAATGGGTCCAAGCTGCTACTCATAGGAGCAAACGATATATTAGTACATGAAATGCATGAGAGACCCCAAGGGACTTAGGTGGAAGTTTGGGGGCTTAAAAAATTTTAGGTGAAGGTAAAGCTAGACAAATAATATTCTAAGATACACAGCTATGCGGCATTTTAAAACATGCAAAATCTACTATAAACCTGATTACATGTAGCAAAACATTGAAACACAAGAATGACACACATTTCAGGTTAGTGGTTTGACAGATGGAAATGTGGACAGGGAAGGGCATCAAGGTGGCTTTAATCATATCTAGGCTCTAAACCAAATAGGGAAAAATAATGTGTCAAAGCTGGGGAAACTTCATAAGGAAAACAAAAGCAAAGAGAAAAGGAAACACTATTCTACAGCCACCTTATCTCCATACTTCTGTGGTATGGGAAACACATTATGAAAATGTAAACATTTGCTGTTGGTATCTCCAACGTACTGTCTTGGAGTTAGACATCAAAGTATTGGATGGAAATAACTGTTTACATATTTAAGTAGTTCAAAGATTATTTATTGGAAACATTTGCACTATTTCCTCAAACAAATGCATAGATGTGACAGGCTTAACTACTGAATGCAAATACTATTGTAGCTGTTATCTCCCCCCCACATCACCTTGGGATGCAAATGTTATAACAATGAACACAAATTTCTAGCACCTTAACATTCACGTCGGGAGCCTTTAAGTACTTATGCTCCTCTCCCTGAAATTCCCATTCTGCTCACCACCTGTCTTACAAAGGAACCACTTGGTCCAATTCAAAATTAAGGCTCTTAAAGCATTTCCTTCATTGCAAAATGTACAATCTCCATAATTTCCTAAAACATGCATAGGGAAACTCCTCTAGCTGAGATATTCTATGGGGGTCCCAACGTACAAGAGCATGTCTCCCTTGGAGAAATGAGAATTTATTTAACATTTAACTTTTAAAAGAAAATCTTAATACCCCAATAACTTCATAAAATTTGCTCAATGGCAAAGTACACAAAAGCACCCAAAGAAATACTCTGCAAAACTTTCTTTTGATTCTCAAAAGTTTGTATTTGTTTTCATGTGAAATATATCCTTAAATTTAATTCAAAGTAGCTTAATACCCTCATATATTTATCCATATATTATATACAATTAAGAATATACATTTTGGATTAAAATAGCACAAAAGTTTGCTCCCCACAATTGTAATTCCTAACAAACCTCTACTTGAAACAAGACACGTACTAAGATTAGGAATTCTTACTGCTCTAAAATATTCTAATTCCTTACCATTTCAACGCCCCCCCCCCCTTTTTTTTTTGGCACTTACACATTAGTAACCCTCTCTCTCTCACACACACCCACCCACACCTGTGTTATTTTTCCTCAGGGTTCTTAAGTGCCTATAGTACATAACAATTTTAGTTCTTTGTCAAATTATAAACAGTATCAAGAATTCAGACCACAAAGTCAATTATAAAAAGTAAAACGCTTGCTTTAAATAATCATTAAATCTTAAAGGACCATTAGAAAAGGCCAGTCACATTCTGTTCTCCAGTCTTGAAAGTTGCATAAGCCATTTCCATAAATTCTAGAGCCACCTTCTTAGAGTAACACACTTGTTTAGGAATGTTGATGTTGGTTTTGTTCATGGACTGAGATTGTTAATGGGCAGGAGTTTATTTCTTCTCAATTCTCTGGGAGATAGAGGACGAAAGCGGTCTTCAAAAATTTAAGACTAAAAATCTTAAAGACATTTCGCAAGTAACAGTAGTCCCTGTAAAGTGGAATCAAAGGCATCACAAAATTGCTATACTTACTGTTTGTGAGAAGTCAGTATTTGACTTGGACCAGGACACAAGCTATTTCCTTCATATGGTAGATTACAATGGTTAGGAGCATGGGCTCTACGATCAGACCATCTAGATCCCACTTTCTCTGCTACTTACAGCTGTGCAGACTTGAGCAAACTGAACCTGTCTAAACCTGTCTCCCCTATTCCATAGGATGGAGGTAAGTATCTATTCCACAAGTTATCAGTGATGACGAAATGAGATGACGTAAAACTAAGTAATAAGCATGCTGAAAACGACATTATACTTGAAAACCACCTTTTGCTTTGAGAAATACATGAGGGACAAAATGAATTTCTCAGGTAGGTAGGTACACTGGGTGTCAGCAAAACGGCAATACTGAAGCCCACAACATTTCTCAAATCGCATTTTGGCGCTGACAGCTCATTTATTCACAAGTCAAAAATCTTTAGTGGTATTCCAGCAATCCTAACTTGACAGGCAAAGCTTTTGTATTAAGCAATACCTAACAGTGACTCCTGCAATTTAAAGAAAAGTAAGTATTCTAAGTTCCCCTGTATTGTTGAAGTAAAGTCTTAATTAAATCTACTTTGTATCTTCCTTTAGCATTTAAAAGCCTATGTAAAGCAACTGCCTGGCCAATGATTGGAGCTTGAAAAAAACTACTATGCCAGGTCTCCACCCCAGACTAATTAGGTCAGTATCTCTGGGGGTGCTATTCAAGCAACAATTATCTTTTATGTTCCTAAGCTCATCACATGAGTTAATGTACTGCCACAGTTGAAAATCACTACAAAAGTTATCTGAATAACTTCCTGTACACTCTCTTTCAAGATGGGTGTTATACATAGGAACAACTGGAAAACAAGAAACTTGAGTTTTAAAACAAGAAATATGGCAATAGGAGGGTATGCATAACTAGAAGGGAACTGTCAAGAGGCCAGGCCAATCAAGTGTTACATTATAAAATGTCCATAACCTCAAGAAAGTAACTATAAAAACAAAGCAAAATGCTTTTGCAGTCACATTTATACTTGGTTTTCAATAAACCACAGAAATTAAGTTGGAGAAAAATAGGATACAACTTATAATTAGTGATTATGCTTAAAGAACATTTATAGGGAAATGAATGAAATGTTCCTAGCAATTGATGCTGCTGAAAGGCAGAATTTGCAATTTTTTATATTTTCCAAAAATTGCCTAAAGTGCACACACTGTGTCAGAAGGGGAAGACAAACTTTCTTTTTCCCTAGTGATGTATGTTTATACTTCTTTGCACCAACCCAGGACTGGCTGGGCATTCATTCCCAAGATGTCACTGCTTCTGCGAAGAAGCATGGCTGTAATCTACCAAAAGTGGGCTATGAAATGTGGAATGAAAAATCAGCTGTTCTCACTTCCTACTACAAAACAGTTAACTCTATCTCACTAAGCAAGAGACTATCTGCCATCAGAATGCAAGTCCCAGTCAGTGATTAGCTATTAATGCTTAACAGGATATAAATGCACAAACCATCACAATCTGTTGAAATTTTTTGTATTGGAAAAGGAAAAGGACACTTCACATTTTTAAACAGTTTATTCACGAATAGTTTAATTTCCCTTTAAAGCTAGAAAATAAAGATAATTTATTTACCTTCTGATCTTTGTCTTTCCAAATGGTAAGCATTGATCCTTCCCACTAATAAAGGTGAAATGTTAAAAATCTGTGAATGGGAATATGCAAAGCTCTAGGAAAACTATTAATTGAATGTCTTTAAAGTGGCAGAAGATCACAAGTGGGGAATACACCCTCAAGAACTATATTTTTACCTTACTGTTAAAACTTGTTTTCAAAGTGGTATCACCTGAAAGATTACAGTTCAAAAGTAATTCCCATACCAGATAATATCAACTTTAGGTGAACATCTGAGCTAAATATTTAAGAGTATTATTTTTCTTGGCTGGGTGTGGCAGCTCACGCCTGTAATCCCAGCACTTTGGGAGGCCGAGGCAGGCAGAATTCAGGAGTTTGAGCCCAGCCTGGCCAATATGGTGAAACACCTGTCTCTACTAGAAATACAAAAATTAGCCGGGCTTGGTGGTTTACATCTGTAATCCCAGCTACTCAGGAGGCTGAGCCATGAGAATCACTCGAACCCAGGAGACAGAAGCTGCAGTGAGGTGAGATCACACCACTGCACTCCAGCCTGGGCAACAAAGCAAGACTCTGTCTCAAAAAAAAAAAAAAAAAAAAAAGAAAAAGAAAGAAAGAAAGACAAGAGAAAATTACTTTTCTTTGATCGGAATTTCTGAATTTCATACATTTTTCTTCCAAGTGTCATTTTTTTTTAAGGGAACATACCACACACTCAGAACATAACTTCTTAGTATCTTGTAAATACAAGAATGAGGGAAGTTAAGGTACATTAGTTATAGAACAAAGGAAGCTAGTGCATTCAGTGTCACATATGAACTTAAGGCCTTAGTTACTTGACTGTAATTTCAGTATTATCAACAGTGTATTTCCCTCATGCTTACATATACAAGTAAGCAGGGAGATAAAGCAAAAACTTCTAAACATGTAAGGAATGAAGACAATTTAATCTCTATATTATCATATTATCAGTCAACTAATACAGTTTCAAACTATAACTGTTGGTAGTAAAATAATCTGATCACATTTCATACAGCAATAAAAATAACAGAAACAGTCTCATCTATACAATCAAAGCATCTCCTGATATGAACAACAGTTAAGCCCACATACATTTTAAAGATGCTACCCAGACTACAATCTATCTCAAAAGCAACCATGGCATAATGCATTTTATAAAATGCCTACCTAAAAATACATTGTATTTTGTAATGTTATTTATTACCAATGTGGGAAGCATGTCTAGCCTAAACACTATAACCAAACTATTCAACAGTAAGCCGGCAGTAGTCTTACAATAGGAAATGTCACATATACTTGTTATTACAAATAGCATTTTATGTTCATTATTTCAGCCATCTCCCAAACTAAGACAATTTTCAAGTTATCAGAAAAGACACTGAGCTAGAGTCAACAGAACAGATTTCTAGTTCCAGCTCTGCCTCTACCTACCTGTGAGACATGGGGAAAGTTCTCTTAACCTTCGTAAGGCCTCAGATTTCTCAACTATAAAACAAAGGGACTGAACAAAATGAATTCTAAGGAGCATTCCCATAAAACGGAATTTGGCTAAATTTTCAAGAACTTCATTTCTTAAAAAAAAAGATCGCTATGAGATACCAAACTTGATTATTTATCACCAATAATATTGATTACATAAGAGCTTTAAGCCAAGGAATTACTGATTCTCCATTTATGGGGTGAAAATATAAGACTCCTTTTAGCATGCTTTTCCAGTTACCGGAAAAGGGGAGGGGGAGATTTTCACAAAAACAGTAAAGCATATAGCAATGGAAATATGACCTGCAGCATAGCATGCTAGTAATGGATAGACATTACTTGTGTTTCTTTTTAGCAACTTGCACACAAGCAAGAGGTTTTATAAAAGATACCACAGCACACAATAACACAATGTATGTATCATCTGACAAATTCAAAACACCGTTGAAATGAAAAGGCAACCAAAATACTTCAGAATACTTCACTCTTCTATAAAATGTGTACACAGATCTGGGCCTAAAATACTTCACCACATCCAGTTCTAAAATCCAATTTCCTTTTCAGGTAGAGCGCATCTTTTAAAAAAATAACACCTATGTTTAAGAATAAAAAATCACTTGTACTAGATCGTATGTAGCTAAAAACTGGATCTATTTTCTGATTCCAACATCTTCTATCTTAGTAAGAATAAATGAAGACACAGGACAAACCTAAGTGCAGGAAATATCAGACCCTGTAACACATACTTATACTGAAAATGTGTTTCACATGGTTTAACATTTGCAAAGGACAAAATCATTTTTCATAAAGAAAATTCCACAGGCTTGCTCAGTATTACCAAACTTCCATAATGAACATTATTTTGAGTGCCAAATTGGGCAGGAAAAAACACCTACTTTTAACTATTATGAAATACTATGAAAAGTAGTAAGACTTACTAGGCTGGTTAAAAAGTACTTTAAAACCAAGGAGAGTTAAATCTTCCTTGAGAACATACTCTCAGAACTTAAGAATGGGGTAAAAATCAGATGGAGCACAGCCATGCTGTACACGTCAACTCACTGAAATCACGTAACTTCTATTCTCATGGACCTTATTTTCCGTTATCTTGAAAACAAACTGGTTATAATCTCCCAAAATACCAGCAGTACCTCAAAATTTAATCAACTCCTTTCCTGAACAGAATTAGGACTTTCAATTAAAAACACTGTAATATCCGAGAGGGTTTCAATGCAAGACAAACCTTTGCATCATAATTTCAAGTGACCATATATAGTGGACTCCCCTCTAATAACACGACAGACACAGACAAGCTATCGAGCAAGAATCTGTTAACAGTTTTATTTTTTTTTTATGTTAAATACCATGGGACAGGATTGTAAGGATGAAAAACTCAGTCAACAACTGCCTCACAAGGGATAAGAAAAATTCTGCCATGATATTAGCAAAGGTAAAGGAGGAAAAATTTACACTGTAAGAGGCACCATTTCCCCAAGGAATACCTCTTGGCATTTCCTGAATGAGTGGGATTAGCAATCTAAATAAATCATATTTCAAGAGGTAACAGCAACAGATAAAATTTAAAGGGATTATTAAAATAACATTTACAAGACTCTGAACAATTCTTGAACTCTTATTAAAACCACAAAGAAAGAACAATTCTTTATTTATGAATTTCATAAAGGACTGAATGTGCAACTGACATCTGCTAGTGATGATCTGGTACTATACAATTTGTCCAGGAGCCGAACAGTTTGTTTTTATTGGGTTTTCTAACCGTGAGAGATCATTAAAGGCAAAGCCTATATGACGCTGTACACACAAAAAAATGGTCACCGCGGGCCGTACTACCAGTGAAATGGTAGGTAAACAAATCTTTTTCTGGTCAAGAGAAAAAAAAAAGAAATAGCACTCTGCATGCTTCACTCTACAAGATGAATTTCCCTAGAAAGAATCCAATGAAAATGGCTGCAATTACAACAAGAAGTGAAGGAAGAGGACTGGTGACATTATCTCTGAAGGATGCAGTTGAGGTTGATCCAGGTTTATCCGAATGTGCTACCTTTCTGAGCCTTAAACCTTCATCCTAGGAAAAAAACAAACACACAAAAGAGGTTTTTAAAAACAAGCATACTAATGAGACTACTGGAGCTAAAAATCTATAGGGACGGAAAGTAGATTAGTGGTTGCCTATGGCTGGGGACAGAAACAGGGATTAACTGCTAACCACATAAGGAAACTTTCCGGGGGTGATGGACATTCTAAAACTGAACTACAGTGACAGTTATAAAGTTCTGTATTTCAGTGAATTGTACACTCACAGTGGGTGTCTCCATGGGATATAAATTACACCTCAATAACACTGATTTTTTAAAACTGGAGCTGAGAAATGTCTTCCTAAAAAATAAAAGTCAGATATGGCTATATTTACCTTTTATTTTAATCCCACTAAAAACATAATTAAAGAAGAGTACTTCCAAGGCGGCCCATGGTATTTAAAATCAGTTACATCTGTCCTAGCCCGGTCACAAACTACCGGACCCGCAGTCTGCCAGTTGGGTTGACTGACCCACTGCAACTAAGGAACCGAAACAGCAGAGCCACAAGAGGGTGTTCTTGCCAAAAACACAGATACGGTTATCCCAGAATTTGGGGGGAAGGAAACGGTTTAGCGTGAAATTTAAGTCACAGTGTTTTCACAAGCTCAAAGCAAAGCAGAGGGCTGTGTGTAAAGGGATAGCACCAGGTCTGGACTGCAAAGCAGAGAAAGAATACTGTTTCTTCAGGAACTACAAATTTAGATGAGAAATGTATGTAGGAAACCCTTATCTGAAGCTCTGCACCTGGAATGGCAACTGAGGGTGCTTCTCTGTGTCAAAACGACAGATCCTCCAGTCAAGAGTGGGCTGCTTCATCCTTGCTGATATGGCTTCACACGGCACTATGTCCTTAGAGGACAAGGTTTCTCAGAAGAAAGCAGAAGTCACTCCAAGCAGGAGGTTGTTACGACACTGTGTGCAATGTGAACCTTGGGAAAAATACTACTACCTGTTAACTATGCAGTTGTCTTTATCTGTGTCTGTTACCTCCCATGATTGTTTTATTGTGCTTATAAATAAACACTAACTAAAAGAGTACACCTAATGGCACAGTTTTATTTGCATTACTGGATTTTCTGGAGTTGGGTTTTTTTGGTCTCATGCTAATTAGTTCTATATAAAAACAGTAGTAATTCTCGGTTTCAGCTACACATCACAAACATCTACAGAACTTTTGATACTCCTGTGATTCTGATTCATTAGGTCTTGGGAAGGCCTGGTAAACTGTAACTTTTTAAAGCTCACTAGGTGATTCACATGCAGTGTGAATTAAGAACCACAGGGCTAGGGGAATTAAAACGGATAGTGAACAGACAGGAGCAAGAAAGTTAACATGGCAAAAAATTATGATGGGCCTGTGTATAAAATGCTAAAGGGTCTGAAATTCTGTAAGCCAGTGGGTCTCCAAGGTTATTATTTTTTTTGTTTTTTTGAGATTTGCTCTTATTGCCCAGGCTGGAGTGCAACAGTGTGATCTCGCTCACTGCAACCTCTGCCTCCCAGGTTCAAGTGATTCTCCTGCCTCAGCCTCCCAAGTAGCTGGGATTGCAGGCACCCGCCACCACACCCAGATAATTTTTGTATTTTTCATAGAGACAGGGGTTTCACCACGTTGGCCAGGCTGGTTTCGAACTCCTGACCTCAGGTGATCCACACACCTCGGCCTCCCAAAGTGCTAGGATTACAGGTGTGAGCCACCGTGCCCAGCACAGCTTTTTTGTTTTACTTTTCCAACAGCAGAATCATCGCTCAAATAAAATCTCATACAGAACATTAGCATACAAAGAGCAGAAACCAGGAATAAAGTCTCTCTCACTTCCCTGGTTCATTCTTCCTATTTTCCAGACCTGCCCCACCTGTCACTCCTACTGTTTACACTCTCCCCTCCATGCCAGAGGTAAACAGTGGCTTTTGAAAGAAATCTATTGAGCACCCTAAGGAGCACATCTTTATCAAAGAACAGAACTATGGAAGTCATGGCAGATCAAGTAAAAGTAACCAACAAAATCCTTTAAAAGATCCATGGTGTGTAGGTGTGAAATAAAGATATTCTTCCCGCTATCCAGACAAGCACTTGGAAGCAGAGGGGTACCCCTCAAGGGGGTACTATGAAGTATCAAACATGAAGAGACACAAAAATTCACTTTAAAAAGCATTTCAGCAAAGGAGTTCACAGATCGACTTAAGATACAGTGTTCAGAGTGCAGTTCCTATATACACCTAACAAAAGGAATAATCAAATAACTCCCATCATTTAGCTTATTTTAGTTACATATATTTTTGTATCATCTACGTTGCTGCAAAGAGCTTCAGACAAAGCCTAAAGAGCAACATATAGGAATTCAGGTCTTGAAACAATTACTTGTCAAAGACAAGTATTATTCATAAATTTCACACATATTCAAATCGGTCCTCCTTCACCATCCATTTATTCAATCAAATATATGAGTACTACACGCATGTACGGTGAATGCAAAGAGAAATGAAACACTGCCCCTGTCCCCAAGGAAATTACTGCCCACTAGAGGGAGAAAGGCCTCTAACAAGTAAGAGCAGTAGAATGCAATCGGCATAGTGGTGGCACAAAGCAGACAGGACAAATCGATTTTTTTTTCTTTTGGAGAGGGTCCCAGCAAACGCTATACTGAAAAATCAACAAGAATATAGTAGCAAGACATTAATATGTGTATGTGCTGTGTCGGGAGGGACAGGGTTCTGAGCCTTTCCAGTCACAGTGAAGAGCTGATACTAAAGCGAAAGAGGGGTGATAAACAGATGCTTCTCCAGCATACTCCAGCCCAACGCTGCCCCACGCCAATATGTGAGCTTCAAATGTGACCCCATATGTAACGTTAAATTTTCCAATAGTACACTTAAAAAGTAAAAAGAAATGTGTAAAATTCATTTTAATAATATATTCAATTCAACCCAATATACCCAAACTACTATTTCAGTATGTAACCATTAAAAAAAGAAAAATTTACCTTTTTCTGTACTAACTCTTCAACATCAGTATTTTACACTCAACAGCACAGCTCAATTTGAACAAATCCCATTTCAAGCGCTCAACAGTCCTAGGTGACTAATGGCTATGATGTGGGACAACACAATCCTAGTTCAGTGTGACTGGGGCACAAAATGGGAAGGACAGGAGAAACAAGAGCTGAAGCTGGCAATGCTGCAGGCCAGATCACAAATGATTAGAATGTGTGCTAAGGTAAGGAACTTGTGGCAATGAGAAACCATAGGACGACTTTTAAGAGAGGAGTAGGGTGGGGAGCAAAGGTCAGGACATAATCAAATTGGGGAAAACAAGAAAGAACTGACCAAGGATAAATTTAAAAACTAATTGCTAAAATGGCCTAATAACACTCACATGTCCTATACCTTCATTTAAATCAACTTATTTTCAACCAACAGAACTTACTCTCAGGTGTCGATTTTCTTCTGACAGCTTCATCATTTCTCCCTGAAGTCTTTTACACTCTTCCATTAGTTTCCTTGTTTCAGTATCATTAAGTGAAACACTGTGTGGTTTTGGCATAGGTCCATCTTGTTTAGATGCATTCAGTGGAACGGTTTTGCTAGGTTCCATGTCATTCTGTATTACAAAGATATTGAGAGTTTTTTTACCAAATCTTCTTACAGGTTTTAAACAAACAAAAACATAAATTCTACATCTTTGTTTATGAAAAACTCTTTAAAAGGCCTAAATCAGTACATGTCAGCAGTCAGATTAGTCTAAATAACGAGCCCACTCCCTCTATTCCCATAACCGCTGGCATGTACGTCTACCATAGCACTTTATTATGTATCTTAATAATTATTGTTCAAGTTCTTTCCTATAACACTTCAAAGGCTGGGAAAGCAAGAGCCATCTCTCTTTGTATTTACCCCTAAAACCAGCACTTTGGTCAAGAGTAGTTATTCAATCCAAGTATGCTGAATGACTGACGTCAACAAAATCCAAATACGAAGGTCATTTTCCATGCTCTGGTTCTGCAATTCAAATAAGGTTCTGGGGCGTAGGGGGATATTATTGCAATCATTCCAATAAAATTAGAAACTACCTAAGAAAAAACATGCCAAAAAAGCTAACTTCTATTATCATCTTAGTAATGCTGTTTGCTTTAATCCACGTGATTCAACATCACAGTAAAAATTAGCATGCTCTGAAGAGTATGAGCCCCAAAATCTTAATCCTAACCAACACTGAACCATTTGAAGTTAGTGTTGAAGGCCTGGAGATAAATATCTATGACAGCATCTACATATTCTTCAGCCTGTGGTCTAAAGTACCCCAACATCCTTCACTCTAACAGCATTTATGTCACCACACATAGTAGCAGTATTAGAGTAACAAGTTTTTTCATTTTAATTAAATTTTTACTTGCTTTAAAATAATTTTAGATAAAATCTGCTTTTTCAGCTATAAACTGCTAACAAAGACATTTACAAAATCAACTTTATGGCATTCCACAATACTCATTTTATAAGATTTATCAGAGGCTGCACACCTACCACACCATCCCAGCTGCCAAATTTATATTAAGTATAAACAGATTGTTTGCTCAAAGGGCAAAACTTGTTCTTCTTATGAAGGGGATGTGATTTGATTACTATGCCTAAATCCATGTAAAATCTATTTAAAAATGAAAATTTATAATGAGGTTCTAATCAACAACAGTATGTATTTGACCTGTCGGCAGATTCTTCCATTTTTATTCAAGCTTCCCAGTTAAGAAAGGTTTAAATTAAAGAAGCATACTTCAATTCTTTCTCTGAGTTTTTCTCTTGCCAGCTTTTTTGTTCTTCACCCCAATCTCTTCCACCCCAATCTAATAATAGCCACCTCTACTATTAAAACACTGCTTCAGATATATCTTACCCTGCCAATACATTTTCCTATTATTTTCCTTAATAGTAGTTAGAACTCATTTCAAAATGATTTTCAGTGTGGTCAAATTCTATCCTAACACAAATCCAACTTCTGATAATGAAGTTGGCACACTGACTTCCTTTATAAAGGAGGTGGCAATGGCCACCAATATGGCAACAGAAGAACTTCTAGGTTTCGGTTAAGAATTGGGAAAAAGTATCATACCCATACCAGAAAACTGACGAAAAACTTAAAGAGGATGAAGCAGGGTACCATGTCTCATGCCTGTAATCCCAAAACTTTGGGAAGCCGAGATAGGTGGCCTGCTTGAGCCCAGGAATTCAAGAACAGCCTGAGCAACAGAGGGAGACCCTGTCTCTACAAAAAACAATTCTAAAAATTAGCCAGGCATGGTAGTGTGCAACTCTAATCTCAGCTACTCATGAGGCTGAGGTGGCTTGAGCCTAGGAGGTGGAGGCTGCAATGAGACGAGATCCTGCCACTGCACTCCAGCCCAGGTGAGAGTGAGACTCTGTCTCCAAAAGGGGGATAAAAAGACATACATGGGGTCAACACCAAAGAGAAAAAAAACTAAAACAAAGATCATCAAGCTCTTGACAACTAGATTTTTGTTTTTAAATTCTTTACATTGCATAAAATTTTAAATTATGGGGGGAAGGGAAAAACTCATTTCCCATAATCTCATGAAATCAACAAAACTATTATTTACATTACTATTTTTCCACACACATTTTATAAAATTGGGCATACATATTTGCTTATTCATTTATATGCATTTTTAATAATCATTTTAAATGACATATCATTAAATATTCTATTCTATGCCTTGCCAAAATTAAACATTTTACTTTTGTTAAGCATTTGATGGGCAGCTTTCCATTCTTTCCAATTTTAAATAACACATCCATAAGAAGATATTCCATAAAAAGATAACTAGATTGGAATTAGATTTAGATGTTTCTAATTCTAATAGAATTAGACTTGTAATTAGGTTCGAATTTAAGCAAATACAATTAGATTTTTCTTAAAATGTTCTCTTAAAAATGTTATACTCGGCCACGCGCGGTGGCTTACGCCTGTAATCTCAGCACTTTGGAAGGCCAAGGAGGGCGGATCATGGGGTCAGGAGATCGAGACCATCCTGGCTAACATGGTGAAACCCTGTCTCTATAAAAATACAAAAAAATCAGCCGGGCGTGGTGATGGGCGCCTGTAGTTCCAGCTACTCGGGAGGCTGAGGCAGCAGAATGGCGTGAATCCCAGAGGCAGAGCTTGCAATGAGCCGAGATTGCGCCACTGCACTCCAGCCTGGGCAACAGAGCAAGACTCCGTCTCAAGAAAAAAAAAAAAAAGTTATACTACTTTTATAACAAAAAGAATAAATGATAACCAATTTGTGGAGCATAAAGAGACTAGAATGCAAAGAATATAGTGAAGCTGAAACACACTTCAAAAGTGTGCCCAATAAGTTATATCACATACTAGCTAGGCCCCTTACAAACCAGTCAACATACATAATAGGTGCAAGAAAATCTATTTTATTTACATATACATATGCTACATATGTATATGTAATATAGCATATTAATCTTAGTTGGGAGTTAAAAATGGGGAAAGTGTGATGGAAGGGTGGGGTTTGAGTCATGCGTGCAGTGACAATCTGAACAGCCTGATGGAAGAAATTAAGCAGGTGTAACTTTAAGTATATGCTTCCATTCAGGACCTCTAATAGTGAGGTTTGGCTCCAATAAAACAGCTTGTTTCTTTAGAGTTGCTTCAAACTGGTCCAGAAAGAGAAGACTGGTTCTTCTGAGAACCATGAAACAAGCAAACTAGAGGGATTCAACACGCTGTGACTCTTAGTAAATTGATGCATAGTCCCTTACATTTAACACTGCAATTTAGAATAAGCTGGAAAGTCAAGGTGTGTATCAACTAAAATAAAACAATAAACCAACCTTGTCCATTTTTCACTATTTAGCGTATCTGTAGTAATCCTCCATCTATGAGTTCTCCAGTCACGCACTGTATAATGATGTTTTGGTCAACAATGATCCGTACATACGATAGTGTTCCCATACAATTATAATGGCACTGAAAAATTCCTATTATCTAGTGAGGTCTTACAACACATTATTCACATGTTTGTGGTGATGCTGGTGTAAATATACATACTGTACTCCAGTCATATAAAAGTATCACACATGATTTATGTAAAATACAGAATACTTGGTAATAAATGACTATGTTACAGGTTTATGTATTTACTGTGCTATGCTTTTTATCATTTATTTTAGATTGTACTCCTTCTACTTATGAAAACAAAAAGTTAACTCTAAGTCAGACTCCGGCAGGTCCTTCAGGAGGTATTCCAGAAGGCGCTGTTCTCACAGATGATAACACCTCTATGCGTGTTACTGTCCCTGAAGACATTCCGGTGAGACAGGATGTGGAGATGGAAGGCAGTGATACTGATGATTCCGCCCCTGTGTAGGCCTAGGCTGATGTGTGTGCCATGTCTTAGTCTTCACAAAAAAAGTTTTTTAAAAAATCTTATTTAAAAAATTTTTAAAAGCCTATAGAATAAGGACATAAAAAAGATATTTTTATGTATCTATACACTGTGCTTGTGCTTTAGGTTATGTCAAAATTTTTAACTTTAGAGTTTATGAAAATAGTTACACAAAGCTAAGACTATTAAAGAAAAAAATTTTAATAAATGTAGCCTAAGTGTACAGTGTTTATAAAGTCTACAGTGTATAGTAACCTCCTAGGCCTTCCCATTCACTCACCACTCATTCACTGACCCACCCGAAACTGCAGACCCAGTTCTGCAAAATCCATTCACAGTACACAGGTACACTGGTATACAGGTATACAATTTTTTTAATCTCTTATGCCATATTTTTGCTGCGCCTTTTCTGTGTATAGTCACAGGTGTCCAATCTCCCGGTTTCCCTGGGCCTTACTGGAAGAAAAATTGTCTTGGGCCACACATAAAATACACTAACACTAACAATAGCTAATGAGCTATTTAAAAAAAAAAAAAAATCACCAAAAAAAAATCTCATAGTGTTTTAAGAAAATTTATGAATTTGCGATGGGCCGGATTCAAAGCCATCTTGGGCCACATGTGGGTAGCAGGCTGCAGGTTGAAAGAGCTTGCTATAGATACACAAATACTTACCACTGTAGTACAGCCACAGGCTACACAAGTCTGTAGCCTAGGAACAACAGGCAATACCACATATAGGTTTTTTTAAGCACACTCTATGATGTTCATACAACAAATCACCTAACAACGCATTTCTCAATATATATTCCCATCCTTAAGAGATGCATGACTGTACTTCTTTATTCTTTTCTAATGACCATCAGAATTTCAGTTCTAATATTCCAAGTATTTCTACTGGGGTTTAATTAGAAAAAGAGGGAACTAGGAATTGGAAATACAAGAACAAGTTTGCAAAGAAGCCTTGGGAAGAACAAAGGAGAAAAAGGACATAAACGTGGGGCTACAGTCTTACAACTAACATGAGTGATGGATAAAGACGCACATAAAAGGAGTTAAGAGGCTAAAGTCAAGAGTACTGTCATAAACCGTGAGAGGCAGAATTAAGGGTTTAACCTATGAATTAGAGACGGGATTTAAGTAACAAGGTTATCTGAAATTTTCTTCCCACCCTAAACAACAATTTACTGTTTCTCTAGGATCATGATTCCCAGAAGTAAATTCCCAATCACAAAAACAAAAAAGTATTAAACATTTAAACAGTAATTTTTTAAAGCCTTAGTAATGCATATCATATGCAAAACCAAATCAAAGTATAAACAATCTGCTAAAACTGTGGGGTTGACCACGTGTGGTGGCTCACACCTGTAATCCCAGGACTTTGGGAGGCCAAGGCAGGCGGATCACCTGAGGTCAGGAGTTTGAGACCAGCCTGGCCAACATGGTGAAACCCCACCTCCACCAAAAAAACAGAAAAATTATTAGCCAGGCATGGTGGCACATGCCTGTAGTCTCAGCTACTGAGGAGGCTAAGGTGGGAGAATTCAGCCTGGGTGACAGAGTGAGACCCCGTCTCAAAAAAAAAGAGTATGCCCCCCAAATCTCAAAGAAAAAAATTACACTAACTTCGTAAAGTTCACACTTACACTGTCCTGCTCACTACTGAGATTTTAGTAAGTTCAGAAGTTTTTTAGAACAGAGTAGTTTGTGTGCAAGATTTTTAGGTGCTTTGTGGTTTTATTGTAATTTTAGGCATAGTTCAATTCTATCTACTTCATATAACACACGCACAATACCACTTATCTGCTAGATATCTACATTTTTAACTTAATCATTAACACTAGTAGACTCCTAAGTCTGTTAGCTCCCTATAACAAACCTTCTGTTTCTCCTGTTTCAACACACTGAGTTCCCTGGGGTCATCCTTCGTGTGATAACTGGCGGGTGTTGCAACTGTGTTGTTGATGCTGCTCATTGAAGTGACAGTCGGAGCATTCCCTGGTGGAGTTATACCCTGAGATGGCATGGGAAACATATTCTCAGATTCTCACCGAACTCTGATTTCTTCTGCATGATATTGGGAATGACTGACACAGAAACCATTAGGCTCTAAAACATTAACACTTCATAAAAATGCATTAATGCATAAGAAACGATACTAATAAGTAATAGCTATGTTAAAGCAAAAGTAGTTTCTGAACTCCCTTTTTATATTTCCCAAACAAAATTAGTTATAATCTAATGGCATTATGTGCACCTAATAAATGTACATACTTCATTAAAATTTATACCAGCCTTACATTGTTTTAAAATGAATACCATCTAATTCTTTGTGGCTTTTAATGTTTTTTACTAATAATTGTCAATAATCTGAAAAACAAGCACCTTCATGTCTTCTTACCTTTGATAACACTCAATCTGAACAATTTTATAAACCTCTCTTGTACTTAAAAGTCTATCCCCTAATACACTCACGCCCTCACACACATCCCAGGCCAATAAACACACTTAAAGACTCACATAACCATTAACTCCATAGTTCTCTTCCTTTCTTTTCAAATTCCTTTAATAGATAAAAGCAATACTGTATTATACAAACAAGCAGGAAAGGGATTCCTTAATTATACTTACTGATATCCCATTTGTTCTCTGTCTCAACAGAAAATAATGTATATTCAACCATAAAATGTCTTTATAATAAGACCCCTGACATCCCTGTTCTTTACAGCCCCTCAGTCTTCATTAAAACAAACCAGTATTTTTTTCTAGAAAACACATCACCTTCAAATGTCAGATGGAGGACATAAATGAAATGCAATACATTTAAGAAATTCAGAAAATGTCAGTGTTAAGGCCTCGAAAATTTTTTAGAAGTGAACACAAAGAACTGAATAGGTCATAAAACTTCAAAAATAATAAAACCACATCTGATCCTTAAAAAATAACCACTACCACTAATTGGACATTACGTATTTCATAATACAGAGCTGACAATCTGAACAGAGCTAATAATTCAAAGAACCCTATTTTGTACAATAGTCAGCACTTTCGTATCATGTGCCTCCAGCTGTCAACAATACACGGAACATGCTGAATGGCTTTCAGTACTAGCACTGACAATAACTCAACTGAAGACACTAGGGGCCATTAACAAAATGAAATGTATTGGCACACACCTGCTGATCGCGAGGACTAGGGTAACGACACAGCTCAGTGTGCTTAAGGATGGTATTTGCTTATGTTTATTATCCAGGAAAAAAATACTAAGAGTCCTTTTGTTCTAAAATAAAAGGTTTCCTAAGTTTCCTGGGGCACCTTATCTATGATCCAAATCAGAGAGCTATTTCCCAAAAAGTAGCCCACACTTTAGTGATGGTTCAAATAAATGAGAATTGTTTTGTCACAAATAAATGATTTATTTAAACTATAAAAATAAAAATATGAACTCAGTCACTGTGATTCTAAAGTTGGCTCCATTTTTTTACCCTATAAGATGAACACAAAACTTCAATCTTTCCTTACTTACATATTCAGTATCAAGGTCCTAAAAAGTCTAAGGAAATCAACAAAATAACATCATACTTTTTCACTGCATTCCAAACATGTAAACACCCAAGAATGAACAGCATCCGTAAAAAGATCAAAATCCTCAAACAAGTGGGGTATATGTATACAACACACTTGATATGGTTTGGATCTGTGTCCCTGGCAAATCTCATGTCAAATTGTAATCTCCAGTGTTGGAGGTGGGGCCTGGTGGGAAGTGACTGGATCATGGGGGTGGGTCCTTCATGAATGGTTTAGCACCATCCTCGTGGTACTGTTCTCATGATAGAGCTCTCATGAGATCTGGTTGTTAAAAAGAGTGTAGCACCGCCCCTTTGCTCTCTCTTGCTCCTGTTCCTACCATGTGAGGCATCTGCTCCCCCTTGCTCTCCACCATGACTGGAGGTTTCCTGAGGCCTCCTCAGATACAGAAGCCGTCATGTTGCCTGTACGCCTGCAGAACTGTGAGCCAATTAAACCTCTTTTCTTTATAAATTACCCAGTCTCAGGTATTTCTTTACAGCAATGTGAGAACAGACTAATACAGTACTTAAATACCAGTGTACTTCTTTCTGCACAAGGATACAGGAAGAGGGGCTGGGGAAGTGAGGAAGTGGGGTTAAGACACACTAAAAAAAAATCATGAAGTTCAAGACTTGTTACCTGTACAATATCTGAGGAGAGTGCATCAACAATTGTGATAGCTATTGCAGAATCTGTTTTCAACACTAACCAAATTTTTCTAAGTTGACTACCAAAAATGAAATTTTGATCGACTCTTTAAAGTAAATGTGACCCATAAAAATGGTGCTTATCTGAGGTGATATGTTAATCAGCTTGATTGTGGTGATCATTTAATAATGTATGCATATATTGAAACAAAAAATAAAGGTGTAAAGAACCCCTATGAACTTCTCCACTGCTCTAAACACTAAATAAAGCTGAACAAAAAATACAAATGCCATCCAGAGTTCTATGTTAAATCCTAAGCTGTTACCAGCAATGCAGTTAAAAATTAAACTGATTTTGCTTAAGTTAACACACTTTTTACAACATACTAATAAACTAAAAGAATAAAAGATCGAAAGATCTCAAAGAATTATCTGTATCACAATCATAACTGTAAGATAAAAAGTATATTTTCCACTCTATACTTTTAAAAAATACATCACCAAGTTTTCAAAACATTTTTGTTCATCTTGCACATTTAGAAATGTATTTTCTTTGAATAAGGGAGTGTCATATTTCAGCAATTGTGTAAGTCTGGATTCAGCGTCATATAGCATTTTACCAATTCATCTGAAGTAAATTAACAAACTGTGTATCACACTATCCAATAATGTCCTAATTTCCAAAGAGCCAAATTTCATGCTAAACAAAGAAAATGAATATTAACTACTAATTTTATCTACAGATACTAGAAAGAAACTAACATGTCAAAAATATTTTTTTAACCAGTTTTATCAACTTCACCTATAAAGAATATTGACCTAGAAAGAGCAGGATACAATTATCAATAGGGTCTTATTACCACATGAATAAAATATTAAGAAAGAGGTGTTCTGTTATTTACCTTTAGACAGATATAAAAGGTTTTATCCTTAATTGTTAGAAACAAAAACTTCTTATATATTTTGTGCTATCATAAGACTTCAGATTTGGTACCTTAAGATTTCATATTTTCTATTAAAGATGAGATGCAACATTAAATTGATAACTTGAAAGTCACACAATCAATTAACAACCCAGATGGAACTCGGTCTGTGCCAGGTTGCACTGAGTTTAAACACATTTCTCAGTATGTAACATTTCTTGTACAATCTGCAGGTTAGTTAATATTACAAGAGTGAGTTTAGGCAGGAACAGTATTTCCCAAAGTATATTTTTTCAGAACATCGGTATTTCCTAATTAGGTTATTCTAAATAAAAATAAAAATACTGGATTAAAAATATTTCTTTACCATTAAGTTTTCTCAGAGCCTTTAATAGGCAGATACACATGTGATTCCTCTTGGAGACATTTACAGTATTTTTCCAAGCTCACTTGACTACAGAACGCTTCCAACCTAATACACTGGGAAATACTGCCTTATAAAAACACGGTTGTGTTTTAGTCTCTCTTTAACACACACATTAATCAATTAAGGCCACTTCCAGCCTAGATAGTATAGACACAATTTTTGCAAGTTCCAATTACATAAATTTGAAATGGTGATATATTACAATCTTTAAGTCTCATTTTATGTGTAAAACTTGAAATGTAAATTATAAACATTCAAAAACATCCATCAAAAATCATAACGGCAAGGCCAGTGAGCCATGAACGTCATAAGTTATATTTATCTACTGCTATACTGAAACACCACTTCAGCCGGTTCATAGAAGTACCTGCCCATTCTTCTCAGGATCAGTATTGGATTTTGCACATTTTGAATTACCCAACATAATCCAACCATAAAATGCAATCATTATCCCAAGAAATAAAAGGATCCACATCATCCTATATGCTGTTTTATCATTAAAATTTTACCATTTGAAGAAGCACCTTCAAACGAAAAATGGGCCTCCACTCTTATCTTGGTCAAAAAAATGAATAGAGAGTTTGACAAAATTAAAAATCAATTTTGTCACAGGGCCCCGGCCGACTGTAGTCCTGAAATACCATCTCCCACTGAAATGGTCCTGAGCTTCTTTCCAGGTCTGAACCTGGAAAAATCTTGCCACATTAGACAAGAAAATTACCAAAGACTATGAGGATCAAAAAATCTCAAGAACCAATGTGAAAAGTATCCTTACCAGGCAACTTGAGCACCAATAATAATAATTAACTGCCAAGAGTTAAAACTCAAATATGTTTAAATTCATGAGTTTTATCAATATAGAAGCAGGGAGGGAAGAAAGAAAGGATGGAAAGTGGAAGATCAACTGTACATCACGAGGTGGGATGCTTACAAACCAACTCATTTTTCAAAACCTTTAAAGATAAACTTTGGCATTTGTTCTGCCTTTTTAAACTCTACCACTTAATAACCAAATATTACATAAGCACAAGTTTCTCTTTACACAAGTATTGTAACTAGTGTTATGAAGCAGGAATGACAGAGTATCACCATCAGACAATCTTAAATGAATTAACAGACCTAGGCCATACTGTCTCAATCTCAACTTTACTGACATTTTGAGCCAGATTATTCTTTGTTGTGGGGGCTGTTCTGTGCATCACAGGAAGTTGAAAGGCATCTCTGGCCTCTGCCCACTAAACAGGTTACCTGTAGCACCCTTAGCTACCTCTCAGTCATGAAAACCAAAAATGTTTCCAAACACGGTCCCTAGAGGAGCAAATCGATTGCCCCTGGATGAGAACCACTCATTTCAAACTTTCAATCATAGGAAATACCAGGGACAGGGGAAAAAGGCTAAATGGCACCACAAGGATGGAATCAGCAAAATCAAGTCTGTGGGAACGTCTATAGGCAAACATAGTTTAATACTAAAAACATTCAATAATTTGCAAAAAAAAAAAAAAGAGAGAGGAAACAACAAACTAAGAGATTTAAGAAACGTATCATCCAACAGAAGTATTTGGAGTCGGCCAGGTGCGGTGGCTCACACCTGTAATCCCAGCACACTTTGGGAGGCCAAGGCAGGTGGATCACCTGAGGTCAGGATTTTGAGACCAGTCTGGCAAAAGCCTGTCTCTACAAAAAATACAAAAATTAGCCAGGTGTGGTGGCGTGCACCTGTAATCCCAGCTACTGGAGGCTAAGGCAGGAGAACTGCTTGAATCCGTGAGGCACAGGTTGCAGTGCGCCAGGATCGTGCTACTGCACTCCAGCCTGAACAACAGAGCAAGACTCCATCTCAAAGAAAAACAAACAAAAAAAAAGAACAACTATTTGGACTTTATTTTCATCTAATTCAAACAAACTGCAGAAAAAAAAAATTTTTAATGACATCTGTGACAAGTTTTAATGCTGCCTGGATAGCCTGATATTAAGGATATGCTAAATTTTTAAAGGCATAGTAACAGTATTGTCCTTAAAACTCTTTTATCTCTTTTTTTAAAGTACTTTGAAAGATATACATTCAAACAGTTACAGATTAAAGTATACCATGTCTGGGATTTGCCTTAAACAATACCTAAGATGAGAAGTAATAGGATTTATATATAATAAGCTTAACCACAAACTAGTCATTGTTAAAGCTGCTCATAAGTTCACAGAGGTGCATTATACTCCTCCTACCTACTCTTCCAGGTGCTTCAAGTTTTTCAAAATAAATCTTCTTAAAAATTATCTTTAGCAGATATTTCCTACAATTTAATATACAAGTCCAGATAATCCAATTAGTGAAAATACATTAGCACCTAGCTAATCAAGGCTCAGACTCAAGATATTCTCTAGAGTACTTTGAAGTTACTTAACAGCTTTCAGGTTACTAGTAATACCTGCTCTGAAAAGGTTCCACGTTCAAACTACTGCTGCTCGAGTTCCACCACAGGCGATTCTGGGAACTCCATTCGGTATTTGCTCAAGCGCTAAAAGAGACCCAAAACTACTTTCTTGGATAACTATGGGCTAGACCAATAGGTAGGCATAACGGCTCTTTTCACCCAAGATGGGTAAATCGCTGGGTTCAACTGTCATTACTGTGTCAGTAATGGTTTGGTTTCCAAACCAGTGAGAGCTACTCTTAATCAGCAGTATCAAATACCTGCGGTCTCAATCCTTTTCACACATCTCAAAGTGTGTGCTATCCAGAGCATAGCAGAAGCCCAGATAGAAGACAGATTTATGCTGACTGAATTACTGTAAAAAATGACATAAAACTCTAAGTGAGAAAATATCCAAATGTTTTTTTAAAAAAAGTCAATCCAGACAATACGCTGTTTTGTTTTCTTGATTTCAACAGTAAGAGCTGTGCAAGCTATTAGCTTCCCTTAGCCTAAGCCAAAAAAGAAAACCTCTAAATGGGAAGCATACACAGACCATCTAACACTCACTTTACAGAGAATATACGTGTTCACATTTTTTTGCTTTTGGCAAATACCTCAAAAATCACTTAAAAGAGGTATTTTAAAAATTCAAAAACTAATTTGGTCAACACCTAATTGCCAGAGACCTTTTCATTTCTGCTTATCCTGAAAGAGAAACACAGTAACTGAGCCCACGTATTTAATCTGCATGTTTACTTTTCAATAGAGCAAATGGCCACCAGATTAAGGCAGTAGTCATGTCAGATTGTAACCAAATCGTGCCAAACAATTCTATTTATCCATATTATTGTATGTATTAAGTCACATACACACACAGAAAAACTTATCTTTCAAGTCTCTCTTACCATAGGGAAAGATTCAAATTTGCAACCCAGACAGGGAAAAGGACAAGGTAAGTGACTATAATCCACTCTGTACATTCACCGACTACTATTTGTTTGTTTTTAAATAAACACATATATCCCTCAGTCCCCCAAATTGTATTTGACCTACACTAATGAGTAAGCAGCATAACAATTATTTACTAAAGAATGCAATCAGATGGATTTGACTAAAAACAAAAGTGAGCAAAATACCTGGGAATAGCTAAACCTGGAATAAACTGTCCATGTAAGTGAATTTTTTATACCCAAACTGCTGGTACATAATGGCCAAAAAGCAATTTATATGTATTTTTAAATTATGTATACATGTCTCATTCTAAAAAAGAACCCGTAGTGGTTTACGCCACAAAAATCTGCTATACTTAAAGGATTCTTCTCCAGGATGTAGTCTAGACCTAAAAGTGGGTCTTTCTTTCTTCTTGGATAAACAAAATGTTATTTAAAAAAAAAAAAAAAAGTATACCAAGTTTTTTAAAACTTAACCACTGAGTCTTATGACATGAAAGAGCCATAACACACATACCTCAAAGGTCAAAAATAGAAGCAAAATTAATCAAAGGAACTGAGCGCTCAACAGCTTCAATTTTTTTTTACATTTTCCTACTTACCAATTTGTCATTTTCATTAGGCATTTCAAATACACATCTCAATTTGGAATCCATTAATTCATCAGGTTTTGCCTCTTTCCACTAAAAAATAAACAAAACCAAAAATGAGACATAGGAGGTATGATCATGGTAAGTAAGTGTGACCTCATGGGACAGCTAAAAGATGAGTGTAGCTGCCTGGCTTGGCTGAAATACACTGGTGCCCTCTTCACTGATCACCCTGCCATTGTTACTGGCTAATGTCACAGAATATATAATCCTAGAGTTACTATCACCATCCATTAAAATCACGATGATATCACTAGCAACCACAGGACTTTCTTCTTAAGAGCAGCATTTCTTTCTTTTTTCTCTTTTTCCAGTTGGTCTCATTCTGTCTCCCAGGCTGGAGTGCAGTGGCCACTCCTGGGCTCAAGCAAGCCTCCTGGGTAGCTGGGACTACAGGCATCTGTTGGTTTTTTTACTTGTTGGGTTTTTTTTTTTTTTTTTTTATTGTAGAGACAGGGTCTTGTCATGTCGCCTGGGCTGGTCTCGAACTCCTGGGCTTGAGATACTCCCATCTTAGCCTCCCAAAGGGCTGGGATTACAGGTGTGAGCCACTGCACTAGGCCAGTAGCAGCATTTCTAAATTGTTTCTAAAAAAAAAAAAATACTATTTAAAAATTCTTGGCCGGGCGCGGTGGCTCACGCCTGTAATCCCAGCACTTTGGGAGGCCGAGGCGGGCGGATCACAAGGTCAGGAGATCGAGACGATGGTGAAACCCCGTCTCTACTAAAAATAGAAAAAATTAGCCGGGCGCAGTGGCGGGCGCCTGTAGTCCCAGCTACTCGGGAGGCTGAGGCAGGAGAATGGCGTGAACCCGGGAGGCGGAGCTTGCAGTGAGCCGAGATTGCGCCACTGCACTCCAGCCTGGGTGAGAGAGCGAGACTCCGTCTCAAAAAAAAAAAAAAAAAAAAAAATTCTTTCATTCTGTAAGTTAGGATTATCTACAATGAAGACATTGGCACTTTTTTAAAAATCTAAATTTAACTTTTAGTTTTTAGAAATTAAGTTTTTCTACTGACTGCTGAACAAAACCCACAGTTTAAACTCCACTCCCCAAAATAAATTCTTCTTCTGTACTTACCACAGCTTCCATATCTGAAGTGTTTGGTGGAGCAAAAATTGTCTGTACCATAAACTTGTGTTTACTCTTTTCATTCGGATCATAGTCAAAGGGCTGTAGCATTACTAAATAAGAAAAAAAGGATATATTATATTGTCTCCTGCATGTTTGAAAGACATACATTGAAACAGTTACAGATTAAATTATACCAAGTCCGGGATTTGCCTTAAACAGTATCTGGCCATAGTATCATTCCTATTACTTCACAAATATGCAAATTTAAAGAAAACCAAGAAGGGTTCAAGAAACCAAACACCAGAATGTTTAAGAATCCAGAATCAACTTAATGGATCCCAAGTATTTTCAAATTGTCTGCCTTTCTAATTTACTAAGTTTTCCACAACCAACAAAATAAACAATTGCAATTAAAAACTAAATATGAATCTATGATTTTGCCCTTTCTAAACTCAGCTTGTGAAAATTTTCAAAACTTTGCCAGTGTTAACTATAATGCCTATAAGTTCAGATAAAATCTACTAAGTTATTAAAACTAGTTATGAATTTAGGCTTCATCTTAGTGTTTTCTGATTTAAAATTATATAGCTGGCATATTTAAAGGAGAAATAGTAACTTAAAACCTCACTACCATCTATTTTTTGCGTTTTAAAACTGAGTCTTACTCTGTCGTGAGGCTGCAGTGCAGTGGCGCCATCTCTGCTCACTGCAGCCTCAACCTCCCTGGGCTCATTTTGTAGAGAAAGCGTTTTCGCCATTTTGCCCAGGCTGGTATCAAATTCCTGGGCTCAAGAGATCCGCCTTCCTCAGCCTCCCAAAGTGCTAGGAATAAATGCGTTAGCCGCAGTGCCCAGCCCATATATTAATATAATTAATTTTTCAAAAATGTATTTTAAATAAACATCTATTTCAGTTTATGAATTTATTTCAATCTTCTAAGAAAACAAAAGTACACAAGGAAACCATATAGCCTCTTGATTTCTAAAATATATTCTACAGTCTCAATAACATTCAAAATTTTTAAGCATTTATAATTTCCCAACTTTTAAGTTTTCTAAGGTTCCATGTGGTTGTAAGTCATGCTAAATTTATGTAACGTGAGTCCAACATGAGACTATATAAAAAATGAATCAACAGTTACACAAAGTATGTACATGGTATTATAGAAATTATTTCCCTAACTTTGGATTATTTCTAAGATATATCTCCACACTTTCGAAAAGATAAACATGAGTAAATAAATGTAGAAAATAACAATTATGTAATAAAGTCTTATTCACAAGGTGTGTCTGAGAAGTCCATTAACTGCTATCAAGGTTAAGACAACTTTTTCTTTTTTTTTTTTTTTTTTTTTTTTTTGTTGAGACAGAGTCTCGCTCTGCCGCCCAGGCTAGAGTGCAGTGGCGTGATCTTGGCTCACTGCAAGCTCCGCCTCCCGGGTTCACGCCATTCTCCTGCCTCAGCCTCCCGAGTAGCTGGGACTACAGGCGCCCGCCACCTCGCCCGGCTAGTTTTTTTGTATTTTTTAGTAGAGACGGGGTTTCACCGTGTCAGCCAGGATGGTCTCGATCTCCTGACCTCGTGATCCACCCGTCTTGGCCTCCCAAAGTGCTGGGATAAGACAACTTTTTCAAGGGGCCAAATACACAGCAGCAGGAAATGTACTGGATAAAATGCCTCAGAATACAGCTTAAGCTAAATAAAATTCCATTAGCAACCTTCACTAAGTAATCATTATAAGCTAATCACTATGAACCAAAAATCTGTGAATAAAAAGAAAACTTACAACATGGTTAAGTTCATGGCAGTTACACTCTAATTTAGGTTGCAGACCACAAAACGAGACAAAGACGATCTTGAAAACATATATAAAAATGTGCACAAATTGGAACAAATTCAAAAAAAAGTGTCAAAGGGACACGGGGAAAAAGAGAAATGAGCATGTAGTACAGAGAATTAACCAGAGAAGGTTGCTGGAAGAAGCATACCTTTGAGTGACTGTAAATGGAAATAAACTACACTAAAAATTGGAAAAGTCAAATTCTCATTGAAGTAGAGCAATCCAAGGGCATGTTTGTGTAATCAGTAACCAGTTTGTTTGCAGGTTTTAATAAGGCAGGTTTCTGTGGAAGAAAATGCTTTGATAACGTTATTTTCTCAAGAAATATTAATACACAGAAACCAGCAATCTAGGCCCCTCAAAGAAAAAATCATTCTGCATAGCTGTTTGGATTCCTAGGGATATAACTGTTTGTACCAATCAACTATTTTTAGCCATGTGGATTGAAATAATTATATCTTCTGGCCAGGTGCAGTGGCTCACGCCTGTAATCCCAGCCTTTGGGGAGGCTAACGTGGACGGATCACTTGAGGTCAGGAGTTCGAGACCAGCCTGGCCATCATGGTGAAACTCTGTCTCTACTAAAAATATAAAAATGAGCCAGGCTGTTGGCGCACGCCTGTAATCCTAGCTACTCAAGTGGCTGAGGCATGAGAATCACTTGAACCCAGGAGGCGGAAGTTGCAGTCAGCTGAGATTACATCACTGCACTCCTGCCTGGGCAACAGAGCAAGACATTGTCTCCAAAAAAAAGAAAAAAGAAAACAAGAAAGAATTATCTCTTCTTCCAATTGTGCTAAAGGCTTAAAGATGTAGTCGAAAGCAGCAACATCCAGAGAGCATGCATTCCTTCATCTTTATTTCCCATCTCTTCATCCCAAGAACTGATGAATTAGACTTAGCAAAGAAACATGAAAGGCACTCCTCCCAGGCCTCCTTAACACAAGATTCACTAAAACATCTTTTTCCTCGCTGTTGAGGTTTTTGGCTATACCTGCGGAGAGAAGATTTAGCGTCACCAAAAACTCGATGGTCTGTCCTTCATGGCCTTTGCACTCAGGTTCCACCTCTAAATACTCTCAATGAGCCTACCCTGGGTTCTCTCTCTCTCTACCCAATTCTGCTGTGGACTTGAAAACTGATATGGAATTATTGTATCTTGGGATTACTTATCAAGATCACCCAGGCCTTTTTTTTTTTTTTTAATGTGCACTTTTTTTTTTGAGATGGAGTCTTACTCTGTCGCCCAGGCTGAAGTGCAGTGGTGTGGTCTCGGCTCACTGCAATCTCCGCCTCCTGGGTTCAAGCAATTCTCTGCCTCAGCCTCCCAAGTAGCTGGGACCACAGGCGCCCAACACCACACCCGGCTAATTTTTTGTATTTTTAGTACAGACAGGGTTTCACCATCTTGATCAGGCTGGTCTTGAACTCCTGACCTCGTGATCCACCCGCCTCGGCCTCCCAAAATGTTGGGATTACAGGTGTGAGCCACCGCGCCCAGCGTAAACGTACACATTTCTAAGCCATGCTCCCAGAGATTCTGATCTGAGAGAGATGAATCCATGTGTGTTCCCGCTCCCTGCGTTATTACAGCACATAGTGGGAGTTGAGAAGTACTGCTGTAAAGGAAGAGTAAATGCAGCCTCAGAGGTTCTCCCCTAAGTAAAATACATGGAACCATATAAGTTCTCATATTTAGTTCCTATTTCTCAGCTATATCAGTGAAGTCAGAGGGACTGAGAAAGAAAAAAACAGTTTATAGGGGAATTAGCTATGGTACCAGTATCGACTCCATAGCAGGAGTAAGCAATCCATATATGGCAAGCATACTTCTTTGACAAGTAAACACGTAAGAGAGTAGTAAAATAAAAGTTTTCACACGCAGGACACTGTTGACATTTACAATGAAAGACATAAAGACTCATCTGATTTGACACAGTAGGCAAAAAAGTGGCATTATACCTTCTTAAGCAGAAGAATTATGACACTTCTACAGCTGCATGCAACGTATAATATGATCATGATCTGAAGGAGAATGACCCATCAGAAAAATGGTATAATTTTTCAAAGATAAAATAACAAAGGCAGAGAAGGTAGTGGTTAGCTGTAGAAATAAAGACTAGATATAAAGTTTGTAATTGACAATAATTTCTTATAAACTGACCACACTCCCTACACAGAAGATGAGAGTGAGAAATTTTCTGAAACAGCTTGCATATAGTACAATAACAAGACATCTTTAAAGGCAAAGCCAGAATAATAGAAGAATTATCTCCCTCCCTCCAGATGAAACCTTATTAAACAAAAACAGAATCATAAAATGTCAAAATTCAAATGTACATAAATCCAGAACATGATTTGCTACCTGAAACAGTCACAGTTGACCCTGGGTCAATGATTCCACTGTTGGGCCTCACACAGTACCGGCGAGGTGCTGTAGTCTTCACTTTGAAACACACTTTTCTATCCGACGGATTTCGCAATTTAAGATTTGTAGTGACTACATCTGTGAAGGGGCCTGTAAAGTTTAAAAATTAAAGAGAAAACAAAATTTAATTGGATTCTCCACAACAAAGGAATCAAAACTGAAAGTACGTAACTTCAATTTTAATTATGTGTTGACATTTGTAGGCATAAATATCCCAAATGGCTACTAACACTGCCTTTCTCCAGGTGGTAGACTTAAAAAAAAGTCGTGTTTTCTTCTTCATTCCCTGTATTTCACAAAATTTCTACCATAAACATGTATGATTTCTATCAAAAAAAGTACTGTGAAACTTCTGATCTATGAAGTTTACAACTGTATTTTTATAGTATGTTGTTAACACATTGCTGAAAATATCAGAATTTCCCAGTTGTCTGCAAACCAGTGTCAATCTTCAAATTCATTTTACTAGGCCAACTGCAAAAATCTCTACAACTGAAGACCCTACACCCTATGACATCAGTGCTTTTGCTTTACCTCAATTTTGTTTGTTCATTCATTCAATCCATTCATTCATTCACATATTTGTTAAGTGTTTATTATGCCATATGCTCTAGATACAAAGTTTTTAAGCTTTGGTTCTGCACCCAAACAACATAAAATCACAAAACAAAGAACCCAAAAGGCTCATCCATTTTGCTAAAGAAAGGCCTAAAGAAAAATTATGCAGATTAATTTAGACAACAAAATAAATACCGGTTAATTTGGAGGCAGAAGATAAAAACATGTTCCAGTTGGGAACAATAACCACAGTTCTAACTATTCCAAAAGTAATTTTAAATGATTCTAAAAACAATTCGTTTAAAGTTATATATTTTTTAAAAAAAGCTAGAAGGCTGGAATCAAAGACAACTATTATAAAGGCTATCTTTTCTTTATTTCAACTTTAAGAATAAGCATGTCTTTTAAAATTTTACAAAGGCAAGGTCATTAAAAGACACTTATTATCAAGCCCTAAGTAGTAAACTAATTTTATCCTATGCTTAAAGTTTGTGAGTAGTAAAATATTTTCTAATAAATAAAAATTTGGAACTAGGATGAGAGGAAGGAGATAAAAATGAGTGAAAATTAGAAGAAAGCATGTAAAGGCAGGTTTTAGAAAAGAAAGCATTTTAATATTGGGGAAAAAAAGCATACATGTGATAAAGTACGATGTTCTGAACTGCTTGTTTCATTATATGGCCAAACTAATCATTCCATTTACAACATACACCCCTTGCTGCTTCTTCAACCCCAAGTGCTTGCATTTTCTTTTTGAAAAGCATCTGATTAACAACTCCACCATAAAACTAGTATAAAAGTAAAGACAAAAAACTCCAATGTGTCCATTTTACTACAGGAATCCACAAAATGGCTGGCTGGAGATATGTTTTGAACTGATAAAACTAGAAGTCTTAAAGGCGAATTCCATTTCTTAACATTCTCAAATCCATAATTAGTACAAACACTTTAAATTAATGTAAAATTTTATAGGACTATTTTGAGGACTTTAACATTAGTAGCAAGCACAGATTAAAATAAAGATCCAATTTCTTAGTAACATGACAAAAAGACATGTCACAAAATTTTAATTTTGAACAATCCTAATCCATAATATGAATACCTATTTTTAATTATGTATTTTTGTATTTTCATAACATAATTATATAAGTTTTTAGTATTTGAATGTTTTATTAATTTAATTCTCTCCAATTTTAAAAAGTACCAATTATCCAAACTAAGGTAAAATAATTTTTTAACTGATTTTTAAAATGACTGTGGGTCAGTTTTCATCAACAAACTCTACAAGAGTTGTACAAATTCTGAAATAGTATTTACATTTCATGATATTGCCCACCAGGGATTATAAATTGTCAATACAGATTGTGGGATTTCTAGACATAAAAGTATAAATTATCTAAAGATGATGATAATATATCAAAAGAAATACACCCCACCAATTCAGAACAAAACTCTTAACAAGGCATGTTAACCTTGCAAGTAAAATGTAGAATTACCTATAATAAACCCACCCAACAAACGAATTTGAGATTTTCTGCTCCATTGTATATCCCTCTAACCTAGCCTCTCAATGAGGGTTGCTCCCAGCAGATAGTTAAGATTTGAGCCCCTTTCCTAGTTTAAGATGGAAAATTATCAAGTACTTATGACCATTAGCAAAGGAATAACCAGATTTAACAGCTAAAAAAGGTCATGGGAAGAAATATGTGGTCCACTTTTGTGAGTTACAGAATCCTTTAAGAACCTGATGAAAGCCGTATCCTACACCTCAGAAAAACATACATAGGTAAATATTCACAAAAATTTTACCCTGACTTTTATGGAAGGTAAAACGAGTTAGAGAGCTGGGTTCAGGGATAGAGGGGTTGTATCATGTACCCCCAGGAGCTGCTGATTTAAAAGGCCTGACGAAGAAATCTACCTTAAGATCTTCGGAAAAGAGAAGTTATATACCTAATGAAAGTGCTACAAACATAACCCTTTAGGTGATACTGCCCCTTACAAGGTGTTTTCATTAGGCATTATGATTGGGTGGTACTTACTGGGGTGGGAGGTGGGGGCAGGAAACAGGACAGTAGACATTCTGCAATGCAGACCCACAGAATGAAGTCCTATGTTCCCACTGCATCCATTTTCAAATACTCCTCCAGAAATTCATATTGGTGGAAAATCTCTTTTCCAAGTATTCATCTATTATGTGAACAGGAAAAATGTGTACTCTTTTCTTCAAAATGTTAAAAGGTGAGTTCACCGTTACAGAAGATTATTCTACCAATAGCAATGCCACTCATGATACCTGAATCACCAATACAACACATCTGAATTAGTCAGCAGGCATTTGTAGGTGACACCTTCACATGAATCTACCTATATGCATATTCTTATTTTGCCCTTTTATCAATGTTAAGAAAAACTGTCAGTACTATTCAGATAACTCGTCTTATTTCTCTTAAATCCAAACGTACTCATCTTAAGTAGATACAAACATCTGACTACAAACTTAAGTAGGGTACAAGTATCTGACTACTTCATTATGTCTTCTAGGGTAGTCATGCCCAAACACACTTAAAATGAGCATTCCATTATAAAATTACTTCCTTTTTTTCCCCTTATGTTATATAGCTAGGGTATATATATTTTAAAATTTTTAATTACATATGTTATTGGTCATTTTATATATGAATTTCTTTTCAGGATAGTAATAGGAACATTACAAAATCTAAAAATGAGGTATGAAGTTAGAGTTAAGAACCCCTGAATTAAACCAATAATCTCCTGCTTTACTAATTGAACATGTATCCTTTGTAAGGCTTAGGTGATTAAACCATCAAGAGAAACAAGTGACTACCATAAAAGTCAGGATAATGGTTAATCCTGCAGTGGAAGTAACTGGGAGAGGGTAAAAGGAGAGCTTTGCCGAATGCTAGCCAAGTTCTATTTCTCACCCTGGAGGTGATTATATGAGTATTTAATTTTTAATAATTCCTTGAACTGTATATATCTTTTCTTTATGAAAAACAAAAAAGTTTTTTTAAAAAAACTGATCCTTGACATAACCTTGAAAATTTGAAAAAAAACAGTGAAAAGCAGTTTTGATGACAAAGTGAACATCTGATGCAATTTATGGAGTAAACAAATATGTTTCGAGGATTTCTGAAACTTAATCCCTATAAATGGGGAAATCCTATCATTTGCCCAATATAAATGCTTAGTTTAACATTTAGGAAACAATTTTGGAACTAGTCCATTTTAATCAAAAGTACTGATAAAAACTTACGTTAGAGATATGTCACTGTTTATAATGAACTATCCCGTATAAAAAAAGAAAACTGCATACAAGTTACATTTATTTGCACTCTTATATTGAAAATCTACAATTAAAATACTTCTACCTTTCAATTATGTGGCTGTTGTTCTTTGGAAGCCTGACCATTTCCTGCCACTAAGTATTCTGTCCCAACTCCTCTATAGCTGTCACTGCCATTAAGTCAAAATCCTGCTCCTAGTCCCAAATTCTTACAATCAAACAGAAATGTAACACAAACACAAATGTGGCCTCTGAGTAAAAAAGTCTGAACATAAGTTTTTTTAAAACTTACAACATGAGATGTCAAAAATACTAGAAAATTTTAAGGCAGCTCACCCAGAGCTGCCTTCGTTGCCAATTTTAAGGCAGTCAAGTGGGACTGGCCTGCCTCGTTTGCCTAAAAACCTTTTTTCCAGCATGAAATACCCTTTTTAGTCAGTTCACATATGTAAAATTCAACCATTCAGTACAACGGCTTCCTTTTAAATAGCAGGACCTTTCTTCTCCAAACTGCCCAGTCTTAAAAGGAATCCCACTAAGCTAAGAAGAGCTACCAAAAACAAAACAAAAAAGAACCACTCTTAAAAACTGTTATCATTCATCCATATTTTGATGTGAACTACTGATAACAAAGTTATCTTGAAATCCTGAGTTCAGTTCAGCTGCAAAGAGAATCAACTGTGGAAGAGGGGAACAGTTAGCTTTTCCCCCAACATTTTATTATGAAAAATTTGACACAGAAATTGAGATAACTATATAAACACTCATACATCATCACTCACATTCTACAATCAGCATTGTGCTGTATTTACTTTGCAGCGTATCTATCTGCCCTGTCCAGACATCCACTTCATTTCTGATGCACATCAAAGCAAGCGGAAGACATCAGCACGGTCACTCCTGAACACCTCAGCATGCGTATCAACTTTTGTATTTGTTTTGTTAAGAGTATAAAATTAATACAGGATAAGCAGGAGTATATCACACAGAACATTTCAGAAAACGCTTCAAAAATGTAGCTTAAGAATAAACAGACAATGTACATGAACATTAATTTATGAACTCTGTGACCCCATTTAGGCTAGTTACTCAGAGGCGTGTTTAGGAGACAATTCTGTATGGGCCTCTAGCATTTCTGCACATCTTGCAAGGAGAAGTCCTGGGAGTTTTTACCTAGACTATCTTTTCAAGGATGTATTAAATAGTGAAGTGTCTTAGAAGACAACACCTCCCTTCTGAGGAGAGGGGCAGGTTTGTTCAGCGGCCAATATAATAAAGATAAGGTCGTCTTCTGGACTAAAGGTCAGGTAGGTTTCTGTGCAGCCCACTATGAAAGATTCAGGTTCTCTAAGTTCAGGGTTTCTAGTTATGATGCAAACTCATTATGTGAGTAGTCTCTACCTGAACACCTCTGTCACCTCCATGGAACTTGAGAAGGGCAAGGAAAACCAACACAAATATAAATCCCATTCCACTTGCAGTGCCATGAAAAATTATGTCCATTGTCTAACTCAGGAAATCTCACATGTTCTACCAACATCTACAAAACTGCAGCAGGCAAAATTTTTCAGTCCCTTCACAGTTCTTGACAAGGTCTTTGTAAATTCTTGGCTACGCAGTGTGGACTAATGAGGAAGGCTGGGTGCTCTGCTCAAATACACAAACAACGTAGCCACAGCAATGCAGGTGATGACTACCTTCAATGTTTCCAACAGGTTTTAGAATTAAGTTGTATCACTGATTGAACTGTTTCCCAGTTACATAAGGGTTATGCTGCTGAGTATCTGTGGCATCATGTTAACGCAATCATATATACAAAACATATTAATACTATATAGTACACAGAATATCTACTAAGGGAATAGCTAGCATTTATTGGGCACTGATGCATCAATAACTTTGTACAAACTATGTTATTTAACTCTCACAAGTCCATGAAGTAGATACTTGCATTGTATTTTAACATACCAAGTTTACAGATGATTCAACTCAGAAGGTAAACACTAGTCCAAGGTCATACAACTCAAAGCAATGAAAGTGGGAAGTCAAACCAGGTCTGACTCTAGGGCCTGAACTCTCATACATTTTGAACGTATAACCTAGCGGTATTTATTTTCTAATTCATAAGTATTCCAGGTAGACTTCTGCAGCAATAAAGCATGAAAGTGCAGTCAAATTAGCCATATATGAAAAAGGTTTTTTAAATGGATATTGTATTTCTCTTGGTCACATAGGTCAACACTGAACACTTCCTGAAATAAGTATCAAGCACTCTAAAAATATTTTACATTTTACATCCAAGAAAGTCCTAAAACATTCTTATTACAAATTTTTTACTATACATTTTTTTCAAACACATTGAAATATCAGGCTTGAGGTAAGCTCCATGAAGACTAGGTCTTTGTTTCGTTGGCTGCTGTATCCCCAGCAACTAACACAATGCCTGGCATAGTAGCTACTGAAGAAACATTTTTGTATAAATAGTGTACAAATAGAGTACTACTTTCTGGAAAAGAAAATGAGTCTTAGTTCTATTTAAAAAAATTTAGTCATTGAAGCACTAAAACATATCTCTTTGTAAGATTTCACTAACATCATAAAAATATGGATCCTGAGATTAATGGAAAAGCAAGACTGCACTATTTTATTTAAGCCTCTATGGGCTTTAATTACTGAAATTGCCTCACTGTCCCTGTTTATCCATGTTACACAATCAACTAACAGTTTCAGAATGTATCATGAAAACTCTCCAAAATCCACTTAATATAGTCATGTAATCATTTTTTATAAACCAGTATTCCCACTCTGGGAGCCTAAAATTACAGTGTGAAAAAGTTACCAACAGGAAAGGACCATGTCTTTTACTTCTTTTACACCGTTTTCATACAGTGTAGTATTCTGGTCGTATAAATACTCATCCATCACCTTTACATAAACAGGTACCTAAATAAAAAATGAAAACACTTCTTTCCATTCTTTTGGCAGCCTTCTGGGGAAAGAGAAATGCTGATTTCTGTTACTGATGTTATACCATGACTTCAAAAAAAAAAAAAAAAAGCATAACGTAGTATGTTCAATCAGAGGCTTAACAGCTAGAACCATTACCTAGGTGATTGACCTTGGGTAAATCACTTCACCTCTCTATCCCAGTCTAACCTCCTTCATTTTAGAATTTGTAGGCAAAATGATCTCTAAGGCTTCTTTCAGCTGTAAAATCATGCGACATTATGATTAACTTTACTTACCACCTTAAAGAACATCTTCTACCCTACGGTAAAGATGGGAGATAATTCAATCTTAAACCCATCACACCTTTATTGACATTTTTTAAAAACTACCTTAAACATTTTAGGAGTGCTTTTTAAGGTATTCTGATACACACAATGCTCGGTCTGACCTAAACAATCCTGGTGACATAATCTTGAAAACAAGGCAGAGAAAATAAACAATAGTCTTAACATAGAAGTGGAACACTTTGATTTACAACATTTTCATATCAATTTTATGTCCCTCCACTCTAAACTTCCAAAGAAGAATAAGATTTACACAAACATAATCTATTTGTAAAAGAACAATGCTAGTGTTCAAGAATGAACATGAAATTAGTGCATACTACTAATATTTTAATATCTGGATTAAAATAGAAACGAGTGGTCCACATCCAAAGTTTAAGTTTTTGAACTCCACATAGGTAGGATGTGAAGAAATAGAAAATAAGGTACATTTTTGGAGAACCTGAAATAAAACTTTTTTAAAATTATTTAGATCTAAAGTCCTTGCCAGGGGAAAACATAACATGAAAAAAACGATCACAATAATCTTAACTAAAAACATACAAGATATAGATACATAGAGTTATACACAGCATAGTTATAAAAAGTTTATCAAAATGTTAACAGTCGTTATTTTGTGAGACTGAGTAATTTTTATTGGCTTTATATCTATACTTCTTTCATTTTCTACATTTAGCATTGATTTTATATAAGAAGGGACTTTTAAACATGCACCCATAGTAGCTTAATTGCTTATAAATCGTCTTATTTGTAAAATCCTGGAAGAAAAAAGCTGAAAAAATTCAGAACCACAGATTTTTTGGGGATCTGTTGTTAGTAAGGTTTCTCTCAGTGGGAACAGTACTCAGAAAACAAAACCAAGAGATTCTTGCCTTACAGGCTTTAAAAAATAAAAAATTTTCACAAGAAAAACTAAACAGGAAACACACTGTATGATTCAAAGGCACCCTATATCTTTAAAGTATGACAGTCACTACATGTCATTCAAGAATTAAAATTATATACGTATTCATATACACTTCACACATATATACACATACATGAAACATACACCTACAAAAGACCTGTCAAAACATAGGCCCATGAGAAGTTTGTCAAGTTATACAACAAATGTACGTTTAAAAGTCCTCTCACAGCAACAATTCTTTTTTAATTAACATTCCTACTTTTTAATGGTAATTCAATCTAATCATTTCCTTAAAAGGCTGAAAGATATGTAACTAAACTTCTCACTCCTTTAAATCTGAATTTTCAGAACAGTATCAAACATTCGTGATAACTAGTTATAAAGAACATCCAAACACCAGAGAAAAGCAGCTAAGCATGCTATGGTACATTAATGATGCATAAGTCAACACAAATGCTGTGGAGATTTCTTGAAGACATCAGTTTAGACTGTTTTTATAAAGTGAAATATGTGTTACAGAATAACAATTACAAAGTGCAATATGTATAACTAATTACAGAATTTATTCTTTATAAAGTGAAATGTTAAATTATAATGTTACAAATGTCTTCAGAAAATATCAAATCCAACCTCATTTAAGCAAAGAATTTTTATTATTTAAAAAAAAACCCATACTGAAGAGTTCATTACAAAGATGTAAGCAATTCAATGGCACAGGAAATGAAGTATAACTGGCATCACAGAAGAGGCTGCATTCAAGAGAAACTAATTCCTGGGATCATTAAGACCTCTCTGCCTACATTTTTCTGCCTTTTTTCTCTCAATTAGTTGCTTCTGCTTGCCACTGTTCCAAATTAGCCACTGTTTTGTCTCCCACGTCATTTGACCTTGAAGGTCTAAAACCTATACCATCTATCTATAGTTGTGTTCCAAGGTAAGGCATCAAAATTTTGACTGGTCAGTCACCAGCATATATATTGGCTGGTCTTGAATCTAGATTATAAACAGCCTCTTCCTGTTAGGCCAGGTATACTTGATTTCCTATGCCATTGAGATTGCTTATTAATAAACTCTTAAGCGTGATTTTGTTCTTTGTAATAGACTAAATATTAGAGGATATTAAAGAATTACTGTTAATTTTATTATGTGTTAACGGTATCATGATTATGCAAAGAAAATGTCCTTTTTTGGTTAGAAATGCAAACTCAAGCATCTAGGGATGAAATGTTATGCTATTATCCAGGATTTGTTTTAAAAATACTGAGGCAGGCCAGGTATGGTGGCTCATGCCTGTAATTCCAGCACTTTGGGAGGCTGAGGCAGGGGGATCGCTTGAGGCCAGGAGTTCAAGATCACCCTGGGCAAAATAGCAAGACTGTCTCTACAAAAATTAAAATATAATTAGCTGGGCACAGTGGCATGCACCTGTAGTCCCAGTTACTCAGAAGGATCGCTTGGGCCCTGGAGTTCAAGGCTACAGTGAGCTATGATAGCACCACTGCACTTCAGCCTGGTGTCAAGAGCAAGACCGCTGTGAAAAAATACAAACACGGAGGCAAACAAAAACATATAAACAAGTATGATTATGGTAAAAATGTTAATTATTAAATTTATATTTAAATTTAATTTACTAAATTAAGGCATATTGAGGTTTATAAGGTGCTCATCAATGTTTGAAAGTTTTCAAATGTTTAAAACTTAATTTGAGTCATATTTCCATTATAAAATGAATTAAGCCAGTAAACAAATATTTGCAAGTTAACAGTCCTCTCTCACATTTAATTTTCTCCCAAAACTAACTTTATGATCAAAAGAAAGCAAGATCCATCCTATATTAATTTCCACGTCTGAAAGGCAAAGATGATTTCACTACACGTTCAGTAAAGGTAAGATAAAAAGAAACTACGTTGAGATGATGGATATGTCAATTTGCTTCACTAAAGTAACCATTTTACTATCTGTATGTATCCCATAACATGTTATGTATACCTCAAATACACACAATAAAATATTTTTAAAGGATTAAAAGTATAATTTTCCCTATTCTTTATATGCATTTTTCCACTTCACAGAAAAATAGCGTTTTCTTTTTGTACTCAATTGTATATATTCACACAAACTTTTAAAGACAGAACACCCAAGAAATCACCTAGTCCTACCTCTCACTTTACAAATGAAAAAAGCACAAACATGAAACAACCTACCTTTAGTAAAGGTTAGTCAGCTCTTTACAAAATACCCTACCACCCCTTTTCTGGAAGTACAAAATTTTGAAAACACTATTACCTGCAAAGGCAGGTGAAAACTCCAACTGAGTCAAGATCCAAGACTAAAAAATAAAAATTACTGGAGAAATCATTTGAGTCTTATTAATTCAATCAACACTTATAGGGCAATCATTTTATGATGCCAGATCTTGTTACTACAAACATAAACAGCTATATACTCAAGAGTTCATGGTATAGTTTGGGAGGGGAGAATATGTAAGCATAGCTACCATCTAATGTGAAACTACCATTACAGGTAAGCACAAGCTTCAACAGTGGCATGAAGGCTCTGACCAACTTGGACTGGTAGAAGTATCAACGACTTTTCAAGAGGAAGTGATTCTTAAAATAAGAGGCTGCCAGGCTGACAGACATGAGGGAGGACAATATTCTGAGCAGAGCCTGTGCAAAGCATTGCAGTGGCCTGGAGTGTTTGGGAAAATGGTTCATATAGCCAAAGTTATGGACAGAAGAAAAACAGCAGACACTGAGGCTGGAGAGGTAAGCAATGGATTTTGGATTTTTCAAGTACATGATGGGAAAACATTTAGAGTTCTTTAACCAAGGGACTAACAGTAACAGCCTCCTTTCTTCAAAGCATAGTTCTAGCAGCAGTGTGGAGGACAGGGTAAAGAGCTGACAGTAAAGAAAAGGAGGCTGGACATGATGGCTCACACCTGTAATCCCAGCACTCTGGGAGGCAGAGGCGAGTGGATAACTTGAGGTCAGGGAGACCAGCCTGGCCAACATGGCAAAACCCCGTCTCTACTAAAAATACAAAAATTAGTCAGGCATGGAGGTGCATGCCTGTAATCCCAGCTACTCGGGAGGCTGAGGCAGGTGCACCTCTTGAACTCGGGAGGTGAAGGTTGCAGTGAGCCGAGACTGCCTGGGTAACAAAGCGAGACTCCATTTTAAGAAAAAAAAAAAAAAAAAGGAGATGTCTGCTGACTAGTAAATATAAAAGGTAATCACCTGAAGTAAGGAAATTATCCAAAGCCCAGACCTTTCCTTAAGTAACACACCCATTTAACCAAATCCACTTTCTTGTTAATATCCTGAAAGACCTAAAGGTATCTACCATACCCAAAGAGATCATGATCTTCCTCCTACACCTCTCTCACACACCCCCAAATAAGATGCATTTCATCCTCATCCAGACATCCACCGTTTCTTAAACAAATAGCACCATTTCCCCAGTTATATAAGCAGAAATCTCATTCATACCCTTTTCTCTCAGTGCACAGAGACCAAGTCTCACTGATTTAACCTAACTTTTCATCACCTCCAACACCATGACCTCAGTCCAAGGGGTCAACACTTGCCAGGACTGCTGCAGCTGCCTAATTCATCTCTTTCTCCCCTCTAGTATAATTTTACTTTGCTACCAGAATTATTATTATTTTTTTTTTTTTTTTTTTTTTTTTTTTGAGACGGAGTCTCACGCTGTTGCCCAGGCTGGAGTGCAGTGGCGCGATCTCGGCTCACTGCAAGCTCCGCCTCCCGGGTTCCCGCCATTCTCCTGCCTCAGCCTCCTGAGTAGCTGGGACTACAGGCGCCCGCCACCGCGCCCAGCTAATTTTTGTATTTTTTTTAGTAGAGACGGGGTTTCACTGTGGTCTCGATCTCCTGACCTTGTGATCCGCCCGCCTCGGCCTCCCAAAGTGCTGGGATTACAGGCTTGAGCCACCGCGCCCGGCCCAGAATTATTTTTTAATGCAAATGTGATGTTATTCCATTCCCTTCACCTTTACTGCTCCTCCCCTCACTTAAAAACCCTAGTGGCTTAGGATAAAAACAAAACTCCTAACTTGACCTACTAAACCAGCACTACCTTCATCTTGGCTATTTTCACCACTGCCACACCAACGTCTTTCAGTACGGTAGATGTTTCACGGTCCCTCCTGCTACAGGATATTTGAACATGCATTTTCCTTTCTTCTTCACCAGGATAACTTTTACTCATTGTTGGAATCTTAGTTCAACTGTGACAGCCTGATCAAAGACCCTTATTTTACATTCTCATAGCACTATATATCTCTTCAGGGGTATACTTTATTCTTCTGATTATTTGATTAGTATCTATCTCTCTTCTTAGAACTGTCCCATGAAAACATGGCTTGTGTTTCACTCACAACTGTAGTTCCAATATTTATTCATCATACCTGACATGTAGTGATACTCAAATCTAATCATATTAGATCCAAAATTGAATGAATTTTAAAAATAAATGAATTTGGAGTAGAAATGCATTAAAGGGATTATGTCAAAGGGATTATGTCAAAAGCAAACACAGGATTTTAATTATTAGATATGCATATTGTTTCTGGTGTGAGTAATCATGATGCCACTAAAAAATAAAAATAAAGCCAAGTGCAATGGCTCAGGCCTGTAATCCCAGCACTTTAGGAGGCTGAAGCAGGAGGAGGTCAGGAGTTCGAGATCAGCCTGGGCAACATAGCGAGACCCCCATATGTACGTAAAAAATTAGCTGGGAGTGGTAGCATACACCTATAGTCCTAGTTATTCAGGAGGATCACTTGAGCCCAGGAGATCACGGCTGCAGTGAGCCAAGAACGTGCATGCCACTGCACTCCAGGTTGAGTAACTAAGCAAGACCCTGTCTGAAAAAAATAAAAATAAAAAATATGGGAAGACGAGTGGGCTTGGGTAGTAAAAAATTTGAGATATTTTGAGTTTAGAATATCTGCAACATTCAAATCTAAATAGTAAGTTGAGTATGTGCTCTTGACTGTAAAATGTGAATTAAAACAGATTTGGGGGTGTAGCAATACCAGCAAAGAGCAAGGAAGATAAAGAGAAAACCTCAAAACAATGAAATGAACAAAGTTCACAGAGTGAGATAAATGAAACCAAATCAGAATCTCAGAAACATGAGCATTTGAGAAAAATGCCACAAATAAGACAATAAATGGAGCAAAGAAGAAAATGAGAAGACAATGGTATTCTAAAAGCCAGAAGAATTGAGGGTTTTTTTAGAGAAACTGTCAGTAATGTCAAGAGCCAGGGGGAGGTCAAGAGAGATAAAAACTGGAAATTATTAAGTTAGCAGTAAGTAGTGAGGATAAAAGTGCCGTGGACTAAGGAGAGAATAAAAAGTGAATAACTGGAAAAACAATTAATATGGACTATTTTTCAAAAAGTCTGAATGCAAAGGAAATGAAGGAAAGGGAGAGACATATACTAGAAGGAGTTATGGTCAAAGATGTACATGTCTGTTTATTTGTTTTTAAAATGAAAGACTCTGGGGTATTTATATGTTAAAACAATGCAGCCAGTGATTGAAAATCTGCGGGCAAACATCTCATGGAACATGGTCTGAGTCATAAGGAATTTTACCTTAGCCAGCAAAAACAGAGGAACAACGAACCTTGGGTATGAGCAGAGATTTTCTTTCTCAGGGAAGAAAGTATGGATGTGTACAGATTAACAGGTGTTAACTAACAAGAGGAAGCATCACATCATGGAAGAGATCGTATGTCCTACTGAAAAAAAAATCTGACTTTTATTCTGTGAGCAATTGAGAGTTATCTTAAAACTAAGGAATGGAGAAATACGATTAAAGATTACATTCTTGTCTTTAGAGGAGTTGGGGATATTACCCCAAGCATTTCGTATGGCCACTGGGAAACAAGAAGAGCTGACTGGAAACACCTAAAAATGTGCTAAATACCCATCCAGAGGACGAGTATTCTCTAATTTTCCCCCGTGCTGCTTCTTAATAATATGATTCTACGCAAAGATGCACTAGCTGATGTTGACACCACACGTTCCTTGATCCTTCAGAGCGCTTAATTTTCTTTGTTGATTTATCGTTATGGGCCACTCTCAACACAAGGATTTTGGTTTATTTTCCTCTCTGATCATTAAGAAAAATATATTTGAAATTTATTTTAGCATTTTATAAACTTTCTTCTTCAAACTTCCCTACAAAACTGCTAATAGGGGTCAGGTGCGATGGTTCACGCCTATAATCCCAGCACTTTTGGGAGGCCGAGGCAGGTGGATCACCTGAGGTCAGGAGTTCGAGGCCAGCCTGGCAAAACTCCGTCTCTAAAAAAAATTCAAAATTAGCTGGGCATGGTAGTGCATGCCTGTAGTTCCGGCTCCTCTGGAGGCTGAGGCAGGAGAAATGCTTGAACCGGGAGGCAGAGGCTGTAGTGAGCCCAGATCAAGCCACTGCAACAGAGCAAGACTCCATCTCAAAAAATAAAAAACAAAAAAACTGCTATAGTTAGAAAAATAAAATGTGTAATACTTACAAACGGAATTTTATCATGTAAAAAATTTTAAAGACAAAAAAAATCTTTCACATAAAATACCAACTTTCAAATCTGAAATCCAGGTAAAATTACTTCCAAGGTTTAAACAGAATTTGAAGTAAAGCGGTGTCTACTTCTTTTTCTTTATCAACACAAGAGATCTACTTCAGAATTTATTACATCATCATAAATGCACTTTTGTATGTTAATGATTATATAAAACTTTTTTTTTAATACTAGGTATACAGAAAAATGTAGTACTGAACTAGTTGGTATCTGCTTTTGCAAAATTCTGCAAAATGCTGTTAATTCATCTTCAAGATGGTTGTGTTGGGTGTATAAAAGAAAAACCATCCACTCTCAGAATGATTACCTGAGTCACTCCTGGAGAAACCATCTCAAACTCAGAATCAAAATAACTAAAATAAACCTACCAGAAGATGACAAGGAATTCTGCAAAACTGTCTTTTTAAAGTCCTTCACTTAAAAAGAAAGTTTTGAATGATTTAGGATAAGTCAGTTAAACGATTTTTTTCTATCACAAACTAAGCACAAGTAGACTGTAGATTCTAAATGAGTCTCCTCAGTGTTGAGCTGTGCACTTAAATACACAAAGGTTTCCATCAAGCAAACAATTTACCTTTGACTAAAAAAATAATATTAAGGAACCAGACACCAAATGTCACCTCCCAATCCCCCCCATTATCTCCGTCTTTAAACTGAAACACACAACAAACTATTGGGCATTTAAGTACCAGGCATTCTCTCACAGCAGTGTGTTTACTCAACCACTCTCTTGGCCTAAACCTCCCCTGAAATGAAAAACGAGCCTTTTCCTTAAAAATTTCCTAAGGGAGGGATGGGGCACGTAGAGAAGGCTTCTTTCCTCAGACAGGGTTGAGTCTCTGTTATACCATCTATATACATTTTCTGTTTCCCTGGCTAGTCTTATCATTTTTACTGGCAACACAAGAACAACGTGTTCTATAATCATAGCTGTAATTCTCCAATACCCCCAAAAAAGGAAATATATGAGTAAGTCACTGTGTAGGGTTTTTGCTTGTTTTTTTAAACCTGCTTCTCCACTATTATTAGTCTCTTACTATAGCAACATAACAACTTCCCTAAGGAGAAAAAACTTCAAACTGTGGACATTTCCTGGCCTAAAACTGTCCTAATGGCAACTTACACATACTTATAAGTCCCTAATGGCAACTTACACAGTTATCCAGTAGAGGAAATGTTCACTGTAAACACGGCCAATGAAAAGATAAAAACGAAATATTAAAAAACACATCATACAGGCTTACATTAAATTATCTCGAGATAATGGCTGAGTTAGGACTTTTCATAATTCCTCAAAGGTTTTCCCCCAGCTAAAACTACGTAAAAAAATCACACAACTTACATAAACTTGCAATAAAATACATTCACTGCACCTTGTCTTAAAACCAAATCCTTACCCAACAAGTAGCTCGCTTACACTTACTTCTATTCAAAGAAATTTGTAAATGCACTAAAAAGCTTGCAATGTAGTTACGCAATATTAATCTCATAATTCCAGAATATATTTTAAATTCCTAAAACTGAAGTTTTTCCTATGGAAATAATGTAGTTGGTCTTCTCTTGGACTCAACCTCACACAACAATAAAGGATTTAACTTTTTCTTTTAGCACTAGAATTGCTATGCACCTCACAAAAATTGTTCTCATTCAACAACTGAAATACAAGACATAGACTTCCAAAACGGGCCTCACTTTACACTTAACTGAAGATAGGAAGAAACCTACTTTCTATCAGATGTTCACACTCTTTCAGTATTCCTTAAGAATACAGAAGAAAAAAAAAAATCTGTACAGTTTTACTCTTTCCTAAAGTACAATACATATCGACTAAGGAAAGGCACCAAACAGCCCCTGGAATTCTTCCAGGATCACCAAGTCAGACTAAAAACTTACCACAGGCAGTGCTACAAAACAAAAACCTACAAAGTTCCAGAGCTGGGTCACACCTTATCAGGCCTCTCAGGATCTGTCGGCAACCGCAAACGTAAAAGCAAAGGTCACACGCACTGAAGGTTTCTCAGCAGAGGAGCGCAACCGAAGGGCTAAATAAAAGCACGCGGGTGGCACACTGAAATGTCGTGGAAGGCAGCAAGCCCCGCTTACTATGAACCTACAACTCTCCGCTCGCAGCTGACGCATCGCTGCTGCCCGCACGCGCCTGGGTCCGTGCCAACAGCACCGGGCAGCCCTCGCCAGGCACCTCCAGGGCTTCTCCGCCTCCCCGGCGCGCCCTACACCTGACGGCCGAGTTCTAAGCCGGGCGGAAAGGTGAGAAACGACGCGCTCCGCGGAGCCCGAGGGCCGGCTGCTCCCAGCTCTGCCCGGGCCGGGGCAGGGGCCGAGGGGCGGTCTCACTCCCGAGGGGTCCCGCGCCGCGCTCTGGCCTCCCCGCGCCGCTGACAGCCGGGAGCGGGCGACGGACGCAGCTTGCGCCACCTCCAGAGCCCACTCCCCGCCGCAGCCCAGAGCGCACGCCCGCCGATGCCCACCCGCCCACGCCCCGCCGGAGCACACCGTCGGCCTCGGGGACCAGGGACGCGGGCCCGGGCGGACGGCGGCTCGGGCGGGACCGGACACCCAGGAGGCGCCCCCGCGGGACCGCAAGATGGCGGCGGCGGCGGCCGCGCCAGGGCCCGGCTCCCGTCCGCCTCGCCCCGGCCGGCGCGCGCACCGCAGCGCGGGCGGGCGGGAGGGGACGAAGCGGGCCGGAGCAAGGGGCAGGCCGGCCGAGGCGGCGGCGAGGCAGCAGCCGGGAGAGGGCAGGCGCCGGGGCGTGGGGGAGGGGACGCTCCCTCTGGCCGGGGCGGCCGAGTTGTCCTCCGCGCCCCCCGCCGCCCGCCAGCCCTCCGCGCGCCCCAGCCAGCCCTGGGGTGTCCCCGTCCTGCCTACCTTTGAATTTGAGGTCTGTGGGCGGGTCGAGGACCAGGATCTGCTCGTGCTTCGCCATGGCCCCTGAGGCGGACGCCATCGGAGAGACAGCGCAGAGCGGGGGCGCGCCCGCGGCGGCGGTTTGCTGACTGGGGGCGGGAGTCGACGGCGGCGACGGCTCGGCCGAGCTCTAAGACGAGGCCAGGCTCGCAGCTCCCGAGCCCTGACGCCTGTCGCTGTGTCGCCGGTTCGGTGGGCCACCCGCTGGGTCACCAGCTCCGGGTCTCACAACTGACTCAACCCCACACCAGCCGCCACGGCCACGCGCACTGCGATCCTCGGCGCCCCACGTGACGGCCTCTGCGTGCCTACGTGCGCGCCCCGGCGGCCAGGAGCCACTAGCGCTCGTCCCGCTCTCCGGGCCGGCCTAGCGCGGCGCGGGGCTGCTGCGCCTGCGCGCTCGCGGCTTGCCGCGGCCCCGTGCGCAGCCCAGCTGTCAAGGGAACGGGTGTGGAGGGAGGCGGGGCAAAGGTCCGCGGGGCCGACGCGATGCGCAGCGCAGGGCTGGCGGCGCAGTCCTCTGTCACCTTGAGCTGCGAGTACGGAACTAGAGAAACTGCTCTGGCAGCGCTTAACAGTCTTCCAAGTGGGAATGCCCAGTGGAAGGGACAAGAAGCAGTGGGGAAGCGCCCACTCACTACAACTCCCGGCATGCCTCCTGCGGGGCGGGGCATTCGCCGAGGGCCTGGCCCTTTGCGGCCCTGCGCGGTGCTTGCTGGGAACTGTAGTAACGGCTGTTTGTGGGCGGAAAGGCGAGCTAGGTCCGTTGGAGGCGAATGGGGTGGGGTTCGCGGACGCTAATTTTGGCTCAGAGCGCGTCTAGTTTGCGCTAGAAAAAAAACTTTTGAAGACTGAAACGAGGCCCATATGTTAGAAATATACTAATAAAATCTGCCCTGTGGAGAACAGGCTGGGGGGATGTGTCCGTTTGCTCTAATTCTATCCGTCCCTCTGTTGGCAGGGCTGCATTCCTTGTGGTATCCAATCCAGCCTCTCCTGGTTCCTGAGTTGTCTCCAGTGATGCAAAATCAGATAAGGAAACACACCTCGTCTAGGAAGCAAGGGGAAATATGACAAAGCACACAGAAGCTAGAAATAAAAGTCAAAATCTACACCATCGAACCCAATAACCTTCTTCAGTTTTGATTAATGATGGATCCAAACCAAAACAGTTGTCACGTTCACATGTTAGAAACGAAACCCATCTGCATCACTTATGATAGGCGGTAGTAAACTGAACCAAATGAGAAAAATCCCAGCAGCAAACTTGTTGACAAAACTTTAGCCGATTGCCACGGTAGTCTGGTACAGGAACGTCAAATGAAACCAATGTGCTGTAAATAAACCTTTATTGTATTTTATGATACGGTTTGAATTTAAATCCCTAGGAAGCTCCACGAAACAAAAGACATATTGATGCTAATGCTGTGGAGCAGCACAGTTTGTCTAGAAAATAAATGAGACGAAACAGCAGTCTAGATGTCGGCACCAAGTCCAAGTTTTCATGTGGGATCCAGGTATCAGAGGAATCGCTGGAATCGTTAGCCTGCTGGAATCGCTAGCCTGGCATTCACAGAAGATCGTGCCACCCAGGAGGAATGTGTCTTCAGCCATGTGGTTCCTTGGAGTGAGAGGTGAAGCCAGCCATACTTCTGGGTCCGGTGGGGACTTAGAGAACTTTTCTTTGTCTTACAAGAGGATTGTGAAATGCACCAATCAGCATTCTGTAGCTAGCTAGAGTTTTGTAAAATGCACCAATCAGTGGTCTGTAGCTAGCTATAGGTTTGTAAAATGGACCAATCAGCACTCTGTAAAGTGGACCAATCAGCAGGACATGGGCGGGGACAAATAAGGGAAGAAAAACTGTCCACCCCAGCCTGCAGGGGCCGCCTGCTTGGGTCCCTTTCTAAGTTGTAGAAGCTTTGTTCTTTTGCTCTTCACAATAAATTTTGCTGCTGCTCACTCTTTGGGTTTGTGCCATCTTTTTTTTTTTTTTTTTTTTTTTTTGAGATGGAGTCTCACTCTGTGGCCCAGGCTAGAGTGCAGTGGCGCAATCTCAGCTCACTGCAAGCTCCACCTCCCAGGTTCACGCCATTCTCCTGCCAAAGCCTCCCAAGTAGCTGGGACTACAGGGACCCGCCACCACACCTGGCTAATTTTTTTATATTTTTAGTAGAGAAGGGTTTTCACCGTGTTAACCAGGATGGTCTCTATCTCCTGACCTCGTGATCCACCTGCCTGGGCCTCCCAAAGTGTTGGGATTACAGGCATGAGCCACCATGCCTGACCTGGGTTTGTGCCATCTTTAAGAGCTCTAACATTCACCGCGAAGGTCCAGGGCTTCATTTTTGAAGTCAGCGAGACCAGGAACCCACTGGAAGAAATCAACTCCAGACGCAGGAGGATACAGTGCTTAAGTAGTTTGAAGCATATTCTAAATTTACCTTTACTGTGATTTCTTTCTCTTCACAAAATTTATTTTGAAATGTCGATTGTCATTAGGGTAGAATACAAAAAAATTGTATGTTTATTAAAATAGGGGTTCAAGTTGTTTTTGTTTTTGTTTAAGAAAGAAAAAATTAGCTAAAAGTGACAATCAGTCCAAAGGATAGTGTCCCATATAGGTTTAGTTGTGAATTGACAACCCTAAAGGCCCTCACGAACTCCAGCTTTTTGCCAGCCTAAGAACTCTCCTCCACGGGCCAGCTAGCCTAGGCTGATCTGGTCCCTCCATAGCTGGAGGGACACTTCTCTTACCAGAAAGCTTTTGGGAATCCACCATGTGCAAACAGTCAACCAGCAGAATAGCATGTGGAGGACATTCCCAGTAACTCCCCTACAGGAGGATGAGTGATCACCCATTCACTATAGATTTAATGGGAAGCCTGAATTGGATGTATTCTAGTTTCCCAGTCTGTATTATTAAGAAATCTCTGCCCATTTGAGTCATCTATCATTGGAATCAACTGTTTGTTCAGTTCTCAATATTGCTTCAAAATCCTGTAGGTGTAGTCTTAAAATATATAAGAATTTAAAATTCTGATATTCTAAGAATATGTGAAACATCTTGGGATGAATCCCCTATTTGTATTTTAGAGCATTAGATTAATCATCACTGAGTCATTTTGAATCATCTGCTTCACATCAAATAGTGCACTATTTAAGTGGTTTGTGCTTTGGTGTTTATTAGTACCTTTCTTCCAGCACTACAAACTTTACAAACATCATCACGCCCTACTCAGAACAACTTTATAACAGTTGGCAAGTGCCACTTTTGTTGTTAAATATGGAAATGAAAACACAGATGACAGCATCTCATCTTAGTAATAGAGCTCAACTGTGGGCAGGGGAAGTTGCCCAATGTTCTATTCTGTGCATTTTTGCTCTTCCCAAAGCCACAATAAAATGACAACCCACAGTGGTCAAGGCAACAATTTAAAATGTAATTGACTTATCCATTGTTTAACATTTAAGCTAGGAATAATGAACCATGGTACCTATGTTCATTTTGTTTGCTCTTTTTAGATTGGTTAATGCAGCACAGAAAGGCCTTAAAGTATTAGCAAATATATATATGTGTGTGTGTATATATATGTGTGTATGTGTGTGTGTGTGTGTGTGTGTGTGTATATATATATATATATATATATACTCAAGCATATCAAGCAACCAAATTTTCATGAGCCTAAGAAGTACAAAGGCCTTGAATATTATTTCAACCTATTTGAATCTAGTAGTATTCACCTTTGGACAGGTTATCTCTTATGGGCTTGGCAAAGATTTTAAGTTTCCAGTATGGATGGTATCAAAGTACTTATACCCCTCTCCTTCTCCGTAGTTAAACATGTTAAACTTTACAGTAGAGGTGCTCTATAATTATGAATTTGTTTATGAGCAATTCTCTGAGTAATTCACTTCAGTGAACATTTAAACAGGCATGCTTTCAATAAATATTGAGGCAGTAAAGTAAAAGTACAGGCTTTGAATCTAGACTGCTAGGTTCAAGTTCCATTTTCCACTGTGTGATATTTGCAGCTTACTTCACCTCTCTGTGCCTGTTTTATATCTGTAAAATGAGAAGAAGAATACCTACATTCTAGGTTTGTTACCAGGATTCAATGAGTTCCTACACATGAAGAGTTTATAACAGTGCCTGATTCCAGCACTGTTACCTTATTAATATTAAATGTTAAATTGCTGCTGTGTGCCCAGCACTGTGGCAGGTACTGGTGATTAGTCATGAACTGATAGACATCATTCCTACCCTTATAGGATTACATTCAAGAGTGAGAGACAAATGTGAAATAACTATACAATTATTTTATTTGAATTGTGGTAAACACTAGGAATGAGAGGTCTAGGGTACTGGGAGAGTTACCAGTGGGAACTGAGTTGAAGGTTTGAAGATTATCTCCTTCAGGGAGTAATAAGAAGTATCTCCTGAAGGATATCTGGATATCCAGGAAAGGGGAACAGCATATGCAAAGGCCAGGTTGACATGAGTGTGGCTCATTGCAAATTGTAGAAGAAAGGCTGGTGTGTTACGATGAATAAAGTGGGTAGTGAGTAGCAGGAGATGAGGCTGAAAAACCAGATTATGCAGATTGTTTTAGGCCATATTAAGTATTTGAGTCTTTATCATAAGAAAATAGGAAACCATCAAAGGGTTTAAACAATAGAGTCGTTATGAGCAATTCTTAAAAGTTCTCTTGACTACAATGTGGTGATTGGATTAGAGGGAGTAGGAGGGAAAATGGGGAGAACTGTTTAGATTAGTGCTATAATTCAGAAGACAGAAGATGGTGTTACAGAGGATGGTATTGCAGAGAATGGTAGTTTGGGCTAAGGTAGACACAGTGGAGATGGAGAAAATACGAACAGATTTGAGAGATATTTAGGTGGTAGAATCAATAACCAAGCAGCTATTGATTAGATACAGGGGTAGTAAGAGAAAGTGAGAGACTGAGAAATCACTCCCCTTCTTCTGGTGTGTGCAGGTGAATGAATGATGGTACCAGTCACAGAGACAGAGGACCAGATTCTGATGTTGGGGTGCAGGGAAGGAAAGATCACTAAGCCAGTTTGATGTAAGATGCCTTTGAGATATTCATGAGGAAACATCAAATAAGCAATAGAATGTTCTTGGCTGGGCGCGGTGGATCACGCCTGTAATCCCAGCACTTTGGGAGGCTGTGGCAGGTGGATCACGACGTCAGGAAATCAAGACCATCCTGGCCAACATGGTGAAACCCTGTCTCTACTAAAAATACAAAAATTAGCTGGGCGTGGTGGCACGTGCCTGTAATCCCAGCTACTCAGGAGGCTGAGGCAGGAGAATCACTTGAACCAGGGAGTCGGAGGTTGCAGTGAGCCGAGATCACACCACTGCACTCCAGCCTGGTGACAGAGCAAGACTCCATCAAAAAAAAATAAGCAATAGAATGTTCTGGTGGGAACTCAGGAGCAGCAGCTCTGCGCTGAAAACTGAACCTCCAAGTCTTGAACATGAATGGTCACGGGCATGTAGGAGGTCACCTAATACAGACAGAGAAATGACCAGAGCCTCGTACTGCTTCTTGGGAAACTGCAGCTTTCAAATATCTCATTAAGTAGAATGAGTTAGCTTGGGTGGAAGAAAAGTGGCCAGAGAGGTGGGTAGGAAAGGAGGCCATGGTTAATGACATGGATGGCTCAGTTATCCCCATTCCGACTTCCTCCAGGGTTGCCTTACTGTGTTGCAGAAGCCACTCCTGTGCAGCTAGGCTCTTTTTTGGAATGAGAAAACCCTGAAGACTTAAAGTATCCACCTTAGTGGCTCACAACATAGTATTGACCTGACAGCTGTCATAAACATTCTTGAACCCTTGGAAAACTCACACATCGTCTACTTTCCTCAGATTCCGTTTATCTCTTCTCAGCTCCCTCTAAATGATTTGTTTGCCAATGCCAGAGCGTGCTGGCAAAAAGAAAAAGCCCAACACACATCAGGTCTCCAGAGGACTGAACCACCAGGCTCACCCCTCGCCCAGTTTCCCCGCAGGGGAAAGTGATCATACACAGCTGGGACAAACAAACTGAGCCCATGGCCATGGCAACTCTCATTGTTCCTATTTTTAATCTGGTCAAAGATCAATAGAATTGTGGATTTTGAAGAATTGTAAAGCTAAATAATGGAAATGAAATCACAATTCAGATACAAGTCATAGATTTAATTAAATGTGTATGGATCATTCTTGAAGTTTCTAGACTTACATATAAAGGGCAATTATCAGGTGTGGCTTATCACACATCAATCTTATCAGCATGGTTCAAGTTCAGAAAAAATGCATTAAGCTGAAATTAGATTGTGCCCACCAAGAAGACTTAGTAACTACGTACTTTTGGAAATGAGTATATAAATTCCAGAGCTGTTCAGCAGTGTGGTAAACAATGTCTGGTCCCTGATTCTACATTTTCTTTTGTGACATCATTAAGACAGAAGCCAAGTGTCACTATAAATTATGTAAACCTTCAGTCAGAATAATTCAATCTGTACAGGGTAATATTCTCATTGTCTTTATTACAAATGGTGAGTGATTAGCATGAGACTTATGACTTAATGTAAACCCCATGAGAGCAGGGGCCTCATGCCTCATGCTGTTCACTGGCATATCTCTAGCATCTGCAACAGGGCCTGAGACACAGAAGCTGCTCAACATACATTTATGGTTTTCTAATTTTTATTTTGAATGACAGTTAATTCTCGAACAACATGGGTTTGAACTGTGTGGGTCCATTTATACGGGAATTTTCTCCCACCTCTGCCACCCCTGAGTCAGCAAGACCAACTCCTCCCTTGTCTTCTTCCTCAGCCCACTCAACGTAAAGACCATGAGGATGAAGACCTTTACGATGATCCACTTCCACTAAATGAATTGGAAATATAGTTTCTCTTCCTTACAATGTTCTTAATAACGTTTGAGTCTCATCACCTTCCATAAATTTACTGATCTGCTGAATCATAATATGCATATGAAGGAGTCTCATTCTTGCATACCCCTGTGAAAAACAGATAGGAAACTGGAGTACAATATTTGTGTCTAGTTCATTTTGCCTTTTCCTTCACAATATACAATCAAAATACTATTTTCCAAAGTAACTTTGGCTAATGCTTTTCTCTCCCACCCCTTCAGTGTGGTTATGTAATCCATTCATAATACAATTATAGTAAATTCATTTATTACATTTAGCATTTCATTGTGTCCCATCCCCATTGTTTTAACCACTTATTTTGGGAGTTTGTGAAGCATTAACATGGCTCTAAGAGTGAAAACTAGCATGGTTCTAAGTATGAACATGGTTTGCAAAGTATCTCTCCCAATTCCTGTGACCCCATTCTCAGCAATACTGTTATTTCCCCTCTGTTATCACCCAACACCTGTAGGTAACCAATTTCAGCTCCTAATTTACTCTTTGGCACAAATGAGCAGATGTATGTATATTTTCTTATATAATGCACTTTTGTTTTTGAGACAAGGTTGCCTGGCTGGAGTGTAGTCACATGAACACAGCTCACTGCAGCCTTAACCTCCTGAGCTCAAGTATTCCTCCTGTCTCGGCCCCCTGAGTAGATGGAACCACAGGGGTGTGCCACCACACCAGGCTAACTTTTTAATTTTTTGCAGAGACAGGTCTCCCCATGTTGCCTAAGCTGTATAATGCTCATTTTTAATTGAAGGGTAGAATATTATGCTCTTTTTGTGCTTTTTTTTTTCCCACTTAATACATCCTAGACATGGGATATTTGCTAGTTATGCTAGTTTCACTCTGTAACAGGCCATAGAGCACTTCCTTGTTCTTACAGCTGCATAGTACTTCACTCAGGGGATGTTATTCAACCACTTTCCCGTGCATAGGCATTTAGGCTGTCTCTAATATCTTGCAATTAACAATCAATGAGCAAGTTGCCCAAACCCTATATCACCCACAGTGGTTACCCCAGCTCCCTACCTCAGGCTCACACCTATGGCCTCATGGGGGGTTTTGTACAACCAGATGGAAGAAGAGGAAAGAGCCCAAGCTTGGTTTATAGATTGGTCAGTTTAGCAGATGAATGCAAGGTGAAAATATTCCTGTCTCATGCCTACCACACTGTAAGTCTTTGTGGTTAGCAGTGAATAACCTTGTGCATATGTATTTTCATATTGTTGGAGGTATATCCGAAGAGTAGATTCCTAGAAATGGGACTTGTAGTTCAAAAGGTAAGAGTGTATGCAGTTTTTGGTGTTGACAAATTCCCATCTTTTTTTCTTTTGCTTTGCTTTTTCTCCCCCAGAAGCTATGTGTTTCCAAGACTAGCCCTTTAAAACAAGCATATTTTTAATTCTTTTGTCTGTAGTCTGTGCTCTGAACTCCTCAGATACTATTTTACTAGTTTCAGACTTATGATGGACCTATTCTTTTTGGTAGTGGGTTTAAATCAACCTTAGACCCCATTGCTATCTCCCTCCAACTCCTTCCCCTGCAGTTTCTCTCATCTGTCTTTTCTCGCCACATTCCGTGCTAGGAATACAGCTTCGGTCCAGGTGACCTACTGGGCACTGTGTTTCCTTCTTTGTGGTAGGAGATGCAAAAGCAAGAATGCATCTTTTAATTTAGAAGAAGTATCCCAGCACACTTCTGATTACTGGACCCCTGAAAACTTTACTGAAGTGGAAGGTGCCTGTCCTAACAAGTCCTCCCGAATGCTGGCTACCTCTTGTTTGTTCTGCCCAGTCAGCAGGATGTCACCCATGTAATGGATCACTGTAATGTCCCACAGGATGTCCAGACTGTCCGGGTTTCTTCATACTACATGATGACAGAGGGTAGAAAAGTTCACAGTGCCCTGAAGCAAGACAGTAAATTAATGCTGTTGTCCGTTCCACAGGAATACAAACTGTTGCTCTTCAGAATAGGAAAGAGCACATTTGCCAAATCAGTGGCCACATAACATGTACCTGAGGTTTTAACAATCTGCTTTAGCAACAATACTGCTCTGTTTGGCAGCTGTAGTAGGGCAGCAGCTCGGTTAGGCTTGTGATATTCTACGATCAGATCATTGCAAGCGTCAGACTGGCTGAGCAAATGGAGACGTGATAGGAGGGACCACCACCTTGTATCCTTTCAGGCTCTAATAGGCATTAAACCCTGTGATGCAGTAGTGCTTTGATTTACTATTTTGGTCCTGGGGTGGGGGCAGCTTTAGAGGCTCCTACTTAGCCTTCCCTAATGTGATAGCTCCTACCCCACACACCCCGGACCCAAAGGTGTTATTTCAGCTGCCAGGGCCCAAGAAAATGACCACTAAGTAGATGCGTGGCAACTGAGGGGCTGATTGTACACATATAAAACATATTACTTTAGCCAGGACTCTAAGGTGGGATGGGGAAGGGACACACGCAGGATGACATTTCAGATCTCGAGGTATTCATGTCAACTGAGTCCCTGTGTCCAACAATCTTTGCAACGTCTGGGTATTCCCTCCTCCCCAACATATAGTGACCCAAGTAAATGGCCATAGGTCCCTCTGGGACAGTCCTGGAGGAATCATCATGGTATTTCTTTGCCATGGCATTGCTGCCTACTTCCTCATGGGGCTTTGGCCATCTCTTCCAGCCATGAGCTCTGAATGTGAAAACTGGCTTAGGTCTGGGAACTCAGCAAGGGAACTTGTAGAAACAGAGGCTGCAGGGAAGGAGAGGGGTAGGGAAAGGGAAGATGTTGACCAAAGTGTACAAAGTTTTGATTAGACTAGAAAAATACATTTTAGTGATCTATTGTACTGCATGGTGACCACGGTTAACAAAGAATGTATTGCATATTTCAAAATTGCTAAAAGAATAGATTTTTAATGTTCTTCCAACAAAAAAATGGTAAGTTGGTGAGGTGATGCATGTGTTAATTAGCTTGATTGAATCTTTTTTTAATGTATACATATATCAAAAAATCACATTGTACCCAATAAATATACACAATTATCGTTTGTCAACTAAAAATAATTAAAAGGCGGGGTACAGTGGCTCACGCCTGTAATCCCAGCACTTTGGGAGGCCGAGGCAGGTGGATCACCTGAGGTCAGGAGTTTAAGACCAGCCAGGCCAACATGGGGAAACCTCGTCTCTACTAAAAATACAAAAATCAGCTAGGCATGGTGTCACGCGCCTGTAATCCCAGCTACTGGAGAAGCTGAGGCAGGAGAATCGCTTGAACCTGGGAGGCAGAGGTTGCAGTGAGCAGAGATCATGCACTGCACTCCAGTCTGGGCAACAAGAGTGAGACTCTGTCTCAAAAAATAATAATAATAATAATAATTAAAAAAGAAAAAAAAAGGTTTGATAGTTTTTGTTTTTTCTTCACCACAGTTAAAATGACTTATAGCCACAAGACAAACAATAACAAATGCTGGTGAGGATGTGGAAAAAATGGAACCATTGTACACTGCTGGTGGGAATGTAATTTTTTTTTTTTTTTTTACTCTAAGTTCTGGGATACATGCACAGAACATGTTGGTTTGTTGCATAGGTATATATGTGCCATGGTGGTTTGCTGCACCTACCTACCCATCATCTATGTTTTAAGCCCTGCATGCATTAGATATTTGTCCTTATGTTCTCCTTTCCCTTGCCTCCACCCCCAACAGGCCCTTTGTGTGTTGTTTCCCTCCCTGTGTCCATGTGTTCTCATTGTTCAACTCCCACTTACAAGTGAGAAGATGCGGTGTTTGGTTTTCTGTTCCTGTGTTAGTTTGCCGATGATGATGGCTTCCAGCTTCATCCATGTCCCTGAAAAGGACACAGTTTCATTCCTTTTTATGGCTGCATAGTATTCCGTGGTGTATATGTACCACGTTTTCTTTATCCAGCCTACCATGGATGGGCATTTGGGTTGGTTCTATGTCTTTGCTACTGTAAATAGTGCTGCAATAAACATACGTGTGTGTGTGTCTTTGTAGTAGAATGATTTATATTCCTTTGGGTATACACCCAGTAATGGGATTGCTGGGCCAAATGGTATTTCTGGTTCTAGATCCTTGAAGAATCGCTACACTGTCTTCCACAATGGTTGAACTAATTTACATTCCCACCAAAAGTGTAAAAGCATTCCTATTTCTCCACAGCCTCGTCAGCATCTATTGTTTCTTGACTTTTTAATAATCACCATCCTGACTGGCGTGAACCGGTATCTCACAATTATCATTTGTCAATTAAAAATAATTTAAAAAGAAAAAAAGAAGTCTTGATTAAAAAAAAGAAGAAGAAAAAAACATACTAGAAATGCTTATTCCATATGCAGGAACACATTTCCCTTAAATATATTCTAACGCTGATCCCTAATGCTATCTTGCATTTAAACATCTTTTGCAAAAATATTTTATTCACTGGTGCATTCATTTCTCAATGCATGCTGTAACAAATTATCACAAACTGGGTGGCTTAAAACAACTGGTATTTTCTTACAGCTCTGGAGGCCAGAAGTCCAAAATCAAGGTGTTGACAGGGTTGCGCTCCCTTGGGAAGCTCCAGGCGAGAAACTGTTCTTCGCCTCTGGCAGCTGCTGGCAGGGAGCCTTGATTTGTGGCCGCATTGCTCCAGCTACTGCTTCCATCTTCACCTGACTTCTTCTTAGTGTGTGTTGAATCTCCTACATCTCTTGTCTAAGGACACTTGTGATGGCATTTGGGGATCACCCAGATAATCCAGGATTATCTCCTCATCTCAAGAGCCTTAACTTAATCACATCTGCAACGGCCCTTTTCCAAATGAAGTAACAATTACAGGTTTATAGTATTAGACCCTGATGTCTTTGGGGCTACCATTCAACCTTCTACAGTTGGTATTAATAATCTTCATATCAGTTTAATGATTTAGTTAAAATTATCTCTGACAAAGAACCCAAGGCACAGAAATGTTATTTACTTATTTATTTATGTATTTATGTATGTATGTATGTATGTATTTATTTTGCTGTTCAGCTCAACCACTGTTCTTCCTGGAGAGGGGAGATTTGGATGTGTTTCACTTGAATTGTTAAAAAGGAATGTAATCTTCATTCAGGGAGATAAAACTAGGGTTATCAAGACCTCGTATTTAAGCAAGTCAATAAAGCACAGAAGAATCCTAAGAATTAGATGATAATTTCTTAGTTTTAATTCAAAATAGAGGAGTTTTCAGTTTTGTATTCACCTGCAAACAGTTTTCCTAGAGCACACCTGTGAACTCTGAATATTCATTGTATTTGAAACAGTTTGTCTGTGGGTTGCAAATAGGGCTCATTGCTATAGCAGTCGATCTCCTGACATGCATTGATCTTTCTGTCTTCAACCTGAGTATCAATAATAAACATGAGTAGCATCTGAACCACACATAATAAATCTTGGTCTCTTATTTTTAAGCACATAAGGAAAGAATAAGTGCCGTAGGTGGGCCTGAAGAGGATGAATGATCACCACTGGTATCCAATTTATATAACTACCAACGTTATTTTAGCATGTTTATGTCTGACATATACATACACAAAAATAGCAATCCAAAATGAAATAGGTTTATGATTTGGACTTACAAATACTTTTTAAAAAACCTTCAAATGCCAAAACAAATGGAGATTATTTGAAAGTAAGTACGAGTAATTGTAACCTCACAGTAAGAAATCAAAGTAATTAGGGGAATGAACATAGGGTGGGAATCATCAGACTCCATTACTGGGCTGGGTGAAGTGGCTCACACCTGTAATCCCAGCACTTTGGGAGACCAAGGTGGAGGATCACTTGAGCCCAGGAGTTCGAGACTAGCCTGGGCAACATAGTGAGACCTCATGTTCTAAAAAAAAAAAAAATAGCCAGGCATAGTGGCATGCACCTGTAGTCGCAGCTACTTGAGAGGCTGAGGCAGGAGGATCACTTGAGTCTGGGAGGTTGAGGCTGCAATGAGCCATGACCATGCCACTGCACTTCAGCCTGGGCAACAGAGTGAGACGCTGTCTCAAACAAAAATTCAGCCTGGTTTGGTGGCTGATGTTTATATTCCCAGCATTTTGGGAGGCCAAGGCAGGAGGATCACTTTATCTCAAGGGTTTGAGACCAGCCTGAGCAACATAGTGAGACCTCATCTCCACTAAAACTTTTTAAAAATTAGCCATATGTGGTGGTGGGCACCTATAGTCCCAGCTACTCGAGAGGCCAAGGAGGGAGGTTCACTGGATCCCAGGTGATTGAGGCTCCAGTGAGCTATGATCATGCCACTGCACTCCAGCCTGGGTAATAGAGCAAGACCCTGTCGCAAAAAAAAAAAAAAAAAAAAAAATCCATTAAGGTTGAATGCTCTCAAATTCAAGTTATGTAGCTGCTTCTGATAGCACGACAATATATTACAGTCTCGCCATGTTAGCTGGTATGACTGAAAGGAAGTCTTCCTTAAAGCCTTCTCTGGGAGGCAGCTAGCCTCCTCTGCCCTTTCTAAACTGAGAATCATTAGCTAACTGGTGACTTCCTCGTGTATCTTCCTAAGGTCAGTGAAAGTTATTGATCTATGAGTCATTAGAGTTGCATTTAGCTTTGTCTTTTAAACACCAACGTTTTGTGGCTTTCATAGGGTAGGGAGAGAGAAGCAGCATTTTTTTTTTTCCACCTTTTCTCAAGACCTACCAGAAAGTTGCCTCTCCAGAGGTCAGAGAACTTTCAGTTTTCTAAACCAGGAATTCATGAAAATAGCATTAAGGTCCGCAGAAACGTAATGTACAAGGACAACCTTACTCTTCGCTGTCCTTCCCATGCCATATCTCCCTCTTACTTGAAACTACCATCTTGACCTAAACAAAGATGGCCCTCAACTTGTGTGTGTAAAAGTAATATACACTTCAAATCAATATGTAGTAGAATGACCACATTTTCTTTTCGTTTTCACAGTCCACATTTCTTCTTTTCAAGTACTGCCTGTCTTACTGGCCCTAACTTCTTCCTATGTACCATTTTCTATCATCAACTTCTTCATTTTCATATAAATTACCTTTTTTCCATCCTGGAATTTGAAATTTTTTATTTCCTTAAATCTTTAAGCTACAGCCTTGGGTTTTATCTGACTGCGTGCTATCTCCATCCAAGTGTTTGTCATTGTTGCGCTGGGTATGTGTTTTCATTGTGGTTATTAAAGGATCTCATGGTTCAAGTGCCATTATTATTTCAAAACTTGCAGCCTAACTTTTCCTTTTATCTCTTGGTTCGCTTTGTTTTTTAGTTAACTTTTATCTCCATAGAGTGTAGCATTTCACAGTTCCCTTACAAGTTCTGGGAAACTTAAAAATCTGCCAAAAATCATGATAGAATTCTAAGTAACAACATACCATAACTTTCTAGTATTTGCTGAATATAATTTATTTGAAATACCATTTGAGTCTCAAAAAGACACAAGTGTTGAACACTGAAGTCATAGTCTATGAAGAACCAGATTGTTCATATTTAGAGAAAAACATGTTTCAAAAGCATCACTTAGAAGAACAGACCCCAGAACGGACTCACCCTGTTTACATCCTTTGCATCTTTCTTTCTTTTTTTCTTTTTTCTTTCCTTCTTTTTTTGAGACCAAGTCTTGTTCTGTCACCCAGGCTGGAGTGCAATGACACGATCTCGGCTCACTGCAGCCTCGGCCTCCCAGGTTCAAGCAATTCCCGTGCCTCCACCCCCCGAGTAGCTGGAATTATAGGTGCCTGCCACCACGCTCGGTTAATTTTTGTATTTTTAGTAGAGACAGAGTTTCACCATGTTGGTCAGGCTAGTCTCTTGGCCAAGCTAGTCTCAAACTCCTGACGTCGTGATCTGCCCGCCTCAGCCTCCCACAATGCTGGGATTACAGGAGTGAGCCACCGTGCCCAGCCATCCTTTGGATCTTTCTAAGCATTCACTCACCAGGTTTCAGATTCTCTTTTGATTTATATCCCATATGCCAGCGTTAGCAAAAGTTACTATTATAAGATAATTTGTCATTTGAATAAAGCACAGATAACTATTTAGTTTTAAGGTTGAACAGTTACAGATTCAAGGAAATCAGATTGAATGTGAAATCAGGATGAAAGTGAAATGAGAAGGTGGGTTTAAAAGGAATTTGATAGAAGTACAACCTCTTCTTACTGGGTTTGGTATTTCATGGGGATTTATAAGTGGGATAAGGGTGATTCTGACCATATTCTCCATATTCTTAATGTGGTCTCTTGGTCTAATGCTGAGTGGTCAAATGCCATCCCTTGCAATCTATATGCCTGACTGCAGGCGGCTCTTCCTTCCTCCCACTTTCCATGGTAATCCACTCAGCTCCTAAGGCTTGATGGGGCTGACCCTGCTTCGAGTGTGCACAAGTGACCAAGCCTGACCAATCAGAGTCCTTCAACTCTTCCAACTACACAGAGTGGTTCAGGGATTGGCACATGACACAGCCAATCAGAATCTTTCCTGGGACTTTTGTTGCGATTATTAGGAAACAGCCTCACCTTTTTATCTGTGAGTATGAGCTACGGAAGCAACTGATGATAAAATCAAGACAAACAGCAGAGCTAAGAGGTAGAAAGCTGTGTTCCGATGCTGTTTGAATCCCTGAATCTATCTACCTAAAGTAGTTGATCTCCTTAGAATTTCCATTTTCAAGATCCAATACCCTCTCCATTTTTGCTGGAGCAGGTTTGAGTCAGCCTTTTGTCAGTTGCATCTATCCCATAACACCCATGATCACTTAGGTAGTTCATCTCCAAACAGAAGAACTTCCGATTTGGTCTGTTCTTAGGCCATTTGTAATCTGAAGCCTGGAAGGCCCAAAATGCACAACTAGAACACAGAACATCTGGATAAGGCCAGCATCCGGAGGCTTTGCCAGAACACCCTTGAGCTTGGGCCATTCACCTATTCCCCATTGCTCAGGCTTCCCAGATTTTGTATTTTCTAGTAGTTGTTTGTGTTCCCTGGCAGTATCTAAACAGTTGGAGTCTTCAAAGTATTCAATTGATTGTTTTTTCTTTTTGTTATATAATCAGGAAAAAACAAAATGAGAATGAAGGTAAAAAAAATCCTCACACAGAGATAGACAATGACAACACACTGTGTCTTTTGTACAATTGAAATAAAATAGAGATAATTCTCTTTTTAGTATTTTGACCTGTTTTTTATTTTCTTGTTTTCATTTCTCAGTGGAAATTTTTTTTTTTTTTTTTTTTTTTTTTTTTTTTTTTTTTTTTAAACACAGAGTCTCTCTCTGCTGCCCAGGCTAGAGTGCAGTGACGCTATCTCAGCTCACTGCAACCTCTGCCTCCCAGGTTCAAGTGATTCTCCTGTCTTAGCCTCCCGAGTAGCTGGGATTGCAGGCATGTGCCACCACGCCCAGCTAATTTTTGTAATTTTAGTAGAGACACGGTTTCACCATGTTGGCCACGCTGGTCTGGAACTCCTGACCTCGGGTGATTCACCCGTCTTGGCCTCCCAAAGTGCCAGGTGTGAGCCACTGCATCCGGCCTTTTCACAATGATTTTGGAGGAGCTAGCCCCTGACAGGAAGGAGGAGGGCGCTCTGTACAGCAAATGAAATTCAGAACTCTGGCCAGCCCGTCGAGAGGAGGGTAACAGGTAACCCCCACATCTCCCATTTGGGAGGCACCACTCACTAGAATTCAGCGGGCTGGAGGCCTGGAAATGACTCAGCAATGAGTCCATTTTCTTATCCCTGGTAGGCCTGCTGGGACACGTTGAGAGAAGACGAATGAAGTGAGGACGCTGCACACCGCAATATGAAGCAGTCCTAGTGGGGTAAAAGCAGCAGCCTGCAGACGAGGGGGCAGCTGCGAAGGTGAGCGTGCAGGAGGAAGCACCTTATGGGGCTTGGCAACTCAGTCACTGAGAAATGATTCTGTCGTGGACATGTGTGTATTTCTTCTGATAGTTATGTTCTGGATCACCAGAAAAATACAAAGGCTCTCAGCAAACTATCGCAAGAACAGAAAACCAAACACCGCATGTTCTCACTCATAGGTGGGAATTGAACAATGAGATCACTTGGACACAGGAAGGGGAACATCACACATCGGGGCCTATAGTGGGGAGAGCAGAGAGGGGAGGGATAGCATTAGGAGATATATCTAACGTAAATGACGAGTTAATGGGTGCAGCACACCAACATGGCACATGTATACATATGTAACAAACCTGCACGTTGTGCACATATACCCTAGAACTTAAAGTATAATAAAAAATACAAATAAAAAATAAATATACAAAAAAAATACGAAGGCATGGCCATAATTCATACTGGTGCAGAGATCTCAACGGAGATGGACCCACCCAAGCCTAGCTTGGAACTTGGACTTGGATGGAACTTGGACTGCACAGACTGTGTGGCTCCGCCTCTTGGGGTTGAGGCTTCAATATATGAATTTCAGGGGGACACATTTCAACCCATAAGTGATTAAGATGGGGCTCACAGGCTGGACTGAGGACTCCTCTCAGGGTGCAGCACATGGGAAACCATTCTTCTTCTTCTTCTTCTTCTTCTTCTTCTTTTTCTTCTTCTTCTTCTTCTTCTTCTTCTTCTTCTTCTTCTTCTTCTTATTATTATTATTATTATTAGAGGCAGAGTCTTGTGCTGTCACCCAGGCTGGAGGGCAGTGGCAAGACCGTGGCTCACCACAACCTCCAACTCTTGGGCTCAAGTGGTCTTACTACTTCAGCGTCCCAAGTAGCTGGGATTACAGGCATGAACCACCGTGCCTGGCTGTTTTATTTTCTTTTAGAGACCAGGATCTCACTGTGTTGTCCAGGCCTCAAGTGATCCTCCACCTCTGCCTCCCGAGTTCCTGAGATTACAGGCATCTCAGCATTATGCCTGGCTCATGGCTTTTCTAATTGAGTAAGCATCAATCAAATGACCTTGTGGAAAGACACAAGCCTGTGTAGACCTGGCTGTGTCTGATCTTGTGCTGCTGATAACACCTCACAAGAAGTGAAAACGGCCAACACCTTGATCTCAGACTTCTAGGCCCTGGAACTGTGAGAAGTAAATGTCTGGTGTTTAAGCCATCCTTTGTGTGGTATTTGGCTATGGCAGCCTGAGCAGACAAATACACAAGCTAGTTTGCAAAGTTCTGCACCTTTCTGCCCTGTAAGAACATAACATACCGCTGTGTTCCAGAAGGGCTTGTAGCAGTCTTAACTCTCATTGGCAGTATGTGACTGACGGTTTCCCTACATCCCTACTGTCAAAATCTCATTGATTTTTGTTTATATTTTCCTATTTATTCCCTGTTAGTGAACATTTTTTATTTTTATTTTTATATTTGAGACAGGAGCTCACTCTGTCACCCAGGGTGGAGTGCAGTGGCATGATCTCGGCTCACTGAAACCTCCACCTCCTGGGTTCAAGTGATTCTCATGCCTCAGCCTCTGGAGTAGCTGGGATTATAGCCATGCTCCACCACGCCCAACTAAGTTTTGTATTTTTAGTAGAGAAGGGGTTTCGCCATATTGGCCTCAAACTCCTGACTTCAAGTGATCCGCCTGCCTCGGCCTCCCAGAGTGCTGGGATTACAGGCCTAAGCTGCTGCTGTGCCCAGTTTTATTTTTATTTTTATTAAAACTTGTTTTTATTCTAATGTGAACTATGTTTTTTGCCTATTTTTATGAGAATATTCTATTTTTCTTACTGATTTGTAAGAGTACTTTTATAGCACATATATCAAATCCAATGTTGTACATTTGGCAAATGTTGTTTCCTTTTTCTGTTTCCTGTTAATTGTTTATATTTTGTTATTTAAAAAATTGAGTTATTGGGGTCAGGCGTGGTGGCTCACGCCTATAATCCCAGCTCTTTGGGAGGCCAAGGCGGATGGATCACCTGAGGTCAGGAGTTCGAGACCTGCCTGACCGACGTGGTGAAACCCCATCTCTACTAAAAAATACAAAAATTAGCCGGGCATGATGGTGGGTGCCTGTAATCCCAGCTACTTGGGAGGCTGAGGCAAAAGAATCACTTGAACCAGGAGGCAGAGGTTGCAGAGAGCCAAGATCGTGCCATTGGACTCCAGCTTGAGCAACAGAGCAAGACTCTATCTCAAAAAAAAAAAAAAAAAAAAAAAAAAGTTGAATTGTTTTATATGTTCAAATCTACTTCTTTCATTGCAATTGTGTCTAGAAAATCCTTTCTCCATCCATGAATCAAATACATGTTTGGCCAGGTGCGGTAGTTCATGCCTGTAATCCCAGTGCTTTGAGAGGCCATGGTGGGAGAATTGCATGAGGCCAGAAGTTCAAGACCAACCTGGGCAATAGTGAGACCCCGTCTCTACAAAACATTTTTCAAATTAAAAATTAGCTAGGCATGGTGGTGCATGCCTGTAGTGCCAGCTACCTGGGAGGCTGAGTTGGGAGGATCACCTGAGCCCAGGAACTCAAGCTGTGAGCTGTGATCACACTTCTGCACTCCAGCCTGGGTAACAAAGCGAGACCCTGTCTGGAAAACATTTTTTAAAATTTCAACTAAATTTTCTTCTGTTTTTTAATCACTCCATATTTTGTTTTTTATCCTTTAATTCAACTTATATTTATTTCAGTGGCTGGTGTGGGATTGGGATATAAATTGATTTTTCCCCTCAAATATTAAAATTTCCCCATATAATTTTGTGAAAAAAAATCCACTCACTCTGCATCAAATTGAAATGTTTCCTTTGTCATATATTACTACTTACATGCCAGTGTGTGGTTCTTGCTTACTATTATGTTTCATTGCTCTCTTTTTCCTTCATTCATATCATTGTTTTATAATTAATGTACCAACTACACATGTAACTCTCTGATAGGGCACATATCTCTTCATTACTTCTCATTTGAGACTTTTCCTACCTATTCTTGTCTATTATTCTCAGTGAAGTTTTACATATCTTGTCAAGTTCTATCAAATATCCCATTGAGATATTGGTTGGAATTACATTGACTACTAATTAAGTGGAAAGCATCAACATCTTTCAGTCTTTTCTCCAATGAGAAAAATGGACCGTTTCACTCTATTCAAACCTACTTGTATACATCTAAAAATGTTTTAATTTACTCTTAATCATCCTTACTGCTCATTAGGACTATTGCTAGACATTTTATTTTGTCGCTATTGTAAGACTTTTTTTTTCACAGATTCCCAATTATTTGCCACAGAATCACACGGAAGCTGTTGATTTTTAGATATTACTCCAATTACTGACACTTTGTTGAGTTTTCTTGTTAATTCTAATAGATTTTCCATTGATTCTTAAGGCTCTGGTTAGATTATCATTGTTCACAGCTCATATGATTATCTGGGATCTTCTCATTAGAACTGCTTCTTATTTGTCCTTCATGTTAAATATTAGAGATGAAAACAATTGCTTGGTTGATTATTATTATTATTATTTTGAGATGGAGTTTTGCTCTCGTTGCCTAGGCTGGAGTGCAGTGGCTTGATCTTGGCTCACTGCAACCTCCGCCTTCTGGGTTCAAGAGATTCTCCTGCCTTAGCCTCCTGAGTGGCTGGGATTACAGGCGTCTGTCACCACGCTCAGCTAATTTTTTTGTATTTTTAGTAGAGATGGGGTTTCACCATGTTGGCCAGGCTGGTCTCAAACTCCTGACCTCAGGTGATCCACCCACCTTGGCTTCCCAAAGTGCTGGGATTACAGGTGTGAGTCACATTGTGATGTACACATTGTGAGATAAGTGGTTCTCACAATGTGTAATTTGAGGGACATAAATTCATTATCTGCTAGTCTAGATTTTATCTCTGGATCAAACTAGATCATCAGAGAGCCACACACTTGCGTTGCTTTTTCTTGGCCCTACAGAATGCCTTCAGAGAACTGTGCTTTGCCTCCTCCTTTGACTTACATTAAGAATTCTATTAAATCATCTTAAGAATCTACTATCACCATAATTTTTAAGGATATTTTGAGGTCATTGTCAATGACATCACTTAGTAACCTAAATATAAAAAGGGACCTTTGACAGAAATGTCTTTAATATTATGGTACCAGAAAAAGCAGTTAGTATAAGTCACTAGTGTTAGATTTCAGGGTCCCTGGTCCTTAGAACTGCACACTCTAAAGTGTTGTGGGGGGCTCATGCCTTTAATCTCAGCACTTTGGGAGGTCTGGGTGGGAGGATCTCTTGAGATTAGGAGTCTGAGACCAGCCTGGGCAACATGGCAAGACGCCATCTCTATAAAAATACATATATTTTTAAATTAACCAAGCGTGGTGGCTTTATCTGTAGTCTCAGCTACTCGGGAGGCTGAGGCAGGAGGATCACTTGAGCCTAAGACCATAGTGAACTATGATCATGCCACTGTACTCCAGCCTGGGCAACAGAGTGAGAAAATGTCTCAAAATTTAATTTAATTTAATTTAAAAGTGTTGGGAGGCTCCCTAAGTTATCCAAACAGGACTCTGGTAGCACAATGGTTGGGTTAATTGGTTAAAGTCTAGGCCTATATGTCTAGGTTGGTAGAGTCATGTTGAAGCTAACCTTGTTCATTTGGAAAATAAGAACAAATTTGATTGAAAAAGTCAGAAGAATGTCTCTCTATCAGAGGGAAATAACAGGTAGATCTATGCACTGTCACTAAAAGCCCATTTCTATGAGAATGCAGTACACCTCGAATCCGGAATCCTCTCGTCGAAAAGCACTTGACCATCATGGCTTCCGCTTTCACTAAGATTCTTACCAAGAACATCCACATGAAAAACTGTTCTGAATTTATTATAAAAAAATCTTGTCAAGAACTTCATCCATCATTCAGTGTCTCAAACTTAGGGTCGCAGATGAGAAATGTCATTCAGGAATTTAGTTAAGGAAAAGCTTTGACTGTTCTGCGAATTCCTAAGCCTGCTTATTTTGGGTGATGACATCTGGGTATTATTGAATTTCTCTTTTCTCTCCCACTTGCCAAGAGTTCAGAGCAAAATTTGCTGCTGTGTCAGAGCCAAGATGTGAGCCCACAGAGTTGACACGTTACTCCCTTCACGGCTCTGATTCCTCTTTCTGGTTTGTTAGCTTTATCATCAATCCTTCTGTAGGCAATTCCAAATCTTTTTTGGAAAAAAGGTCAAGCTTATAGGATATTTCATTTCGTTTGCAGTTGTTAGGCCATTGTTAAGGGTGCAAATGAAGCCTGTAACTGAGGTACCACTAAGGAGAGTCGGGATAGGTGCGGATGGGAAGAGATGGGGCATTCTCGGTCTTTTCTTTTTTTTTTTTTTTTTTTGAGCCAGTCTGGCTCTATCACCCAGGCTGGAGTGCAGGGGTATGATATCAGCTCACTGCAAGCTCCACTTCCTGGGTTCAAGTGATTCTCCTGCCTCAGCCTCCTGAGTAGCTGGGATTACAGGCACCCACCACCACACCCAGCTAATGTTTGTATTTTTAGTAGAGACGGGGTTTCACCATGTTGGCCAGGCTAGTCTTGAACTCCTGACCTCAGGTGATCCACCGGCCTCGGCCTTCCAAGGTGCAGGGATTTCAGGCGTGAGCCACCGCGCCCAGTCCCAGTCTTGAGCTTACAATAGGGATTGCAATTCAGCTGGCTCAGTGAAGAACCCAGCCAGGTTCTGCACCAGAAGCCTGGAGAGAGTGCGCCCTATCGGATGGAGGCAGCTGCCACTCAGACCCCAAGGTTAGACTGGTTTTCTTGAGGTAAGGCAAGCCTGGATTGTCAGATCTTACAGTTTTTCAAGAAAAGCTAGACGTCTAGATTTTTTTTTTTTAATCCTGATGTTTGAAATGTTGGCAAGGAATTCCAATTTTTAAAAACACTCTGTACCCGCAAAAAGTAGAATGGTGACTGCCAGAGGGTGCGGGAGGGGCAACGGGGAGTTAGTTGTTCGATGGGTGTTAAATTTCAGCCATAGCGATGAGTGAGTTCCATGGATCTGCTGTGCGGCATCATGTAGTTAACGCTACAGTGCTGGACACTTAAAAATGTGTTAGGAGAGTACATCTGTTAAGTGCTTTTTCCATGATAGTAATAACAATAAAGCACAGCGACACAAGGAAACTTCTGGAGGTAGTGAGGGTGTTAATTACTTTGATAGTGGAGATGGTAATCAAGGGCATATGCAACACATCCAAACTCATCCAACTCCCTCCATTAAATATGTGCAGTTCTTTGTATAACAATTATACCTAATGAAGCTGGTTTTATTCATTTTTAAAAACCCACTCTGGACTAAGCCTCCATCTATGGTTCACACCTGGGCCTTTGGGCTCACAGACATCTGGGGCTTACTGAGTTGCCCAAACAAGACTCTGGTAGCACTGTGATTAGGTTAATTCATTAAAGTCTAGGCCTATATGTCTAAGCTGGTACAGTCATGTTAAAGGCTGGTTTATTCAATAGTGAAAATAAGAAAAATTTAAGTAAAAAAGTCAGAGGAAATTCTAGGTATTAGGAACCCAGTTACCACGGAGACAAACCAGGAACTCTGCCATCAGGGCACTGATGTCATAATGGCAGCAAAGATCCAGAGGACTTCAACCTCCAAGAAACCTGAAGTTCCAAGCTCTTGTCTTCGATTTTGTGAGCGTAGATTATAGTAGGTAGAGCCCTGGACTTGAAATCTGGAAGTGGCCTTGATCTCACTTCTGTCACCAACAAATCAGGTCTTGGAAAACCCACTGGATTTCCCAAGGCCTCCATAGCACTCCCGGCAGAAGAAGGAGGTTAACTAAGATGTGAATCTTTCAAATTCCTTGTTTCCAAATGTATCTTATCAGAATCCCCAAAGATACGTGAGCATGAGAAAAGAAGTTTCCATTCATCTTGCAGTCATCTGCCTCTATAGAAAAATTATCTAAATTTTCAGTCTTGCTACAAACACTAAATGCGTGGAATTTTCAAAGGCAAGTGAAAAATAAATACATATCAAGATTGAAAAATAGGAGACCGTGGGACTTAGCAATCTTCACCAAAGGAATTTCTAATTTTACACTCTCCCACCAACAGAAACACAATCACAATGTACTTTAATGCTTGGACTGTATTTTGAAAAGGGTAGAGTTAATATTATCATGTACAAGCAGTGCCATTTGGACATACACTTTTGTTATACCCGATTGCTTTGTGTAAATAATAAAAGATAACTCAAAAGCTATAAACATCTGACTGTCTGCAGTGTTTTCAGAATACATGTTTACTTTAATTCTGCAATGACTGTTTCAAGTTTTTCCTTAAGGGCGCCGCAAAACTCATCCACCTTTTCTTCTTTTTTATAAAACTGAAAGGTTGGGACACACATGATGGCGCAGTCTCTCACCACCTCCTCACAGTCATCAGCGTCCACCTCCAGGAACACCACGTCCTCATGCTTCATAGACAGGGCGTGGAAGAACGGTTTGATGGTCCTGCAGGGCCCACACCACGTGGCCGAGAAGTCCACAGCCACCAGCCTCTCCCCAGCCTCCTTCAGTGATGCCTCAAAGTCCTCCTTGCTCAGGATCACTTTCACCTTGTCCCCCTCCAGGAACTCCGTTGTTTCTTCTTCAGGCTTTAGGATGTCACCCTCCTTGGGTGGGATGGTTTCTTCTACGGACTTGGTGCTGTCATCCTCCTTCGGCTGGATGGCTTCTTCTGGGGACTTGGGGATGTCACCCTCCTTGGGCTGGACGGCTTCTTCTGGGGATTTGAGGATGTCATCCTCCTTGGGTGGGATGGCTTCTTCTGGGGACTTGGGGATGTCACCCTCCTTGGGCTGGATGCTTTCTTCTGGGGACTTGGGGCTGTCATCCTCCTTGGGCTGGATGGCTTCTTCTGGGGACTTGAGGATGTCACCCGCCTTGGGTGGGATGGCTTCTTCTGGGGACTTGGGGATGTCACCCTCCTTCGGCTGGATGGCTTCTTCTAGGGAGTTGGGGATGTCACCCTCCTTGGGCTGGATGGCTTCTTCTGGGGACTTGGGGCTGTCATCCTCCTTGGACTGGATGGGCTTCATTGAGGACTTGGGAATATTGCCCAGCTTGGACTGGATAGGTTTTGCTGAGGACTTGGGGATGTCACCCTCTTTGGGTTTGATGACTTCTTCTGAGGACTTGGGGAGGTCGTCCTTCTTGGATTGGTTGGTTTCTTCTAGGGACTTGCAGATGTCACCCTCCGTGGGCTGGATGGTTTCTTCTGGGGACTTGGGGATGTCACCCTGCTTGGGATGGCTGGTGTTTGCTGAGGACTTCGGTAGGTCATCACCCTCCTGTGGAGCACCAGACTCTTCTGTGGGCATGTGGAACGTGTGGCTGACCATGGGGAGAAAGGCCTTCTCTTTGGCCTGGACTGTGTCCAAGAACTCTAGGGCCAGGAGAGGCACATTGCTGGACAGGACTTGTAATGAACTTTCTGTACCAAATAACATAAAATAAATCAAATAGAAAAGCAAAAGAAGAACCAAATAAATTCTCATCATATTCCAAGGAAGACTGATGTCACTCTTAGAGACCACGAATGAAGTCTGATGAATGGTGTACTGATCTGAATAACTCATTCAACAGAAGGACAAACAGGGTGTAGTTACACGTATCTTCTGTATGCATGTTCTTAAACCGCAACTTTCCCCTTCCTGGTTCAACACGCTGCCCACTCCCTAACTGCATAGGTCTTTACGGCAACCCTCTTTGCTCCCCTACTTACCATTAGCATCACCTTCATTTGTTTCTTCCTGAGAGCCCAGCCTCATTTCTGGTTTTCCAGGGGCTCCAGCTTTAACACTTTCCATTACTAGTTCCTTGTCTACATCCATTCCTGATCCTTCATAGATGCCTCATAATAAAGGCCGTACCCTCCAACTTTTTGCAAGCTATCCATCCTAACATCAAAATATGAGTAAAACTTATATTTGGGTAGCACGTTACAGTTGGTTTTCCTTCTCTGTATTCACAACAGTGATATTTGAGAGCTTCAAGGTGGCTGCCCTGTGCTGAGGCTGGGACTATGCATTCACTGTCATCATTTCCTATAACATAACAAACCACTGAGGTCAGAACCATTATGATGAGCAGTTTACACATGAGAAGCTATGAGGCTCACTTAAGGTTGCAAAGCTAGGGTAAGGGCAGGTTCCACAGCTCACGCTCCGCACTGTGAGGCTGTGCTGGACTGCTCGCCACAAGTCCCGTCCAGCCTGGGTTCTGAAAATGAGTGCTGTCCAGCCTGGGTTCTGTGAATCAGCCTTCCTTTCATCTCCCTCCAGCATCCCCCAGCTCCAGCTTTCTCTTTATGACTCACCCGTTGTGACCAGCTCCTAAGTGTCTCCTCGAAACCATGTTAGCTTCCTCTGCAAAGTGTCCCACGATGTCAAATGTTCAGCACCTGCCAGACGGCCTCTTTCCCCACCTCCACCACCTCCCAGGCCCACCAGCCTAGCCTGTGCCCCCTCCCGTGCAGACACATCCAAGTACACGGCTCTTCCAGCCTTTACATGCAGGAGAACAACCTCTTTGTGAATAATCTTGGTTCCATAAGCCACATCTACCCCATCCTGTGGAATGGGAAGCCAAATACCTGTGCCCCAGGGAGACTTATTTATGAGTTCAGGACGACTGGCTCATTTTCTACCCTCACTCTGCACAACACATCTAGTCCAAGGCAGGAAGAATCAGTGTGGAATTTTGCCTTCTCTACATATACTTTGAACAAATCCTCATATGTTTCAGTTTCACCCCAACAATATAAGTGTCGAAAGTGGTCAGGTGTGGTGGCTCACACCTGTAATCTCAGTACTTTGAGAGGCCACCATGGGAGCATTTCTTGAGCCCAGGAGTTCGAGATCAGCCTGGGCAACATAGCAAGACCCCATCTCTACAAAAAATACAAAACCTAGCCAGGCATGGTGGCGTACTCCTGTCCCAGCTACTCAGGAAGCTGAGGTGGGAGGCTCGCTTGAGCCACTGAGTTCAAGGTTGCAGTGAGCCGTGATCACTACATTGTACTCCAGCCTGGGCAACAGAACAAGGCCCCGTATCTAAAAACTAAAAATAAAAGGGTTGAAATCTAAATGATAAGACCTCCACATTGTCAATAGAAACCTCAAAACATCTAATGGCAATGGTTCAATTATCTGGATTTTTATACCAAAACACGTTTTACTAAGGGATAGAGAGACTATTGGCCTTAGCAAATCCATAGTTGCTTTTTTTTTTTTTTCTTTGAGACAGTCTTGCCCTGTCACCCAGATTGGACTGCAGTGGCACAACCTCGACTCACTGCAACCTCCGCCTCCCGGGTTCATGCAATTCTCTTGCCTCACCCTCTCGAATAGCTGGGATTACAGGCATGCAACCACCACACCAGGCTAATTTTTGTATTTTTTTAGTCTAGACAGGGTTTCACCATGTTGGCAAGGCTGGTGTCTAACTCCTGACTTCAAATGATCCACCTGCCTCAGCCTCCCAAATGGCTGGGATTACAGGCGTGAGCCACCATGCCTGGCCCCGCAGATCCATAGTTCTTGATGACATGAATCCCATTCCAGGAAGAGCTCATGCTTCCACTCTGTTTCCTCAGACACTGCCAAGGAAAGCTCTCCCCTCTCTCACCGGGAGACTTCGGGCCTTTCTTATGTGATGTTTTAAAGGACAGGAGGTTGTCTTCCCTCTCCAATGCCAATGGCTTCCACAGCTGACGGGTCTCTTTTCATGGTGCCCTATTTTAAAGCAGAGTATGAAAATAAACGTCAGCCACTTATCTGCTCAGTGTCTTCTTTCCTAGTAAGTGTTAGGAGAAAGGAGGCGAGGCAGGGAGGGTGTGCATCATTTGCAGAAATCATCATGAACAGATTTTATTAGCACAAAGTGGGCAGCCTCTTTGGCCCTTGCTCATTGGTAAGTTAATTTATTTCCTTGGACCCTATCTTGTACAGGGTCCCTGCTGTTTGGAAGGGAGTGGATGAGGACAAAGAGGAACTCCATCACTGAGAGGCAGAGTGAAAACATGACCCCTGCCATCCCAGTAGATGCGGAGGCAAAGGGGACAGATGCCTGTGTTCCACCTCCTTTCTCCAGGTTGATTGCCGGCACAGAAGCTGGTCAGATGTGCGGCTGGGCGCGGTGGCTCATGTCTGTCATCTCAGCATTTTGGGAGGCCGAGGCGGGCGGATCACCTGAGGTCAGGAGTTCAAGACCAGCCCGGACAACATGGTGGAACCCCGTCTGTACTAAAAATACAAAAGTTAGCTGGACATGGTGACGCGTGTCTGTAATCCCAGCTACTCAGGAGGCTGAGGCAGGAGAATTGCTTGAACCTGGGAGGCAGAGGGTGCAGTGAGCCGAGATGGTGCCACTGCACTCCAGCCTGAGTGACAGAGCAAGACTGTCTCAAAAAAAAAAAATAAATAAAAAGATTAAAAAAGAGTTGCAGTTGAAAGCAGAGGGGCATCGGCCTCCTGCTCCACCTGAAAGGCCAGGACGAGCACACGTGGATTCCACATCCAACACAGCACTGTCCTCATGCAGCATGACCACTAGCAGAGGGTGGGAATGGATGTGTGGACCTGGGGCAGGCTCCACAGCCTGCAGGGAGGAGGTTAAGGATCCAGTAACCATGTACACCCCAGAGTGCCCCTGGGAGTGCTCTGAGACTGGTGAAGGAGGCCTAGGGGAAGAAGCCACAGAGGAGGAGGATCTGTGACCAGAGGCAAGGACTGGAATCACAGTCTCCAGCCATGGGTAACATCACGATGCCCCTTTCCTAAATGGAACCAGTGAGTCCTTCAAGAGATCTCAGGCTGGGGACCAGGCCAGACCAGCCAATTCACATGGGAAACCAGTACAGGACGAGAGCACCTGGTACTACATTTATCCACACAGCCCTGGGCATCCAGACAGCGTGGAGAACCCGAGAACTCTGAAAGACTCCACCGCTACACCGTGGAGCAGGGTTCTCTGAGCCGAGATTCCGCAAACAGGCAAACTTAATTTGGTTTCCCTGCTCCTCACCATCTCACTCCAAAACCCACTGAGATAAGGCTCATGGGAAGAACGAGCCATTCTAGAGAAATGTAGAAGTGATACTGTACCTGCATGTCTTAGTAAAAGAGAGGAAATCCATGATCCTGTTACATTTATACTTGGAGATCTTCGTGTGTTTTAGGTTTGGCACTTGTTCCTGATATTTTTACTCTTCCTTCTGCAATTCAGATGGATTCCAAGCAACTTGAAATATTAATGCTTCCGTCTGACTTGTCATAAAAATGTATGTTTTCTTTCAGCACAAGCTCACCCCCAAATAGCTCATGAGCCCTTATGTCAGTCAGGTTGTGTCTCAGGAAACAGAAACAACCAGCTATTTTGGGCCTGGGATGATTTGGGCAATTATAAAACTGCTGGCAAAGCTGCCTGTTTAGGCTAGGTATCCCGGAATGTTTCCCAGAACACTGAGCCATGATACAGAACAGGCTTGCTAGGATCACTACAACCTCCAGGATATCAGGAAGATAGGGAATTAGAAGGCCGCCACGCAAACTGTTGGCTTTAATAACCTTCTGCTACAGTCACCATCCAGGGGTGAGTATGCTCCAGCCCGGACTCCCTCTGAGCTCAGAGCTGGAGATGAGTTCTGGTGATCTGTTCCAACCCTCACTGAGCCCCTGCTCAGACAGAGGCAGAGCTGATACTGTGGCCTCCTTCTCAAGAAGGTTCATCTCCTGGTAGACGCTAATTCATACCCAGTGACTGAGCTGCAAGGGAGTCAAGGAAACATGACTCTTTGTTCCCAGCCTCTGCAGCGCAGGGAGGCATATCAGAAGGAAGTTGGAATAAACACTGCATGTAAAACCATTTCTACCACACCCTTATAGGGACAATATTGTGCACAATTTTTTTCTTTTTTTTTTTTGAGATGGAGTTTTGCTCGTGTCGCCCAGGCTGGAGTGCAACAGTGCAATCTTGGCTCACTGCAACCTCCGCCTCCTGGGTTCAAGTGATTCTCCTGCCTCAACCTCCCCAGTAGCCAGGATAACAGGCGCCCACCACCACACCAGGCCAATTTTTGTATTTTCAGTAGAGACGGGGTTTCACCGCATTGGCCAGGTTGGTCTTGAACTCCAGACTTCAGGTGATCTGCCCACCTCAGCCTCCCAAAGTGCTGGGATTACAGGCCCGAGCCACTGTGCCCGGCCTATGTATGAATTTGTTATATCTTTTGCTGGCATACATTTTTGGTTTATAATTACAAAAATAATATGTGTTCATAATATAAAAATTAGAAAACAAGTAAGTAACAAGAGAATAAAAATTACTCATAGTGCTTCAAACCTCAGGAATCATTGCTATAATAGTATGATGTACATTCTTGGTCTTTTGTCTATTCACATGTAGATATTTTCTCTTTTTTTTTTTTTTAAGAGTTAGGGTCTCACTGTGTCACCCAGGCTGGAGTGCAGTGGTGCCATCATTAGTCACTGCAGCCTCAAACGCCTGGGCTCCAGCAATCTTCCTGCCTCAGCCTCCCAAGTGCCTGGGACTATAGGCGAGGACCACCATGTCCAGCTAATTGTTTTTTGTTTGTTTGTTTTGAGACGGAGTCTCCCTCTGTCACTCCGGACTGGAGAGCAATGGCACAATTGCAACCTCCGCCTCCTGGGTTCAAGCGATTCTCTCACCTCTGCCTCCCAAATAGCTGGGATTACAGGCACGTGCCACCATTCCAGGCTAACTTTTGTATTTTTAGTAGAGATGGGGTTTCACCATGCTGACCAGGCTGGTCTCGAACTCCTGACCTCAAGAGATCTGACAGCCTCAGCTTCCCAAAGTGCTGGGATTGCAGGCGTGAGCCACAGCACCCAACCTGTTTTGTTGTTGTTGTTGTTGTTGTTTTAAAAAAATTTTATAGATACAGGGTCTCACTATGTTCCCCAGGCTGGTCTCAAACTCTGGGTTCAAGCAGTCCTCCTGCCTTGGCCTCCCAGAGTGCTTAGATTACATGTGTGAGCCACTGCACTTGGCTGATATTTTCAGATGAGATAATTTTCCAAAAAAGATACTATTTTGTAATCGTTTTCACTTAAGAATATATTTCCATGTTTCCTCCAGTGAAGGTCACTGGGCGCCTGTACGCAGATAGGGCAGGGAATGGGGAGGGCACCTCAGGGCGTTGGGCCTTTCCTCAATTTTTCCTCCCTTGAACCTTGAGTCTCTTGGTCTATGCTTGTGCAGAGAACTCAGTGCTTATTTTATTACGAGATTTTATTCCTGAATTTTGGCAAAACTCTTTAGGCTTAACCTATTGGTGTCAAAAACATTGGGCAGTTGTGTTATGTGTCTCCCTCGTTATTACTTATTTTAGTCATTGGCCAGGCACTCGTGTTTGGAATTAACGTGATGAGTCCTTCCCCACTCAACTCCATTCATGCAATCACTGATTACCGCACTAAAAAATCTACAACGGAAGAAATGCCAGGAAGAGGCCATCCCAGCATTAAGAGATATTCTTATCATCAAAGTAAACAAGTAAACCAAATGTTCTTTCTTGCAGCCAAATAACTCTTTTTTTTTTTTTTTTTTTTTTTTTTTTTTGAGACAGAGTCTCACTGTATCACTGTATCACCCAGCTGGAGTACAGGGGTACGATCTCGGCTCACTGCAACCTCCGCCTCCTGGGTTCAAGTGAATCTCCTGCCTCAGCCTCCTGAGTAGCTGGGATTACAGGCACCTGCCACCACACCCTGTTAATTTTTTTATTTTTAGTAGAGACGGGGTTCCACCATGTTGGCCAGGCTGGTCTCAAACTCTGACCTCAGGTGATCCACCCTCCTTGGCCTCCCAAAGTGTGGGGACTACAAGCGTGAACCACCGCATCTGGCCTCCAAAGAACCTTACAGCAAAAACTGAATTATATGTAGACACACTAACACCAACCACTTATTTATGTTTTTGAAATCATAAGTTTGACCCTAATTATTTTGGTCTATCTCTAAATAAGACTCTCTGTCTTATTTAGATGGTATCGAGACGTAAAGAAAAATAAATTTAGGCCAGGCGTGGTGGTTCACACCTGTAATCCCAGCCCTTTGGGAGGCCGAGGTGGGTGGATCATTTGAGGTCAGGAGTTCAAGACCAGCCTGGCCAACATGGTGAAACCCCGTCTCTACTAAAAATACAAAAATTAGTCAGGTGTGGTGGCATGTGCCTGTAGTCCCAGCTACTTGGGAGGCTGAGGCAGGAGAATCACCTGAACCCGGGAAGTGCACCTGAAGCCGAGATCACACCAGCCTAGGCGACAGAGTGAGACTCTATCTCAAAGAAACAAAAATTAATTTGAACTTCTCCTAGATTAAGTCTCATTAATATTGTAAATGTTCTCAAATATTAGTTAATAATGAACAGAATAAGTAAAATATTATATTATCATAAAAATAAATGTTTTTGGCCCAGCAGGGTAGCACATGCCTGTAAGTCTCAGCTATGCAGGAGGCTGAGACGGGAGGATTGCTCGAGCCCAGGAATTGGAGTCCAGTCTGGGCAGCATAGCAAGATCCTGTCTGTAAATAAGTAAATAAATAAATGTTCTTTATAACAAAACATTTTTCATGTCAAAACATGCTCACTTACAGCAAGGGTCACCAACTTTTTTCCGTAAGGGGCTGATAACTATTTCAGACTTCACAGACCTCACTTCTATCAGAACCACTCAACTCTGCTGTTGAGAATGAACACATGAAACAGTCACATGAAAGTAGCTATTATGGGTTCATTGTGTCCCCCCAAAATTCATATGCTAGAGTCTTAATCCCCAGTACCTCAGAATGTGACTTTTTTTTTTTGAAATAGGGTGATTGCAGATATAACTACTTAAGATGAAGTTATACAAGAGTAGAGTGGGGCCCCTCATCCAATATGACTGATATTCTTATAAAGAGGGGGAAATGTGGACGCAGACATGCTCAGTGAGAAGACAATGTGAAGAGGCATGGGGAGAAGACGGCCATCTACAAGCCAAGGAGAGAGGCCTGGAACAGGTCCTTCCCTCACAGCTCTCAGAACACCTCGACTGGATTTCTAGCCTCCAGAACTGTGAGACAATCCATTTCTGTTGTTGAAGCAACCCCGTTTGTGGTGGTTTGTTACAGCAGCCATAGCAAACTAGCAGCAAATATAGAAGCCATACACAGTACATAAATGGATGGGCATGGCTGTGTCCCAATAAAACTTTATTTACAAAAAAGGGCAGCTGGCCAATAGGCTATAGTTTGCCAACCCCTGACCTATATAACCATTTTTAATGGCTGATTAGTGTTCTTTTGAATGGATGAATTGTAGTTTATTTACATAATTTTCTGTTGATGGGTAAAGATTGGTTTTGATTTTTTACTATTATAAACAATGTAGTAATAAACATATTTATGAAGAAGTCTTTCCACATACTAATTTTCTTCGTAGAAAAATTATAAAAATGGAATCCCTAGATCAATTGGCAGACATTCCAGAGACTTTTAATAGATATTGCCAAAATGTTCTTACGAAAAGCTGTTCTATCAGCAAAGTATAAAAGTGCAATTGATGGACAAAAAAGTTGTCATTATTAACAATTTGCATTTCTTGATTGAACATTAGTATTAGTACCAATTTGCATTTCTTTATTGAAATTTAAAAAATATTTATCATCAATTTCCTTTTCTTTCTTTACAAATTGCTATGTCATGGCCTTTGCTTAATATTTCTTGAAAGGAAGGCATATCCATATATATTAATTTTCTTAACATATATAATTATATATAATTTCCTTTTACCAGTCATTGTCATAGTTTTTTCTCAGTTTTCCTTTTAATTTTGTTGATGATATTTTGGGAACAATGCATTTCCATTTTTATGTAGTCAAATCTTATCAATTTTCTCTTTTCTGATTTTCTGATTTCTCCTGGTGATATATTTATATATAAACTTCTGAAACTTTGATTCTGAGACTGCCTCCTCTACAGCCCCAAACCAGTAGTAATAGTAACAGCAATAAAAATAATAGTGCTAAAACTTTCGAGGATTTAATTCAATGAGAATTCTAATATGAGGAATAGTTTAAAGTGAAGTTAGTCTACAATTCACTCCTTTTGCTAACTTATTAAAAATTCAACCATCTCAGAGAGTTAAAGAGAGCATATGTATATATTATGGGCTTTTTTTTTTTAAATACTATATATACCCCAGTGCCCACCAATTTACTATGGAATAATAAAAATATTCTCCCTATAAAGATTCAGACTCTTGGTTATTTAGCCTAATGGATAGGCAATGGGGAGGGGGAAATTTAATATAGATCACCACTAATCAACACAGTAAGATGCAAAATGGGTGCATTTTGTGGAATTTTGTAAGAAAAGAGGAAATCATATCTTCAAATTAAGATTTGGAGGTAAAAGAATCTTAACCCTATTAACAAGTGAAAAAGGGTAGTGTCTGATGAGCTAGAAGGCAATACTATGAAAAAGCAAAGCTTTTTATTGCAGGTCAACCAGCAAAGAGACGAGTCCAGCTCGAATTTGTCTCCCTGTGCTGGTTTCAAGGCAGTAATCTTATTAGAAAAGGATTAGGGGGTGGATTCCAGGATTAGTGGATAATTGGTGGAAGGAAAGGGGAGGTCTGGAAACTCCTCGGACATGCACAGTTACCTATTGATAATGCCCACCTCATGAGTTGCATGTATAAATTTCAGGGGGAGTTAGTATGAAACACACGGTGGAAACATGGGCTGTGACATCAGCAAGCTTGTTCTGTGCAAATTCCAGTTGGCCATTTTGGTTCCAACCGATTTCAGCCAGTTTTGAAATCTCACAAGCTGAGGGAGTTTCAGCATTTCAACAAATGGTTTCTTTTATCTGCCATCCTGCAAACTCAAGAATTTCTGTTAGTCATTGGTTTCTTACTCTTTGGGGCATAGTTTCAGTTTAAACTTTGTTTCTTTTCTTATCTAATATCCTGTAAGCCCGAGAATTTCTGTTAGTCATTGTTTCTTTAACTCTCTGGGGGCAGTGTTAATCCCACGCTCTCCTAGTTACGGTACTAACTGGGGCACACAGCGGGCTGTCCCTCACCTCTGACATTCCTTCCAATCTTTACTCCAGAGAGAAGCAGCTCTTTGGGCATAATAATGCGTTTTTGCCATAAACTTTTAATTTTAGAATACGCATGTTCATAGAAAAGTTTCAAGGATAGTACAGAGTTCCCATACACCCCACATCCAATTTTCTCCATTGTTAACATCTTACATTACTTTGGTATGTTTGTCACAACTAAGGAACCAACATTGACATATTATTATTAACTAAAACCCATACTTTATTTGGATTCCATTAGTTTTTCCCTAACATCCTTTTTTTCCTTTGTTCCAGGACCCCATCCAGAATACCAAGTTATACTTCATTGTCATGTTTCCTTAGGCTTCTCTGAGCTGTGACAGCTTCTCAGACTTTCCTTTCTTGATCATCTTGACAGTTTTGAGAAGTTCTGGTCAGATATATTGAAAAATGTCCCTCAATTGGGGTTTGTCAGGTGCATTTCTCATGGTTAGACCAGGGTTACGTGTTTTCAGAAGGAAGACCACAGAGGTAAAGCGTCATTTTCATCAACTTCATCATAAATTAAACATATCAAGGGTTGATACTATCAACATGACTTATCAATGATGATGTTGACCTTGACCACTTGGCTGAGGTGGTGTTTGTCAGGTTTCTCTACAGTGAATGATTTTACTGTGAATAATTTTACCCTTTCCTTACTGTATGTACCCTTTGGAAGTAAGTCACCCTGCAGAGCCCATGCCCAAGGGTGGAGATTATGCTCTACTTCTTTGAGGGAGAAGTATCCACAGAAATGATTTGGAATTCTTCTGTTTGGGAGATTTGACTCTCCCCAATAATTTATTAATTCCATCATTTATTAATATCAGTGTGGATTGTGGGTATTTATTTACTGAGACGGAGTCTCACTCTGTTGCCCAGGTTGGAGTGCAGTGGCACAATCTCGGCTCACTGCAAGCTCCACCTCCTGAGTTCAAGCGATTCTCCTGCCTCAGCCTCCCGAGTAGCTGGGACTACAGGTGCCCGCCACCATGCTTGGCTGATTTTTCGTATTTTTAGTAGAGACGGGTTTTCGCTGTGTTAGCCAGGATGGTCTCGATCTCCTGACCTCATGATCTGCCTGCCTCGGCCTCCCAAAGTGCTGGGATTACAGGTGTGAGCCACTGTGCCCGGCTGATTATGGGTATTATGGGTATTTATTTTGTACTTTGGCTTATAATCCAATACTATGTTTTTATTTTCTGCTCAAATTGTCAGCTTTGGTCATTAAGAGCTCTTTCTGATGGCTTCTATGTCCTATTTGATATACACCTGCTGGTTTGCTTTGTAAGCACTTCCTTACTTTCTGGCTCTACAAGATACTTCTGGTTCATCCTGTATATTCACTACCCCAGCTGTAGAATCATCCATTTCTAGGTTTTTTAAAACTGGGGAATAGTATTTAGAAACCAAGACCTGGCCGGGCGCACTGGTTCACGCCTGTAATCCCAGCACTTTAGGAGGCCGAGGCGGGCGAATCACGAGGTCAGGAAATCGAGACCATCCTGGCTAACATGGTGAAACCCTGTCTCTACTAAAAATACAAAAAATTAGCCTGGCGTGGTGGCGGGCGCCTGTAGTCCCAGCTAATGGGGAGGCTGAGGCAGGAGAATGGCGTGAACCCGGGAGGCGGAGCTTGCAGTGAGCTGAGATCGCGCCACTGCACTCCAGCCTGGGCGACAGAGCAAGAATCCGCCTCAAAAAAAAAAAAAAAAAAAAAGAAACTAAGACCTAGGCTAGGTGTGTTCCTTGATGCTGGGTATCATTGTCTCTAGACCCTCCCAGTGAACACGATTAGGAAGTATATACTTACATGTATGTGTAAATATATGTATGTATAGTAACCCTTGCATATACACAAGTTATAATTACTTCTATATCTGCTTACCAGTGTCTATATTAAGCTAATCATGAGTTCATACTGATGTCCTCAAGTCTAATTCAGTACCACGTGGCTCCTTTCAGCCTTTCTTGCTTGTCTGTAACCTACTCCAAAAGTGACTTGGTTCCCATCATCCACCAACCATTTACCTATTTGCCCAATCCCAGTATGCATGTAGAATGGTTTCAGAATAGTAGACCTGTACCTCCATGGCTAGCAACTTTATCAACTAGAACACAGTGCTTATATATAGTTCCTTTTATCTTTAGTTTTATAGTTTCCAGCATTTCCAAAGTTACTTCACGTCAGCATTTCTTTCCCCCGACACCTTCAGTGAAGTTATATCACACATTTGTAATATAGTTAAAGTCATGCACCACATAATGACATTTGGTCAGTGATGGACTGCACATACAACAATGGTCCCATAAGATTATAACAGAACTGAAAAATTCCTATTAGCTAGTGGCATCATAGCTGTCCTAATGCCATGGCAAAATTACTTTATTTTAAAAATAAATTTAGTGTGTAGCCTAAGGGTACAGTGCTTATAAAGTACACAGTTTATAAAGTACACAATAATGTACAGGCATGTCTCAGGCTTTTACATTCACCACTCACTCAGTGACTCACCCAGAGCAACTTTCTATGTATGGAAAGTGCCCTATGGAGGTGTACCATTTTAATCTTTTTTTTTTTTTTTTTTTTTTTTTTTTGAGACAGAGTTTCATTCTTGGCGTTCAGGCTGGAGTGCAATGGCGTGATCTTGGCTCACTGCAACCTCTGCCTCCCAGTTCAAGTGATTCTTCTGCCTCAGCCTCCCAAGTAGCTGGGATTACAGGTGCCCACCATCACACCCGGCTATTTTTGCATTTTTAGTAGAGACAGAGTTTCACTATGCTGGCCAGGCTGGTCTTGAACTCCTGACCTCAGGTGATCCGCCTGCCTCTGCCTCCCAAAGTGCTGGGATTATAGGCATGAGCCACCACGTCCGGCCATTTCAATCTTTTATAGCATATTTTTACTGCACCTTTATATGTTTAGATATGGATTAGGCACACAAATACCATTAAGTTAAAATTGCCTACAGTATTCAGTATGGTAACATGCTCTAGGGGCTCATAGCCTAGGAACAATAGGCTCTCCCATCTAGGTTTGTGTAAGTACACTCTATGATGTTCACACCATGACAAAATCACCTAATGACACATTTTTCAGAATGTGTCCCTGTCATTAAGAGATGCATGACTATTTATTCTTTTTTTTTCTTTTTTTGAGATAGAGTCTCACTTTGTTGCCCAGTCTGGAGTGCAGTGGTGTGAACACAGGCTCACTGTAACCTCAACCTCCCAAGCTCAAGCAATCCTGCCACCTCAGTCCCCCAAGTAGCTGGGACTACAGTTGTGGACCACTATGTCTGGCTAATTTTTGTATTTTTTTTTTGTAGAGACGGGGTATCACTATGTTACCCAGGCTATGACTGTATATTATTTTGTCACAATCTGCATTTCATCCTAGAATCCTGTTCTGTTGGTTGATTTTTTTTCAAATTTGCATATATTATTGTATGCTGTGGAGTCCTTTGGGTTTTGACAAATGGATGGTTTTGTTTGTTTTGACGGAGTTTCACTCCTGTTGCCCAGGCTGGAGTGCAGTGGCATGATCTTGACTCACTGCAAGCTCCACCTCCCGAGTTCAAGCGATTCTCCTGCCTCAACCTCTCAAGCAACTGGGATTACAGGCGTCTGCCACCATGCTCAGCTAATTTTTTGTGTTTTTAGTAGAGACAGGGATTCACCATGTTGGCCAGGCTGGTCTCGAACTCCTGACCTTGTGATCCTCCCACCTTGGCTTCCCAAAGTGCTGGGATTACAGGCGTGAGCCACTGCTCCCAGCCAATGGATGGTATTATTAACCACCACTACAGTACCATACAGAATAGTTTCATAGCCCTAAAAAAATATGTGCTTCACCTAGTCAACCCTCATCCTTCTGCAAACCCCCGGCAACCACTGATTTGCTCCTTGTCTCTATAGTTTTGTCTTTCCAGAATGTCATAAAATGGAATCATACAGTATGCAACCTTCTCAGATTGATTTCACCTAGCAATACACATTTAAGGCATTCCCATGTTGTCTTGTGTATTGTTTCTTTCATCACTGAATACAAAAATTATCCATTTAGTTAAACTCTGAAAAGCAGATCTTAAGACAAAAATTTGAGTGCAAGTAGTTTATTTGGGAGACATTCCCAGGAGACATCGGAGGAGGATTTAGGAGGTGATCAAGTCAGTTGCCACGGTGCACAACTGAAGCTCACGCCCAAGGCAAGCTGAGAGGGAGTAATGCCAACTCTCTAGCCTTCATTGGAACATTTTGTCTTGAGGCAGTAAGCCTGGCACCTCTGCTTGTCCTAGGCACAGACCCTGCATGTCCCCGCAACCACCCTGAAAGAATCACAGGTGTCTGCAGTGAGCAGTCATCTGAGAATAGAGGCCAGTGCTGAGAAACTGTGCTTGGAGAGGGTACCTGCAATGTCTGTTACAAGAGGTGAGCAATATTAGCAGAAGAAAGATTTCTCTTCTAGATCCCACTCTAAAGAGTCTGAAAATCTAACTGAGGATCGCTGGGTACCCTGCCAAGATAGAGCTGTGAGCAGTGGTCCTACTCTGACCACTTCTGACTTTCTAATGTTTAAAGCTCTCTGGTGTGAGTATTTACTGAAAAATTCCATTTGGAGCTGCTTTGGTAAGATTCAGGGTAGGTGTAAGTTTGTTGATGTTTTAATACAAATATGCTACTAAAAAGACCTAACAAATGCACATGGCTGCTGGCCATAGTTCATGGTGTAAAGACGTTGCTCTCTGCTTGCCGTTCTTTGAATCTATCAACGCCCACCTTCCAAAGAAGCCAGACAAGTGAGCAGACTGCTAAAGGCTACACCTGCCTTCAGAACAAATGGAGCCACAGTGGAGTGGAGCAGGTAGAAAGAAGCAAAGCAGCAGGCCCCAGGAATCATCTTTTAGTGTGTTGTAGCTTCGATGTTCAGACAATGTTTAGATGTTCAGACAGATGGTCAATACCAGCTTTCCTGGGAAGGGCCTGAGCTCATTCTCACCATAAGTGAATGTGGCATTCAGTGGGCCCTTAATGCATGAACGAATAAAGGCATGGATGGATTACAGCGTGTATAATGGAAAACAGTTGAAGATGGTTTATACTAAAACACTTAATTAAAACAATATTTTTGCTAAAATGACCTTTGCGAACATCTGGGAGGCCACCATCTCCACCTTGGCCTCTGAGTAAAGAGAAAGGAGAACCACTATATATTGTGTGTATCAAAACATCACTATGTACCCCATAAATTTGTGCAATTATTATGTGTTAATTTTAAAAAATAAAATAAAGGAAATTGGAGAGAGGTGAAAGGCACTATTCCCATGTTTCCAATACATCCAAAATTTAAAATCATAATATTGAAAAACAAATGTTTAAACCAAAAAGAGTAAAATGTCACAGATTAACACAGTCCTGTCGGCACCACACATTTAATGAAATGATGTCATATGGTACAAATCTCTCTTTCCCAGTCCAAATATAGGCTTCTTGAGGGTGAGATATGCCTTGGAATCTACAGTCTTTACATCCCATTGTGGAATAACCCAGACACTCAATGAAAACTTGCACAATAGGATCAAAGTGCCCATATCTTGTGAGTTTTTCTTTTTTGACTCGGGAAGGAAATCACAATTAACTTCCTGGTCTCCTGCTACAACACTGAGTGTAGAAAAGAAAAACGACATTTTAATACTAGACTCATGATGTTTAGTGCAAAGAATGCACTATCTCTGGTAAACACGATTTGACCCTAACTTATAGGCTAACCTGCTGCCCCTAATTCTGTCGTGACTATGATTCCTCCTGGGGATATCCAGGAAAGCCTCCTAAAATTGCTTCCCAGCCTCCGATGCAGAGTGGTATATTGCCAGGCAGAGAGGAGCCTTCCAGTTAGGAGAAAGCAACCAGGGTGTGACAGGAGCAGGGACCCTGGGCAGCAATGGGGCCGGGATGGAGGCTGGGCTAAATGAAAGGGGCATTTCACCACAGGTTACAGAATTGCAATTTTACTTAATTTGCAAGAAGCGTCTCACAGAAAGTTTTCAGGAAATGATACGATTTGCTCTGTACCTGTATCACTCCCTGCTAGCATATTCTATGCTAGCTCTGAGAGTCAAAGATAACATTCAAAGAGATCTATTGAGAAACTATCACAATAATCAAGATAGAACATACGAAAAGCCTATGCTAGGACAGTGGAAAGAAGGTGAAAAGGTTTGAGAAGTTCAGAAATAGAATTTCCATGGTTTGGTCAGTGCTTGAAAGGAGCTGAAACGGGCTCTCCAATTTGAAGCCGGAGCCTCTGAGAGAAGGCAGCACAGGAACGGCGTTGCTGACAAGGTGCAACACCATTTGCATGCCAGAGGGGGCTTCAGCGCACCCGTTCCGCGGCTGCAAACCAAGCTCTGGTCTCGGGAAAGCAGTCAGGCTAGACAATAGTTTAGAAGCAGCCAGACACCCAGAGGCAACAGTTGAAGCCATAAAGTTGGATGAAATCAGAAGGAAGGTGGTGTACTGAGGAGGAATAGGAACACACATTTGCAGGAAGTACCTGCATTTAAGCTCTAAGGAGAGCCAGCAAAAGAAAATGAAAAAGGCAGTAAAAGGAGTGCAGCAACCACAGAGCCAGCTTCTGGGCTGGAGGAGTGTCCAGGAGGGAGGGAGGGGCCCACAGTTTTACCTGCCCTCTGGGAGTGGAGAGTGGAAAGGGGATAGGCTTTGAAAGTGCAGAGCTGGGGGAGGGACCGAATTCTGGTGATCAAGTGACTACATCATGATTCTCATTTAAGAATTTATTTAGTGAGAAGGGAAGAGAGGGTAGCTTGGAGGAGAAAAAAAGACAGCTGATCAAAACTAGAGAAGATTTATGCATATAGGTAGGTTGATGGGAGGGGTAGAACAGTGCAGGGGTGATTTTAAGATGAAAATAAAAACAAATAAGCAAAAAGCTTGGGGCGTGCCTTAGCAATGAGAGAAAACATATGCGCACATCCAGAGAGAAGCGAAGTGAAGGAGAACCAACAAAGCTGCCACCTACGGTCCGCCAGACCCACCTGGGGACACCCGTTTGGGCACTGGGTTCTCAGAAGCTAATTCAGGGCCTCAGACCCTACAAAGTCAAGATGGCTGGATGGACCCCGATGCATGAGTCATTTCAAAAAAAGCCAGTTCAGAGCTTCACTGAGGGTTGAGTAATGATTTCAACATCAAGGTCAGGGATACAGAAAAGATAAATCAAGCTGCCCAAGTGGTAGGGTCAAGGAGAGTCACCCCAGCAGTTTTGGATCAGATCTTCTCATCAAAGCAGCAAGTCTCCTTTAATTGGGTGATTCAGCTCTTCCAGCCTGAGCTGGTTAACCCTTAACTCCCCTGTTAGAACTTACTCTTGAGACGCAAGAATGGGTTTTGGAATAGGACACAGGACGGACCTCCACATAAATGCACTTGCCCTCTTTACATCCCTTAAGCCCTCCATGCTCCTTCTGTAGAAGGAGAACAATTCTGCTCTATCTCAGATTTGTTTTGCGGATAAAATGAAATACAGTTTGAAAGTAGCTCCTGGGAAATTTTCACTCATCATGGATCTCCTTTTCTTCATTCTTTGACTATGTGCAGCACTTATAATGAGAGGAAAGGAGAAAACAGTAGTCGCTAATCTTGGACTTCTGTCTCTCTTGATCAGAAAGTCGTGGGTAACTTTCTTAACCTGCTGTGTCTGGGTTTCCTCACTTGTAAAGTGGAGATAATGGTGTCTGCCTCATAAAGGCTGTTATAAAGATAAAAAGAGATAATATGATGCAAAGCCCCTAGAACTGCGTCTGGCACACAGCAAGCCCCTGTATTCATGTTGGCTGTAACTGCTTCTGAGCTCTTACTTGGTGCCAGGGTCATAACAATTCTTCTGTAGCATCGACCCCACGGCTCCACTTGGGAGGCACCATGAGTGTGTCGCCTGCCATGTGAATAGCATTCCCAAGAGCTGCCCGGGGCTCCCCATGTGACAGCCTCAGCACACGCACCCTCTCACTTGGTCCTCAGGACACACCTAGGGACAAATACCACAGGCTGACAATACTTTATACTTTGGGGGCAGATGTTTTCAGAATTCAGAACTTTGGATTTTACAAAGTAAAATAGTATATCTATCACAGAACATTCCAGCAGTCAGGGGGAGGATCCTATCATCAAATACAGTAGTATTTCTGCAGCTAGATACACAAATACTCACTCCTGGTTGGATAAATAATGATTATAAATAGCATCACTTCAGTTCAGGTTTGGTCCCGCTGCCAAATGGGTCCATGTCAAACTCAGGGGAAAAAAAATCTGTTTACAAAGTTTTTTGGATTCTAAAAGTGTGTATATGTGTGCTTATGAATTACTACCTGCATTTTACATATGAGGAAACTGAGGCTTAGAGGGACCAATCTGCTAAAGGTCTCACTGCCAGCAAATTACAGAGCTGGGAGTCAGACATGGGTGGTCTGACTCTAGATCTCTTAATCTAATCTGCACACTGCATTGCCTCCCAAAAAAAGAAAAAGGAAGAGAACAAAAAAGAATGTACCAACTAAAAACCACAATGAGATACCATCTCACGCCAGTCAGAATGGTGGTTATTAAAAAGTCAGGAAACAATAGATGCTGGCGAGGCTGTGGAGAAATAGGAACGCTTTTACACTGTTAGTGAGAGTGTTAGTTCAACCACTGTGGAAGACAGTGCGACGATTCCTCAAGGATCTAGAACCAGAAATACCTTTTGACTCAGCAATCCCATTGCTGAGTATATACCCAAATGATTATAAATCATTCTACTATAAAGACACACACACACACCCCTATGTCTATTGCAGCACTATTCACAATAGCAAAGACTTGGAACTAACCCAAATGCCCATCAATGATAGACTGGATAAAGAAAATGTGGCACATCTACACCATGGAATACTATGCAGCCATAACAAAGAATGAGTTTGTGTCCTTTTCAGGGACATGGATGAAGCTGGAAGCCATCACTCTCAGCAAACTAACACAGGAACAGAAAACCAAACACTGCATATTCTCACTCATAGTGGGAGTTGGACAATGAGAACACATAGACACAGGGAGGGGTACAACACACACCAGGGCCTATTGTGGGGTGGGGGGTAAAAGGGAGGGACAGCATTAGAACAAATACCTAATGCATGTGGGGCTTAAAACCTAGATGATGGGTCAATAGGTGCAGCAAACCACCATGGCACGTGTATACCTTGGTAACAAACCTGCACATTCTGCACATTGTATTCTGAAACTTAAAGTACCAAAGAAAGAAAGAAAGAAAGAAAGAAAGAAAGAAAGAAAGAAAGAAAGAAAGAAAGAAAGAAAGAAAGAAAGAAAGAAGAATTAAAAAAAAGAATGTGGCAACTAAGAGGACAGAGAAAAGGAACCTTCCTGGCTTCAGGGCAAAGGCTGAACCCTATGGCATCATCATAACCACTCAGTTCCCTGTCCTAAGTGTCTTGCAAACAGTATTTTCACTTCACGTTGCCATTAACCTCGTGATGTGGATACTATTCCCATTTTACAAGAGGTAACTGAGGTTCACAGAAACCAAGTAACTTGCTCAGAAACATTTGATGAGTAAGGGGTGGGGCTGACTCCCCAGTCTCTGGTTCCTACCCATGTGGTCAGAGTGCCTCCTCCAGTCACGCTGCCCTGTCTGCAGTTGAAAGAACTCCTCATTCTTGCCATTCTCAGTTGTCTTGTCTTTTCCCTTCTCTTTGTTCCCTCCTTTGTAAGTGTGGTAATTGCAGAAATCTCATGGAGCATGAAAAACTAGTCTACTACCCGACTCATAGTAGCACTCAATAAACACTTGTTGGATGGATGGACGGATGGACAATTTTACAAAGATAGGTGATAAGGTGCTTATCCAGGAACTCATGAGTTTTCTGTTCCCCAACACACCCTCCCTCATTGCCAGATGTATAGTAGGTTAGACCAGAATGATCCCACATCCCAGTGTGCACAGAACTAGCCTCTACTCCTGCTGTCCCAGCAGCGCTTTTCACTCTCTAAAGTGTCCCAGACTAGGGGAAGTGTCTGGAACTAAACAGAAGATTCAGGAACCTAAAAGGGCAAGCCTGGGTGAAGGTGCTGTAAAGACACACTCCACCCACCACCCTCCTCCCCCTGGCTGTAGCAAGAAAAGCACTGGAGAGGCCCAGGCAGCTGACACTCAGATGCCATCTAAGTAAGGCCCTGGAAGGCAGGCCCAGCCCCAGCTCTCCAGAAGGGATCCAGTCCCAGCTCTCCACCACCTCCTGGAAAGGGACCCAGCCCCAGCTTTTCACCACCTCCTGGAAGGGACCCATCTCCAGCTCTCCACCACCTCCTGGAAGGGACCCATCTCCAGCTCTCCACCACCTCCTGGAAGGGACCCATCTCCAGCTCTCCACCACCTCCTGGAAGCAGAGATGAGCACTGGGCCCCACCCAGGCTGTTAACATGGAGCCATAGCTATGGAGCTAGGAGGTTCACTCTCCCATCCAGTATCTCCCAGGTGCTCTAAATGGGGCATGGAAGTGAACCTAGGGAGCCAAGTGTGTAAGATGCGGGGACAGAGAGACCACTGTGGACCCTGTGACCAGAGGTGAGAGTGGGCATGGGGCTGATCACCAGAGACCAGGCTGGATGGATCAGACCTTCACAGAAGGCAAGAGGTGCCAATGAGGGGCAGCAATTAGCACATCCCCTCCCTGTGGGTGCAATAAGCCCTCCAGAAGCTTCAACACGTCCTTCGTACCCATTCACTCATCCTGGAAGAAAGGGCAGAGGGTTACATCCTGACAACAAGCTGAAGCCTAAGACAATAGAAGCCACTGTGAACAACTGGAAGACTACATTCAGCTTTCTGCATCAGACAGAATGGGGCTCGTGCCACATCATGAGGCCATCAAGCAGCACACGGAGAGGCCCACCTGGTAAGGAACGAAGGCTTCCTGCCAACAGCCAGTGAGTGAGCCACCTCAGCAGCAGAATCCCGGCCCCAGTCAAGCCTTCAGATGACTGTAGCCCCAGATGACATCTGAAGACCCCTAACCAGAACCACCTAGCTAAACCATTTTCAATTTCCTGCCCTCAGAAACTGTAAGATGATAACTGTTTATTGTTTTATGCCAATTTAAGTTAGGGGCAAAACAAATGTGTTTTGCAGTAATAGATAATATTTCTGTTATACACACACACAAAAAGGTAAAATTAATTTCCAGAAATAGAAAAACAGAATTAGTGTTGGGCAGGCCGAGGAGGGTGGATCACGACGTCAGGAGATTGAGGCCATCCCGGCTAATATGGTGAAATCCCATCTGTACTAAAAATACAAAAAATTAGCCGGGCGTGGTGGTGGGTGTCTGTAGTCCACTCAGGAGGCTGAGGCAGGAGAATGGCATGAATCCGGGAGGCAGAGCTTGCAGTGAGTGGAGATTGCGCCACTCACTCCAGCCTGGGTGACAGAGTGAGACTCTGTCTCAGAAAAAATAAAATAAAATGAATAAAATAAAAAAGAAAAAAAAGAAAAATATAATTAGTGGCTCATAGGATATGATAATTTCAAATGTTTTTGACATACATTGCCAAGCTGCTTTCTAGAAAGATTATACCAATTTATACTCTAACCAGCATATATGGGACTGCCTATTTTCAGGATACCAGGCAACACCTGGTGTTATCTTTTCAGTTTTTTAATAGAACACTGGAATGGAAGGGAGAAGATGGCTTCACATATGTACAAAAAGCCAGTTGCTGCAGTTAGGTCTAGAAACTTGAGACGAGACACTCTTGGAGATGAATGCTCACGAAATTGGGATGAAGTCTCTCTCCTCTTCCAACCTGCAAGTCTTGCTCTCTGGACAACACCTGCTAGAACAGGAACTATTTGAAGGAACAGGAACTATTTAGAGCAACCACAGGGAATGCTGGCATCCAGCTGAACACAGCCTGAGCTCCTTGTCCTCGCTCTCCAGGGCCCCCTCAATCCACCAGAGTTGTTTTGTAAAAATGTGCAAGTTGCCATGAAGGCCTCCCAGCCTCAGGGCATAACTCCTCAGACACTGGTTCTATTAAACACACCCCGAGGTGAGACGCAACAGTCCTGTGGGAGGGGGTAGTGGAAACCCTGTGCAGAGTGCTGTTGACATAGCAAGTCTGGGCTGCACAAAATCTGCCATCTGAATCCAGTCACGGGATGATTTCCAAAACCATCTCCCAAAGTTGCTATACACAGGTAACTGCTTCTTAGTAAATGCCAAAGAAAGGCATGTTTTCTCATAAAATTGGAACACCGGGTCTCTTGTTGGTGAGGGGTGTTTCTAGTTTGATTACATATCGGAAGCATTTCCTAGCAGGGGCCTCGGACAGCGTCTCCAATGCTGAGAACTTGAAAGTGCTGCTTCTCTCCTCTTCACCTCCCACCTTCCCAGTTATCTAGATGTCAAATGAAGCTCTGCAGAGAAAACATAAGCCCCACAAGGGCATGAATGTGAAAGTGTGTGTGTGTGTTTGCTGGTGGCAGGTAGTGGGGGCTGAGACAACAGAGGAGAGGGGATGGGAGTGAGTATACCTCATCAAAGTAACTGACTTGGCAAATACACTTATGAAATCTTTCTTGCATGTTAAAGAAGTCACCCTCATCCTTTGTTGTTTCTTGTCTCCATTCCCCTTCCTCTCTGAAAAACAAAACACACAGAAAAATATAAAGGCGAATAAAACACACGCGTTGAAATGATCGAATGTTATCCTTTTGTCAAATTGGCTTCATATTTCTATCATGAAGTAAATCCTACAAATGACAGATAGTTACTTTGCTCTCCCTGATCCTGTTCACTTCTCTGCCTCCCCTCAGGTAAGGACCATCATGAAGTTCATGTTTTAATTTCTAATTCTTTTAGCACACAAACACATTCAAAAACAATGTCTGTTGTTCTATGTGAGTTGACATGCATTAGTACTTATTCAGCTTGCTTTATTCCCTCAGCCAGGGCCACAGGTTGGTTGCCCAGGCTGTGCACTGCACAGTTCCTGAGGGTTGCATTCATACAGGCCACTACGATGGCTCTCTCGGGGGTGTGCAGGATGGCAGCTTGCACTCCAAATTCTGTTTGTGAGATCCACGTTGATGCCTGATAGTGAGTTCATTTTCATTACCTGGTAGCTTTCATCATGTGGCTGGGCCGCATTTCATTTTTCATTTCCTTAGTGGAAGGCAACATTTTGCTATTGCAAACAGTGTTTCAGGGAACATCCTTATGCATGTCTGCATATGTACAGGTGCGCACATTTCCCCGGGGAATCATCATTCTCTGAGTTAACTGTGATTTTTAAAACATGATTCTACTGAACATTGTAATAAGAAAAAGACAAACTTGATAAAACTTAAAATATTTATTAGTATGAATCAGTGTGTGTTAAACCAAAAATAACAGATACAATTGGGCATTGTTGATGGAAATGCTTTACTACAGAACAGAATACATGGCGGAAAGGTCCTAGCTGACTGCAGCGGTGTCTTGTCTGTGCAAGAGCTGGGTCCGGCCCAGACAGAAGCTCTTTACAAAAACACGAGAAAAGGGAGCAGTTTGCACAACAGGGCAGCGCCATCGGATTATGGGGTCTGGTTTCGAAATGATGTTAAAACGGTAAGCTAGATACCCAATCGATCTGAATACAGCTCAGAGACCTTTAATTTCTAAGCTAGCTCACCATTCAACTTGCCATGAGCATTGCAGAACAGTGAGAACCGAAGCCCACACAAAAAAGCTCAGTTTCAGCCATCACATGTCAAGGTCCTTGATTGTAGAGGAAATATTTCAGTCATCCAAACCTTTCTCAGAAAATGAACTCAGTTTCCACTGGGGCACAGCCCTTATTGTTAGCTAAAAGTTAGTTTCGGGCCTTCAACCTTTTGGTCTGCAAGGTAACGTCATATTCAACAGCCTAATGTGTCATTTTTAACCATAAAATGGCAAGTCAATTATGTGGTGACGTATAATGCTTGCACAACTCCACTGCCATTCTCGGAGATTTCCACTGGGAAGTCATCCCTCTGAGAAGCCATGGCTACCTTATATTAACACATGGCTAGGGGCCAAACTCAGCCAGTGAAATGGATTATATGTCGCGGTAACACATATACAATCATATTTACACAGATACACACTCATGCCACGCATGAAAGAAAAAAAAAAAGGGAGAAAGAACAAATTTTGGAAAACGATGCCAAGGATGCTACATCACATGAAACTACATGACATTTTTTTGGCAACAGTAATTTCCAGGCCTTTACATAATATTATGTGGTTATGATTCAATTATTAGACAGCCAGGAAGTAATCCCGAGCCAAAACAAAGGAAGGCTGTAAAGCCTCATTGTAGACAAGGCCTCAGCATCCACAGAGAAGATACGATGTTTATGTGAATCCCAGTGTGCCCAAGTGTGATCTCCTCTCTTCACCGGCTGCTCTGAGTGCTGATGAGAATATATACATTGTGCTCTGACTGGCTTGAATAGCTAAGGCAATACAGAAAGGTAACAGAGTGGTTTCACACCCTCATGTGCTTTTGAAATAAAACCATGGGCTCATTAGTGGGTAGCTCACTACGTGTGGCTAAGACTAGACATTTTATGCAAAACACAACCACTGCAAACCCAGCCCAAAGATGCAAAACTCTCAGCTAGGATACTTACCCCTCAGCTGAAAACCTGAACAGCTGTCAAGAGATAAACTCAGGTTCTCAGGGAAAACTGGATGAGGAAAGGTTACAAAATAAGCCTGCATGTCAGCTGGAAAGAGGTCACTTCAATTTTCAACTTTTTTTTTTTTTTTTTTTTTTTACCTTTGACAAGGGTATGATCATTTCTTGGCCTGCAAGCACAATCATGCCAATCATTAATGTGGACAAGGTGGAAAAAACCCTAAAAATCCCTGCAAAAGGTCTTGCCAAGACATCCAAATGCCACTTGCTAACAGTTTTTGAGGTACCTATTTGGGAGAGCCAAATGGAACTCTTGAAGCAAAATAAATGTTTTCCAGCCTTCACATCCTAACACTGTCAATGAACTCTCTTAAGTTGAGTGACGTGGAGGCGTCACTGAGTAACTGAAGTGCCAGGTCTTTAATCCAAGCAGCTCACGATCTCTTTCCTGACTTTCACAATATAGATTGTCAATAAAGGTTAGCTGTCTCTTGAATGCTCATGGCAAAGAAGGTACCAGCTGGCCCTGGTTAGCACACAGCATGATTAACCATTTCTGAGCACCAATCCTAATGTCCTTTAAGAATCACCCCCTAATATAAGCCCTGGCAGGAAATCAACTGCTTCTTGATCTCAACTTTTTATGAACGTTAGAATGGTAATAGAATTTGAATTTTCAGTAGGAATCAGTTCTCTTCCTTTCCACACTTTTGTGTCCTTTACTTCCTTTGGATTCAAACATCTTTAATTAATTGAGCAGACAGGGAATCTGAAAAGGAAGGTTTTCATCGAAGCCCAGTCTCAGTTCCTTGGCATTCCAGGGTCGGACCTCTGGTTAGCCCTAAAACCCTTCTCCTCAAGCTAGAAACATAAAAATACTTTTTCTGACTTTGTAGTTTTTTTGGGGTCTAGAATTTTAAAGTGCTGATACTTCCTCTGCTGGTTTTCCTGTAACCTATTATTAATTGCTATTAGTAGAAGTTTGCCCAATGATTTAGATTCAAACATTAAATTTAATTCCAGTTAATTCTCTTCCCCTAGATATGACATCAAGAGATATTCTCTTAGTAAAGTAATACTATGTGCATTAAATTCTCTAAGAGAGGAGGAATGTATTCCTGCGGAGGAGATGCATGTCGGGTGGTCTCTTGAACAACGTGTATATCCTGCATCTCTCACCACTTACATGGTAATTACTTAAATCACTCTTTCAAACTAGGCCACCCGATCCCAAAATTATATGCAATAATTTAGTTTGATTTGGTTTGTTTGGGTATATATGACCATAACTTAGAAAAATGTTCACCAATTCAAAGTGGTGTAGACAACAGTTTCTAATACACTTTTCCTGGCTTCTGTAATAGCTCAGGTCTCAGTCTGAGTGGCGCTCCACTGACACTTCTCTGATTTCCTTCTGAAAAGTAATAAATAAAGGCTTGCTTCCAAAGCTAGCTAAAAACTAACCTCCTGAATTGAATTTGCCTTTCAGTGAAGGTTGGTTAGGTAACAAAGGCAATGACATTGAAGTAGTTACTGGAATTTGGATAGGCAGCACAGGAAATCTGAGTGGAACACCACTTTAGAATCCCACACACATAAGAAGGCAGTAAGACTTTTGTACATCCAAGAATTTTTAAAGGTTTTTTCTTTTTCTTTCTTTTTTTTTTTTTTTTTTAGCAAAAATGCAACTACTTCCCTTCTGTGTGCATTTCATACACTAAAGGCCATTTTGTGGTGGTGTGGTGGGTTTTCCCATGGTTTTCTAAAATCATTTTCAGGAACATTTCCTGCCCCGCACCCTGCAGGTCTTCCAGGATGCAAAGCCAGTGTGCTCACTCTTCTCAAAGTGAGGTGCCAGGCCACCGAGCATAGCGTCCTCCAGCAGCGCACAGGATGTGGGCTCTGGCTTCTTCAAGTACCACGTACCACGGACCACGGCCCTTGGGTCAACAGCACCGGCGGCTGGCTTGACTGGTTGGCTTCACAAGTTTGATCCCATTGTTTCCATTTTCATGGGGGTCCAAGGGTGGGATCTGGCGGCCTAGAACAAAAAGGAGGCCAAGGGTGAGTTCCCTTTCCCATAGCCAACACTGCACACACAGATTTTCACTCTGCTTCAACACTCCTGCTTAATGTTTGGGCTGTGCAGAAAATAGAGGTGCTCCCGGAAGGGCTCCTTTCTCCTTCCTTCCTTTCCTCCCTCCCTTCCTTCTTCCTCCTATCCTTTCCTCCCTAGTTCTGCTGCATGAAGCCCAATTCATGGGCTTAGGAAGTTCAGGTGAGGAACAGTCCAGCAGTTTCTCGATGGTGTGGATCTCCTGGACTAGGAAGATCCACTCCTGGGGGCAGTTCCCACCCAGCCTCGGCTCATCAGCGCACTCTTCCCTCCCTGCCTTCCCACAGACCCGTCCTGATTTAATGAGCAGCTTTCATGGTACCGTGACTTCAACAGTAACAGTGAGTACTCATCTATCTTTTCTGCTTCTCGAAATAGAAATGGATTTGAATTGTAATCTTCCTAGCAATGTCATTTACTAACACTCAGCTCATCATCCCTCGTCCTGCCAAGGCATTTAGATCATTAACTGGAAAGCTCTACAGAGACACTTTTCATAGGAAACAGTATTTTAATGTCATCCACAAAGTAATCTTATTTTTACTTAACTTAATTTTAAAAATTATCAGAGAGTCTCTATAAATAAACACAAAATAAAAATTAATCAGGCAATAGAAGGGGCCAGGGAGATGATAGCTAAAGGGTATGGGTTTCTTTATGAGGTGATTATTCTAAAATTGACTGTGCTGATGGCTGCATGGATCTGTGAATATACCAAACACCACCGAATTGTACACTTGAAATGGGTGAAATGTATGGTATGTGAATTTTATCTCAATAAAGTTGTTCTCTGAAAAAAGGCAATGCAATCTGGAAATAACCTTAGTAGCTCCCAGTTTTCAAAGATTTTCACAAACACCATCCTCACCTCGCCCTGTGAATTTGACGCAATGGTCGTTATTATCACCATTTCACTGTGACTCAAGAACTTGAGCGCTTTGCTGAAAGTTCCATCAATAATAGGCAGTAGTAGAGCTGGTGCTTTGATTATAATCTACACCTTGATTTCCTCATGGGTCCCAAGGCCTGTGCTCTTCCCATTAAACCACATTAGCTCTCTCTGCTACTTTTCTATCCCCCTTGAAAAAGGCATGAAACACTAGCTCTAAACTGAGGTTTCTGTTTTATTCTTGAGACAGGGTCTCACTCTGTTACCCAGGCTGAAGTGCAGTGGCTTGATCATGGCTTACTGCAACCTCGAATTCCTGGGCTAAAGGGATCCTCCCACCTCAACCTTCTGAGTAGCTGGGACTATAGGTGTGCGCCATCACACGCCCCGATAATTTTTTTTTTTTTTTGGTAGAGATAGGGTCTTGCTATGTTGCCCAGGCTGGTCTCAAACTTCTGGCCTCGAGTGATCCTCTCACCTTGGTCTCCTAAAGTGCTGAGATTACAGGTATGAGCCACCAGGCCTAGCCTAAAATGAATATATATATGTGTGTGTGTGTGTGTGTGTGTGTGTATGTGTGTATATATATAGAGGCTAGTGTACTTGCTTGCTAAGGAACCAGTAATTAGAAGTGAAAGGGAAATTGGTTCTAAAGACGAGGTCTTTTTTTTTTTTGGTTGTGCTATTGATTTATTTTTCCCCACCACATCTTAAAAAAGTCACACATGGCCATTTGCTTAGAGAACAGTACAGTCTAAGAAAACCAGTAAGAGGAGAATCTGCACACGCACTGAAAGCACGGAATACGGACCATGTGTTGAGCCCTGACAAAGTCTTAATGCAAGTGGATGTTACCCAATGACCATAGAGAGAGTCAAAAACACCCCAGGAGAGGTGCATTTCCACAAGGGACACAAAGAGTTGATTTCAAAGGTAATAATACACTGCGTAGATCAGATGGTATGGACAGTCACCAAAGCTTAATTAAGCATAAAGATGAAGGTCACCAGCATTTAACTCCAAACTCAAAAGTAATAGTAGAGATCTTCATTTGACGATGAAGCAAATGAAAAGCCTGCTACAATTCCTGCAGCTGTGGCTTTTGCCGTTTTGCGTAGCCAACAGAGAGCTACGGGGCTTTTGCAGGCCATCCCCAAAACACTTCAGTCCTAACCCAGGAGCAAAGGAGACCTAAGTATGAGTTTCCTTTTCTGGACAAGCTATTCTTTTAAATTTATCACAATTAAAAGGGAGTAAACAAAATGCCTCTTCTACTTGGTCAACCTTAAGTGATAAATAGAGAAGGAAGTCTCCAATGACTACCAGTACTCTTTAAAGATCTAGCCAAGTCAGATCTTGCCAATAAAGAGTTACATACTCCTGAAGAGAGAGGGGTGACAGTGTCGAGTGACATCATTATTGAAGTTAGTAATATTTCAGGGGCCTCCTGAGTGTGTTACACACCGAGGAGGACTTTTGCTTTTGCACCTGAAATATTTTTGGACAGTACTATAATTCTCGTGGGTATAGCTGTTGCCCTAGTTAGCCAAGAGCCAAGAGCTGTTTACTTATCAGTAAAAGGAGTTGACATTTCAGCATTTTTTACAGTATCAAAATCAACATCCTATGCTAACATCAACTTTGTGGTGTCCTGATGCTAACTCTAATGTTAGCACAACAGATTAGCTTTTTAGCCCTCCACGACTTTACTTCCCTCATGTCTTGTTTCCATAAGTTTTTTGCTTTGGAAAGTATATAAATTAAAGAAAAAATTTATATGTAAGACAGTTATTAAAATGACAAAAGCATAGTGAAAATCTAGAAACAAAGAGCGTACAGATAGCAAAGTAGAATGCCAGGACGGTCTGTCCACACCTTTCCTCGCTTTCTGCCACCTCCTTCCTCTTTGCTGCCTCTCATTTCTCTCCCCAGTCAGCAATGAGCACTGATGCCTAGAATGCAAAATTGAGGAAGGCCTGGCTGTGTTTCAAGGAGACTCCCCTCCTGCATGTTTTGAACTCTTAGCGGTACTCCTGAATCAGCTGTTGAACCTGGCTTCTTAGGAGTGCCAGGCTCCTTTATCTTCGGAATATTCAAAATTTCACTTATTAGAGTAAAATATTTCTCAGACTTCATTTTTCTCCTTTGGTAGAAAGAGTCTTGAGAAGTGAGAGAGTCAGCATTCCAGTTCACTGAACTCGGACCAGTTATTTAAAACCTCCAAGCCTTCCTCACTTACAGAGCGAACGTGGGAAAGGAACACACACGGCCGTCACTAAAAGCGGAGGAAGCAATGAAGATGGAGGGAGTCCCCAGCAGTCGAGGGCTTCTGGGCACGGCTCATGGGTTTTGCACGGCGGGGAGAAATGCTGTGTGATTCATGGTCACCGTCGATTCTCAGGGTTCAGTCAGTGGACCGGGACCCACGCTGCTCATCTATAAAACTCCCAGCCTGTGATGAGTCACACACATGCCAACCTCAAACACAGGGAGAAGGAAATGCTTCCAGACAGAGACAGAGGGAAGCCAGATCCTAACAATGAGGCCGGCACCTTTAAAAGGAGAAGGGAGCCTGCACCAGGAAACCAGAACGTGAAACCAGCACGCAAACCCCGAATGCAAATCCCGATCTTAGGGCCTAAGGGATTCAGAACTTACCGGAAGGTTCAAGGCACTTACACAAAGACATGGTTTTGGAAAATGGCCATAGCATTCTGTACCAAGGTGATCACCTTGGAACACTGTTGAATCAGTATTATTTACACGGGCATACAGCAGGACAAAAATATATACACAAACATCTGAAAAGGCTCTGAGCCTCGCCTGTAGGTTTCCACTCTTACAAAATGTGCTCTAAGTACTCAGCCTCCAGAACAAGTTGTCCTTGAGCATAAATTTGAGGCCAGAGTGTTTATTTTAATAGGGTTTGGATTTTGTAAGATGCTGTCTAGGAGAAGTTTAAAGGACTTTCTTTTTGAAGTTCAGTTTTCCTGAAAGTTGACAGCCTAGAGGAAAAGCAGGTTTTAGAAATGATTCCACAGGAACACAGTATGTGAAAACAAATTCCTAGCCTGTAAGTTTTATCCTGGCTCTGAACTGGTCTGTAATGCATTTACACACAACAGAAATAAAACAGCAAGCTTAGCTGGGGCTGTTCCCTTTCCCTGTGTAGTAGACCAGGGAGCGCTGATTCCCCCCTAACAATTCCACTGTATGTAATTCTTCTCTCCTTTCATTCCAGTTCCAGTATTTACTAGGCTTGGCTATCTTTTGTTTGGTGTTAGCAATGCTGGCAGTTGCTGTGTAACATCTATTTCTTGATCTGATTTTCTGAATCATCCAGATGAGTAACTTGACCAAGTTTGCTAGGACTTGGCAGTATTCACTCCTGATAATGACCTCTAGCCTCCAGCCATGTAGAGAGGCGGTCTCTGGAACACAGCAATGACTCACAATCATGGAACATCGTCCTAAGAACTCAGAACTGGGGGACACACACATGCTACTTGAAGTTATTCCCTATCACTGTCCTTTTGCTGTCACAAAGAAGACAATATTAGGATTACTAGAAGGCCCTGAATATTAGGATAAAGAGGAACATGCTACATGCTATATAGGACTGGAATGGATTCTCAGGTGAGAAGCTCATTGGGTCAGAAGGCCTGGAAAGCCCAGGTCAGGGATTAAGTGAGCCTTAAATGTACCATGGGGAAACAAGAAGCACAGATGGAAAGGGAAACTGTGGAAGATGCTTGGCAGGAGGTGACAACTGCCTAGAGGCGGGAGAGTCGAGACAGAGACCAAAAAATCTGAAGTTAAAAGTCTAGGGAGGTAAAGAAGTGGTGATGCACCTACACGAGGGAAATCAGGGAGGTCACAATTGGTCCAAAATGCCGAGGTGTCCAACACAGAGGGATGTAAGCTACTTTAAAATCATCTCAGCAAACTAACACAGGAACAGAAAACCAAACACCAAGTGTTCTCACTCATAAGTGGGAGTTAAACAATGAGAACACATGGACACAGGGAGGGGAACATCACACACCAGGACCTGTCAGGGGATGGGGTGCGAGGGGAGGGAGAGCATTAGGACTAATACCTAATGCATGCAGGGCTTAAAACCTAGATGACGGATTGATAGGTGCAGCAAACCACCATGGCATATGTATACCTATGTAACAAACTTGCATGTTCTGCACATGTATCCCGGAACTTAAAGTTAAAAAAAAAAAAAAGAAAACCTTAAAAAAAATCATTAGGCTTCCCTACCACTCAAAGGCACCTTTCCCTTTCTTTTTTTTAATTGATAGACTTTATTTATTTTTTAAGCAGTTTTTGGTTTACGGGAAAAAATTGAGTGAAAAATAGAGAGCTGGCATATACCTTCCTCTCCTCATCTCCAATTTCTCCCATTTTTAACATCTTGCTTTAGTGGAACATTTTGTAACAACTGATGAACCAATATTTGCTGAAGACATTACTAATAAGGAAAGTCTATAGTTCACAGGAGGGCTCACTTTTGGCACTGTATGTTTTATGGGTTTTGATAAACGTATAATAGTATGTATCCTCCATTATAGTATCAGACAGAACAGTTTCACTGCCCTAAAAATCCTGTGACCCACCAATTCATCCCTCCCCCAATAACCTACAGTAACCACTGATCTTTTCATTGACTCCACAATTTTGTCTCCTCCAGAGTGTCATGTAGTTGGCAGAGTGTCATGTAGTTGGAATCATACAGTGTATGTATATGTGTAGCCTTTTCAGATTGGCTCCTTTCACTCAGCAATACACATTTAAGGTTCTTCCACATTTTTTATGGTTTGATAGCTCATTTTCTTTTTATCCCTTATAATATTCCATTATATGGATGTATCCCTTTAATTTTGTTATTTTAACATTTAGAAACTATAAGACACAAAAAGCACAAATCAAGAGGGAAAAATCTGACAAACTATACTTCATCAATAATTAAAAACCTCTTTTCTCCAAACAACACTGTCAAGAAAATGAAGACAAGCCACAGCCTGGGAGAAAATAATTGAAAAACAAATATCTGATAAAAAATATGTATCCAAAATACATAAGTAATCTTTAGAACTCAACAATAAGAAGACAAACAACCCGATATAAAATGGTTAAAATTTGAACAGGCTCTTCACCAAGTTATACAAATTGAAAACAAGCTCATGAAAAGACACTCAACATTACTAGTCATTAGGAAATGCAAACAAAAATCACAATGAGATACCACTATACTTCCTTTTGAATGGTTAACATTTTACAAACAGACAGTACCAAGTGTTGACAAGGACTTGGAGCAACTGGAACTCCCACACCTTGGTGGTGTTAATATATTGTAGTGAAACCACTTGGAAGACAGTTTGGCATTCTAATCTTAGAAAGTTAAACACACACCTACCAGATAAGCCAGCCATTCCATTCCTTGATATTTACGTACACAAAGACTTGTACATGAATGCTTATAGCACTCTTACTGGTTATCACCCAAAACTGGAAACAATCCAATTATTAGGTGAATAGATTAACAAATTGTGGTTTATGCATGCAATGGAATACTACTTAGGAAAAAAAAAAAAGGAACTCAGCAAAATCCATACTGTCTTAAACTCTGCAGGAAAACTGATCTAATTTCTTGGATAAACAAATTGCACATGGGGAAAAAAGAAAGATGTAATGGAAAGCTATTGCTTAAGAGAGGCCTAAAAGACACACCAACTAATCCCAGCATGTGGAGATTATTTCCATTCTGATGTAAACAAATGGTAACATGCAAACAAAGAAACCATTTATGACAACTATGAACTTTTTGGAAATTTGACCACCGACTGTTTATTTGTGATAGCAATTAATATAACAGTATTCTGGTTATTCATATGATAACACAGTTGTCATTGTTTAAGAAAACTATGGACAAAATATTTACAGATTAAATTAGATGTCTGAGATTCTCTTCAAAATAATACAGGTGGTGAGCACAGGATGGGATAGAGATGACACAAGTTTCGTTCTGAGTAAACAATGGCTCACTATATTATTCAGTGTACTTGTGTATATGTTTGAAATTTTACATAATAAAGTGTTTTTTAAGTTCCCTGGTATCTGACCACCATGAAACAACCACTGTTAACATTTTGATATGTATCCTTCCAAGAAGGATATATTCTTGGAATAATATATTATTTATCATTATATATGATATATTGAAATATATTATGAAATATATGAAACATGATACTAAAATATATTATGAAATATGAAATATGAAATACATGAAATCAGGATATTATATGAACTGCTCTGTCACTTCCATTTCACATTCCACGATTTATCTTTTTATGTCAGCAAAGATTTATGTCATCCTTTTGAATTACCCGTTTATATCGGTGTACCATGATTTCTTAAAAACTATTTCCTAACTTTTGGACAGTTCAGTGATTTCCTGTTTTCTGCTATCATGAATAATGTTACAATAAACCAGGCTGTGCAATGAGACACGATATAGACAAGCTAAGAGCATGTGCCCCGGAGCCTGCCTGCCTGTCTCTCACTTATTAGCTGTGTGTCCTGGGGAAAGTTACAAGCCTCTCCAGGCCTCAATCTCCTCATCTGTAAAATAGGGATGATAACAGTGCCTACTCCATAGGATCAAGGGTGCATTAATGAGCTAGTATATATTTCAGCAATGGCAACAAAAGCACAGAATCAGAGCTCCATACATGTTAAATCTTGTTATTATGTTTGCACACCTGACCAATTTCTTCTTTAGAATTGCTGGAATAAAAGACAGGCCTTTTGAAGACCCAACTTGCCCATATGCTGAAATGACATTATTTCACATTCACTGACTTAACGTTTTTGGGGTAAGAAAGTTTGCCCACTTTCTTAAGTGGATTGCATTTGGTCAATTAATGTTTTTGGGGGTAAGAAAGTGGACAAACTTTGTCTTTGTCATTTCCTTGTTCCTTAACTGCTAAACTTACCTTCACTGACAGCTTGCTGTACTATTATAAAACCTGCAAACCTTTTGCTTTGCTTTAAAATTTTTTAAACCTGCTATTAACCAAAGGTGCCTATAGCACAACACTCTGTGAACAAATGATTCCAGAACAAGACATGATTACTACCCACAAGTCTTAACTTGTTGTCTTTCATATTAACACCCTATTCCAATTTTCCAAGCCAATACGCTTGTGCCTCTAAATATATTTACCTTTTTTATTTGTTTTAGAGATAGGATCTCGTTCTGTTGCCTAGGCTGGAGGGCAGTGACGCAACCATAGCTCACTGCAGCCTCAAACTCCTGGGCCCAAAGGATCCTCCTGCCTCAGTCTCCAGAGTATCTGGGACTATAGGCACACACCACCATGCCCATATATTCACCTTAGTAAAACAAATGTTTCTCACTTTGCTCTCAAACTAACAACAAATATAAAACCTAGTCTAATGTCTCTAGTGTCTCCAAGTATAATTTTCAGGAGAAAGTCCTACTTTCTCTGCCATAGTCAACATTTAAATTAACTAGAGCAAAAGCACAGCTATTTTGCTGGGTCCCACCTCAATCCAGATATTTTTCTGCTGAGACTGCAGCTCTACCTCTCTTTGCCCTCAGGAAAAGTTAAAATACTTTCTAAAAGATATTTGAGTAGAGTAATTAAAATCCATAAACCAGATGGGCATGGTGGCACACACCTGTAATCCCAACACTTTGGGAGGCCAAGGCAGGAGGATCACTTGAGCCCAGGAGTTCAAGACCAGTCTGGACAATACAGCGTGACCTCATCTCTAAAAATAAAAAAATAGTAATAATCTACAAACCAAAACTTGGGTTCCCCACAATCCAGAATCCTATATGCTAGGCTCATAACCAAATCCAGCCCAGAGCACTTGTTCTTATGCCAATCCTCCTCATTCCGGGAAACAGAACCCGGGGATGATTCTTGGTAATGCCGTCTTCCTCATTCCCCATCTCCTTCCAGTGTTACTGGTTCTTCTTCCAGAAGATTTCTGAAATCCAGCTCCACTTCCTCCACCCCCATCCAAGCCACTTCTCTCCTGGATTACTACAATCGCATGCCAACTGATTGACACAGGCAGAGACCTTCCTCCTTCTAAGTGTGATCTTTTTTTGTAAATGTAAATTGGACACTCTGCACTACTGCTTTCAAAACTTGAGGGGCTTGGCCGTGCGCAGTGGCTCACGCCTGTAATCCCAGCACTTTGGGAGGCCGAGGCAAGGGGATCACGAGGTCAAGAGATTGAGACCATCCTGGCTAACACGGTGAAATCCCGTCTCTACTAAAAAATAAAAAAAAAAATTAGCCGGGCGAGGTGGCGGGCACCTGTAGTCCCAGCTACTCGGGAGGCTGAGGCAGGAGAATGGCGTGAACCCGGGAGGCGGAGGTTGCAGTGAGCCGAGATCGCGCCACTGCACTCCAGCCTGGGCGACAGAGCGAGACTCTGTCTCAAAAAAAAAAAAGCTTGAGGGGCTTCCCATTGTTTCAGAAGATCACCCTCACCCCCATGGCAAGGCCCTTCTGAGTCTCTCACCACAGCTTCCCACTGCACGCCTTGCTCTTCCTTAAAAGCACCAGGCTGTTTCCTGCCATTTCCTGCCTCGACTTGGCTCCTGCAGTTTGCTCTGCCCGATAGCTCTTTGCCCACTGGCCTTTTCTTGTTTTTCAGTCCAGCTTAAATCATTTCCTCGGGGAGGCCTTCCCCACCCAATCTAAAGCCACTCCCTCGCCCCATAGTAACCTCTCACAGTCCGCTCCTTCGCTGCGCAGCACTGATTACCAAGAGTCACCAGACACCGATCTGACTGTACCCGCAGCTGTCTCCCCATCTCCGCTGTCACTGTGCTTTGTCACCTTGCCGTCCCCAGGGTCTAGCATGGCACCTACCCATAAAAGAGCACAGTATCTATTTGTGAATAAACGAATCAAGAGTAAGTAGGCTGGTCTAATCTGCTGTTCTTCAACCTTAAATTCCCAGAGAAAAGTGATTACATTTCACTTTATATCATGAGATGAGGACGGAGATCCAAATTCGAAACCCCGAATTTAGCATCATTCCATTTACTAGTCTCAGCTTTATGGGGAATACAAAAGACAAGCTCCCAAAGAACTTGCGATCTCCCTAGAACACCTAAACGCTTGGAATATCTTTTAAAGATAGAATATGTGTAAGTGTCAAAATGACAGAACACACCAAAAGTAACCTCAAGTTTTTACTTTTCTTCCTTGGGTGTAAGAGCCCAAGGAAGAAAAATAAACAAACCCTGGGTAGAAATGCCTGGAAGAGAATTAGCACATGCAGGCAGATACAGTAGGTCTAAAAATGTGATTTAGAAAAGGGTGCCTGGAGGAATACCAATCAGATGACAATATATATAAGGAGGACAAACTGTGCACAGATCACCCCAAACAGAGCAGCACCTAAATCCTTTGCAGGGTAGCTTCAGTCTTTACAAAGATAACATATTTTTGTAAGCAGTCTCCAGTTAGACACTGTATTTGCCAATGTTCAGAAAACACAGTTGTCTCATTTCTGGTTTATGAACACTATGGGAATGCAAAAGAGAAACATTCATCTCTTCATTCCAGTCAGTGTGAACTAATTTTGTCTAAGCACACCTTTTTAAAGGGCTTTTATTTTCACAGCTCCTGAACTTTGTATTGCATCTTTTCTCCAGGCATAGCTGACTATGGAACATTGCTTTGGGGAGCCTAGGTGTCAGCAATATGTAGTTCTATTTTAAGCTCAGGGAGGAGCACATGTAATATAAGTAGGAACAGGGAAAAGAAAAATAAATGAAAAGTCTGTTGCAATATATTTAGGTGCACTTGGAAGTGTGTTTTAAATTAACCTGCAATTAGGCTACAGAATCCCATTCTGAAGAAATTCACCTGAAGGAGAAAAGAGGCAAAAGATGGGCACCAGTACTTACACATGCAGATAGACAGGCGGACAGATGGACAGACGGGTGGACAGATAGACAGATGAACAGACAGACAGATGGACAGATGAATAGACAGATGGATAGACAGATGGACAGCTAGAGAGATGGATATACACACAGATGGACAGAAGGACAGAGACAGACAGGCAGGCAGATGGACAGATAGACAAATGGACAGATGAACAGACAGATGGATGGATGGACAGATGGATAAACAGATAGATAGACGGATAGACAGACAGACAGATGGATAGCCAGACAGATGGACAGACTGAGGTTTTGCCATGACTGTTTACTTACAAGCTTTCTTTGTTAAGGCAATTACAACCAAAGTATAATGAAACAGAAACAAACAATTGTTTAGGTGACATGAAAGATCAGGTGATGTGGGTATTTGATGGTTTATACAGGAATTAATTACTTTGAAACCATAATTACCCATGTTTAAGCAAAGCACTTGTTTTTTCATAAAGTAGACCACCAGGATCTGAGGAATTAAACTGTTCAAAGTCCCTGTCACAAACAGGAAGGGATTTATACTGGATAAATATCTTTTAAGTTATTAATACAAGCCATGTGTGGTGGCTCACACCTGTAATCCTGGCACTTTGGGAGGCCGATGGGGGAAGATTGCTTGAGCTCAGGAGTATGAGACTGGCCTAGGCAACATGGCGAGACCTTGACTCTACTAAAAATCCCAAAATTTAGCTGGGTGTGGTGGTGTACACCTGTAGTCCCAGCTACCCAGGTGGCTGAGGTGGGAGGATTGCTTGAGCCCAGGAGGTGGAGGGTGCAGTGAGCTATGATTGCACCACTGCACTCCAGCCTGAGCAACAGAGAAAGACTCTGTCTTAGAAAAAAAAAAAAAAATGATATTAGTATAGTACTTCCTGCTCAGGCTTCCTCTCTTTCGGGTCCTTATTTGATTTTTTAAAATTTTAATAATGACTTTCATAAACTTCAGAGAGTCTCCCAGCTGGTGCAGAGACCTCAAGCTGAAGTTCAGGTCACAGAACTCTGTGCTGGGGGACTTCCAAGGCCAGGGAGCTAGGGAGGAGGAGGGGGCTCTGAGGAATACGCGGGGCTGTAAGGATGGAAGGTGCTAAGGCAATCGTCCTCAGGAGCTATCTAGCGTCATTCGTTAAAACCACCATGAAAAACAAAATGTTTCATAGCTGAACATAGCAGAAAAGCCTAACACCTCCAGAAGAGAATGAGTTTAATCTGAGGAAATGTGAGGCTAATGTAATGTGTTCGAGTCCAAACTTAGATGTCACCCAGAGTGACAGAACTCCAGAGAGCATCTGTATCCGCTGCCCACGATGGAGAAGGGAGAGGAGTGTGGGGGCGTGGGGTTTCCCACATGAAATTCCAGCCCCAGCCTGCTAGAGTTCAGCCATTCAGAGCAAGGAGTCTGAAACTATTCTGTTGGGAGTATGAAATCATAGCAGGAAAGAAAGGGAAGGTGGTAAGAAGGGAAGGGGGTGAGGACCCCAGTGAAGGGAAGGGCCAGCGGCCGGGGAGGGGAGGCTCCGGGCCATTCTTTTGCACATTTCTTTTGCATATCTCTGCATAGTGTAGGTAAGGCAGGTCAGAATTCCTCATCCGCAGTGAATTCTCCATCAAACCAACACAAACAGGACTCCCTCCTGTGGGTTCCTGGAGTCTCAAGTAAGGTACTCGAACCAGCTAAACGGAAATCAAAACTGTTCTGGAAGCCACGGCTTCTCTGACTTTGAGAGCTCTGACAAAAACGACCTTAGGCAGGAGAGAGATCGAACCATCAGTCTCCCTTCTGGAGTTGTCTGGAGCTAAGATATTTGAGGACAATTGCTGTTTTGGGGTTCAACTCCTTCTAAGGTGGATATTCCAGGAACTTCAGGGCCAGCATTTCATCAAACACCTGTACTTCTCCCAACGTCCCTGATAATGCTCCGGTCGACCTTTCCCGAGGGTGTCTCAGAGCAGTTTTCCCAGACGGGAAAGTCTGGGAAGTCAGCAGGGACTTCTCTGGCAGAATCCGGAACAGAATGACACAACCAGAGAACCTATGAAGGTTAATCTGTGGAGCTGGAAGCCTCGCAGCTGCAGATAGATATGCTGCCAGGGCCATTAACTGGGAACCAGCTCTGGCTGATAAGGTGATTCCCCGGGAGCCCGCATACCGTAAGCGTCACAGGACCCAGCACTGGGACCAGGATGGAGGCTATCAACCTCCATAATTAGCTCACCAGACACAAGCGGTACCTGTACACACCAACCCTGCGCCCAGTTCCCAATTTCGGGTCACACACAATGGAGACATTACTTTTTGTAGGAGTTTATCCAGCAAAAAAAATTACTGGAACGTTCCCTCAGTTTGCCTAAAGTCATCCCATCTAACGGGTGACTTTGAATTCTATACCTTGTCTATTTTAACTCTCCTACCCTCAATATACTAACATAAAATGCTATAGAATGCATAATTTTCAATTAAAATAAATATTATTTTTGCAACAGGATTATTTCATTTTAATTTACAGAACTCAGAGTGAACAGCTTCGAGTACAGAATTGTAGAACTCTAGAATCGAGAGGATAAGAGAAGTGGGTGTTAACAACTGCACAGCTGTAGATTTTGTATCCATGGCATCCGATAAATTCACACAGAGGAAATGTCCTACTTCAGAGATCTAAAATGTTATCCTTTGACTCCCAGAAGCATAAAAATGCAATTGGACTGAAAAACCAATTTCAGGTACTTACTGATTCCTTGAAAGAGCTCTTCGATATTAATAGCATTTTTTGCACTTGTCTCAACCACGATGGCACCTATGGATTCAGCGTATTCCTTAGCATCCTTCAGGGGAACCTCCCTGGAAAAGAGGTCAAAGACAGACAGGAAATGAATGCTCGTCTGTAAAATACAAATCACCCAAAAGACCAAACAGCTTGTGTGGCAACAGCTCCTTTATCTTCTTGTAGAATAATAACTCAATCACTCAGCAAGAATGGATGCCTAGTATTAGTGAGACTTTTTAAAGTTTAAAACCCAGTCTCTGGTATCCATGAAGAGAAGATATGCATATATAAAACAGTGTTCCTGCTCCCACAGAAGAATTCCAGAACAGCAAGGAAAACCATGATGAATATGGCAGTACACATTTCAACTTTCAGAGCTACGGCTCATTTCAACTTTTTTCCCATTACGTGACTCAATATTAAAAAACACCAACACCACTGTTAGTACATTTGTGCACACATGCTTTTGTGAAACTTTTTACATATTATCTTTCACAAATCAGAGAAAATATGCAATGTGCTGTGACAGTTTGGAAACAAGCATGGTTATACCCACCATGGCTACAATACAGGATGGCATATCTGGACTTTCATCTGTAAAAGGATGTTCTCACAAAGGTTTTAGGGCATGAACTCTATTTAAATGAACAATTAAAAAAAAAATCTCACCCTGAACACACCCGATTTTGTCTGATCTTGGAAGCTAGGCAGGGTCAGGCCTGGCTAGTACTTGGATGGGGTCCACGGCCATACCAGCCTAAAAAAATCTATTGACCTCTTTGCAATGTGAAAATGCTGTGGTGGATTCAAAGATAAAAAAGACGCAGTTCCTATTCTCCAGCAGCTGCTGCATGCCAGTCCCTCTCCCAGGGGCCAGGGAAACCACAGGTCCTGCCTTCTGGCACCTGTGCTTTAGAGCATGGACAAACAGGGTTCATTTGGGGGCACTCTCATCCACAACACTACGACATAAAGTGCTTCAGGAGCAGAGGGGAGAAAGTGATGTGTTCTGTTCAATGAAGCCCAGAAAGACGCCCAGAGGTGGTCACCTTAAGTGTGGCCATGAAGGCTAGGCAAATGCAGGTAAGAATTTGGGATGGGACAGCCGGAGCAGAGGCCCAGAGACAGGAGAGTGCACACATTCCTGAAGATTATTAAAAGTTGATTCTGCACCCAGCACTGCTGGGGGTGTTATGGTGGATGTGCAAATGAATGACATGGGCCTGAATGGAGAGAATGTCAGAGTGGTTGGAGCTGAGAAAGGGAGGCACACCATGTTTGTCTACACCCAGAGGCCACTGAAGGACAGGAAGTGACAGCGTCAGCTCCACAGTCTAGGAAAAAATGGTGCACAGAATGGATGGAGGTGAGGAGAAGAATCTGGAAGCTCCTCTAATATTGCAGGCAAGAGGTAACACAATCCTCAACCAGAAGAATTGCTATTGGAAAAGAGAAGAAGGCAGACACAAAATCAAAACAGGGACAGGGAGTGATGGGACAGAGCCTACCTCCCCGCCCCTTCCTCCACCCACCTCAGAGCCTGTAAATGGCTTTAAGAGGTTTAAAGTTACCAAGGAAATTCTACTCTGGCATTCAAATTCCTATGGGACTCAAATCACATGCAGGGAGGACCCTTCAGTCCTAGCTGGAAGAGCGCCTAACTAGGGTCTACCATGTTAAAGACGATGGCCCCAGCCTCTCAGCCAAAGGAAATATGTCCCTGGAGCCAAGTCAGTGGGTACCTGTGCTTCCAAACTGCAGGGAAACGTACACCCCGACATTCACTCTCTCGTTTGTGACAGACAAGACCCACGCCTGTCACAGGGATTACGCTTGAGTTTTTCTGGCAGCAGAACGTTTATATTTGAAAGATTCCAGAAAAGTGCTTTTCTCTGTGCAGTTTGGCATGATATCTGTTTTCTACTTCCTCCTGAAGTCTTTTTTTGTTTGTTTGCTTTTCAAAGACAGTGTCTTGCTCTGTTGCCCAGGCTGGAGTGCAGTGGCACGATCTCGGCTCACTGCAACCTCTGCCTCCCGGGTTCAAGCAATTCTCGTGTCTCAGTCTCCCGAGTAGCTAGGATTATAGGTGTGTGCCACCACGCTTGGCTGATTTTTGTATTTTTTGGTAAAGACAGGTTTCACCACGTTGCCCAGTCTGGTCTTGAACTCTTGGCCTCAAGTAATCCACCTGCCTCAGCCTCCCAAAGTGCTGGGATTACAGGCGTGCGCCACCGCGCCCAGCCTCTTCCTGAAGTCTTTATCAAAGCACAGAAAAAGGGTGGGGCTCATCTCTGCCCACAATGGGGTGCAGGGGGAGATGTCACCTGCTACCCTACTGGGGGTGGGGTGAGGAGCACCTGGCAAGCAAGGATGTCTCTGGGCCCGCAGGTGAGAGGAAATCACATTCACAGGTGAAGTGCTTCCTCAACCCCTCTAATCAAGCCAACTGCAGGACAAGGAGGAGCGGCACAGGTTCACCAGGCTTACAAGAGAACAGGTATCATGTGCCACAGCCCAACATCTCCATCCTGAGGATGACCATGGCCAAGAGGCTCATTCCTTCACAGTTTAAAACATAGGTCTGGAGACGGAAAGGTAAGAAAAGCATACCCTCAGGCTCCTTCCATGATAGAGGTGGGTCTCATTAAATCTTCGGAAGGCAGAAGTGACATGCCTAATGAGAGGTGAGACAGGGCGTAACTCAACCCCGTGACTCTGTCCACCTCACTCCCACTGGGCCCCAATGGCACAAGCACCCACCGGCACCACAAGCCAGAGGCCGTTATTTCCATCTTGACAGACACATGTGGGGCTCAAAATGTTTCAAACTGTCATATGCACCGGAGTTGGGGCGGAGCGGGGCAGAGGCCCACTCTGTCCTTCTAAAGAACAGGCGATGACAGGAAGAATCCGGCCAGCGAAAGTCCCTCTAATGTGAACTAAGATTGGAAGGAACAACCACTCTTGAGTGTCAAAACATGTTCCCATAATAAAAAATACAGACTCAGTCTTTGCCCCGGTTCCTGGCACAGTTCTCCCCAGAGCCTCGAAGTTCCCTGCATGATAGGAGTGTCTTCTGGTATTCTTGAAGAGCCCCTGCAACCATGCCTGAGTTTGACAGGGTATGGCCCTAGACCATCCTGTGGCCTCTTCAGGAGGAGCCTTGTTGCTGGAGGAATCAACCACATGGTTAAGACGGTTGAACCTTTCAGCCCCAACCCCAGCCTCTCGGGCTGGAGATTTAATCAATCATGACTAAGTAATGAAGCCTCAATAGGAACTATTGAACACAAGGCTTGAGAGGGTCTGGGCTGCTGAGCACACTGGTTTGCTGGGAGTGGCACCCCAGAGAGGCTGGAAGCTCCTTGTCCCACTCTCGCCCTTTGCCCTCGCTGTCTCTCCCATTTAGCTACTCCTGTGTTGTGTCCACAACAACAGAACTGTATGTCAAATTAATATTATAGGAGGCCTTTGCTTGGGACTAAGCTCCTGCATTAGGCCCCAAGAGACCAGACTAAAAATAAACACAGTCACTCATGCTTAAGTTCCCCTTCACCAAACCCAAACTAAGTGGTTATCTGACCTTCTGAGAAGTCACAAGAGGTAACAGCCAATTTCCCAAATAGGCCAGCTGAAATCTTCAGTAGCCATGGAATGAAGTTCCCTTGGCTTTAATCCTTACATAAAATGTTAACTAATCTGATATTTTTCTATCGTTCTGTTTCCCTGTCCTTCCCTCTGCCTGTCCCCCAAGAAAAGTATCTTTGAAATGACTAGCAGGCTCCTGTTCCTGGCTCCTGCTTTCTTCAGCTCTGCTCTGTCTATAAAGCCAATCCCCTCTGGTCAGCTCATGGGAACACTTATTCTATTTTATGGAATGATTCGTTGTCAATTCTAGAATCATGAATAAAGCCAACTGAGATCTTTAAACTAAATTCGGGCCATGCACAGTGGCTCATGCCTGTAATCCCAGTACTTTGGGCGGTCAAGGCGGGAGCATCGCTGCAGACCAGGAGTTCATGACCAGTCTCAGCAGCATAGCAAGGCCCCATCTCTACAAAAAAGGAAAAATTAGCCAGGTGTGGTGGTGTGTGCTTACAGACTCAGCTACTCAGGAGCTACTGGAAGACTGCTTGAGCCTGGCAAGTGTGGGGCTGCAGTGAACTATGATTGTACCACTGCACTCTAGCCTGGGTGACAGAACAAGATACTGTCTCTAAAGAATATTTAAGAATAAATTTGTTGTAATTCCTTCCTTTGACAGTACAGTGCTTTCCTGAGTTCTGTGAGTCCATTCTAGTGAAGTACTGAATTTGAGGGGAGGTCATAGGAGACCCCAAATTTGTAGTCTGTTACACAGAAATGCAGGTAACTTGGGGATACTGGAAACTTGCAGCTCTAGTCTGAAATGGGAGGCAGTCTTGCAGGACAGAGCTCTTAACTCGCAGGGTCTACGCCGACTCCAGGTAGTCAGAGTCTGAAATGAACTGAATAGTAGGACATCCAGTTAGCGTCAGATAAATTGCTGTCGTTACAAACGGTGTGCCTACAATCTGCAAGGAGAGTTTTGTGAAGGTGAGAATTCACTTCCCAGAATGCCTTGCAAACATGTAAAACCAGGAACATTTGAGAACTCCAGGTGCACTTCAGGAGAGGCCACTGCACAGGCCCATGAGGCAGAAAGGTGCCACCACAGGCCTCCCGTCATTACGACGATGGGAGGGTACGGCATCTAGTGACTTTTGTTCATTTTTTTTTTCAACAAGTGTATAGTGTCTACTATATGCTGGGCATCGTGCTAGGTGCTGAAACAGGTAAACTGAAACGAGTTCACTCAAGCCAAGGTATAAACACGCAGAGTTAGTTTTGACGGTGAAGACTATTTTTAGACTTTCTAGACCAACCTACATGCAGAAATCACTGAGAATTACCGCGACGGCGGGAAGTGTGGATGCAGATTCCCCCAGGCCAGCCCCGTCCCCTGGCTGCTCCTTCACAGACGTTCCCAGAGCTGATCACAGTCTGCGTGGCCCATCAATGCCAGCATTACTCAGGGTTTCCTCCCTGACTATCTGAAACCCACCCCCATCCCAAAGTAGCAGCGGCGGCCAGCTCCGGGCAGGCTGAGTGGTCAGGATGGAGGGTGGAATTCAGAGCCCAGCTGGAGTCCCTCCTGAGCCACTGTGGATGGGGAGGGCCGGAGAAGTGGGAAAGCTGGAGACCACAGGAACAGCTGCCGGGCCACAAAGGGGACCAATCAAGTTCAAGTGATGGGGATGAAAGCACTGAGTCAGGATGAAGGATGGGTGACTGCCTCCCATGGTGGACACCGTCCTGCAGAGCATCTCAGGGACCTGACGTTCATGCTGTGTGGTTACAGGCTCGGGGGCCACAGACTCCACCCTTTCTCTTCCACGTCTGGACACACCTCCCCCTTGAACTAGCTAAGTGCTGCTCATGGCAAATGGACTTCACAAATACAACTTGTCAAAGCCCGACCAACCACCTCTCACCCTCGAATCTGCCACTCTTCTCGCAAACCTGCTGCTTCCCAAGCCAGAAACCACCAAGTTCCCCCACATGGCTTCCCCTCTAGAGCCCCTCACTGCTCTGTGATAAAGCCTGCTTATCCTTCCTCCAGCCTCACTGCCAAGCCGCTGCCTCTGCTGCAGTCACCCCCTCTTCACTTCTCACAGGGACTCCCGCGGTTGCCTTTCCTGGCCCTCTAGCCTCCCGCAATCCATGTGTCCATGGTGGGGACTCTTCAAACTGCGAATCTAGCAAGTATTCCTATGAATAGGATTCTCCAACATCTTCTGATTGCTGGAGAATCAAACCAACACCTTAGCAGGATGAGGCTTCATGTCTTACTCTTCCCCCGTTCACCCCCGAAGCCACAGCCATTTAAAATCGGCTGCTGGTGGTGGAACTTCAAGTTCTTGCACCTGCTCCTCCTGTACACGTGGCAACATCTCACACGGCCTCCTGGAGAGCTCAGCCTGGCAGCCCCTCCACCAGGCTAGATGCTCTTCCCCTCTTCCTGTCATACCCCTATCGTCATACCATCCCCTTGTGAAGTGTCTCTCTGTCCAAACAGGCTGTGGATGTCTTTGAACCAGGACGATGGCTTTTGTTTTCATGTCCAGGGGTCCTCACAGTACCTGGCTCTTGGGAGGCAATCAGTAAGCATCCGCTGAATGACTAGATGACAAAAATCACCCCAAGTCGCCTTCAGCAGAAAGGAGGAGTGGGTAGTGGAGGGATCTGCGGACTTAGTGGGAAGGGTGGTGAGTGCTGAGACAGTCAACTGGAAAAGACCCGGGACTAGAGGCTCACCCAGCCTTCCAAGTGGGCTGGGAGGGAGGCTTCGAGGGTGAAAACAACAAGAAAGGGAGTCTCCTCCGAGTCCCAGGCTCTGATGTTAACCAGCCTGTATTCCAGTGAGGTCCAGGCAGTGGCCTGTCCCGTCTCTTGGACACAGGAAGAGCCCTGAGCTGGTCCCTGGCACGCAGAGGCTTCTCAGCAGGGGAGGGGGATCAGGAAACAACATTCTTGTGGGCTCCAGCATTTCCAACAGGCCTGTGCTACCCAATAAGGGTCCTTGTTTTGTTGTTTGTGGAAGTAACCTGGCAACATGGCAGCTGCCTCGATCTAATTTCAGGGCTGGTTAAATTCTCTGTGGTCCTCCTCCACTGATGGCTGCGGGAAAGGAAGGCAGGTACACCAGAGGAAATCCTGAAGCCCTGCCTGTGAGGGAAGCAAATCAAACCCGTAGGCTAAGGGTAGAAGAATGCTTTTCCCTATGGAGGTTTACTGGGAAGGTTCCTTTGGAGAGAGATGAGCTCCACCTCCACTCCCCTCTGCCTGAGTATACTCAGGCGTCCTGGCCATGGGTTTTGGCTCCGAGTCGTTCCCAGGTGGCCCAGATGAGCACCTCACATGAGAGGGTAAATACAGACAGGCAGCCCAAGTGTACCACTCACAGAAAGAACGCGATCGTCTCCACCAGTAAATACCCTTCAGTGCTCACCTCCCTCAGGTCTATGTCGTCCATGCATTCCACCAGGCTGGGTGGACATTTTACAGCAATGTTCAGTGTTTACGTAAGGGAAAAGGAGGCTGATATTATAAAGTGCTCAGAATAATGCAGGGCACACCATAAGTGTTATATTAATGTTTCTTAAATGAATCTTTGCAAAGCCGTCTCAGCGAGGATGACGGCATGGCACTCTTTTCTTACAGAATGCCAAAAGGACTGAGGAAATGATGCAAGTAGAAGAAACAAGTAAAGGCCCTTCATAGCGTTATCCTACTCAACCCCATCATTTTATGCCCAGGAGAGCTCCCGGTCCAATTATCAACATTCCATAGAAGCATGAGGGGAGCACAAGCCAGATCAGCCAACTTGACAAGTATATTAATGTTCATAAGTCACCCCAAGAGTAAAACTGCATCGTACTTTGAAGTTCTTTCTCAATGAAAAAAATCTGACATTAATTCTGAGAAACTTTTATTCAAGGATGGTGAATAACTTTTTAGAAGCCATGAATGTTTCTTGTTCCATGACATTCTTGTACATGTTCTCTGCCCAGGTTGGTTTTGGATTATTTGGAGGTTTTTTCCTCTTACTTATTTGTAATTGTTCTTTGCATATTATGGAACCTAGCCCCTTGTAATACATTTTCCGAATTTTTTTCAGCCTGCTATTTGTATTTGATTCCTGTTTATGGCATTTATGCCACTCAGAAGTTTTCATATAGTCAGGCTTATTCATCATTTTCAGCCATGGCTTATGAGTTTTGTATCATGATTAAATAATTCATTCCATTTTGAAGATTATTTAAAAATTTATTCGTCTTCTGTCTCATGATTTTGCTGTTTTACATTTAAATCCTTGTTCCATTTTGAATTTATCTTCTCATATTTTTCCTTCTCTTATTTATTCCACCACTATTTACTGAATTATCTCTTTTTTGCACAGATTTCAAATATCTTTATATACACTAAATCTCCCTATATATTTCACCCTGTTCCTCAAACTGACTCTCTCCATGTTTTGCCCTGTTTGTCACACACTAAATCTCCCTCTGTGTTTCACCCTGTCCCTCACACTGACTCTCCCCGTGTCTCACCCCGTTCCTCACACTGACTGTCCCCGTGTGTCTCATCCCGTTCCTCACACTGACTCTCCCCATGTTTCACCTCATTCTTCACACTGACTCTCGCCATGTGTTTTACCCTGTTCTTCACACACTGACTCTTCCCGTTGTTTCATCCTGTTCCTCACACTGACTCTCCCCGTGTCTCACCCCATTCTTCACATTGACTGTCCCCATCTGTTTCACTCCATTCCTCACACACTGACTCTCCCCGTGTGTTTCACTCCATTCCTCACACACTGACTCACCCGTTTCACCCCATTCCTCACACACTGACTATCCCCATGTGTTTCACCCAATTCTTCACACTGACTCTCCCGATGTGTTTCACCCTATTCTTCACACTGACTCTCCTGATGTGTTTCACCCCGTTCCTCACATGTGTCTTCCCATGTGTCTCACCCCATTCCTCACACTGTCTCTCCCCATGTGTCTCACCCCGTTCCTCACACACTGACTCTCCCTGTGTGTTTCACCCCATTCCTCACACACTGACTCTCCCCATGTTTCACACCGTTCCTCACACACTGAATCTTCCCATGTTTCACCCTGTTCCTTCTCACACACTGACTCTCCCCATGTGTTTCACCCCATTCCTCACACACTGACTGGGATATCCCCATGTTTCACCCTATTCTTCACACTGACTCTCCCGATGTGTTTCACCCCATTCCTCACACACTGACTCTACCCGTTTCACCCCGTTCCTCACACACTGAATCTTCCCATGTTTCACCCTGTTCCTACTCACACACTGACTCTCCCTGTGTGTTTCACCCCATTCCTCACACACTGAATCTTCCCATATTTCACCCTGTTCCTCCTCACGCACTGACTCTCCCCATGTGTTTCACCCCATTCCTCACACACTGACTATCCCCATGTTTCACCCTATTCTTCACACTGACTCTCCTGATGTTTCACCCCATTCCTCACACACTGACTCTCCCATGTTTCACCCCATTCCTCACACACTGAATCTTCCCATGTTTCACCCTGTTCCTACTCACACATTGACTCTCCCCATGTGTTTCACCCCATTCCTCACACGCTGACTATCCCCATGTTTCACCCTATTCTTCACACTGACTCTCCCGATGTGTTTCACCCCATTCCTCACACACTGACTCTTCCCATGTTTCACCCGGTTCCTCACACACTGACTCTCCCTGTGTGTTTCACCCCGTTCTTCACACACTGACTCTGCCCGTGTGTTCCACTCCGTCCCTCACATACTAAATCTCCCCAGACCTACAGAATCGGAATGCCTACTGGGCAAGCCCCAGAAATTGACACTGTAGCAAGCTTCCCAACAGCTCTCAAGCCTGCTAACGACGGAGAATAATTCTTGTAGGGGGGACTATAAAAAGTCAAGTCTGATAATTTTTCACTCTATCCAATTCATAATCTGACACTATGAAGCCAGTAGTTTGGAGATCTGTATCAAGATAACTAAACCTAGGACACAATAAAATATATACTGCTCAGGCACCATTTTACAGTAAAAATAAAAATAAAAATAAAAATAAAAAGAAGAGCGGACTCATGAGCGCTTCCTAAAACAAATTCTCTGGTGGTTCATACATGTTCTAGCACGCATATTATAGTTTTAAAATACTCTAAGAGAAAAAACTAAGCATATTATATTCTGCCAAACTCCTGGAATGTAACATTTAACATCTCATTAAATTTTTTTTGCATTACATTTTTACTCTGTCCCCCAGCCACAGCCCCCTTCCAAGGTCAAGCATAAAAGACCAACTGAGCCGGCCACGAGCAGCACAGCAGCAGGGAGCGGGAGACGCTGTTAACTGTGTGGTGGAATTATTTTCTGTCAAAACCATCCCACATGTTTAAGATATTGCAGCCAAAAGCAAGGGAAATCATTCACAACATTTCATCAAAATCAAGCAGAGGAGGGCTGCAGGGCTGTGTGTGCTCTGACGCATTCTCACAGCAGGCCCCGTTCCGGCAAGCACCCACTGAAATGAATAATCAGAGTTTGTTATGCTCCCCCTAGCTCATATTTTCTCTAAATACCCAAGATGTCTATGTAACACACAGATGAGGGAACCATTTTAACAATAATTAAAGCAGCAAAATCTGTTTAAAATGCTAGTTCTTACAGACACTTGGATTTTTACCTGTGAGATGGAAAAAATTGAAAACAAACTTCTTTGAAAAAAGCAAAGAATAACCACTCCCTTCACAGCAAATATCTAATGAGACAATAACACATTGCAACGATCTAAGCACTTACAGCTAAAGCATTTGACAACCGTGTACCTGGGAAGAATTTCTGCTCCCAAGGGGCCTCACCTACTTAATAACACACGTCCTTAACTGCTATTCACCTGGGGCTAAATTCCTGGTGTCAAGTTCAAACGAGCAGTGTCAGGTTTAAATGGGTTGTTTCTCATGGAAAACATATCAGAATTTGGAATCCAACAGGGACTGGGCAGAAAACAGGTTCTCTAGGGGACTTGGCCATTCCTTTGCTTCTTAATCCCCTTCTCCTGACAGAAATTCAGCCTAGTCCTGAAGAGGCCAGAGAAAGAGCCACTGGAAAGAGTTGTTGGTTCCAAATCCTCTGAGCAGGATCCCATCAGCTGCCGTTTTCTCTCGGGGCAGTTTGGGAGTTACTCTCTGTCATGGGTCCTGTTTGTACTTCTTAGCAGATGCAAGATACCGTGACGGTCAAGAACACAGGCTCTGGGACAAACCACTTAGGTCAGAAGCTGGACTCTACACCATCTTAGCTACAGGACCTGGGATCAACTCCTCGACCCACCTGTGTCTCGGCTTCCTGACTGATAAGATAGGAAAAGGACAGGAGGATTGACATAAACTACACACATGCACACAGTAGGCACTCAATTAGGGTCAGCAGTGATGGTAATTAACTTGTTTACAACCCACTTCCTAAGTAAACAGGAGACAGATCAACTATAAGTAAAAATTGTGCCATTTGAAAGTAATCACTGAGATAGTTGTAGTTCTTAATATTAATAGAAGTTACATTATCAAATGCTGAAACTTCTGGACCATATGTGAAGTGAAGGCAAAAGAGATTACTCTGTCTTTGAAGAAAATCCCCAGGAACAGAAGCTTACCACTCTGTTTAATCATTCAGAAGTTGATGGCTTTTAATATCCTTCCCCCACCGCCAAAGAAGGTTAGAACAGGGCCTGTGTTTCTGGGTTAGAGTTAGAGGCATCAATAAGAACTCATGTTCTTTCTTTTTTTGAACTTTGAATATTTCTTTATGACTTCTTTCTTTATGTCTCTGTAAATATTGTCTGAAGTTGGTAGAACCTTCCTCTTCAACCCCAGAAGAAATTTATTGCTAATTGCCACAATACGACTGACAGCTGAATTAGTGAGGAGATCCACATGCTTATAGGAAAGGTGTTCTTGAGCCGACCACCTGCTGTTCAGGTTTGTCCCCCTTATTAAAAGGCTGCATAGTGGGCTGGGCGCAGTGGCACAAGCCTGTAATCCCAGCACTTTGGGAGGCTGAGGTGGGTGGCTCACCTGAAGTCAGGAGTTCAAGACCAGCCTAGCCAACACAGCAAAACCTTGTCTCTACTAAAAATACAAAAATTAGCTAGTTGTGGTAGTATGCGCCTGTAGTCCCAGCTACTAGGGAGGTTGAGGTAAGAGAATGTTTTGAACTTGGGAGGCGCAGGTTGCAGTGAGCCAAGATTGTGCCATTGTACTCCCGCCTGGGCAACAAGAGTGAAACTACATCTCAAAAAAAGGCTGCATAGTGGATAACCATTTGTTGGACAAAAGACTATATAATTTGTTCAACGTATCTACCACTGAATCTCAAGGACTTCCCTTAAGGCTCACTATTTGGCTCTATCCCAGATGGCCATATCTCTATCAGTACGCCATCTGGCTCATAAAAAGCAAAAAGGGATTGACTTTACCCTATTTATAAGCCAATAAAATCATCTGATATAGTCAATGGATGCTGACAGAAGACCCAAGAATTCTGGGTCAGAGACAAAGAATTTTATGACTCTTGCCGGGCGCGGTGGCTCACGCCTGTAATCCCAGCACTTTGGGAGGCCGAGGTGGGCGGATCACAAGGTCAGGAGATCGAGACCACGGTGAAACCCCGTCTCTACTAAAAATACAAAAAATTAGTCGGGCGCGGTTGTGGGCGCCTGTAGTCCCAGCTACTCGGGAGGCTGAGGCAGGAGAATGGCGTGAACCCAGGAGGCGGAGCTTGCAGTGAGCCGAGATCCGGCCACTGCACTCCAGCCTGGGCGACAGAGCGAGACTCCGTCTCAAAAAAAAAAAAAAAGAATTTTATGACTCTTTTGGCACTGTTTTAAAACCAAAGTTTATTCCAGCCAATTTACTGTGCTATTTTCTAATAACAGCTCATAGATCAGATATGGCCTATGTCTTCCTATCCATAACAAACACAATGATGTTGAGGTAAGAGACGCCCTTTTTCTAAATGAAAATGAAATACTTGCCCTGCGTACTTATGGAGGCCCAGAAATGTGGAAATTGTGTATTTGCAAGAATTATATTAAACAATCTTTACTTGAAAAATAGTACCTTACTCCTAATGCCATCTATCAGACATCAATATAACCGACTTCAGCATCAACTAATGAACTACACTAACAAGAGATCAATCAAAAGTGCCTTAAAGGGAGCAGCACTGGCTGATGTTCTGCCACAGCTCTGGGCGTTCAGGACCTGGTTACAGGGAAAACAGAATCAAACCAGCAGGTACTCTGGACCCGAACCCTCACATCATGATCCGCCTCCCTTCTGGGGGCCCTGTCGGCCCATGGTCCCCCAGACACTTCTGGGCCCCTGTGGGCTGCAGGCAGAACCCCAGGAGCCAAAGCACCACCCCGGAGAGGCTGGAACGTGGCCTCAAAATCAGCCGGCTTCTGCCTGCTGTGGTCATTTTCTTCCCGGAGTGCCTGGAGCGCTCTCAGCGGACACAGCGGCCATCCAGCCTTCCTGGGCCATTTTCTCACAGAAGAAGATCTCCCTCTGAAAACTGGAAGTGTCTTTTTTCGGTTCCTGGGCCAGGTCTTGGGCCATCTTCTTGTAGTGGTCGCAAGTCTGACACACGCGGTTCACGTTTTCGTGCACCTTTCGAAGTCTCTGGTCGAGGCCCAGGCAGTAGGCGTCCTCCTCCGTGGACTCCCGTGAGACCCCATCATGGGTTCTCGGTGCAGTGTAGGCAGCGGGAACCCTCAGCTGCAGTTTTGGGAGCTCCCTTTCCAGCTGTGCCCTCGTGCCCTGCAGAGAGGCCTGCCCGCTGGGCAGACTTTGGACTTCCGCTGTGAGTTCTTTACACCTTTGGATTTCTTCCCAGGATTGCATGTCTGCTTTTCCAGTCTCCCCCTCAGGATATTCGAAAGACACACCTAAGTCACCATCATCATCCACTCTTCAGAGGGACTGCTAGCCGGGATGCTGAGGGACCGCCATGTCCTGCTTCCCTGTCCCCCACCATCGCCAAGTCCTTGTCCTCCACGTGGTCCCTACTGTCCTCGAGCAGATGCTCAGAGGAGTGTGGGCCAGGAAGGTCTGCACTTCACTCCAACATTTGCGGCCTGTTCCACTCCTGCCCCTGCCTGCTCCGGCCTTTCCTTCTTCTCCTCCTTTGCCTGCAAGTGTTGCCTCCGTCTGGCAATTTCTTGGCCAGGCAGCTCTGCAGGTTGCTGACGGGCCGTGCTGTCATTCAGATCGTCCACGGTTTACCCCTGAAGATCTCTGTGCTGTGCCGTGCGGGGCGTACTTTGCGTTGGTCATTCTGTCTGTGCTGTGCCGTGCGGGGCGTACTTTGCGTCGGTCATTCCGGGATGTTCCGGAGGTTGTTTTGTCATGCTTTTTTTCAGAAGCTCATCTGGACCCTGATGGGAATTCATTTCCTTTTGAACCTTTTGAACCCTCGAGTGAGGGTTTGGAGCAATCGAGGACTGGCCTCTGGCATGGGCGATATGAGGCCACCATCGGCCTGGGGTGCTGGCTGCCTCTTGGCCCTGGCCTTTCCGTGGACCTCACCCTGGGCTGAATCCCTTTGGGCCAGCTCTTCCTTTCTTGTCACCGCATGTCACCTCCTGACCATAAAGGCCACCAGAGCAGTGCACGCCCAGATCACTCAGCATATCCATAGAGTTACTGACACTAGTCCCAGGATTCTGTACATCACTAGCACTGCTACCCACAGGGGGCTAGTAACAGCTGAGTAGGCATTTCGTGGCAGGCGGCAGCCCTCCATGGCTCCCGAGGGCTCCACAGCTCTGCCTCCACTTGCCAGTGGTCTGTGGGCCACAACTGACCACTTGGAATCCTGCAGAGCGTTCTGTCTCTAAGACAGGCAAGGGCCCACCACCCAGGGTAGACCATCATGGGCTGCGGGGAGGGGAGGCACCCCGTGTTCTAGAAAACTGTGTCCCTGATTTTGCTGTGCAAATAGAAAGTGGAATTACTTATGCAATGCCCTGGGGAGTGGAAAGACCTCAGGGCAGTCCTCAGCTCAGGCCACTCCAGGCTCCACTTGTCCCTGCAGCATAGCCATACGGCATAGGGTCAAAGCAGGGCCATGCCACAGCCCTGTGTCCACACACGATCCTCTCAGGGCAGCATGGTGGCCTGTCCCTGCTGAGGCTCATTACCCTGATTTCAAGTTCCCTTCTGCTGCAGGGAAGCCTGGTCCTGCCTACAAAGAAGCTGTCTACTGCTAGGCTGAGCTCCTTGAAGAAGGGACTCTGTTTCCTGTGGAGTCCTAGCTAGGGAAAAGGAGTCAGGCTGACTATAGGGCCGAGCCAAAAATATACAAGATAAACCTGAAACAGCTTGTTGTGCCAGAAAGTAAGAAAGTGCTCAAAAACCAAAATGACAGGCGAATGTCAAAGGGACAGAGGAACCAACAGAAAGAAACCCCAGTGGCCAAAGCTGGAACCATTTGAGCAATGAAATACATAACATAGTTCTGCATCATAACCCAAAGTACAGCATCAGCCCAGTCTCCACCAGACGGTAACACGTCCACACCCACACGTCTATGTGCTCATAAAATCTTTTCTGGGGCCCACAAGTATTGATTAAAGATCCCAGAGCGTAAGTCCAGACTGTTTATCAAGACCGATGATAAGGTATCATAATTAAGTTAGTGCAGTGTTGGTTTAAGGATGGCTAAGTCAGCCAGTGGAACCGCAGAGACGGCCCGAGAAACACTGCGTACATGACGCGTGACGTATAACAGCTAATACTGCAGGTCAGTAGGAAAACAGTGGACTGTACAACCAATGATGCTGAGACAACTGGGTGTCTACATGGGAAAAATTAAGCAGCATACATATCAAAATCCATTTCGAGGGATTTGAAGACAGATAGGAAAACCAAAACTGTAAAGCTTATGAAAGATAGTTAATATTAGGGGAGTAAGTTAATATTAGGGGAATAACTTCCTGATCTTGGAGGTATGGAAATATTTTTAAAATAAGATTTCTTAAAATCAGGCTCTTCCCCCCCCAAAAATAAACCATAAAGAAAAAAATTGATAAATCATGTTACATAAAAATTAAGGACTTCTGATGATGAAAAAACAACACAGCCAGGTATGGTGGCATGCACCTGTAGTCCTAGCTAGTCGGGAGGCTGAGGCAGTAGAATCACTGAGCCCCAGAGTTCTGGGCTATAGAGCACTATGTCAATCGGGTGTCTGCACTAAATTTCATGGCAATATAGTGACCTCCCAGGAGTGACGGACAATCAGGTTGCCTAAGGAGGGGTGAACTGGCCCAGGTAGGACACAGAGAAGGTCGAAACTTCAGTGCTGATCAGTGGTGGGATTAGGCCTGTGAATAGCCACTGCACTCCGGCCTGGGCAACATGGCAAGACCCTGTCTCTTAAAAAATGGAAAAAAGAACTGGGTTTGGTGGTTCATGCCTATAATCCCAGAGCTTTAGGAGGTCGAGGTCGGAGGATCCCTTGAGGCCAGAAGTTTGAGACCAGCCTTGGCAACACAGCAACACTCCCATCTCTACAAACACATAAAATTTTTTTTAAAAATTGGCTGGGTATGGTGGTGCACACCTATAGTCCTAGCTACTTGGGAGGCTGAGCAGGAGGATTGCTCAAGCCCAGGAGTTCAAGGCTCCAGTGAGCTATGCACTCCAGCTGGGCAACTACCTAAGACCCTATCTCTAAAATAACAATAATAATGTTTTTAAAGCAAAAGACAACATAAAGAAAATGAAAAGACCTAAATTTGAAGATGATAGTTTCAACACATAGAGATAACAAAAGAATAGCATCAAGTACGTATTTTTTAAAATCCTAAAAATAAACAAGATTATGGTAAACAATCCAATAGAAAAAAAATGGCAAAGATTTGAACAGGCACTTCACAGAAGAGGAAACTTAAATGGCCAATAAATATATAAAAAGATGATAACTTTATAGATAATTAGGAAAATGCACATTGAAATGACTGTCAGATATCACTATATGCCCTGAAGGATCACAATTCTGAAGCATGGCAAGGATGCAGAGCTGCAGGAAGGCTCACACACGATTGGCATATTCCATGCCACCGTGAAAGACACTGGCATTACCTAGTAAGACTGAGGGTGTGCACACCCTGAAACTCAGCAATTCAACTCTTACCTACTCCAGTCCAGAGAAATGCTTACACATAGCAATATATGCACAAGAACGTTCAAGCAGCAATGTTCATAACACCACGCCAGAAATAACTCAAATATCCACCAATAGAATGAAAAGATAAACTGTGTTCCACTCATAAAACAGAACAGTAGACAGCAATGAATATGTAGACACCACAGCTAACCTCTATCAGGTGATCTGACAAGCATGCTGAGTGAAAGACACGTCATCACATGACACATACAGTCTCATTCCGTTTACAAAGTTCAAAAACGGGCGCATCTACTGCTTGGAAAATGTAAACGTAGGTGTAAAGCATAACGAAAACAAGTGGTTATCATCAAAGTGAGAAGAGTGGTTACTTCCGGGTGGAGAGACGGGGATACGATTGGGGAAGGGGGTTCTGTGGCACAGTTACACAGCTGTTTATTTTATTACCACAATATTCCTTACAATATGCATGTTTTATATATTCTTCTTTAAGAATTTTTGTAATTAAGAAAGAGATATTCCAGATGCCTTTGCTGGATTCTCTGGGCAGCTCAGTCTTCGGCTCCCTCCTTCCTCCTTCGATAGCAGCAGGTGAATGGGCGGGGCCATCTGCACCGCATCGCTCACAGAACACGGACAGGCACATCTCAGAGCACACACGTTTTCACAGCACAGGCTCTATTCCTCCTCGTTATCTCACATAAGGAAAACGCTATGTGCATTTAACACTTGCCATGATGTTCACTGATGTTCACTGGCTTTAGTGCTTTTAGTATTTGGAATAAATTGGATTTTTAGGGTACAGCGTTTCAAATTCTGTTCTTTGGTTTGTATAATTTCTAAGAAACGTCCCTACTCAACTGTGGCTCACTATCAAGGCCGGAATGAGTTATGGAGTCACAAGTAAGAGATGAAGGCAATTTAATTTATTATTCGTAGTAAAAAGTATTTATTTCCAAATGTATTTTTAATCTGCTAAAAACCACAGTTTTATCCAAAAATGTAAAACAACTGAGGAGATGGCTGGTGGTGTTTCTATCTTGACTGTGTACACTGTGGAAGTACAGGTCTGCCCTGGTTTCCAGCTCTAGATTGCACAGGAAATTGCATGAATCACGCACGTAAGACACTAGACCGGCTCCCATAGCCTCCTTGGAGGATGGCCAATAGGTTTGATCTCTTTAACTGGCAGTGACTACCTGAGGCATTGCACTAAGGAGGAGCCTGGGGCCACAACAGGCTCAGAAGAAAACAGTGTTCTGACTGCCTGGCAATGGGGAAGCTGAGGCAGGAGCCATCCTGGTCAGCACATCAAGCCCACCCACTCTGCATGCTTTTGAGACCCACACCATCCAGCCGTCTTTCCCACTATTCCCCAGGGCAGGCGCAGGGTAGATATTCTTGACGGCCCCTCCCTGCCAACACGTGCCAAGCTCACTCCCACCTCCAGGCCTTTGTCCCAGATCTTCCCCCTTCCTAGAATTTCCTCCTCCAACACATCCGTAACTGCCTGTGGCACATGCCCCACCTGGGACACATGTTGTCCCATGCCTTTCCTAGTCACAACAGATGATTCTGAACTCTCCCTTTCCTGAACTCCTCTGTCCTTTCTGGACTGCATCAGACCAACTGGAACTTTATTAAATATAGTCTTATATCGCTCATCAGATATTTCCCCACCCCCTTTCTTGGCTGCCCAAATAGAAGTAAACATTAATAGCTCGAAGGAAAAGACTGTCTCTTTTCTATTCTCACAGCACTTTGCTGCCACAAAAGAACCACCAAAACGTATTTGCTAATCGAATGACTGAGAGCTAACAGGACTAATTTCCTTCCTCCTACCCTACCCTGTTTTCACTGCTAACACCAGATGCCCTTTTTCTTGGTGTACAATCTCTACTCCAGTAAGGAATTCTGGACTCCGTGGCAGCAGTCCCACCCATCCCTCCCAGTGTTTCTGTAAGAGGCACCAGAGTGCTTCCGTAACATCTTAGAGACCATGATTCCTTCCCTCAGAAGAGGCAAGAGTGCACGAGAACCGCCCCTGAGCATCTCCTGGGTTGTATTTATGGGGAGGGTAGGAGGAATCTGGGGCAGAGGCAGCCAGTGACAGCAAAGCCATCTCAAGGTCATTACCCACCACCTCTGAGAAGAAGGTTCTCCCACTTCCCAACCCAGCCCCCATCGTCACTATTGTTGGGTAACTTCCCACTGCTCCCACTTGTAAAATAAACTAGGTCTGAGGGGTTTTCTCCCATCAGCACTTCCCGATCCCTCCCTCATCCTTCTGATTCATTCGTGGCCCTAAATATACCAGTGAGAGGTGGAATTCCAAGGAAATGCCAACAGGAGACCCCTGAGGCTGAAACGCAGTTCCATTAGAAGCCATGATATGAAGGCAATGTCCAAAAATGGCCAGGAAAGCCTGAAAGAGTTTCAAATTGGGAAGAGTCAAAGGGGATTTGTGTAGAGCCAAGAATTCAAAATCAACAAAACAAGATCAAGCAGAAGAAATGTAGAACTAGAACCTGCTACGTGGAATAGATGGGGTTGGAGTAATTTCTCCCAAGAAATGACTTATTATGGCAGCCATAGGTCAAGGCTGCCCATGCTTGTCAGAGGAAATGTGGGGGAGTGATTCTTGCTTAAGGGCCGGGGGGGATAGGACATGAACTTCTTCCTCTGACCTTCCCTCCTTCGTGGAGGATCCTGGCCACATGGCCCTAAAGCAGATGGTTCCTGAAATACCTGCAGGTCCTCTCACAGAGGTCCCAAAGCCAGGTGACCTTAACCCCTTACCCAAGCCAAAGGCAACAAGCACAGGCTGGATATAAGGGAGCTGAACCATCCAGAATAGGGACCACACATTACTCCAGCTTCACAATAATTTTGAGTAGAGGAAGATTTTGTTTAGGGTTGTTCAAAATAGGAAAATCTTTCACCAAGATCAGGAACCTAGAAAAATATCCAAGCTAAACAGGGGAGCCCCATATTAATTTGCACCCAATCACATCTCTTCTCCTGGTGATTATGAGTGTGGGGTGTGAAGGGGTCGGGGCAGAGAGGCCCTGGAAATGCTTTGGAAGAGATTAAAGATGCAGGGCCAATGGTGTCAGTTTGGTGTTTTGTGTGTGTGTGTGTGTTTTAAATAATTTCAACTTTTTTGTTTGTTTGTTTGTATTTTGAGACAGTCTCACTCTGTCACCCAGGCTGGAGTGCAGTGGTGCGATCTCAGCTCACTGCAACCTCTGCCTCCTGGGTTCAAGCAATTCTCATGCCTCAGCCTCCCAAGTAGCTGGGATTACAGCCATGCACCATCACACCCAGCTAATTTTCGTATTTTTTGTAGAGACGGGGCTTCGCCATGTTGGCCAGTCTGGTCTTGAACTCCCAACTTCAGGTGAGCTGCCCACCTCGGCTTCCCAACGTGTTGGGATTACAGGTGTGAGCCACCCTGCGCAGCCAATAATTTCAACTTTTATTTTAGATTCAGGGGGGTACACGTGCAGGTTTGTTACACAGGCATGCTGAGTGACACTGAGATTCGGGGTACATTTGATTCTGTCACCCATGTACTGAGCACAAGAGGAAGTTTTGCAACCGCCCCCGACTCCTTCCTGCCTCTGAAGCCCCCAGTGCCTGTTCCCATCTTTATGTCCAGGAGTACCCAACGTTTCCTTCCCCTTGTAAGGGAGAACATGCAGTATTTGATTTTCTGTTCCTGGATTAATTTGCTTAGGATAATGGGTGCCACTTTTGAATCCTGAAAGATGATGAGTCATTGTTTTCATCTCCAGGAGGCCTGAAGGGCAAGAGAGAAGCCCAGACAGTGCGGCCTGCAGTCAGAGACCTGGACAGATGCCAGCAGAGATTCTGGGACTTCCTCATTCTTCTCCACCGTAAACCTCTACTGCCGAAAGCAATGCTTTTCCAAGAATGACCCTTGGACCACTTGTAAAAGGATCACTTTTTAAAATGCACATATCCTCGCCTCCTTCTTCCTATTGAATCCGAATCTCTGGACCTGGTTCCTAGAACTAGAATTTTTAACAAGTGCACTATGGTTTCTTAAATTCATGAAAGTTTTAAAACCACTGAGGCAAGGTTACAACCTATTTCTCTTTTTGTTCTTTGCAAGACTCAACTGCCCTGCTTTTTCTGCCAGACCCAGGAAAAGACCATGCGGTCTCCTGTTGGGCTCCCCAGACTTTCTGAGACAAAGTTTTCTTTTCTGTTTAGACCCTAGGCCAATCCGCCCTCCTAGAATAGCAGAGACCTTGAATGAGCCCCATGCCATGTGCTACTTGTTCAGAAACTTGCTGTCAGCCCCAGCTCAGCATGCAGACTAGGTTCTCCTGCCATCTTGACCAGGCAAGTCAGCTGGTACCCAAGATCCTATAGATTCAATCCATTTAAGGTTCTTATTTTCTTGCAACTCTGTCAGTCCCTTAAATGTCCCCAACTTTGCAAGCCTAACTGCAGCATCAGCAGATGGCGGAGGGAACAGAATGGCCTGACCCACCAGGAACTGCACATTCTCCACCCCTGGGAGCAGCAGCCACAACATTCACCCGGAGGGAGAAGGGCAGCAGGAAGGACGGGGGGTTACAGCCCTGAGCACCTACTCTGTGAAAGTCCAGGACAGTCTTCTCACATTCCACTTTGCTTTCATGCCTCGAATTCAGAGGGACCATACATTACTTCAGTTTCACGATAATTTGAGCAGAGGAAGATTTTGTTTAGGGTTGTTCAAGACAGGAAAATCCCTCACCAAGATCAGGAACCTAGAAAAAAAATCCAAGCTAAAAATCCTGAGTGTACCTGACCAGATGCCTCTGAATGCCTTCCACTCTGGGAGTGGGGCGGACCTTTATACTGTCTTCTGGAACATGCAAGAAGATGAAACACACTGAACAGGCATCTCTGCCAAGTACTTCTGCACTCAAATGCCTTCAGTAGGCTGAGCCAAGGTTGGAGGGCTAATTCCACTTCCATCCAGCACGTTCTCAAAATATGCCAGGCAGAGCTCCTTCCAAGGATCGACAAGCTTACACAACCAAAGTGTGTTGGATGAGATCAGTTCCACCAACACACACACACACCCCTACACACACACATCTACACACACACCCCTATACACACATCTACACACATGCTCATACACACATACATGTACACACACATACACATCTACACACACACATCTACATACACACATATCTACACACACATACATATCTACACACACACTCATACACACATACACATCTACACACACATATCTACACACATGTACATATCTACACACACACTCATACACACATACATCTACACACACATACACATCTACACACACACATCTACATACACACATATCTACACACATACATATCTACACACACGCTCATACACACATACATGTACACACACATACACATCTACACACACACATCTACATACACACATATCTACACACACATACATATCTACACACACACTCATACACACATACGCACACATACACATCTACACACACATATCTACACACACGTACATATCTACACACACACTCATACACACACACATCTACACACACACACATCTACATACACACATATCTACACACATACATATCTATACACACACTCATACACACATACATGTACACACACATACACATCTACACACACATATCTACACACACACACACACACATATCTACACACACACACACACATCTACACACACACACACACATCTACATACTGTCCTGCTACAACCCCCAGTGAAAAATCAAACAGTTTTCTGGGAATTACAGGAGAGCAAAGTACTTTGGGATTAGAGTAAAAGAAGGTCAAGCTCTGAATAAGGTCTGGGGTTTAGAGGTTTGGCTAACTCCCCAGAAAGATTGTATCAGCAGGCAGAATCTGGAGCAGCCAGATTGCTGACCAAGAACCGATTCCCCTGCCATAGAAACGTGTCAACAAGCTGGTGCCCACTAGGTTCCCAGGCCCTATCACTTACCGACTATTCCTGTCTCACAGGAGACAGACACCCTGGGCAGAGACCCAGGCAGCAGGCTTCCCTTTCCCTCCTTCCTAAACGGGAGTTTTTAATACAGTTACCCTGTTTATCTTTTGTACCTTAGGTGTGCTGGAGATGGTTCATTTAATCATTTGGCCCAGTGTGCTTATAAAACTTTTGTCAAATACATTCCCCTTTGCAATTTTTGCCATATGTATATAATATATATAATGCATATATATTACACATACCCTCACCTCACTGTTCTAATATTTATTATTTTTATCTAAATCAACTTTTTGTTAATCAGATTTTTTACTGAGATAACCGTAGATTCATTTACATGCAGTTGTAAGAAACAGTACCAAGCGATTCCTCATACACTTTGCCCAGTTTCCCTAAATGGTCACATCTTGAAAAACTATGGTATAATATCACAAAGAGGACATTGTCATTGTTGCATTCTATCTTATTCAGATTTCTCCAGTTTTACTTGTATGCACTTATGTATGTGAGTTAAGCTCTATACAATTTTATCACCTGTGTAGGTTCCTGTGTCCACCACCACAGAGAAGACACCAAGCAGTGCCAAAGCCACAGGGTCCCTTATGCTGCTCTTTCAAATCCATGCCCACTTTCCTCCCCATCCCCCACCCCTACTTCCCCTTACCACAGCCCCTGGCAATCAGTAATCTATCCTCTATTTCTAAAATGTTATATAAATGGAACCACACACTGTGAAACCTTTGGGACTGGCTTCATTCACTCAGCACAATTCCCCTGAAGATGCACTCGAGCTGTGCGTATCAGCAGTTTGCTTCCTTTTAGTGCTGAGTAGTAGTCCACGGTACGGATGCACCACAGTTTGTTTAGCCATTCGTAGCTGAAGGACATCTGGGCTGATCCCAGTTTAGGACTATTACAAATAACGTGTCTATGAATATTCATGTGCAGGTTTTGTGTGAACATAAGTTTTCATTTCTCCAGGATAAATGCCCGAGAATGTGATTGCTAGGCCATATGGTAACTGCATGTTTAGTTTTATAAGAAACTGCCAAACTGTTTCCCAGAGTGGCTGTGCCATTTTGCATTCACACCAGCAATGTATGGATGACTCAGTTTTTCCATATCCTCACCAGCATTAGGTGTTGTTGCTGATTTTTATTTTAGCCATTCTGATAGGTTTGATGATGATATTGAACGTCGTTTTACATCCTTCCTCACCATCTTCTATTCTCTCAGGTGAAATGTCTATTTATGTCTTTTGCCCATTTAAAAATTTTTTTCATATAAGTTTTGTGAGTTCTTTATACAGTCTACATACTAGTCCCTTATAGATATATAGTTTGCAAATATTTCCTCCTAGTCTGTAGCTTGTCTTTCATCCTCTTCACACATCAATATTTCACAAATATTTTTAAGTTTTTAAATTTTAAGGGTGTCCAATTTATCAGTATTTCCTTATATGAATTGTGCTTTTACTAAGTCTAAGAACTCTGCCTAACCCCACATCTTTAAATTTATTTTCTTTTAGAAGTTTTTCTAAAAGTTTTAGGGGTTAACATTTTACATTAAAGCCTGTGATTCATTTTAGACTAATTTTATATAAGTTTGAGGTTTGTTTTTGTTTTGTCTATTGATGTCCGATTACTCTATTTGTTGAAAAGGTCATCAGTTGAATTGCTTCTTCTGTTGAACTACCTTTGCATCTTTGTCAAAAAATCAGTTGAGCATATTTGTGTAGATTTATTTCTGGGTTCTCTATTCTGTTCCATTGATCTATGCATCCATCCACTGCCAATACCATACGGTCTCGATTACTGTAGCTATATAGTAAGCCTTCATATAGAACAGAGTGATTCTTTCCATTATATCCTTCTTTGTCAGTATTGTTTTAGCTATTCAGTGTCTGTGATTTTCCATATAAATTTTAGAATAGGCTTATTTATGTTTACAAAAAACCTTGCTAAGATTTGACAGAAACTTCATTTAAACCTATAACTCAATTTGAAGAGAATGAACATCTTTACTATGTTGAGAATTTCAATTCATGAACATAATATGTCTCTCCATTTATTCAAGTCTTATTTGACTTCTTTTATCAACATTTTGTACTTTTCAGCATACAGCTCCTATATATGTTTTGTTAAATATATGCCTAAGTATTTCATTTTCTTTGGAGCAATTGTAAAGATTACCGTGTTTTAAATTTCAGTTTCTGCATATTTATTGTTAGTATTAATATATAGAAATCTGATTGATTTTTCCATGTTGCTTTTGTATCCCACAACTTTGCTGAACCCACTTAGTATTTTTAGAACTTTTTTGGTATATTCTTTGGGCTTTTCTGTGTAGATAATCGTGTCATGTGCACAAATCAACTTTTTTAATATTTTAAAATAAATTTTATATCACTGTCATAAACGCAACACTAGTGTCAACTATCATAAAGAGAATGTAATCCTAAAAATAAATATGATAAGGACAAAATATAATTAAACTCTAGTTAGAGACAGTTGTCTGCAGAGGGCCCTCAATCTTAGATTTTTCTCTCTCTAAGGGAGAATAGCAAGTATAAAAATAGGTGTTAAAAACTTAGTGGCATCAGGCTCACTTGGAACATTCCCCAGGACACACCATATACTAAGCCATAAAACAAGCCTCAGTAAATGTAAAATAATTAAAATCATACAAAGTATGTTTCAGATTACAATGGAATTAAATTAGAAATGATGAAAAGTCAAAATTTGGGAATTGCACAAATATGTGGAGATTAAACAATATGCTATTAAATAAATAATGGGTTAGAACACAAATTAGAAAATATTTTAAGATTAGTTAAAAACAACATATCAAAACCTATGAGATGCAGCTAGAGCAGTGCTTACAGGAAAATTTATAACTATAAATGCCTACATTCAAAAAGATCTCAAATAAATATGCTAACCTTTCTCCTTAGCGAACTAGAAAAAGAGGAACAAAGCAAATCTGAAGCAAACAGGAGGAAGGAAATAACAATTAGAGGATAAAGAAATGAAAGAGAAAAACAATGAAAAGAAATAACTAAAAACCACTGGTTCTTTGAAAAGGTCAACAAAACTGACAAACTATTGGCTAGACTGAATGAGAAAAAAAGAGAGAAGTTTCAAACTTCTAAAATTAGGAATGGAAAAGGAGACATCACTACTGACCTTACACAAATTAGAAGGATTATTTAAATGGTCGTGGGATTAAGAAAAAAAGATTATAAGAGAATACTATGAACTACACAGCAAATTAGATAACACTTAAAGAATTGACATCATACAAACTAGACAATTTGTGCATTAGTAAAATAATACCTGCAATTTAAAGATATAAAGTTTGTTTAAATTAATGAGTTTTAAAATGAAACAAAAACCCTAATTGGTCATTTGGGAAGGTATTATAGAATCATTTCATTACTTTAAAACCTTCTAAATACAGAATATATCAAACATTTTCCTTCCCTTTCATACTCTTTCATATACACTGTACCTCAGTATAATTAAATATTGCAGTTGATTTGAGGAAGTTTCTCTATGGATGCACTGCATGCAACAAATGAAGAAGGAAAGACAGAATTTGAATGTCACCATTTTGCTAACCATAATCACTTAATAGATTACCAACGGTTAGACTCTGACCAAGTCTAAATCTAACAATTTATTTAAAGGGCATAGGGGAAAAAGTTAAATAACACCGTTAGGAAACAACAAGGAAAATTCAGACTTCATAAAGCTGTGTAGGAGAGATGAATCTGTTTATTCAACAAATCAATTTCAAAGGGAAAAAAGGCAGGGTAGGGGTAACCCATGGACTAAAAGATTGACATGTAACTGCCATTCATTGCAACGTATAGACTCCATTTTTCTGGATTCAAACAAAGTGCATTTTAACACTGTATAGTTGATATTAAGGAACCATTTAATTTTTTACATGTTATCATATAGTATCGTCATGTGTTTTACAACACAATGCTTATCTTTCAAAAAATAAATCTAATATAAAATTTAAAAAAAGAATTGACATCATGGAGACCAGGTTGATGTAGAGAAACAAAAAGAAATGACATCAATCCTTCACAAACTCTTCTAGAAAACAGAGGAGGTGGGAACTCTTACCAACTCATTCTATAGGACTGTTATTGCCCTGATACCAATGCTAGACAAAGATATTGTAAGAAATGGAAACTACAGACTAATACCCTTTAAGAATATAGACATAAAAATCCTTAACAAAACACTAGCAAACTAAACCCAGCAATGTATAAAAAGGATTATGCATCATGACCAAGTGTGATTTATCCCAGGAATGCAAGACTAGTTTAACATCCAAAAATCAATTAACATGTAATTACATATGCAAAAATTGTTTTGGAAAAAATCCAACATTCGATCATGACAAAAAACCTTCAACAAACTAGGAACAGAAGGAAACTTCTTCAACAGAATAAAAAGGATATATGTAAAACCAGTTAGTGTGATACTTACTGGAGAAAGACTAAATGCTTTATCCCTAAGATCAGGAAGAAACAAGAATGTGCACTCTCATTACTTTTACTCCAGATTGTTTTAGAGATTCCAGCCAGAGAAATTGGTCAAGAAAAAGAACTAAAAGGCACCCATATCGGAAAGAAAGAAGTAAAATAGTCTTTATTCCCACATAATATAATCTCATATATAGATAACTCCAGATAATTTACTAAAAAACAACTAAAATTAATAAACGAGTTCAGGAAAGTTATAGGATACAAGATAAACATACAAAAGTCAATTGTATTTCTACACACTAACCAAAAGCAATGCCATAAATAAGAAAACAATCCCATTCACAATACCATCAAAAAATATCAAATACTTAAGAATAAATAAAACAAATGCAAGACTTGTAAACTGAAAGCTATAAAACGTTGCTAAAAGAAATTAAAGAAGACGTAATAAAATGAAAAGACATTTCACATTGATGGATGGGAAGACTTAAAATTGTTAAGATGGGATTAACACTTGAATTGGTCTAAAGACTCAACATAATTTCTATTAAAATCAAAGTTCCCTTTTGTTTTTCAGAAATTAAGAAATAGATCCTAAAATTCATATGAAAATGTTAAGGGTCCAGAATAGTCAAACAATCTTGAAAAAGAGAACAAAGTTGAAGGACTCACAATTTTTAATTTCAAACTTACTACAAAGCTACAGCAATCAAAATAGTATAACACTAGTGTCAGGACAGATGTGTAGATCAACTAATAAAGTTAAGAGGATAAAAAATAAGACCACATTCGTGGTTGACTAGTTTTAGACAAAAGTACCCCAAAAGATTCAATGGGAGAGAAACTATCTCTTCAACAACCGGTGTGGGGGTAATTAGATATCCACATGGAAAAAGATTAATTTGGACCCCTATCTTACATTACATACAAAAAGTAACTCAACATGGATGACAGACCTAAATGTAAGCACTAAGAAAACATGAATAAATATTTGTGATGTCCATTTAGCCAATCACTTGTGAACAAGAGATAAAAGAAAAACATGATAAGCTGGACATAAACTTTTGCACACAGTAAAAATTGTGAAAAGACAATCCACAGAATGAGAGGAAATATTTGTAAATTATATGTTTGATAAGAGACTTTTATTCAGAGTACATAAAGAACCCTTACAACTCAATAATAAAAAGACAATCCAACTAAAAATTAGGCAAAGGATTTGAAGAGACATTTCTCCAAAGAAGATATACAAATGGCCAATAAACATATGAAAAGATATTTACTATAACATTATTAGTCATTAGGAAAACCACAATGACACAATCTCACACCCCCTGGGATGCCTATAATCAAAAAGGCAATAAATGTTGGTGAGGATATGGATATCTTGCAGTTACTTTGGAAAACAGTTTATGAGTTCCTAAAATTATTAAAAAGAGTTATCATATGACACAGAAATGTCACTCCTAGGTACATAGCCTAGAGAGATGAAAACATACATCCACACAAAATTTGTACATGATTGTTCATAGGAACATTTTTCATAATAGCAAAAAAGTAGAAGCAATTCAAATGTTAATGTGTAAATGAATAAATAAAATGTGGTATATCCATACAATGAAATACCATTCAGTCATAAAAATCAATGCATCACTGACACATGCTTAACTGAAAGAAGGTGGTCACAAAAGACCACATATTGTACGATTCCATTTATGCAAAATGTCCAGAAAAAGCAAATTTAGGGGAACAAAAAGGTAGATTAGTGATTACCAGGGCTGGAAGGAGTTGGAAATTGAGAGTGAGTATAAATGGGCATGACGTTCTTCACAGAGTGACGGAAATGTTCTAAAATTAGATATGAGATGATTGTACAACTCTAAAAATACACTAACAGTCATTGAACGGTACACTTAAAACAGGTGATCGTGATGTTTTGTAATTTACCTCAATACAACATATTAAATGTCTAAAAATTTACAATGAATTAGTGTCCAACTAGTCTTTCTCACTGACCTAATCAGAGTTTTAAAGGCAGTCAGCTTCTTGTTGCCTGATTCAATAACACGTACCATCTAAAATAACTGTGTATAACAAAAGATATACATGCCACACTTTAAAACACAACTACAGGATCTCAAGGAGCCACATTCAGACCTCACTGAGGCCAAACAAGAGGAGAAAAGATATTACCAAGGAGGCTGGATGCATGGGACAGTGGCCCCATGACACCACCACTACAGGTAGCAGCTGGATGGCCCTGCATTTTCTCCCACTGGGATAGAGAGGCTGTAAGTTAATTCACAGTTGGAAGTGAGATGAATAGATTATGTTAGCTGGGGCACATTGAAAATTGCACATATAAGAATCAGCTGAGCACAAATCAGAACGCTCATCAAGAAGAATGCTGTACCTGTGCATAAAAGGTGAATTCCACCCCGAAACACAGCGTATCCTTGAGTGCTGGTAGCCACATCTATATGTCACAGATAAGTTTTGTCTGGCCAGGCTACACTTTTCTAGGAGCTATCCCTCTTCAAGACCACCTGCTTTCCCATTCTCATAGTAATGTTGGGAAATACCATCTCGTACTACCAATCCCCTCCTGGCCACACACGCCTGTTCTTAACGTGGGGAGTTCCTCCCTGGCATTTTAGACTGGAAATGAAGACAATGCCAGGCCAGCATCTCTCCAGAGACTAACTCTGGAACATGTCAAATGCCAGAGCTGAGGGCAGTTCTGTTTTTACCATGTGGATAACAGTACCTTCCAATAATTCCCCTTTCTCCTGAATTTCAATTGTGTTTTGGATCCACGTAACCAAGAATCCTAACTGATACTATGCAAGTTTAAATCGTTCTCTGCTTAAATTCTAGTCCATCAGCATTCCCACGATACATAAAACTTGGTTCCACTCAAAGGTGCACATTAGTCCCATAATTAGGGGGTTTTAGAGATAGCACCTTCTCTCAGCAAAGGTTGTCTCTACACACCCACCTCATCCTTCCCATGACCAAGGTTAAGGTGATTCTGCTGGGAACACTAGACAAGCAAGCTGTTTGAGGTTTACAGTAAAGGAGGTGGATATCTGAACTAAGTCTGGGAAGTCTGAAGATCTGTCCAAATCCCAGAAAAATAAACGATTAAGTGGTGTTTATGGCTGTTATTATAAACCAACCAGATGCAAGGTGATACAAACTTTTGAAATCCCAAAGAAACAGAACAATTTGTTAAATGCTATGTTAAGAGCTTTTGCAAGATCCATTTCCATCGACTATTTATTTCGCTTTGGTTTAATCACATTTTGATCAGCAAAACCAGAAGCATGATGTAGTTGTCTTTATAAAAATCAGCTACTAGAATTCCTGAGAATTAAATTAACCGAGAGAATGGAGATACCACAAATTCACTATTTCCTTTTTTAAATAATGTATTTATTTAGTAAAATAGCTAGCTTACCAGGCTAGGCAAAGCTATCATCAAATCTCTAATTCATGTGTACTGGATCCCCACAACCTCCTTTCAGATACGGGAAGTTCAATAACCCAGTACCACTGGGGGAAGTCAAGGTACTCACATACAATGTGTCATATTCTGATTTAAGAACAAAATAGTGAGATTACGTACTTGACTATATTCTTAAGGTAAAATCTAGAACTAAAACAAACAGGTATGCCATGAAAAATTTTAAGAATTCTAATGGTCATTACGATAGGGATGACCATTACCATAGTGTTACTAAAATTGTGCTAGTAGTCATAATGATAATAAAAATGGAAAAAGTAACAACAGAAATAATAAAACCGTTTAGCCCAAAGATATGTAGAGTCAGGGATGTAACTGTGTTATGTACAGGAATTATAATTTTAACATTTATCATTGTATGGTACACCAGATTTGCATTTCCCTATCATTTTCCCTTATTTCTTCTCTGGTTGAATCAATGACACATTGACTACCACAAGTGAAAGGCCATTAACTATTACACTGAGGGTAGACATAACAAAGGCATGATACCTTTGTACACTCAGGGATGACATTCAGGGATGGAGGATAATATCTACACAAAAGATATTAAAATGCGTCTTACCTAATATCTGAGAGGTCGCACTTGTTTCCAGCGATGGCCATTACAATGTTTTCCGGACCATGTTCTTTCAGCTCCTTGACCCATTTCTTCAAGGTATAAAATGAATCCTAAACCAACAGTATACACAAATCATTAGAAAAACCCCTCAATATAATATTTCAACCAAGCAGAAATACAAGCCCAGTACAATTTAATGGAGAAAAATATTTTTAGGAGACTCATGCAGATTAACATACTACCTCTGTCTAGGCACAAAAGTTAATGTTAGCTGAAATACACTTTAATAGACCATGTAAAGTTTTCTAAAATTAAAACTTGATCTAGTTAAGAAAATCATATCAGTGATTTTTCTCCTATAAATAATGTTAATTTAAAATGATTGCCTGGACTCCGCATGAATAAGAATAACAGGACTAAGTAAATGCTCATGCTTACACCAAGAAAGAATCATATATCTCTAGAGTCCTGTCTTCCTGTTGGCCCTTCACTCACAATTGTCCTCTAGAAAACAGGTCAAAGGCAACACACCACATTTAGGTAGAAGTGGTCAGGAACTCGTGGAAGGTAACAGTGATGGGTCATTAAACTGATGGTCTTATGTGCTGAGTCAACACTCCAGAGAAAAAAAGCAAATAATTCAATTTGCAGGAGTGGGAAAAAATGTCATCAAACTACTGCAGTTATTTGTTGATGGAAGTCTAAAACCTTCAACATTATAACTAAAAATATATTATATGTACACAAACACACAAAGATTTACTTACACGCACACAAATGTTATGCTTGGCATTTTAAGTAAGTAGTATGATTGAAACACTAACAAAAATAAGTATTCTGTAATTATAAAGCATGCAGAAATTAAAAACGATTTTCCTTTTCTTTAAAAGCTGACATTCTGCAGAATAGTACTAGCAGGCATGACTTTGCCTCTACAGTCAATTTTAAGAATGAATGGTCATTGTTGTTTAATTTAGCAGATAAATATGGGATGCTTTGTTACATATACACGAAATAAACTCAATATATAGTGGCACGCTACTGGGAAGACGCAAGCAGTGACGTCTTTGCTTCAGTCTCTCTAAGAGAGAGAACCACCATAAATGACATCTAAATTCTGAAGGAGACAGTCTTACCTGCTTGGTAATATCATACACGATAACAGCTGCAGCTGAGCCTCGATAGTACATGGGAGCCAATGAATGAAACTGTTTAAGAACAATGAACAGTTTTAGGCCAAAGTGAACAGACTTTATTCAATCTCAAATTAAACATAAAAGTTTTATCCTACATCATCCTTATAGGATCCCTAAATTCCTCCCCCATCTAATTTTTCCAGGGTTCATGTTATTCTTTATTTTATTTTATTTTTTTGAGATGGAGTTTCACTCTTGTCACTCAGACTAGAGTGCAATGGCATAATCTTGGCTCACTGCAACCTCCACCTCCTGGGTTCAAACGATTCTTGTGCCTTGACCTCCGGAGTAGCCAGGATTACAGGCATGCGCCACCACATCTGGATCATTTTTCTATTTTTATTAGAGACAGAGTTTCACCATGCTGGCCAGGCTGGTCTCAAACTCCTGACCTCAGGTGATCCACCTGCCTCGGCCTCCCAAAGTGCTGGTATTACAGGTGTAAGCCACTACACCTAGCCCCAGGGTTCATATTAAATAAGACATTTTCCTCCTCATCAACACATATATATACTTGTGGCTTACTGACCATGAAATCTACTCTTGGGTAAAAGCCAAAAACAAATTTTATTTTAAATGTTACCATCTTGTGAATGTTCTTTTCTCTGCTGCTCATCATTTCTCCAATATGACTGACCGACCCAGGGCAATCTCATTAGAATTATGCAGCAGTAAAGGAAAGAAGTATGGCAAGGAGAGGGAAAGGGAACACTGGCAAAGATCACAGGACCCTTGCTGAGCCGTTAATGAAGACCAATCAGCAAGGGCAGCTTTGGCAGCAGCTGCCTCGGGTCTGGAGGGCTGCCACCTCTCCAACGTGGGGCTTCCTCACCTACCTAAGGTCCACAAATGACAAGACAGCAGAGGAGCTCCATTCCAAAATGTTAACAAAGCAAGTGCCGCTGGTCACTAGCATCGTTCATCCCCAGACAGGGAAGCTCATTAGCCTCAGAATGCATGCACTTCATATGTATTTTGGAGAAGGGTCCAGTCTTAATCTGCATTTTTTTTTAAATTAAAAAGTATCCTGGAGGGGCCGAGTGTGGTGGCTCACGCCTGTAATCCCAATACTTGGGAGGCTGAGGCAGGCAGGATCACCTGAAGTCAGGAGTTTGAGACCAGCCTGGCCAATATCGTGAAACCCCGTCTCTACTAAAAATACAAAAATTAGCTGGGATGCCTGTAATCTCAGCTACTCGGGAGGCTGAGGCAGGAGGAACGCTAGAACCCGGGGGACAGAGGTCGCAGTGAGCTAAGATTGCAAAACTGCACGCCAGCCTGGAAGACAGAGTGAGACTCAATCTCAAAAAAAAAAAAAAAGTATCCTGGAGGGGTTTTGAAAGTCAGTAAGAAAAAGATGGCTTAATAGAAAAATGGACAAAGACATAGATATAGGTAAATCACAGAAGACATAAATTGCCAATAAATAATTTAAAACATGTTCAATTAGAATTGGAGGAACACCAGTAAAAATAAGGAGACACTTATAAATGATTACATCGTAAAAAGATGTGTGATGTTCAGTGTTGGTGTAGGTTTCAGAAGGGAGGCACACATACTCTGTATGGAATGTGCTGAATATCTTCTTTCAGAGCAACTGTTGGTAACATAATCAAAAGTTGAAATGTGTGTCCCATTTGACCCAGCAATTCCACTGAGAGGAACATATACGGGAATGACCATCACACACAGGAAGACACATCCTGTGCTGCATACGGGAGCAAACGGGAATTGACTCATGGTATAATGTTATGAACCGAATGTTTGTGTCTCCCCTAAAATCTATGTATTGAAACCCTAACTCCCAATGTGGTGGTATTAGGAGGTGGGGCCTTTGGGAGGTAATTAGGATTAGATGAGGTCACTGATGGAATCAATCCCTTATACGCAGAGAAGGAGACCAGATTTCTCTTCCCTCCCCGCCCTGCCCCTATGTGAGATACAGCAAGAAGGTGAGTATCTGCATACCAGAAAGGGGGCCCTCACAGGCACTGCATATGCCGGCACCTTGATCTTGGCCTTCCCAGCTCCCAAATGGTAAGAAATCAACGGGTGTTGTTTAAGCCACCCAGTCTATGTGATTTTGTGCGCAGATTAATACATATATGTATGTAATGATATTCTATAGACATTAAAATGATGATTTTTATTTACAGGAAAAGATATCTTTGACATACCGTTAGATGAAAAATAGTCTCAAACAGCACATATAGCATATAATGTATCATTTATTATGTACTTAATTTATTATTATATGATAATATAATGTAGGGTAAAATGTGTGTGAGAGTATGTCTCTGTATGCAGGAATAACACGAGGTTCCTCTAAATCTTAACAGGTGGGATTTCCAGTGATTTTAAATTTTCCTTATAAGCATCTGTATAGCATAATTTTTTACAATGAGTTTTAAGTAATATGGTTTTTAAGTTTTGAACAAAGCAGCTGTTTTTATTGGGCAGCGGGGAGAGAGCAGGGAGGAAGGAGAAGTGGATCCTGAAGCTTTTCTGGCAAGCAACAAAATCCTAACTCATTATTTTCTTTCCCACGATACTCATCATTGGATCAATACTTGCCAAATTGAAATGATGGTATTTGGAAATAATCTGAGTCCCCAGGTTTCCCTGTTACTGCACTGAGGAATGCCAGTGAGGCACTCACAACAGTGTGGAAAGGAAGTGGGCCACCCTCCCTGCCTCCATCCCTCCATGCAGGTCTCCACCCTGAAGAGAAAGGACTCTGGAGCCTCTGCGGGTTTCAGAGAAGGGAGAAGGCTGGACGAAGCTCAGGGTGAACCAAGGAGTTCACAGCTGAACTGTCCGGTGGTCGAAGATGCCGAAGGGCTGGCCCCACCCACTGCCCCCATTCCGGAACGCATTTGGGGACAGCGACATTTGTCACATGTGTGCCTTTCCATACTCACTGACTGCCCAACACTGTGTCTGGCATAATTATTAGGCATCCATAAATCTATTTTTAACTCACCATTTGGCAACCTACTCCTTACACTTAAAAAACAAAATCAGAATTCCTGCCCAAAGGGAGGAAAAAGTAAGAATTTTTTGAAACTTTCCTACTTTTCAAAGCGTAAGGACTGCAGATACAGTCTCTTTTTACCCCAATTATCCAAAATGCCCATTTTTTTCAAAATAGTCTCCATATAAGAGTGGTTCACATAAACACACAAAGTAGCAGTCAATGCAAACTTTATTTCCCAAAAGTAAAGACATTCATGGACTCAAGCTCAAAGAGGAGCACACTGCGGGTGTCTTCTAAGACAGAGAGAGTTCATTTTAGGCTAAAACACCATGAACTGAATCTAAAACGGTCACTGGTGTGTGGAGGTCTCATGAATTATTGAAGAGATCTTGGTATATAATGCATTACTCATTCTTTCCTTCCTCCAAATGGAATCACTTTGAAATAAATCTGTTGGTGAAGCCACTTAACTGACTTTATTGCTGGGGACTTGAGGGTTTTAATGAGTTAGAAGTTCACGTCTCAGTTCCAAAACCCAATAATGCATTGACCAAAGGATGATCTTGGTGGAGGACAAAAAGGATAAATCACTTCTAGTCTACAACGTATATGCTTTTCCCCCTTACAAACATAAAACAAAAGCACCACAATCAGCCTCAGTACTCAACATGACATAATTCAATTCCTGTGGGATCAGAATTAAGACTGATGGAATGCTCACATAAAAAGATTCTTCTAGAAATAAAGTTCACAGTCACAGGAGGCTGATAAAGCTTTATTTTTACATCTTACCTTGAAAGGTTATTTGAAAATTAGCACAACAGATGCCAATTCAAAATCTCTTCTTCTCTGACTACCCAACAAAACATCTAGAAGACCAAATTAAAATGTTGAGAAAATTTTCAGATGTCATTCAATTATTTAGAAACAGCATAGGGAACTGTGAAAACCCAGCGTGTCTCCTCAAAAGAAATAGCTGTTTATGTCCTTAGTGTGTGTGATTATTTGTTTTCTAATTGCTGGAGGTCCCTACGGTGGGGGAGAAGGGAATGGCCTTCTTCAAGCTCTTGGAGCTTCTCAGACTGCTCAGCTTTCACAGATGGACACTCACCCTGCCCCACCTCCAGCAGCTGGCAGAAAATAAATGAACATGACCTTTCTGGAAAGCAGCTGGACAGTGTGTTTCAAGAATCTTGCAAATGTTCAGATACTTTGATCTGACAATTCTGCCTCGTAAGGAATAATTAGAGATGGTTACAAAGTAACCAGAATTCATTTGAGAATTATCAATGATGCTGAAAAACTGTAATCAATCTCTATGTCTAACAATTAAGGAATGGACACATAAATTTTGGCTTAGCCATATGATGGAATATGCAGCAGCAATTAGACTTAGGTGTTTGTAAAATATCAAATGGCACACGAGGCAAGACAGCCTAGTGTGGTATTTTCCTGAGGGTCTTCTGCAGAACACTAGAGCACCTGGAGGTGGCCAGGAAAAAAGGTTTCCTGGCCAAATAAGTTTGAGAAACACCATGTATAATAATGCTTCCCTGGATGTTTACAAAGCATAATTAGTGCATTAAAGGATCTGAAAATTTTCTACAGTAAAGAAACCTATTTATTTTGTTTTTTTTTTTCAAGTAGTATTTATTAATATCTAGGGACCTAGTGTGATCAGGACCCACCTGAGGGGCAGTGAAGAGAACTGGACTCAAAGAGAGACCTGAGGCTTGGCTTGGCTCTATCCTGCTTTTCTTATTTTGTGAAACTGGTGCAGTGGGTGGGGTCAGAGACGAAGCTGAGGTTTTTTCCAGCTCTGGGACAACGGTCCAGAGCTCGCGGTCAAGGTGAAAACAGGCTCAGGATGGAGGCTCTCGCCTTCCCTGTAGCGCACGTCTCTTGTTTTCCCATCCTGTACTGCCCTATGTGCGTGCGTGTGTGCACGTGCGCACACACACACGCACACACACGCACGCACGCACACACACACAAGCACACACATGCACACACGCACACGCATGCACACACAAACACACACCCCTCAGCAGCACAGTGGAAAGTCCTATTCCAGGAAATCTCCTAATCCTTTAGACCACCCACTCTGCCTCAGGCAACATTCCTTAAATGCAGGTTTGTGGCATCGTAAATTCTACAGCCGCGAAATCCTGCAAGTCAGGAATGGGCAGTGGTGGAAAATACATGAAGTTTCCAAACAAGCACAGCTCCAGCTGGGCTCTGCCTCCCAGATGAGAATTATCCAAGCCAGAATGCTCTGGCATCAGGTCCAGGAACTCGGAGTGATGGGCTTTGTATTATGATTTCCAGAGGACGCTCTGTCCCTGTTGAGTCGCTCAGGCTTGGCCTGGGCGCCTATGCTGCTCTGTGGCCGGTCAGGTGCAAGGCCACCACCAGGGAGAGTCAAGGGCAAGTGCCAAAAAGAGCCCAAGGTCCACTGGGATTCAAACAAAGACAGAAGTGGTAGAAGAAAATTCCTGAAATTCTCAACATTCTCAGCTGGCAAAAGTTGAATGGAAAAACACATTACTGAATGTTCTTTCTGTGCCATTCAGAAGAATGCTTCCGACTTTTACATAGACCCTCTCTCTCCACAGAGAAGCAGTGGCCTAGTTAATATGCCTACTCGGACGTCCTAAAACCCGAGTGTATGCAGAGTTGAATAAAACGGGGCTGGGAGACGATACATGGAACTGTTAAGATGTTCTCTCTAAATAATGGCAGTACAGACAAACCACCACTTGCTTTGTGATTTCTGAATTATTCAAAAAAGTTTCTGTTATCTCATGATACATTACTTCTGCAATGAGAGGGGGTATCTTTTTCTTTTTTTCCCTTTCTTTCATTTTTCTTTGAATGTGTTGTTAGAGTCAAAAAGTTTTCTCAGCACTCAGGGATCCAAGGGTTGAAGCAACAGTACCAGGAGGAAGCCGGGTTTTAGAACAGACCTGATGAGCACCTAACTCCTTTCTGACAAGATGTGCCGCAAGCCTCATTTAGCAGAAAATGACGCAACACACATCCAAACATCTTTCCACAAAAACGGTGTGGGAGCAAGGCATGGATTACTTTTACTGATTGATTGGGACAGTGTCTCACTCTGTCACCCAGGATGGAGTGCAGTGGTGCTATCACAGCTCACTGCAGTCTCAACCTCCTGGGCTCAAGTCATCCTCTCATCTCAGCCTCCCAGGTACCTGGGACTACAGGTGTGTGCCACCATACCCGGTTAATTTTTTTTTTTAAGTTTTTATAGAGACAAGTTCACGCTACGTTGCCCAGGCTGGTTTCAACTCCTAGACTCAAGTGATCTTTTTGCCTCAGCCTCCCAAAGTGCTGGAATTAAAGGCATGAGCCACTGCACCCAGCTGGATTAGTGTTTTTTTTTTTTTTTTTTTTTTTTTTTTGAGACAGAGTCTCACTCTGTCACCCAGGCTGGAGTGCAGTGGCCGGATCTCAGCTCACTGCAAGCTCCGCCTCCCGGGTTTACGACATTCTCCTGCCTCAGCCTCCCAAGTAGCTGGGACTACAGGTGCCCGCCACCTCACCCGGCTAGTTTTTTTTGTATTTTTTTAGTAGAGACGTGGTTTCACCGTGTTAGCCAGGCTGGTCTTGATCTCCTGACCTCGTAATCTGCCCGTCTCGGCCTCCCAAAGTGCTGGGATTACAGGCTTGAGCCACCGTGCCCGGCCTGGATTAGTGTTTTTTAAAAGACAATGTGATGAACTACAATATTCTAATCCCTAAAATAATGTATAAAAAAGAAATCAATGATTTAATATGCTGTAGAAATGCATTTTTTCCCACCCATGAAATTGTCCAAGGGCAGTGACCTTCAGTTCATAGTCCTGTGTGTTGGCAAACAAGGGGAATTTCCTAAAACTCCAGAACTAAGCCCCACCCCACTCCTAGGGATGTCTCTTTGCATCATACACAGCCACTGTGCTATGCATTTGTGGGGAAAGCCAGGATGGCCACGGCGATCATAGAAAGCTGGTCTCGTCTTGCCCTCTCTCCACTCTGCCCAGGTTGGTTTGGTCTTTCCTGTCCTTAGCCTCAGAGTCACAGTAAGCGTACCACGTTCAAGACAAGACCCCACAGTGCGGGACAGTATCCTCGCTGCACAGCCCTGAGGAGGCCTCCGAACAGGCCCCATCACACCAGATGCACTCAGACACATACTGTGTCATTCATTTCCCACAGTGCGCCTAGAGCTCCGGACTCTGCACTTTGCTGTGTGCCAACCCAGGCTAGCCGGCGCGGCCTTCAGACCCGGCCCCAGCTCTCACGCAGCTGCGCCTCCCTCCTGTCCGAGCAAAGTTCGTCTTGCCTGGACTGGACGTCCAAAGTTTCCACGAGAGCCTTCAGATATCCAGTGAGCTCCAAACTGGCCACACAGCCACCAGAGAGATCCTGTTTTGAAGGGCTGGATGATGGTATTTACGCTGACCACAGAAAGTATTTATTTTTAACTTTTACTGTGGAAATTTTCAAGCACATCCACAAGAAGAGAGACTAGAATAATGAAGTTCCATCTTCTCATCCCCTGGCTTCAAGATCACCACGAACACCTGGAACACCGGTTTCCACCTTGTCTCACCTCCCTCTCCATCCCCACCCGTGGAGTCTTTTGAAGCAAATACTTGACATCATCTTATGTTAACTGAACATCAGAGTGATTGATTTCTTCCCGCATAAATCCGATTGTTTCACTTCCCTGTTCAGAATCCTTCAAACCTAGTACAAAAGCCAAGCTTCATTATGTGGCCTCTTGGGTGGGCCCTGGTCCCTTCTCGGGCCCCTCCACTGCTCGTCTCCAGCCCCAGCCTTCTCGCTGCTCCCTGAACCCAGAGGCAGGTCCACTGAGCCTCCGCACCTTCCCTGATGTCTTCCGGCAGCCTGGACCCTCCTCCGCCAGCATCCTCAAGGCCCCTCCTCACTTCTGTCGCACCTTTCATCAACTGCCAGCCTCCCTGAGAACCCCTCCCTGAAGCCCTATCTGGACCACAGCAAGGACTCAACAAATATTTAATGACCAAATGCACGTAATAAAAGTCAATAACCCTGTGAGGCCAGGGAGACAAGACAGTATAGTTCCTGTATTCACATGAGAAAACTGAGGCTCAGCATGGTTAAGTGAATTGCCCAAAGACATACAGCTCTTAAATGGCGGAAAAGACTTTGAACATAGGTCTCGACTCCAAATTTCATGCTTTTTCCATCCCTGTGTTGCTTCTCTGAAATGACATGTTACTTCAGTTGATATAATTAAGACACAGGTTTACATCAAATGTATTCATTCCTTCAACAAACAGTAACCACTGTTTTAATACTCAGTACGTGGCAGGCACTGTTCTGAGCAGCAGAGAAACTGGAGTGTGGCGGGCAGAATAGTGCCCCCCAAAGAGGTCCATGTCCTAATCCCCGTCACCGGGACTGTGTTAGGGTACATGGGAAGGGGAATAGCGCTCATCAGCTGACCTTCAGATGAGGACATTTATCTTGATTCCTTGGGTGAGCCCAGTGTCCACACAACGCTCCTCAACAGTGAAAGAGGGAGGCAGGGGAGTGGGAGAGAGATTTGAAGATGCTACTCTGCTGGCTCTGAAGACAGAGGAAGGGGCTACAAGCCAAGGAAGCGAGTGGTCTCTGAAAAAGGCAAGGAAACAGATTCTGCCCTTGTACCTCCAGGAAGGATTAAGGCCTGCAGATATTTTAATTTTATTTCAGCGAGACGCACTTCTTCTATTTTTTTTTTAATCTTTTTATGTTTTGTTCTTGTTTTGAGACAAGGTCTCATTCTGTTGCCTAGGCTGGAGTGCAGTGGTGTAATCTCGGCTAACTGCAGCCTCAACCTCCTGGGCTCAAGTGATCCTCCTGTCTCAGCCTCCTGAGTAGCTGGGACTACAGCTGCACGTCACCACACCTGGCTAATTTTTAAAAAACTGTTTGTAGAGATGGGACTCTCACTGTGTTGCCCAGGCTGGTCTTGAACTCCTGGGCTCAAGTGATCCTCCTGTCTCAGCCTCCAAGTAGCTGGGACCACAGGCGTGAGACCCATTTCTGACTTCTGACCTTCACAGCGCTGAGGGAGTCAGTCTGTTGTTGTTTTAAGCCACTGAGTGTGTGGCAATCTGTTACAGCAGCAATCAGAAACGAAAAGAGAAGGTGAAGAAGGTAACAAGGTCCCCGCCCTCAAAAAGTGTCCTCTTCTTGGAGTGAGGGGGAGTCCAGCACCTTCCATGGGGCCGCCCTGGACGCAGAGGTCTTCCTACGGCGGGTCCGTGCTCACTGCAGCCCAGCTGCCTCTGTTAGGACAGGCTGTCAGCACCTCAGGAGCAGGTTCTTCTGTTACCAAACAAAATCTGTTTGCTAATTTCCTATTCAAGAATGACACTCATAGGCTTTATAGGCCTTTTCTCCTGTATTTTAGCCAGACTTAGGAAATTAGCTCCATAAAAGAAAAGAAGAGGACAGAAGGGAAAGGGAGGGAAAGGGAGGGAAAGGGAGGAGAGGAAACAAAACTAGGTAAAGTGCTTCTTAGATTCTCGGCAAATCCACCTCCGGACCCCCTGAAACTCCTGTCTCAGCGGCTCTGTGTCTTGGCCCCACGTCCTCTGAGAGTTGGCAGAACGGAAACCTGGCCTCCACCCAAGAGGCACAGACAGCGCCTCATAATTAGAAGCTACTCAGGGCATCCCAGACGAAAACGCATGCCAGCAAAATGTCATTGCCTGACCTGGGAGGGTGTTCATCGAGCACAGTGTCCCTCCCAGAGCAGCCTGTCCCCACCAAGGAGGGGGCATGTGGACGAAGGGGACATGCACTGGAGAGCAAAGGGCAACAGCAGGGTCTCCAGGGACAAAAGAACTCCTGAGGGACAAGAGGCAGGGCAGGAGCCTGTGTGTGAGCAGAAGAAGCCTGTCCACGCGGCTCTGAGGCTGTCCCCTCTGCCAGCCTCTGTGTCCGCACGGCCCAGGCCACGTCCTTCACTGCCAGCATGGCCTCCTCCCGGGCTCAGGGCAGAGCTGGTTACAGTGCTTCCCTAAGGTAGCTTCGTATATGGACAGGTCCTTCCTCCTCCTCTCTTGTCACTAGCATTCTGACACCCAGGAGGACCGTTCTGCACCTAGACTCCTATATTCTTAGAGGACACACATCCCCCGCATCAAACGGCACCACAGTTCCGGGGGCCACGTCTGTGGACCGAGGCAGTCCCCGCTCCACCTGCTCAGCTGCCATCAGGGTCCCCTCATGCCCCTCTCCAATACCTCTGTTCACGCTTTGCTTTTGTAGTTTCCAGCACCAATTTTCAAATATCAATGAAACTCTTCAGCTGTAAACCACTCAGTGAAGGATTCCTGGGGCTTCTCCTTAAAGGAGCTCAGCAGGCACGGTCCTCACCACAGCTGTTTATCTCACTTTAACAGCATAAACCCTATCTTCAAGCTCCTGGCCTGTCTCCTCCCCACACAATCATCACTCAGTTTTCCCGTTCAAGAGAGTTACTGAGGCATGGAGGAAGGGAATATTTCCCTTGCCAGGATCTCAGTTTGCATTGGTTGAAAGCACAGTCATCCCGGCCTGGACAGTATAGTGAGACCTCGTCTCTGAACAAAAAACAAACAAACAAAATATTAGCAGGCATAGTGGCTGGTGCCTATAATCCCAGCTACTCAGGAGGTTAGGCAGGAGGATTGCTTGAGTCTAGGAGATCGAGGCTGCAGTGAGCTATGATCGCACCACTGCACTCCAGCCTGGGTGACACATCAAGACCCTGTCTAAAAAAGAAAAAGAAAAACAAACAAACAAACAAACAAACAAGAAAAGAAAAAAAAGAGAAGAAAAGAAAGCACAGTGCTCTTATGAAAGGGGTGGGGAGGAGAGCAAAAACTCGCATGTACTCTCTCCTCTCCCATGAGGAGGAACGCCTACAAAAACGTTCTATCATGGGCTGCTGGGGATGGTGCAGGTCAGAAGCAGGATGCTGGCATGTGCTGCTGGCTTGTGTTGTAGCCGGGCCTGCATTTCCAATGGCTGCAGGAAAAAGAAAGGAGCTGCTCATTCTGAGCTTGTGAGAGGCTCCATTCTTCAAGAACTTCCAAAGGTCAAAATTTCCTCTGACTTTACTAACAGCCTATGAATAGTGAACCACTTTTTTGACCATAGATGCTGGGGCCCTGAAGAAAGCAGGAAAGAGAGCAAAAGAGTTTCTTTGGATGTCTGTGAAGCCTGAATTTGACCTTGGCTATCTGCTGCCTCCAGTTCCTTTGCTTTCTCAAGCACCCATTCAGACCCAGCGATTTTGCACAGCTTTGCGCCAGTGCATCCCAGCCCTCTGGGCACATGATCTCCAAACACCTAACCTTTCAAACCAGGCAGACTGGCAGGCACTTGCAAAGTTAATCTGAAGGAGGTGAACAAGTGGTATGGCTGAACAGCCTGGGGTGCCCAGATCTCCTGACTGCATGCATTAAACCGTGGCTCCTGCAGGATGTGAATGTGGCTCCCCCTTACAGGCATGCACCATCACACCCAGGTAATTTTTTACTTTTTGTAGAGACAGTGTCTCACTGTGTTGCCCAGGCTTATCTTGAACTCCTGGGCTCAAGATATCCTTCCACCTCAGCCTCCCAAAGTACTGGGATTAAAGATATGATTCACTGTGCCTGACCTAATTCTTTATTCAAAATTTTTTTCTCTGAGATCAGCATTTCTAACCTACATGTAAATTCCAAAGAGTTGAAAGACAGCTGGCAACTTGCTTATCATTAATAATTTAAAGGTTTGAGGAGCAGGTAACGCCAAAGTCATCTACAAAGTCAACATAATCCTGACCAAAATCCCAGTTGGATTGTTTTGATAAATATTTACAAGCCGATCTTAAAATTCATTTGGAAATGCAACATACACAGAATAGCCAAAACAATCTTGAAAAAGAACAAAGTTAGAGAACTCACATTTTCCAATTTGAAAGCTTACTACAAAGCTACAGTAATCAAGACAATGTGGTATCGGCATAAGGACAAAAAAATGTGTATCAAAGAAATAGAACTGAGAGTCCAGAATCAGAACCTCAAATTTATGGTCAGGTGATTTTCATCAAAGGTGCCAAGACAATCGCGCAAAGAATAGTGTTTTTAATAAACTGTGTTGGGACAACTGGACAGCTGCCTGCAAGGAATGAAGTTGGATCTTGTTCTTACAACACGCACAGAAATTAACTCCAAATGCATCACAGGGATAAAAGTGAGAGCTAAGACTATAAAACTCTCAGAAGAAAATGCAGGAGTAAACCTTTATGACCTTAGGTTAGGCAAAGACAAGTGTTGGTGAGAATATGGAGAAACTAAAGCCTTATACACTGCTAGTTTTCCACTTTGGAAAACAGTTTGGCAGTTCCTCTAAATGCTAGCCATAGAGTTCCCGTATGACCCATCAATTCCACTTCAGATATATACCTGAGAGATTTTTAAAAACATACATCTGGCTGGGCATGGTGGCTCACACCTGTAACCCCAGTACTTTGAGAGGCCGAGGCGGGTGGATCACCTGAGGTCAGGAATTCGAGACCAGCCTGGCCAACATGGTGAAACCCCATTTCTACTAAAAATACAAAAGATTAGCCAGGTGCAGTGGTGGGCAGCTGTAACCCCAGCTACCGGGGAGGCTGAGGCAGGAGAATCGCTTGAACCCAGGAGGTGGAGGTTGCAGTGAGCCAAGATAGTGCCACTGCACTCCAGGCTGGGCAACAGAGCAAGACTCCATCTCAAAAAAAAAGAAATCTACACAAAAAATTGTTTGTGAATGTTCACAGCTATTCATAATAACCAAAAAGTTGGGGGAAAGTGGATATTCATCAACTGATGAGTGGATAAACAAAAATGTGGTCTATCCATACAATGGAATATTATTCAGCCATAAAAAGGAAATACTTCTATGACCCACACCACAACGTGAACCTTGATAATCTTTTCCTAAGTGAAAAGATCCAGTCACAAAGAATCACAGGTGGTATGATTCCATTTGTATGAAATGTCTGGATTAGGCAAATCTAGAGACGGAAAGTATCCCAGGGCTGGGGGATGTAGAGGGGGAACTGGGAGTGACTGCTAATACATAAAGGGTTTCCTTCTGGACTGATAAAAATGCTCTGAAATGGATTGTGCTGATGGTTGAACAATCCGGAATACACCAGGACCCACCAAGCTGCATACTTTAGATGGATGAATTATATGGTACGTGAATCGGATCTCAGTAAAGCTGTTTTTAAATAAAGAAAAGAGGCTGGTAATACTCCACATACTGATAGTCAACAGAGAAGCAAATGTGGACAAAAGCAATTTTCAGTGAATGTGATTTCTAACTGCGAAAGCTCCAGGGTGGGTTACCCAGAAAACATGAAAGTCGGCTCAGCTGCTTCCAAGGCCAACCAGAGAATGAGGACAGAAAGCTCAGAGACAGAAGCTTGAGTGGGTCTAGAACAGGTAAGGAGGGGGTGAGGGAAAGAACTCCTTGCCAAGGAAAAAGTACAGAGAATTCCACTACTGCCGCTTCACTGAGCTCTTTTTAGAAACCATTTTCCAACATGGGGAGGGGCCGTCTGAGCCAAAAGGAAGGAATAAATGTATCTTCAGTGCCATGGAAAGTCAAACATTAGATGTACAGCTTCAGGTTTTTTAAATGGGAAATTTGTGTTGGAACGTCATGAATTGTGTAGAAGTACAGCATGGTGGAAAAAATTGAAGGGAGACGGCTGAAGAAAGTTTCAGGTTGGAAGAAGTTGGCCCTCCATGGTATATACAGCAAGAGAACCCAGGAGGGGCCTCTGGTAGATTAAAGTATAATCCCAGCTCTTCACTCCTCCCTGAACCCATGCCCTACTTATGCCAATGCTGCTTTTCAGTTCCTCTCGCTAAAGGCCCCTCTATGTGTTGACTCTGGGGTCCCGCAGGGAGCTGGGCAGGTAAATTCCCTTCTGTCGGCGGTGGACCGCTCTAGGCATCGCTTCTGTGTACATCCTCGCAAAGGTGCCTGCTGACCTGCTACTCTGTACTGTTCACAGCTTGGCGTGAAGCAGAAACCAGTACAATAACCCATTCCAAGAGGACAGGATAAAAACTTCCCAAAGGCCACACTGATGGTACAACAGAGGGAGCCCAATGGCACTCTGCCCCTCTTAATAGCACTTGGTGGCACCAACACACCATGCACAAATCTTACAAATGTTAAACTTCCAACAAATGGGATTCAATTGGAAAATGGTTAAGTTATTCATAAAACATTTTTGTTAATAGAAGCACCCTAGGAATTACCATATCGCCACTGAATGAATGAGATAGGATGCCCATGACACACAGCTGGATTAAAAAAGCAACATTCAGACACAGTATTAAGAACGAATAGGCTGGGCACGGTGGCGCACCTGTAGTCCCAGCTACTCTGGAGGCTGAGATGGGAGAATCGCTTGAGACCAGGAATTTGAGACTGCAATGAGCTGTGATCATGCCCTGGCACTCCAGCCTGGGTGACAGAGTGAGACCCTGTCTCTAAAATAAATAAATAAAAATAAATAGAACGAATACTCTCTTATACAAAGAGGAGGAGGATCTTTTTAGATTCCTGTGCTCAGGAGAAGAAAAAATAATTTTCCAAGAGTACAAATTTGTACCACAAATATAAGACAGAATTATTACTGGGCAGTAAGTAGGGCATTAACCAGAATGCTGTGTATGTTAGGCAGAACTTGGCGCAATCATTCCACAAACAAAAAAATACTGAGTCATGAACACAAGCAAAGCACTGAGTTGAGCTTTCTTCCTTTAAGGACACAGAAATCTATGTCTTTGGCCAGGCTTGGTGGCTCACACCTATAATCCCAACATTTTGAGAAGCCAAGTGAAATGGATTGCTCGAGGACAGGAGTTCAAGACCAGCCTGCACAACATAGCAAGACCTCATCTCTACAGTTTTTTTTTTTTTTTTTTTTTTTTTTTTTTGAGACGGAGTCTTGCTCTGTCACCCAGGTTGGGGTACAGTGGTACAATCTCAGCTCACTGCAACCTTTCCCTTCTGGGTTCAAGTGATTCTCCCGCCTCAGCCTCCCAAGTAACTGGGACTATATGTGCCACCATGCTCTGATACTTTTTGTAATTTTAGTAGAGATGGGGTTTCACCACATTGGCCAGGCTGGTCTCATACTCCTGACCTCGTGATCCACTCGCCTCAGCCTCCCAAAGTGCTGGGATTACAGGAGTGAGCCACCGTGCCTGGCCCATTTTTTTTTTTTTAAAGTTAGCTGCGCATGGTTGCACACACTGGTAGTCTCAGTTACTCAGGAGGCTGGAGCAGGAGGATATTCTGGGCCTGGGAGTTTGCGGTTGCAGTGAGATATGATTGCATCACTGCACTCCAGCCTGGGTGACAGAGTGTGACCCTGTCTTTAAAAAATAAAATAAAATAAGAAAGAAAAGAAAGAAAAAAGAAATCTGTCTTTATATTGTCAAATCATAAACCCAAAGTGATTGTTTGTCTAAAATTATGAAAACTAAAAGAACAGTAACAGATTTCTACGATGCTAAAGAGGGGTAATAAAATTCACTGGACTCCAATAATTAATGAGACAGAACAAATAGCAATAGGCACAAGCAACAGCAGGGAATTTATTTTTAGCGCAAACATTAGGCAACATCATTACAAGCACAATTAAAGCCAGCAACAAGCTGCCAAAACAATTGAAAAATTGCCATTCCTGGAGAGATGCAAGACTCCACCGGGGACACCAGACAAGGACAGCCCGAGGATAACGAAATCAGGCCGTCGAGGGCGGGGGAGATCAGATGACCACACAGCCATACAGATATCACTCACGCACTCTCCACAAATCTAGACTCTAAAAACGTTTGCTTTGACATCGTTATCCCAAACTAAATCCGTCTTCCTCGAAGTATAAAGAAAGAATATCCCTACTGTGGAGTCATGCCTTGCACATATAATACTAGTGGTTTCTTTAAAATTATGGATATGTCAATGGAGTCAGATGTCTACAACCTCTAAGTCAAATTTTAGGAAAAGCCATCACAATAATTAGAAATATGGTCACCTGAAAACTTCCCACTGGTATTTTTATTTGCGATGGTAAATGGAACAAACTACAAATTACAATAGTTATTTTAGCAGAGTTCAAGTTTCATCAAAAGACTATTCCTTGAATAGTCTATTAGAGGTAAGTGTTAAACATTCTGTTTTGATGACACAGAAATCTCTCCTTTGTGACACTGTAATATCAAATGAAAACAGCAGGTTATAAAGAATCACAATCCCACTGATATAAAATTATTAATCACATACAGATATCTGAAGAATGATCATCTAATATCCATAGTGGAAATATCTGGGTAGTGGGAGTTTGGGCAGTTTTACTTTCAACCGTATGGTTTTTTTTGTGTGTGGTTTTTCAATCAAAGTAACACCATAAAGCTCAGGACCCAGACTGCTGGATTCAATTTTCAGCTTTACACCTTATTAGCTCTGTGACATTGTGCAAGTTACTTAACGTCTCTGTGTCTCAATGACCTCACCGGCAAATGGGAATAACGACAGTTTCTACCTCAAAGTGCTTTTGCGAGGAGGGCTGAATGCATCGGTACACACAGCACTCAGAACGGTACGTGGAGCACAGCAAGTCATCAGGGAACGTCCGCCAGCAGGAGAAGCAGAAAGCATCGCTGACGTGAAGCCAGCACTTCGCAAAACTGACTTATTGTGCTCATTAAAGGCAGCTGCAAAAGCAACGATTTCATAGCCAGAGGTAAAAAGGAATCAAGAAACTCTCCCTGCTTAAGTTTACATAACAATACCAACAAAAAACTAGCAGATCAACTACAAGTAACACACATGCATATCAAGAAGTGAGGTCTCTAAGCAGACATTTTTCCCTGAATGGTCACCTCATTTGAGGCATAGGCAGGCACAGCTGACGGAGCTGAAGAGGTGCCCCAGGCAGCTGCTTCCCGGGCACAGAAGTCTGTGTTCTCAATTTAGCAGAAAAATAGGAGACATTCTAATGAGGTTAGCATTTGTAGGCCGGAATATTCATCCTAATTTATTTCTTAAAACTGCTTAAAATGTATTTTTTAAGAAAATATGTTTCATTTAAATGTTTAATATAACTTTAATTAATATTTACTTTAGCATTCTGAAGGTCTTTTAAAGCATGTATTCTAAAGCAGAATTTATAAAAGACAAGATTATTGATTTGACCCTAAAAAACAAGTTTGACCGTTAGAAACCTAAAATAGACATTAAAATATAAATAACAAATGGAGACATTATGTATAATTTAATGGTAAGAGATTCTTACAAATTACCCAAGAAAAAAGTGGGTAAAGCTATAATCATTCAATTATTCAGATCGGAAATGAAATGGCTAAAAAAATATGAAGAAAGTTTGAAGTCATCAGAAAGCAAATATATATTTTTTAAAGGATTATTTTTTCTTTCTCATTTTAATACAATACTTGGGTAAAAGTGAAAGAACATAACAGTGAAACATTGTGGGTCCAAATAACAGGTGGATTTTACAGTATGTATCAGAGGCTCTGAACTAGCAATTCCACATCTACAATTTTAGATTAAGATTAGATGCATATTTTAGCTATATTTTAGCATGCTTCTTTCAGCTTTATTTTATCATTACTTTTTAAATTTCAGTAGGTTTTTGGGGAACAGGTGGTGTTTGTTTACAAGAGTAAATTCTCTAGTGGTAATTTCTGAGAGTTTGGTGCACCCATCACCCAAGCAGTATACACTGTACCCAATGTGTAGTTCTTATCCCTCACCCCCACTCCCACCCTTTCCTGCAAGTCTCCAAAGTCCATTGTATCATTCTCACGCCATTGCGTCCTCATAGCTTAGCTCCCACTTATGAGTGAGAACATACGATGTTTAGTTTTCTATTCCTGAGTTACTTCACTTGGAATAATGGTCTCCAATCTCGTCCAGGTTGCTGCGAATGTCATTATTTAGTTCCTTTTTATGGCTGAGGAGTATTCAGTAGTATTGTATGGTATATATATACCACATTTTCTTTATCCACTCATTGATCGATGGGCACTTAGGCTGGTTCCACATTTTTACAATTGCAAATGGTGCTGCAATAAACATGCGTGTGCAAGTATCTTTTCTGTGTAAGGACTTCTTTTCCTTTGGGTAGATACGCAGGAGTGGGATTGCTGAATCAAACGGTAGATCTACTTTTAGTTCTTTAAGGAATCTCCATACTGTTTTCCATAGTGGTTATGCTAGTTTACAATCCCATCAAGAGTGTAAAACTGTTCCCTTTTCACCACATCCATTCCAATATTTTTATATTTTGATTTTTTGATTATGGTCATTCTTGCAAGAGTAAGGTCGTATCGTACCGTGGTTTTGATGTTCATTTCCCTGATAATCAGTGATGCTGAGCATTTTTTCCTGTTCGTTGGCCATTTGTATAAATTCTTTTGAGAAGTGTCTATTCATGTCCTTATCCCACATTTTCATGGGATTGTTTGTTTTGTTCTTGCTGATTTTGTTGAGTTCCATGTAGATTCTGGATATTAGTCCTTTGTCAGATGTATGGATTGTGAAGATTTTCTCCCTTGTCTGTCTACTTTGCAGATTATTTCTTTTGCTGTGCAGAAGCTTTTTAGTTTAATTAAGTCCTATTTATTTATCTTTTGCTTTGTTGCATTTGCTTTTGGGTTTTTGGTCATGAAGCCTTTGCCTAAGTCAATGTCTTGAAGGGCTTCTCCAATGTTATCTTCTAGAATTTTATGGCTTCAGGTCTTAGATTTAAGTCTTTGATTCATGTTGAGTTGATTTTTGCATAGGGTAAGAGACGAGAATCCAGTTTCATTCTCCTACTTGTGGCTTGCCAATTATCCCAGCACCACCTATTGAATAGGATGTCCATTTCTCACTTTATGTTTTTGTTTGTTCTGTCAAAGATCAGTTGACTGTAAGTATTTGGCTTATTTCTGGGTTCTCTATTCTGTTCCATTGGTCTATATGCCTATTTTTATACCAGTACCATGCTGTTTTAATGACTATGCCCTTGTAGTATAGTTTGAGATCGGGTAATGTGATGCCTCCAGATACGTCCTTTTTGCTTAGTCTTGCTTTGGATATGTGGGCTCTTTTTTGGTTCCATATGAATTTTAGGATTTTTTTTTCTGGTTCTGTGAAGAATGATGGTGGTTGCTTTTCGTTTTTTGTTTTTTTGAGACAGAGTCTCTCTCTGTCACCCAGGCTGGAGTGCAGTGGCATGATCTCAGCTCACTGCAACCTTCGCCTCCCGGGTTCAAGTGATTCTTCTGCCTCAGTCTCTCAAGTAGTTGGGACTACAGGTGCGTGCCACCATGCTCCACTAATTTTTGTATTTTTAGTAAAGACAGGGTTTGACCATATTGGCCAGGCTGGTCTTGAACTCCTGCAATTACAGGCACAAGCCACCGCACCCGGCATGAATGATGGTGGTATTTTGATGGGAATTGCATTGAATTTGTAGATTGCTTTTGGGAGTATGGTCATTTTCATAATATTGATTCTACCCATCCATGAGCATGGGATGTGTTTCCATTTATTTGTGTCTACGCCTATGATTTCTTTCAGCAGTGTTTTTAAAACGCTTTAATCTACAAATACAGGAACTTTTGTTTTGAAAGAGAATTTAGATAAAATGAAAATTACATAAACTAACACTTGATTAGTTAGGAGACGATAAAGAAAATTATAGATTATCCTGAATCCTGGATTCCTCCTTTTAGAAAGACAATAAACAGATCAATAATTGAATTAAGGCTCCGAACGGTAGCTCACACCTGTAACTCCAGCACTTTGGAAGGCCAAAGCAGGAGGACTACTTGAGCCCAGGAGTTCAAGACCAGCCTGGGCAACATAGCAAGACCTTGTCTCTACAAAGCAACTTTAAAACTTAGCCCAGAGTGGTGGTGAGCACCTGTGGTCCCTGATACTCAGGAGGCTGAGGTGAGAGGATCGCTTGAGCTCAGAAGTTTGAGGCTGCAGTGAGCTGTGATTGCACCACTGCACTCCAGCCTGGGTGACAGAGCAAGATCCTGTCTCAAAATAAAGTGAATTAAATAATATATTGGAAGATGATAAGAACTGTGGAGAAAAGTGAAGCAGGAAGTGAGTGGAGTAGGGCAAGAAAAGGAGGTGGTGACATTTTAAACAGGGAGGTAGAGAAGGTGACATTTGAGTTTCGATCAAACAAGGGAAAATTCTACAATTTTACTCCATAGTCATCAACTCTGATAACTGCAATCAGGCTAACAGCTCTTGGCTAAGACAAGGTATTGGTCATCTCTACTTGGCTATCCGCTTCAACTTATTTATTTATTTATTTATTTATTTATTTATTTATTTTTGAGACAGAGTCTTGCTCGTCACCCAGGCTGGAGTGCAGTGGCGTGATCTCGGCTCACTGCAAGCTCCGCCGCCCGGGTTCATGCCATTCTCCTGCCTCAGCCTCCCAAGTAGCTGGGACTACAGGCACCCACCACCACGTCTGGCCAATTTTTTTTTTATTTTTAGTAGAGACGGGGTTTCACTGTGTTAGCCAAGATGGTCTCAATCTCCTGACCTCGTGATCCACCCGCCTTGGCCTCCCAAAGTGCTGGTATTACAGGCGTAAGCCACCGCGTCTGGCCTCAACTTTTATATTATGACTGACACCTGTAATCCCAGCACTTTCGGAGGCCAAGGTGGGAGGATCACTTGATGCCAGGAGTTCAAGACGAGCTTGGGCAATATAGTGAGACCCCCGGCTTTACAAAAGAAAAAAAAAATCAGCCAGGTGCAGTGGCTTGTGCCTGTAGTCCCAGCTACTCAGGAAGCTGAAGCAGGAGGGTCCCTTGAGCCCAGGAGGTCAAGGGTGCAGTGAGCCATAATTGTGCCACTGCACTCCAGCCTGGGAGACACAGCAAGACTCAGCAACTTTTATAATATACGCTCCAGTTATTATGAAGTATCCTGTAATAGACACTGTGTTAGTATTCATCGATTCCCTTTTTTGAATCTAAAGGCATGACCTTCTAAAATATATAGTCTTCTCCGTAAGCATTTTCAGCAAAGAAAGAGAATTAGGAGTAGAAGAGAAGCCATCTACTGTTTTGATAACCCAGTATCCATTGACCCATTTTTCCAGTAAGAGGCCCCAGGTTTTCCTTGGGGCTCTAAGCCTACCTGACTTCCAGACAACCTGGTTCAGGTGGGGCTGACACCAGCCCTTGCCTCTGGGGGTCAGTGTACTGCCAGGTCCCACCAGTAGGGGCACCAAACCCCCCAGAACACTGTACCACCTGACGTTGAGGAGTGGGCATGGGGCCCGAGGCAGGCCAATGAGAACGCAGAGACACTGAGATGTATGTTCCCACTTGCAGAAGAGGTGCATGCTCACCCGGTGGTTGCTAAAAAGGCTGAAGGTAGGTGTAGGGATGCTGTTGGGGCCATCCTTACCACCCTTGAGGCAAGAAGGGAGGGTGAGTCTGCCTAAAAATGAATCAAACCAAGAGTGCAACCACAATTGCACTAAATGGAAAGAAACAGAAATAAAGAGAGATAGGCTCCTCTCATACACATTTGGGGGACCTGAACTCAGTCCCGCCTCACTCTAGGTACCCCCTTAGACTTTTCACATAGCTCATGAGTACATTTCATTTTTGCTTAACATCATTTCAAGCTAGGTTTCTGTCACCTGCAACCAAGAGTCTTGTCTAATGCAAACAAACCTTCAGAAGCTGATCTTATTTCCACTGGAAAGCCCAAAACACAGCATATACTCACCCGCTCCTGACCAGCAGTGTCCCAGATGAGGAACTTGTGAAGTTCATTTCCACAAGGCACAGTTTTGGTCATAAAAGATGCCCTGAAAAAGAGAGTCAACATCTCCACATTACTGCATTGTTTCTTCACAAAGATTCACAAGTCAAACAAGTTAAATGCTACACCTTAGCAGGACCCCAAAAAGCCCTGGTCCTTGGGAACCACTAAGAGGAGAAAAGGGCTAGAAGATTCATGACACCCAGAAGAAAATATTCTGCATTTTCTGTTAGTTCAACTGGGGGTTTTGAAACAAAACAAAACAAAGGAGGCATTCAAAAGACTGTGTTTCTGGTCAGGTGCGGTGGTTCACGCCTGTAATCCTAGCACTTTGGGAGGCCAAGGTGGGCAGATTACGAGGTCAGGAGTTCGAGACCAGCCTGGCCAATATGATGAAATCCTGTCTGTACTAAAAACACAAAAAATTAGCCAGGCGTGGTGGCGGCATAGTGGCAGGCACCTGTAGTCCCAGCTACTCGGGAGGCTAAGGCAGGAGAATCGCTTGAAACCGGGAGGTGGAGGTTGCAGTGAGCCAATATCGCACCATGGCACTTCAAACCCAGATGACAGTATGAGACTTTGTCACACACACACACACACACACACACACACACACATATATATATATATATATATATAAAATAAAACTTAAAAATACAAAAATTAGCGGGCGTGGTGGCAGGTGCCTGTAGTCTCAGCTACTTGGGAGGCTGAGGCAGGAGAATCACTTGAACTCAGCAAGCGGAGGCTGCAGTGAGCCAAAATCACACCACTGCACTCCAGCCTGGGTGACAGAGCAAGACTCCGTCTCAAAAAAAAAAAAAAAGAAAGACTGTGTTTCTAAAACCAGTTAGCTTCAATTATTAAAATACCCCCAGATCTCAGGAAAGAACACAACCTTGGATTTTAAAAACTTATTACAATACTCAAGAGTGAAAACAGCAGCTGGTATGTTGGCATGTTATGGTTTTGGTCTTACAATGGCACCACACACACAAAAAAGTTGCCTTACATATTTACTATGTCTGGGTGACACAGCGAGACCCTGTACCCCCTACCCCCCAAAAAAAGATATTTTAAGAACAATTGAAAAATTTTAAATTCACACCATATGCAAGATATTATCATTGATTCAAATTAATTCTGGATATGAATCCAACACCAGCAGCAACTAATAGAATACTACATCTAAGTCCCAACCTGCTTGCATAAATTCAAGGACGAAGATTGGCAGCTTAACACATATTTATGTTTTCTCTACAAAAAAGGAAGGATTATTTTTCCTCCCTTCTGAGTCCAAAAAGAAAAGACATTAAAGCCTCAGTAGATCATGAAACGCTTACTGTTTTCTTTTTCTTACTATTTCCTTTAAAAAAGCATTTTCTTTGTGCTCATGAAGGGTATAAAAATACTAGGAATGTTCAATAGCCTTGACTTTTATGAGAGTTTCCTATTCATTAAAAAATAGCAAGCATCCCCAGGAGGGGGACAACCTGGTAGGAGAGCCTCCTGAAGTGATGGAATAAGAAGTAGTACATCACCTAGACAGCATTCTGTCCACAAATGCTTAGTCTGAATTTAATTGTAAGAAAACAATCAGGCAAATGTAGAATGTGAAACATTTTGCAAGACAAGCTGGCCTGAATGCTTCAAATAAGTCAATGTCATGACAAGCAAACCAGAAAAACACAGGGAGATTCTTCCAGAATCTAGATTGAGAGGAAAGAGATAAAACAACCAAATGCAGTATATGAACCCTGGCTGGACCCCAGATTAGGGGGAAAACAGCTTTAAAATATATTTGGCCAGGTGTGGTGGCTCTTTTTTCTGTAATCCTAGCCCTTTGGGAAGCTGAAGCAGGAGGATGGCTTGAGGCCAAGATTTTGAGACCATCTTGGGCAACAGAGCAAGACTCCTTCTTTACAAAAAAAAAAAAAAAATTATTTTTAAATCAGCTGAGCATTATGGTACAAGCCTGTAGTTCTGGCAGCTCAAAAGACTGAGGCAGAAGAACAGCTTGAACCCAGGAGTTTGAGCCTGGTAGTAAAGCGCCAAGATTGCCCCAGTGCACTGCAGTCTGGGTGACACAGCGAGACCCTGTACCCCCTACCCCCCAAAAAAAGATATTTTAGGAACAATTGAAAATTTTTAAATTCACACTATATGCAAGATATTATCATTGATTCAAATTAATTTTCTAGGTATGACCATGGCGTCTTCATTATGTTCTTATTCTTAGGAGATGGACCCCAGGGCTTTGGAGGTAAAGAGTCAGGGATTCTTTCCCTTACTTTCATAGAGTCCAGCCTGGTCCACTAGGATTCATCATAGTAATATTTCCTCAGTCTCTAAATCCTCTAAGAATAGGAAGCCAATTACACAAGTCCCAAGTAGAAAAGTCTACTGCAAGTCCCACACTATCCCCACAAAAACCAAAGGCTTGTTAGAGAGTTCTAATCACCAACCCACAATTGCAGTAAATAGAAATTCTAAGTATTCTAAGTGATAAGATCCAGTATTATCAAAACCACATCTATTCCTTTATTTCTTTAAAAGTGTTTAAAATGTATATCCAGACTACTGGGAAGAACTAATATATTCCAAAAATGTTAATATCGTTATTACTTTTCCCATTTTAAAAGCAACATATGTATTTCATAAAAAAGAAATTCAAAAAACAAAAAGGAAATAAAAACCAATCATATTTCACCACCCAGCCATAGTCACTGCTAATAAATTGGTGTATGTCCTTCCCAATTATTTTTATACAGCTTTTAAAATGGGATTATTCATTCTTTTTTTTCCTTTTATTTTTAGTTGATACACAATAATTATGCATCTTATGGGATACAGAGTGATACGCACCTACATGTAAGCAATGTGTAATGATCAAATCAAGATAATTAGCATATTCATCACCTTGAACATTTATCATTTCTTGGTGTTGTGAACATCCAAAATCCTCTCTTCTAGCTTTTCGAAAATATACACTAAATTATTGTTAGCCTTATTCATCCTACAGTGCTACAGAACACTAGAATATTTTCCTCCCATCTAGCTGTAACTTTGTAACTGTTAACCAACCTCTCCCTATCCTTCCCTCCCCCAACCCTTCCCAGCTTCTAATAACTACAATTCTATTCTAATTCTATGAGCTCTTTTCTTTTTAGCTCTTGCACATAAGTGAGAACATGTAGTATTTATCTTTCCATGTCTGGATTATTTCACTTAATGCAATGTCCTCCGGGCTCATCCGTGTTGCCATGAACGACAGGATTTCGTTCTTTTTTTATGGCTGAATCTATTCTAATGTGTATATATTACCACATTTTCTTTACCCATGAATTCGTTTTGTTTTGTTTTGTTTTGTTTTTTTGAGACAGGGTCTCACTCTGCCTACCAGGCTGGAGTGCAGTGGCGCAGTCTCAGCTCACTGCAACCTCCATCTCCTGGGTTCATGCGATTCTCCTGCCTCAGCCTCCCAAGTAGCTGGGATTACAGGCATGTGCCACCACACCCGGCTAATTCTTGTAATTTACTTTAGTAGAGATGGGGTTCTACCATGTTGGCCAGGCTGGTCTCACACTCCTGACCTCAGATGATCCACCCTCCTTGACCTCCCAAAGTGCCGGGATTACAGGTGTGAGCCACCGCACCGGCCTCCGTTCGTTTGTTGATGGACACTTGGGTTGATTTCATACCTTGGCTGTTGTGGATAGTGCAGCAATAAATCAGTGAGTGCAGGGATCCCTTTGATATACTGATTCACTCTCCTTTGCATAAATACCCAGTAGTAGAAGTGCTGGATTGTATGGCAGTTCTATTTTTAGCTGTTTTGAGAAACCTCCATACTGTCTTCCAGAATGGCTATACTAATGTGCACAGTGTTTCATTTACCAACAGTACAAGAATTCCCTTTTCTCTTCATCGTTGCCAGCATTTGTTATTTTTTGTATTTTTAATGATAGTCATTCTAACTGGAGAGAGATGATATCTTCCTGTGGTTTCTAATTTGCATTTCCCTGATGACAGTGATGTTGAGCATTTTTCCATAAACTTGTTGGCCATTTGTATGTCTTTTTAGAAATGTCTATTCAGATTCCTTGCCCAATTTAAAACATTTTATTTGGGTTTTCTTTGCTGTTAAGTTGTTTGAGTTGCTTGTATATTCTGGATTTCCATCCCTTTTATTTCAAAGTTCAAGCTGAAAGTTATAAGCAGTAAAGTAGTCTTTTCAAGAAACTTCAAATAATTGAATAAAATATTTTATAACCTGAAGGTAACTGGCCACTGCCCAACATCCTGGTACCTTTGACAGATATCATGTCATGAGTTTTAACATATTTTGACTTGTAATTGTTCTGCAGTGTGAAATGTTGAAAGTTAACCTTGGAGAACTAAAGACTGAGTCACATTCCTCATCTGGCTCCTCTGATGTTCTACAGTTTTGATCTTTGGGCGACAGCCTCAGCAGGCACATTACATTTCTGCTGTTTCATCAAAAATGCTTATTTTGATGTCTAGTGAGTGTGAAATCTGGATAAAGCCTCTGCTACATACAATTATATGATTTTTCTTTAGTATGGACTCTGTGATGTCAATTAATGCTTGAACTCATGATGAAAGGTTTGCCATAGTCATTGCATTTGTAAGGATTCTCCCAAGAATGACTTATTGGATGTTGTGGGAGAAGCGAATTGTGCATGAAGACCTTGCCACACTCATTTTATTTGGAAGGTTTCTCTCCAGTATGGATCACCTGATGGTAAGTGCTGACAGCACACTGAAGGCTTTGCCACACTCCAGTGACACTTTGTGGAATATTTCTCTCATATTACTTTTCCCTTTGGGGGATAATTTCTTGATTGCACATATAGGAAAGATGTCCCTCTGAGAGAAGGAAGCAGAGAGTTCCCAGAAGCCAGATGTGTAGGGGATAACTCTCTTGAACCATGTTTTTCCTCTGCTCTCACAGCACAACCATCAACACCGAAGAGGACTTCTATGACCAAATCTGTGGGGGGTTCTACCACCACCAGCAGCAGATACCAGCTAGGTGTCCTCCAATTCAATTCTGACACTCTCTCCCTGGAGATGCTGTCAGATCCCACAGGTTGAGGGCTCAGTACCCAAGACTGCTCCTCCATGGACACCAGTCCCAAGTCCGGGCCTCTAGAACTTCTGATCGACGGGTTTCAGGTTGGGGTTCCCATCGACCCCTCTTTGGGTTCGATTAATCTTCTTCAGCGGCTCACAGAACCCAAGGAAACACTTACTTACAGTGACCAGCTTCTCATAAAGGATATTGCAAAGGATACAGATGAAGCGATGCTTAGGGCAAGGTAAGCAGACAGGGCACAGAGCTGCCACGCACTCCCTGGGCGCCACTCTCCAGAAACCTCAGCTCTTCAGAAGTGCCCTGAACACATTTCTTTTGAGTTTTTATGGAGGCTTCATTACATTTTCTTTTCTTTCTTCTCTTTCTTTCTTTTCTTTTCTTTCTTTCTTTTCTTTGATAGAGGCTTCATTATATAGGCATTCTCCTTCCCTTCCTTCCTTTCTCTCTCTCTCTCTCTCTCTTTTTGACAGAGTCTGACTCTGTCGCCCAGGCTAGAGTGCAGTCGCATGATCTCGGCTCACTGCAACTGGCAAGCGATTCTCCTGCCTCAGCCTCCCGAGTAGCTGGGATTACAGGGATGCACCACCACACCCGGCTAATTTTTGTAATTTTAGTAGACAAGGGGTTTCACCATGTTGGTCAGGCTGGCCTCGAACCCCTGACTTCAGGTGATCCACCCACCTCGGCCTCCCAAAGTGTTGGGATTACAGGCGTGAGACACTGTGCCCGGCCTACAGAGGCATTCTTAACAATTTTGTAGAAACGTGATTGGACAAAAAGTGCATGATCAAAACCCAGCAAGGCCTGTGTGTTCAGGTTCTTCTTGGCCGCTCTGTGTAGCATTCCTTCCTCTAGAGGGTGGGGCAGGACTCTCTCTGGAAGGACCCGCTATCAGATTAGAGTCCTGCCTTGGGCTGGTAAAAGGAGGACAGAAGTTCAGACATCAATTCTGTTTTCTGAGGCCTAAAGTGCCCCAAGATTATAACAAGGGCTTGGGAGTTAGGAGCCAGGAACCATAGGTAAAAGCCTATATATATGCAAATATGACATATATATCATGACACCCTACCAGACGAAAGCTGTCCACCATGATAAGATCGCTGCATGTGTTTCTGTTTGAGCTGCAGCACCACTCTCATCACACCTTTGATATGTTCCCACTCTCGGCTTTCCTGCGATTTTCACTTGACTCTCCACTGTCCAGGGGTCTTTCCCTTGCTCCATCATGAAGATAATATTTGGGTTAGGAAGAGAATTTCCTGCCATGGAGACCAGGTTCCTGTAGCTCTCCAACATCACGTCCCTGTATAAAGGATGCTGTGCAGGGTCCAAGCATTCCCACTCACTCTCAGAGAATTTTACAGCCACACCCCTGAAAGTCCAGCAGCCCTGAGTAAGAGCTGTTCCTGACTCTTTTTCTTTCCTCTTCCAGGCTTCTTCCCAAGTAACACTGGTCTTCATGTCAATCACACTGCAGTGTGACCCCCTCCATGTGATCTGCTTCTGAGTTTGCAGAACAATCTATTTTAACATAACTTCTACTCTGAAAATTCATCATACTCTATCTAAATTTTGCTTTTCCTCAACTTTATATGTCCTGGAAATCTTTCCATTTCTATAAATATAGATCAATATCATCTAAAATTGGCTGGGCACAGTGGCTCACAGCTGTAATCCCAGCACTTTGGGAGGTTGAGGCGGGCAGATCACTTGAGGTCAGGAATTCAAGACCAGCCTGGCCAACATGGCAAAACACTGTCTACTAAAAATACAAAAATGACCCAGGTGAGGTGGCAAGTGCCTATGATCCCAGCTATGTGGGGGACTGACGCAGGAGAATCGCTTGAACCTAGGAGTCAGAGATGACAGTGAGCTGACATTACACCACTGTACTCCAGCCTGAGTGACAGAGCAAGACTCTGTCTCAAAAAATAAAAAAAAGAATCATCTAAAATGTTTCCATTTCTATGAATATAGATCAATATCATCTAAAATGACTGATGATCATACATCATGTTATGGAATTATTCGACACCCTAACGATGGCCATTTTGGTTACCTATTGTTCACTATTACAACGATTCAGTGAATATCCTTATACTTACATCTTTGTATCCCTGCATAACTATATCCTAAGACTTAGTTTTTAAAAAGTAGAGCTGAGGATGGTGGCTCACACCTGTAATCCCAGCATTTTGGGAGGCCAAGGTGGGAGGATCACTTGAGGCCAGGAGTTCAAGACCAGCCTGGGCAACATAGCAAGACCCCTGGCTCTACAAAAGAAAAAAAAAATCAACCAGGTACAGTTGCTTTTGCCTGTGGTCCCAGCTACTCAGGAAGCTGATGCAGGAGGATCCCTTGAGCCCAGGAGGTCAAGGGTACAGTGAGCCATGATTGTGCCACTGCACTCCAGCCTGGGTGACACAGCAAGACTCTGTCTCTAAAAATATATAAATAAATAAATAAAATAAAAGTAGATACACCCTACTTTTGCTACCTGTGCCAAACTTAGATTGTACCAACCTACCTGTCCATAGTGGTGTATGAGATGGCCTTTTCCTCAACCATTATTACTCTTTCAAATTTCTTTCAATGTATTAGATAGAAAATATTTCATTCTTGTATTCATTATGCTTATCACAAGTTTAAACATCATTTTAACATTTATTGTTCACTTGTACTTTTCTTTGTAAAGGAATTTTTCTCCAGTTCACGACCTTGGCCCACTTTTCAACTGAGGTATTCAGCCTTTTCTTATTCATTTTTTGAGTAGTTTCCACTAACCTTTTGTAGTAATATATTTTAAATAATATTTTTCCAGTTTAACATTTGCCCTTTAACTTTGTTCATTTTTTTTTCATAAACTCATTTAAAAATTTTACTAGACAACTCTATCAACATTTTGTTTTTGTGTGTTTTGTTTTTGTTTTCACTTCTGATGTTAGTCAGATTTTCATTTATTCTTCAATATACTCTAGGTGCTGGGATAAATAATACAGCAACCCTCTTACCCTTAAAAAGTTCTCCTTAGAGTTAGAAAACTGAGTTCATGCCTTTAAAATGTTAGAAAAAAATATTAAATATCCGGTCCAACCGCTTCACAGGGCAGGTAAAGGGGGGAAAACCCAAATCCCAGAAGACGGCCTAGTTCCTGGTGAAAGAAGAATGTAGTGGCATAACCAGGAAGAGGATGCAGAGGCCTTCACTGCCAGACTCAATTAAACAGCCCGTAAAGCCCCTCAGTTTCCTGTTCTGTGAAATGGGGCCAATACCTACTCTGCATTAAACAGAGGTGTTCGCAGGGACAAAGAGGGAAACGGATACCTGTGAAATTCCCCTTGGTTCACAGTGAGCCGTGAGGAGCAACTTTAATAATAGTAGGAAGGCACACCTCACACACACACATCCCTCTGTGCTCCCGCTCTCTCGCCACTAGGAGAAAGACTCTCAGTATTTGAAACGAGGACCATGACAATCATTGCTTTTTTTGGTTGACTGAGGTTTGTTGTTGGTTTTTAAGTCTTTGCTAGCTTTTGATCTTAAGAACCTCATCCAGCCTAGGCAACAACACGGGGAGACTTCATCTCCACAAAAATAAAAATTTAATTAAAAACAAAAATTTAAAAATAGCCAGGTGTGGTGGCTCACACCCGTGGTCCCAGCTACTCAGGAGGCTAAGGTGGGAGGATCGCTTGAGCCTGGGAGGTGGAGGCTACAGTGAGCCATGATTGCGCCACTGCACTCCAGCCTGGGTGACAGAGCAAGATCCTGTCTCAAACAAACAAACAAACAAGAACCTCAGGCATCTTTTCTTCTGTGTAGATCACCCTCCGAAGTGGTGGAGGAGGTGCACTGGCCCTGCTAAACTGACTTCATTATCTGTGGAAACCAAAATCTGGCAGAGAAGTAACACAATTTCCTTACAAAAGTTGAAATGAAAAGGGAGACACACACATACACACACACACTCAAGATGTCAATGCAATCTGCTTGAATAGCAGAGCCAAGGTTTTTCAGTGTAAGTCAGAGAGGCCATAAGAATTAACTCTTTTAATGCTGAAGCAATGGCATTCTACAGCCCATGGCCTTTCACCAATGCTCACGCGATTCCAGTGGAAGAAGCAGGGTGGGCTTTGAGAGCGGACTCCCTTGGTGTGAGCCATGAGTGGGCTGTTCACGGGCTGAGTGCACCTAGGCAAGTCGCCTAACCTGGGCTGGGGGCGGCCAGCAGGGTTACTGCCAAGAAGGCAGTGCCGGCACCAGGAACTGAAATGTCTACGGACCACCTTTGCCTCCCGGGTTCAAGTGACTTTCCTGCCTCAGCCTCCCAAGGTAGCTGGGACTGCAGGTGTGCATTACCATGCCTGGCTAATTTTGCATTTTTAGTAGAGATGGGGTTTCACCATGTTGGCCAGGCTGGTCTTGAACTCCTGACTTCAGGTGATCCACCTGCCTTGGCCTCCCAAAGTGCTGGGATTACAGGCATGAGCCACCATGTCTAGCCTCATAACATTATTTATAAAAGTACAAAAGTATTTAAACAACCTAAATGCCTGAAGTGAAAAATACAACCATTAAAAATTGTTTTTAAAGACTATTTAATGGCATGAAATTCACAAAATGATGTTGAATAAATAACGCATACACACACTTATACAGGAAAAGGGCTGGAAGAAAATAACAAAGTGTTTACAGGAGTTACCTCTAAGAGGTAGATTATGGGTTTTTAAAATATTTTTCCTTATGATTTTTTTCATTCTCAGTTGTTTATGATGAGTATATAATACCTGTATAATCAGAAAAAATATTTTCAACATGTTTTTGAAGATTATGTGACACTGTAAAAAATGTTCAAAATACATTAAGTAGAATACAGAGTAAAAAAAACTGTATGTACCCTAAGATTCCTAGTTTCATGAATTTTGTGTTCTTCGAGTTTTTTAGAGTGAACATGAACTTTTTTTTTTGGAACAGTATTTCACGCTGTTGCCCTGGCTGGAGTAGAGTGGCACAGTCCTGGCTCACTGCAGCCCCGACCTCCAGGTCTCAGGGGATCCTCCTGCCTCAGCCTCCCAAGTAGCTAGGACTCCAGGCACACGCCACCACACCCAGTTAATTTTTGTATTTTTTTGTAGAGACCAAGTTTCACCCTGTGGCCCAGGCTGGTCTTGAACTCCTGGGCTCAAATGATCCACCCACGTCAGCCTTCCAAAGTGCTGGGATTATAGGCAGGAGCCACCACGCCCCGTCGCACATGAACTTTTATAATCAAAACAATTAGATTTTAATCTTGTCTGTGTCACAATTAAAGTTGAGTCACCTGTCTAAGCCCCTATTGCACAACTGCCTGCTTCTATTGAGGTCCCTTTGGTTGCAAGACTCGGAAACCCAACCAGCCTGGCTTAAGCTCAAAGGAGGAGTGAGGTGCGGATCGCAACACTCAGCAAATACAAATACAGGATGCCAGTTCAATTTGATGTTCAGATAAAGAACTAATAAATTTTTAGTATACACATGCCCCAAGTATTGCACGGGGCATACTTGTATTATACCCTAATTGTTTACAAGTGAACAGTCATCACTTGGCAGCCTGACTCAGTTTCCCAGAGGCTGGCAATCAGCCATGAAAAAGAATAAGGAGGACCTAAGTGAACTGGGAATGTATGTTGTGGCTTGTTAGGTAAAGTGTGATACGTTTTCGTTTTTAGAAATTATCTACTTGTGTACCTGCATGTCCACAGAAAGTACTTATGAGAAATATGTTAAACATGCACTTTGGACTCTAAATATTGGTTATGTAAATTGAAGAATGGGGGATTGAAGAGCTAGCAAAATCCTCTGACTTCACTTTCTATTTTATATATTTCTGTACAGGATAAATTTGTTCATAATGTTTAAAACTAAGACATAATGTTTAAATTAATAACAGTTTTTTAGAGCATTTTTAGTTTACAGGAAAAACTAAGCAGAAAGTGTAGAGAGTTTCCATAGACCGTTGACCCTTGAACATGGGTTTGAACGGCATGGGCCCACTTCTAAGTCGATCTCTTCTGCCTTCCCCACCCTCAAGACAGCAAGACCAACCCCTCCTCTTCCTGCTCCTCCTCAGCTGACTCAATGTGAAGACAATGAGGATAAAGACCTTTATGATGGTCCATTTCCACTTAATGAATAGTAAATATATTTTCTCTTCCTTATGATTTTCTTAGTAATGTTTTCTTTTATCTAGCTTACTTTATTGTAAGAATGCAGTATATAATACATATCACATACAAAATATGCGTGAATTGACTATGTTCTCCATAAGGCTTCAGGTCAATGGTTGGGTATTAGCAGGTAAGTTTTGGGGGAGTCAAAAGTTATACATAGGGCTGGGCACAGTGGCTCACATCTGTAATCCCAGCACTTTGAGAGGCCAAGGCGGGTGGATCACCTGAGGTCAGGAGTTCAAGACCAGCCTGGCCAACATGGTGAAACCCTGTCCCTACTAAAAATACACAAATTAGCTGGGCATGGTGGCATGCACCTGTAATCCCAGCTACTTGGGAGGCTGAGGCAGAAGAATCGCTTGAACTCGAGAGGCGGAGGTTGCAGTGAGCCGAGACTGTGCCACTGCACTCCAGCCTGGGTGACAGAGCCAGACTTTTGAGCCAAGTACCGTTTCAGAAAAAAAAAGTTATAGGTGGTTTTTCAACTATTCAGGTGTCAGCACCCTTAATCCCCGAGTTGTTCAAGGGTCAATTGTAATACACAAGGTTTTTAAAACTCCAAACCACCGAAATGCATTTACTAGACAAAACACTGTCAACTGTGTTTGTCTCCAAAATGGTACCAGCAATCCATCCCCCCCACTCCCTCCAGGCACACATGGGTCCTCCCACCACAAGGCAGCCTGTGTCTCCTCCCCCTTTAATCTGGGCTGGCACAGCAACTTTCTTTGACCAAGAGATTATGACCAAAATTACGTAACCACCCTATTTATGATGCCTATACCTATGCTTAACACCTAGAAGCTTGTCATTTTTATGTACTGCCCATAATTTGTGGTATGAGTATGCGCTGTCTTTTTACTTTAAAAAACGTCATGACAAAAGAAATTTATTTCAAAAAATTTTTAAACAAAAGTTTAGAAAGTAGAAGGCACAAATCTCTCCTCCATCTTCCGGAACCATACTTCACAGTTAATCACTCTTATCAGTTCTGCTTTTTATTATTAAAAACACACACACAGAGACACAAAGTGAAAAATAAGAGAGAGGCCGGGCGCGATGGCTCAAGCCTGTAATCCCAGCACTTTGGGAGGCCGAGACCGGCGGATCACGAGGTCAGGAGATCGAGACCATCCTGGCTAATACGGTGAAACCCCGTCTCTACTAAAAAATACAAAAAAAAACTAGCCGAGCGAGGCGGCGGGCGCCTGTAGTCCCAGCTACTCGGGAGGCTGAGGCAGGAGAATGGCGTGAACCCGGGAGGCGGAGCTTGCAGTGAGCTGAGATCCGGCCACTGCACTCCAGCCTGGGCGACAGAGCCAGACTCCGTCTCAAAAAAAAAAAAAAAAAATAAGAAAAATAAGAGAGAGAGAAAAAAAGTACATTCCAGAGCAGAGTGGAAAGAATTTCTTCCATAAAACGTATACCTATCATACAAGCGCCTGTGCTGGGAGACAATTCTTGATGGTCTCTCACACCGTGTACATCTTGCAAGTAAACACTTTTTTCTGGATTGTGTTTTCAAGGATGCTTGTACACGTTGAGTATCCCTTATCCAAAATGCTTGGTACCAGAAGTATTTCAAATTTTGGATTGATTTATTTATTTGAGATGGAGTCTCGCTCTGTTGCCCAGGCTGGAGTGCAGTGGTACAATCTCAGCAACCACCACTTTCTCTTGCCTCAGCCTCCCGAGTAGCTGGGACTATAGGCGCGCGCCACCACATCTGGCTAATTTTTGTATTTTTAGTAGAGACGGGGTTTCACCATGTTGGCCAGGCTAGTCTTGAACTTGTGATCTCATGTGATCTGCCCACCTAGGCCTCCCAAAGAGCTAGAATTACAGGCATGAACCACCGCTCCCGGCTGGATATACAGATTTTTAATTTTGCAATAATTGCATTATACTTACCTAGTTGAGCATCCCCAAACTGAAATTCCAAAATCTGAAATATCCCAATGAGCATTTTGAGTATCACCTTTGAGCGTCATGTTGGCACTCAAAAGTTTCAGATTTGGGAGCATTCTGGGTTTCAGGTTTTTGGATTAGGGATGATCAACCTGCACAGCAAGCATCCTTGGAGGGGAAGAGTCTCTTTCTCTAGCTGAGGACAGACATGCTCACTGCCCTATGTAGAAGATTTGGGTTCCTTCAGCTTGGGGTTCCTCTCCCGTCACACAACCTCCTGCATGTGAGGTCTCTGACTCTAATGTCACCCTATGGAAATTTGGACCGGGGGAACCAATGCAAAATGCGAATACTCTGGCTATTGCTATTGCCTCTGTCTCTGCCCCGGAGGGCTTCTGTCTTCTGCCAGCATCCCTGAAACGGAGTCAGGCTAACACGTCACAACTGTTAACTTGTTAACAAGTTGCAGGCTGCAATTAGGGTAAAATGTCAGACCCTTCCTAATTCTTGATATTTTCATGAGTATGTTTCTTTAAGTCATTTTTAAACTACAAAATGTGGGTTTTCTCAGCTACACAGTTCCAACCACTGGCCTATCAGCCAAGTACTCTTGAGCATCTATTTATTCCCCACCATGATTTTTCTCCACTTCTGATACCATCTCCCGTTCTCAACAATCCTACGGGTTTCCCAAAACATACAGACAGACAGACATTGCCTGCAAAGACTTGATATCCTCAGGGTGAAAAATAAGCAGGCACTTCCCAAACAGCAGAGCCAAAGCACATGCTGCCAAAGAGCCCACTGGAAAGGGGAGATGCACAGGAAAACACTTTTGCACCCCAGCTCAGGAGAATTTAACAATGCACTTCCACCCCTCCCCACACATGAGAGTGGAAATGCTGGCATTAGGTAATTCCAGAAAAGGGGCTGGGCACAGTGACCCATGCCTGTAATCTCAACACTTTGGGAAGCGAGGCAGGTGGATTGCTTTCAGTCAGGAGTTCAAGACCAGCCTCACCAACATGTTGAAACCCCATCTCTACTAAAAATACAAAAAAATTAGCCAGGTGTGGTGGGGCACACCTGTAATCCCAGCTGCTCAGGAGGCTGAGGCAGAAGAATCCACCCTGGAGGTGGAGGCTGCAGTGAGCCAAGATCACCCCATTGCACTCCAGTCTGGGCAACATGACAGAGCAACACTCAGTCTCAAGAAAAAAAAAAAAAAAGATAATCCCAGAAAAGGAAAGTCAATCTGCTCCACAGACTTTCCAGACAGTGGTGAGGTATGGGTGGATGGCATTTCCAGGGTTTACTAGCAGGCAACTTAAAGCAGAACCACCAGGGTTTTGCTCTGTGTATCGTCTTCCATCTGGAAATAACGCCTCCAAGATTTGCAGAATAATGCTCTTGGAGATCAAGGAAATGACCTTGGGAGGTAGCATGAGGAAGGTTGACTAGGAAAAAAAATGACTGACAGGGACAGTAAGCCTGGGCACATACTCAGAAGCCCCTGAATCTCTGTCAGTCTACAGCTGGGATCGATTCTCACTGGCTGGGATGAAAACTGTGGTCCTGGCTGAAGGCTCAGGTACAGACAGAGTGGCCATTCTGATGCTGTGAAAGGAAGCAACGTGAAAGAGAACGACATAGAGGAACTTACCCAATAGTAGGGCTGATGTTGTGGTCAAAGTGATCCTGGACAAATCGACACACAATGCTTGATTTCCCAACCCCAGTGTCCTAGAAAAGAAGGAGGACACAACCATGAAGACGAAGGGAGGCAACTCTGACCTCACAGATAACCAGAGGACAGGACTGGCTATTTCTGGTTGATGAGACTGGGAGAGGGAGTGGGGGGATATTGTCATCTATTTCTTACCAGTATTTTCTATAATCACACTGTACTGCTTTCACAGAAAGAAAAGAAGTATGGTAAAAATAAGTTTCAGAAACATGTCTGACATGTATGCAATATTTAACCAAAAATGAGCATGTTCACCTTGGATGTATTTTCAGAAATTTTGAAATCTTGGGAGGGGTCTAGAGAAGAAGTATGCGAACACACCACATTGTTTAGGCAGAAAGAATTCACTCTGTTCAAAACCTTGCATTCAAAAGACACGTAATCTGTTTCTCTAGGTATCATCCTATACGACCTATTAATTCTAATTTCTACGTTTCTAGCATTTTCTCTTTAGAATCTGATGGTTGGGTAATAACTGCCAAAGTCTGCTTAGTTATATGATGGTCTTGTCTCAGTTCTTTCTCTCTTAAATAATTCTTTAAAGCTGATTAGGGCAAGGGTCCAATTACACAGTGGGAACTGAACACACACATTTATATCCACCTCCTTCCAAAGCCCTTGTAAAGTGGTTTACGAAATGAAAGACACAAATTCACAAGGTCAAAGAGATAGGAAAAGAGACAACACCAGACAAGTGATATCAACAAAATCCAGGAGGACAAGCGATCCCTGAGAATCAGGAAGCTGAAACCAAACTGCTGGCAGGGAGAGAAGCCAGTAAAGCAGCAAGCCAATTCATGCCATAGAATCTCAGAAAACATCAAGCATTGGAGGGCACGGCTGAAAACAGATCAGTTGAAAGGCCGCACAACAACACACCCTTGGAGCCCCAGGCCACACGACCAGGGTCAGAGCTTTACTCCCCAGGAAGCCTGCATGAGACCGAGCTGGGCTTGGGGACATCAGGCACAGGTAAGGGAGGGGCCAGGTGCTGTTCACCCTACGCTGGATAAGCCCACACAGAAGCAGTGAGGGCTTCCCTTTAGGTTAGAGAAAAAAAGCTCTAGAGTTCCTGATATTTGGGATCCCCTAATCAAAGGCCATGTGTGCAGCAGTTGACAAACCCCAATACAAACACAGCTTTCAACTTATATTTTTAACTTTTTCAATATAAACGCTCACTAAGAAATACCAGACATTTATATGCTCCCCTCCACACACACACACAAAAGAACAGGATGCTATTTTAAAAGATCATTCAGAGAATAAAACTAATCTCTTAGAAATTTAAAATATGGCTAGGTGTAGTGGCTGACACCTGCGGTCCCAGCATTTTGGAAGGCCAAAACAGGATGAACACTTGAGGCCAGGAGTTCAAGACCAGCCTGGGCAACACAGCAAGACCCCTGACTACAAAAAAATGTAAAAATTAGCCAGGTGGGGCCGGGCGCGGTGGCTCAAGCCTGTAATCCCAGCACTTTGGGAGGCCGAGACGGGCGGATCACAAGGTCAGGAGATCGAGACCATCCTGGCTAACACGGTGAAACCCCGTCTCTACTAAAAAATACAAAAACCTAGCCGGGCGAGGTGGCGGGCGTCTGTAGTCCCAGCTACTCGGGAGGCTGAGGCAGGAGAATGGCGTGAACCCGGGAGGCGGAGCTTGCAGTGAGCTGAGATCCGGCCACTGTACTCCAGTCTGGGCGACAAAGCGAGACTCTGTCTCAACAACAACAACAAAAAAAAAAATTAGCCAGGTGTGGTGACATGGGCATGTAGTCCCAGCTATGTGGGAGGCTGAGACAGGAAGATTGCTTGACCCCAGGAGTTCAAGGGTGCAGTGAGCAATGATTGTACCGTTGCACTCAGCCTGGGTGACAGAGTGAGACTCTATCTCAAAAAAAAAAAAAAAAATTAAAAATATGATGGTAGAAATTAAAATTTCAAAGAGGAGTTAGAAAATAAAGTCAGGAAGTGCCCAAGAAGTAGAAGAAAGTAGGAAAAAGCATCTGCCCTCAGTTGCTAATGGCTTCTGTTCTGAGAGAGGCAGGAAGGGCAGAGGACACAGGACCCGAGGCTTTATCAACACAGATCGCCATCGCCAACATGTTCCTACTGAAAGGACCACGGAGGCGTTCTGAAAACTATAAACAAAGGGGAAACAAGTCATTTATCGAGGGAAGGAAAAAATCGTTGATTCGGTTCTCTTACATTAAAAGAATAAATTTGAAAGCCAAAAGATCAAGGACAAAATGTTGAAATTCAGAGAAACGTGGTTTTATTCAGACACTGAAATATGAAATGGGATTTGAAATACCAGCTGGCAATCTGAATTATTTTTACTCCTTCTCAGTCCTGTGTTTGGGGGACAATTCCAGCAAACCTGGGGCAACAGGGGACTTGGCTTTTAACACTCATCTGAAAATCCCTCTCCAGAAGGTCTCGCCTCCCAAGGAGAGCAGCCTGCACTGACTCTGAGCCCTAACAAACACAGCACCAAAGCTGCTGTTTACCTGCATCGTGCAGATCGATGTACAGAGTTCAAAGAGGTGACCGCAGAATTAAAACATCAGCTCATGAGATGCCAATCGATGCCGCTGCTATTTCTGAGCTGCACCCCAAGTATGGATTCTGGCTCATGTTCCCTCGCAGTCCCCCAAACTGCAACTCTTTTCATCTCAGTTGTTCTTAAGACCCCCTGTGGAGGAGCAAATCCTTGCCAGGCTTTATAGCCCACATAATCCCCAAGAAACTGGACACTGAGGAACGGTGACAGCCTGCCCTGCCCTGCCCTTGAAGATTAGGAGAACGCCCCTTGAGGCAGGCAGTACACTTTCATGAGGCCAACTGATTCCTACAAACTGCCAAGAAGGCAGGGTGGGCACCTCTCCCCAACACCGACCACTCTCATTTCTACCTTTCTCCATCGCAGTTTAGGAATTCTCTTTCTCAGGGCTCCTCCATTCATTCGTTCATTCTTCACTCACCCAACAAGCATTCCCCAAACCCTCCCTTTCCCATGCCAACAGCAGGCTAGACCCCACTGGTGGGGAGATACCGTTCCACCCTCCCTGGCCTCCAGGGGTTCTTAAGCAGGGCCAGGCACACGGCAGAAGGACCAGGCACACGGCAGGAGGACCAGCACGCAGCGGTGGGACGGGGCTGCCTCACCTGTGGCCCCCCTGAGCTCAGGAGACACCTCTCGATTTACTCCTTTTTTCCTTCCTTGAAATCCAGGCTCACCCTATCACCCAGCGAGAAACCTGGCTGGGTTTTTGTCTGCCCTGGGGCCTTCCTCCGTAGGCTGCAGGCGCTTGCTCAGTTCCCTCACATGCCCTCGGGGCGCAGGGCTGCGGGTGCATCTTCTCAGTGGGGGCACTGCTCTGGAGAACACCCCTTTGGAATCTATCATTTAGTGTCCCAAGGGATGTGCTCAAAACAATGGACACAAGTCTCAAAGCAGCCAACAAACAAATCCTGCAAGGCCAGCCCCAAAACGCCCTTGCAGGTGGAAAAGGAAAAAACCACTTCACAGTGCTCAGTGTTCGGCTCTACTCATCATCCTCTACACAGGGCTCAAGCGCCAGCGCTAACTTGTCTGAATAGTGACAGCAGCAAGTCTGCTCAAATTTAGATTTAAGCACTGATTTTTCAGTCAAACAACCCAGTCACCGTTTCTTTATTTTAAAACATTTTAACTTTCACCTCTTTTATAATGCACTCTCAAATGTACACTCTTACACACCTGATAGGAAAGAAATAACAGGACAAAAGGATAGACAAAGTTTTAGTTTGTCTCAGAAAAGGAAACATTTCTACAAAGAACACCACCATCGAATCCTCTCTGACCCATGGCTTGGGACCGCTCAAGTGGATGCAGCTCCCGACCTCCAGGGCGACTGCTGTTCCTCGGCCGGCCACCAGGGGCACACCCTACCCGCCGTTTGCTGAGGACAAGCCAGGAGCCAGGCTAAGGAGTCACACCCCGCGCTGGGACTGCCCTTCCCCGCAGGAAGCTCGCGGGGGCTGTGACACACACACAAAGAACGCGCCAGGGGAATCGTGGCTGATGCACGTGAAGACACAGAGGTAGGACTCAGAAGAGAGAATGAAGCCTACTGGGTGAAGAAGGAGCCTTGGAAGAGAGACCCAGGACCAGAGTGGCCTGTCTTTAGGGCCACACTGATGGAAACCCGTCTATGTATACATTTTTCCATTTCATAAGATTCTGAGAATACCACATGCCATCTTGTCCAGTCCCCTCGTTTTGGTCAAAAGGAAACTGTGTGACTTCCTCAAGGTCACATAGCTGGTTGGTAGAGTCAGAACCAAACTTTTGAGTCCTAGTCAAAACCTCTTAAGGCTCTTACTAGGTTAAATCAACTTCTCTGCTAAGTGAACGTTTTTCCTTTATTTTTTTAAGAGGCAGGGTCTTGCTCTGTCACTCAGGCTGGAATGCAGTGGTGCAATCATAGCTCACTGCAGCCTCGAACTCCTGGGCTCAAGTGAGTCTCTTGCTTCAGCCTCTCCAGTAGCCGAGACTACAGGTGTGCACTACCACACTCAGCTAATTTTAAATGTTAGGAGTTTTTTGCAGAGACAAGATCTTGCTATGTGGGCCAGGCTAACACAAACTCCTGGGCTCAAGCGATCCTCCCACCTCAGTCTCCCAAAATGCTGGGATTACAGGCGTGAGTCACCATATCAGCCTAAATTTCTTTTAAAAAAAAAAAAAAAGTCAAATTTCTAGAACTCACAAGTACTTTATTAGTGCTTTCTGGTTTCACGTTGCATAGCTCAAGTTAGTCATAGCCTGACAGGCTCTGAATATAGCCGCTGCAGCCTTAACAGTAATGAAAGAGGCTCAAATTATTGACTGGTGGGGAGACATTAGAATAAACCCAATTCTGACTCCAGAACCTGAAATAAAGTATAGTAAAACCCTACTTGTGGGCCTGATAGTGTTTCATTGTATACTCATTTATATAGTTGATATCAGAGAGGTGCTCATGCCCAGTAATTGGTTCCATCTATTTCCTGGGAAATGGATCCCTCATATGAGATTCCTCTCTGAGAACAACTTATTCTGAAATGACAAGCTCTGCTGTTTGAATTGTCACACTTATTAATTACATGTAAATCTATAATTATGAAATCAGGAACCACAGCCTCTTGGCTGCTGCCACACAAAATGCTAGGCACCAGCAATCCATGCAAACCAAGCACTAATACTTGATTCATTCCTGGACTCCTTCAAACTTCCTTCAAGCTTCCTACCCCTCCAGATTAACAATTATACTTCCCAGTACAAAAAGGAGCTGGTACCATTCCTTTTGAAACTATTCCAAACAACAGAAAAAGAGGGACTCCTCCCTATCTCATTTTATGAGGCCAGCATCATCCTGATACCAAAACCTGGCAGAGACACAACAAAAAAAGAAAATTTCAGGCCCATATCCCTGATGAACATCGATGCAAAAATCCTCAATAAAATACTGGCAAACTGAATCCAGCAGCATAGCAAAAAGCTTATCCACCATGATCAAGTCGGTTTTATCCTCGGGATGCAAGGCTGGTTCAACATACGCAAATCAGTAAACATAATCCATCACATAAACAGAACCAAAGATAAAAACCACATGATATTATTATCTCAATAGATGCAGAAAAGGACTTTGATAAAATTCAACACGCCTTCATGCTGAAAACTCTCAATAAACTAGGTATTGATGGAATGTATCTCAAAATAATAAGAGCTATTTATGACAAACTCTCAGCCAGTATCACACTGAATGAGCAAAAGCTGGAAGCATTCCCTTTGAAAACTGGCACAAGACAGGGATGCCCTCTCTCACCACTCCTATTCAACATAGTATTGGAAGTTCTAGCCAGGGCAACCAGGCAAGAGAAAGAAATAAAGGGTATTCAGATAGGAAGACAGGAAGTCAAATTGTCTCTGTTTGCAGATGACATGATTGTATATTTAGAAAACCCCATTTTCTCAGTCCAAAATCTACTTAAGTTGATAAGCAACTTCAGCAAAGTCTCAGGATACAAAATCAGTGTGGAAAACTCACAAGCATTTTTATACACCAATAATAAACAGAGAACCAAATCATGAGTGAACTCCCATTCACAATTGCTACAAAGAGAATAAAATACCTAGAAATACAACTTACAAGGGATATGAAGGACCTCTTCAAAGAGAACTACAAACCACTGCTCAACGAAATAAGAGAGGACACATACAAATGGAAAAACATTTCATGCTTATGGACAGGAAGAATCAATATCGTGAAAATGGCCATACTGCCCAAAGTAATTTACAGATTCAATGCTATCCCCATCAAGCTACCAATGACTTTCTTCACAGAATTAGAAAAAACTACTTTAAATTTCATGTGGAACAAAAAAAGAGCCCATATAGCCAAGACAATCCTAAGCAAAAGGAACAAAGCTGGAGGCATCACACTACCTGACTTCAAACTATACTACAAGGCTACAGGAACCAAAACAGCATGGTACTGGTACCAAAACAGATATGTAGACCAATGGAACAGAACGGAGGCCTCAAATATAATGCCACACATCTAAAAACATCTGATCTTTGAAAAACCTGACAAAAACAAGCAATAGGAAAAGGATTTCCTATTTAATAAATGGTGTTGGGAAAACTGGCTAGCCATATGTAGAAAACTGAAACTGGACCCCTTCCTTACACCTTATACAAAAGTTAACTCAAGACAGATTAAAGACTTAAACGTAAGACCTAAAACCATAAAAACCCTAGAATAAAACCTAGGCAATACCATTCAGGACATAGGCATGGGCAAAGACTTCATGACTAAAACACCAAAAGCAATGGCAACAAAAGCCAAAATTGACAAATGGAATCTAATTAAACTAAAGAACTTCTGCACAGCAAAAGAAACTATCAGCAGAGTGAACAGGCAACTTACAGAATGGGAGAAAAATTTTGCAATCTATCCATCTGACAAAGGGCTAATATCCAGAATCTACAAAGAACTTAAACAAATTTACGAGAAAAAAAAATAACCCCATCAAAAAGTGGGCAAAGGATATGAACAGACACTTCTCAAAAAAAGACATTTATGTGGCCAACAAAAATATGAAAAAAAGCTCATTATCACTGGTCATTAGAGAAATGCAAATCAAAACCACAATGAAATACCATCTCACACCAGTTAGAATGGCGATCATTAAAAAGCCAGGAAACAACAGATGCTGAAGAGGATGTGGAGAAATAGGAATGCTTTGACACTGTTGGTGGGAGTATAAATTAGTTCAAACATTGTGGAAGACAGTGTAGCAATTCCTCAAGGATCTAGAGCCAGAAATACCATTTGATCCAGCAATCCCATGACTGGGTATATACACAAGGGATTATAAATCATTCTACTATAAAGACACATGCACACATATGTTTATTGCAGCACTGTTCACAATAGCAAAGACTTGGAACCAACCCAAATGCCCATCAATGATAGACTTGATAAAGAAAATGTGGCACATATACACCATGGAATACTATGAAGCCATAAAAGAGGATGAGTTCATGTCCTTTGCAGGGACACGGATGAAGCTGGAAACCATCATTCTCAGCAAACTAACACAGGAACAGAAAACCAAACACTGCATGTTCTCACTCATAAGTGGGAGTTGAACAATGAGATCACATGGACACAGGAAGGGGAGCATCACACACTGGGGCCTGTTGCGGGGTGGGGAGCTAGGGGAGGGATAGCATTAGGAGAAATACCTAATGTAGATGACGGATTGATGGGTGCAGCAAACCACCATGGTACGTGTATACCTATGTAACCAACCTGCATGTTCTGCACATGTACCCCAGAACTTAAAGTATAATAATAATAATAATAATAATAATAATAATAATTTTAAAAAAGAATGATACCTCCCAGGCAAATAGATCGAGACTACTTAATCCTGCTCTCATGGCAGACATCAGTAATCAAATCAAGACACATTATCTTGTTAAACCTGAAAAGGGCCTTAAAATCTTTTCAACCCCACCCTCAGGGAATAATTGTGATTCCATCAAAGTGGGCACTGAGAAGGAAAGGCTGTCCCCTCTGGTCTCTCTTCACAACATCCACCATACTCCTACGGACGCCTTCACTCCAAACTCACTAAGCACTGCTCCACAGACTTTCAGAAATCTTCAGGTGATGAGGTGTCTTAGGAAACTGGTAAGGAATATACATTGCTGATAACATTATAAATCAACATGATTCTTATGGACAGGAAATAACTAACAAGACCCGTAAACTCAGGGATTCCATTCCTCAGAATGCAGTTAAATAAGAAAAAAAAAAAAAAACTAAGCACAAAAATTACGGCATACATGGTAGTCTTTCAAACCTTGAGTTCATTCTTCTCAGAATGTTCAGAAAGACAGAGAATATGATTTGCCTACAATGTACACTACAGAACTGACTCTGTGCGTCACATCCCGTTGGGGGTCACCTGATAATTCCAGCATCTCTTTCTAGTCTTGGAATCAGAGTTAACCTATATGACAAGGATTTTTGTGTTTATTTTTTTATTCAGTCATCCATTTAGTTAAATGTTTAGACTTTAAGGCTTACATACTTCTTTTTGTTTGTTTTGGTTTGGGGTTTTGTTTGTTTTGATACAAGAGCTCACTCTGTCACCCAGGCTGGAGTACAGTGGCACAATATCGGCTCACTGCAACCTGCTCCTTCCAGGCTCAAGCAATCCTCCTGTCTCAGCCTCCCAAGTAGCTAAGACTGCAGGTGCACACCACCATGCTAGGCTAATTTTTTATTTTTATTTTGGCAGAGATGAGGTGTCATTATATTGCCCAGGCTGGTCTCAAACTCCTGGCCTCAAGCGATCCCCACCTCAGCCTCCCAAAGTGCTGAGATTACCGGCATGAGCCAAGCGCCCAGCCGCATGAGCCGAGCGCCCAGCCGCATGAGCAGAGCGCCCAGCCACATGCTTCTGAAACGTCTTCAGCGTCTTCAGCATTGACAAGGAGTTCAGTTAGGGAATTCAGGAGGCCTGTACAGAGCAGCAGACCTTGTGGGCAGAAAGAAATAACATAAAGAGAGAAACAGGCAGAACTGTGCATGATTAACAGTTTGGACTGTTCTGACTCCAAAGGTGACCAAAAGAAGTAGAGGTCCCATTAGGCACCTTGGACACCAGCACACACACCCCACCCACCCTGCCTCAGCCTGCCCCGCCTGCCAGGCAGGTGGCCTTGTGTGGAGATGCCTGCAAGGGAAGGCAGTGCATAGTAATGAGGGCAGTGCCACGCTTGCCTGGCTCGCCCACTCCGGGGGCAGATGGAGCTGGCAGATGCAGAGATGAGGTCATGTAGGAAGGCACCTTCACATCTTGGAGCAGGACGGTGCCTCGGCCCTGTCTGGAAAGAGTGAGAGCCCAGCCCCCGGGCCCTGGCCTTAGCAGTTCAGGCCAGGGTTACTGGATGGCTACTCCTCCCCTTTCTACAGCCCAAAAACCAGGGTCAACTCAAGAGCAGAAGACAAACGGCTCAGGATGCTTAATCCAGAAAGCGCTGCACCTGCCCTTTTCGATTTCAAAGAAACCCCACAGAAATATGGCACAAATTCCATATTAACCCACAAAGCACTTTTTTGAAGCTTTGCCTAAGGGGAAGAGAATATACTCCTCCAACCTACTCTCCCCCACCCCCTACACCCGGCCCCCTGCACTAGGTTTGTTACAAAGCAATCAACAGAAAATCCCAATCCTACATATCCAACAAGAGCCTCGGGTCCCCAAAGTGAAGTATCCTATCAGTCCGCCGGACCAAAGACTGGAGGTTTTTTTTTTTGTTTTTTGTTTTTTGTTTTTGAGACGGAGTCTCGCTCTGTCGCCCAGGCTGGAGTGCAGTGGCGGATCTCAGCTCACTGCAAGCTCCGCCTCCCGGGTTCACGCCATTCTCCTGCCTCAGCCTCCCGAGTAGCTGGGACTGCAGGCGCCCGCCACCTCACCCGGCTAGTTTTTTGTATTTTTTAGTAGAGACGAGGTTTCACGGGGTTAGCCAGGATGGTCTCGATCTCCTGAGCTCGTGATCCGCCCGTCTCGGCCTCCCAAAGTGCTGGGATTACAGGCTTGAGCCACCGCGCACTGACCATCACTCCTAAAACTACCAGCGAACTCCCTGGAGAGCTCCAATTCATTCCTCACTTGATTCTCTGTCTAGGCCTCCCTTTGCATCAAAGAGAACGGACGTACTTTGCACGTGGATCCCATTCCAGGGGCTTATCAGATTACGGACTTACTGGGCCTGTCTGCTCTGGGCTGTAAAATACTATGCTGGTGGTATAAAATAATTCCTCTCACGTCAAGCACTTTTCACCAGAGGGAAAAAGGTATGATTTTTACAAGTCACAGTAACCACTACCAAAAAAGAAGTGCCATAAAAGCAGAAAACGTTATCAAACTCAAGTCCATCCTGTGCTGTTTTTATTACCACAACATTCTGTAAGATTCCTTTTGGAGGTGTTGAGAGCAGATTTCACTCAAGCAGAGTAAATCTCAGTCCTCACACGCTGTTGTAGGAAAAACTGAGCTAGCAATGCAAGAAAATGCAGCTCCAGGCCTGTTACGCCAGACTTCGTTTCGTCTGTCTACCTCATGAGGGAACATATTCCTTACGGAAGTAAATTTAAACTAATACATGGCATAAGTGAGCTCAAGTATTTAGATTAATGCCCCGTGGACATTAGTGAGCATAGCTTGGAAATGTCCACAGTTCCCTCCATGAAAGAATCAGAAGCCCATATACAGAGAAGAAGGTGCCACATTTGAGATACAGAAATATGGCCCGTGCACCCATGTTCACACACTTATCTCACTTGGTCCTCACAGCAGCCCTTTGTCAGGGGAGGACAGTTGACTTCATCCTCAATTCCCGCATAAGGAAAACACGGATTCTCCTAGTGGGCCTGTAACTAATAAGGGTAGAGTCAAGACTCAGACAAGCCTCAGACTTCCCATTTCCCATATCCACTGCCCTGTTCGCCAGCCGAACCATCTCTCCAGGAGGCACGCACAAATGCATGCACGAATTCATCCGCTGATTCACCGCCCGTGCAGTCAGCAGCACGCAAGGACGGGATAAAAAGATTATGTCCTGATTCCTGCAGTGAGGACACTTACAAATGAGACTTAAACTTTACAAAGGAATCAAAGGCAGAAGGTTAGGGTGACAGTGACCGAACTAATTGTACAGGCAATCCCCACTCCATCAACTGGATTGCTGATGGCTGAGTTCCAAGCGAGCATTTGTTGGCTACGCATGTGAAACTAAGATATGCGTTTTTCCATTGAACTGATGCTGTAAATAAAGAACGATTATATCCCAAGCTTGCTGAGCTACAGCACTCTACAGTGGACACCCACATTCATTGACTACATTGTTTCCATAGGAAAACTTACTCTAATTTCATATCAGATTTCAACCAGTGTGAACCCAACTCCAGGCCTTCAGTAGAAGCAGAAGCACCAGGACTGTAAGATCTGTGGTGAACAAAAGGCCTAGTGGATTTGGACTCTCACAAACTGCCATCAGTGTAAATCTTCCACAGGAGCAAAGATGAGCAAAATAATAATATCGATAATGAGAAAAGCTGACATTTACTAACCATATAAAAAGTTCTGGGCGCCAAGCTAAGCAATTCCTATGGAAAAGTACCAGCTATTATCTCTTTAGACATTGTTTCTGCTCCATTCAGTCTCTTCTATCCTACTGGAACTCCAGTTATGCCTACATTAAACTTTTTCACCATATATATATACACACACACATATATATATATATATATCTTATTGTTTTCTTTATTTTCTATCTCTCTGAGTTTCTCTGAGTTTGGAGATTTTCTTCCAGTTTTTTCTACAGATGTATCAAATATGATAACCGTATTTATTGATTTCCTAATATCAATCATTATAGTTTTCAGTTATAAATGTTTCATTTTATTCATTTTCTAGTTTTCAATTCCTTGATGAATTTTTAAATCTTGATTTTTATTTCCTTGAACATATTAAACATTCATCTTTTAAAGTCCATGTCTGATCATCTCATTCTTCAGATTCTCTGTGGGTCTGCTTCTATTGTCTGTTGAAAGGTTTTCGTTTGAGTTGCCTTGTCTCCTCATCTCTCTGGTCATGTTTGATTAGGCCTTAGCATAAGTTTAAAGGAAGAAATTAAAGCAACTTGTCCAAGGACACATGTTAAGGCCAGGACACTTTTCAGATCTTTTCAGACTCTGAGATGAAGGTTTAAAAAGAACAGAGGGTCTTGGTGCTGGGGCATCATCCACCCTAAAGAAACTGTTCCTAATAAGAAAATATTTGTAATATTTAAAAACACTTTCTCTTTCTGCTACTGTTAAATTTATTTTTCTCTCATTCGTGCAGAGCTGGCCTATCTGGTGGATTCCCAAGTTCAGCAATCTTTCAGCCACTGAGTGTTCTAGCCTCAATGGTGGTGGCTCCTCTACCCTGCTGGTGGAAAGGAAACCCCGGCTGCTGAGTTCTAGGAAAGCCAGGGCCACTAACATTATCAGGAGTGAAAAACCAAAGTGCCAGAGGCTCCATGTCTCTCCTAGCCCAGCTCTTAAGGAAGACCACACCACCGCTCTCTCCTCCTCCCCTGCTCTTCCGATCAGTTAAAGAAGGAACACGACTCTTAAATGGGGAAGAAGAGCAAGTTCCACAACTCCTTCAGTTCCGTTTTTCTTATAATAGCCCCACTGCTTCTTGGCATTTCCAGAGAGCAGTTTGTCCCAGTGTACAAACTCCATGCAGCTAAGCAGAAATAGAGAATGTGGCCTTAACTGTTAAAAAAATAATTAACGTGGTTTCTTTTTTTTTTTTTTAGATTATAAAAACTTCCTCTTTAATCAAGGCTTTTAACATGAACAAATTTCTTGAATAAAATGGAAAGTTTCCAGTACACTGAAACATAAATCCACAAGTCACCACACATACAACACCCGGCAGGAAAAAAACAAAAACAGCAAGTTTACATGATCTCTGGTAACAGCCATGGTCTCAAACTCAGATGCTTCCTCCATCTGCCAAGTGTGTTCTGGATACAGAGCACATCGTGGCTTCTGGGGTCACACTCAGCTGAGACTGTGGGTCCACAGAGCACTCATCTGGCTAGGCTATGGTGGTGGTGGCTCTACTCAAGAAGCAAAGCAGTTACCAGCACATTCAAACAGTGTATTGAACATCTTTTAAATATCAAAGTGAGAAACAAGAAGGCAACATAATAATATTATCAGAAAGATGTTAGGAAGTAAGGACAGCTGTGTAAAGCTTGAGGCTGAAAAGTAGCTTGCCAGCTTCATTTCTTTGGCTTCTTGGGTAGCGGGCGCCGGAACAGCAAGATGTGAGGTTCTGGTTCCTGGATCATATAATGGACCCATCCCTGACTCTGCTGAATGCCAAGATTCCTCCATTCAGATTCAGACATCAAACGAGTTTTAGGGACCAGCTTGGCTATGTCCTTGGGCAGCACGACATGTCGATACTCAAACTCCTCGTCATCGTATTTGTCCGAATAGTCAATCTGTTTGTGCGACATGATCGCTCGGTCTGCTAGCCTTCAGCCCCGCGCCGCCAACCTCCAAGCAACTCCCAGCAGCACCTAACGTGGTTTCTTACTTAAATCATACTTCCTATCCAAGGAACCACCTGTTTGTTTGCCGCCTTTCTTCACAAGCAACACATGTGCGAGCTCCTCACTGGGCAAGATGGGTCACTGATGAGTGGCTCAGGCACCCACCTCCCGCAGGGAGCCTCCGCAGACCATGTGGAATAACCTCGCTTACCAAGCGAGGCACCAAGCTCCAAACTTTGGATTTGTCATTGTTACATTCTGCAATTTTTTACAAGACAATCTTTACGGTTCCTGAGTTGCATATCTAGCAGAAAAGGATGAAGAATCATGACAACTGCAGTAGGCAGCTTCTAAAGTGGCTCCCAATAATCCCCGCCTCCCAGTATTCACTCCCATATGGCCCGGACCCAATGACTCGCTCCTAAGAAATGGAATGCAGCAAAAGTGGCAGATGTCACCTCCGAGGGGGAGGTTATACAAGGTACTGGGGGCCGGGCACAGTGGCTCACACATGTAATCCTAGCACTTCGGGAGGCCGAGGCGGGTGGATCACCTGAGCTCAGGAGTTTGAGACCACCCTGGCCAACATGGTGAAACCCCATCTCTACTAAAAATATTAAAAATTTGCCAGGCATGGTGACGTGCACCTATAAACCCAGCTACTTGGGAGGCTGAGGCACAAGAATCATTTGAACCCGAGTGGCAGAGGTTGCAATGAGCCAAAATCATGCCACTGCACTCCAGCCTGGGTGACAGAGCGAGACTCTGTCATAAATAAATAAATAAACAAACAAACAAACAAACAAATAAATAAATGAAAGATGCTGGTGGCCCTCTTTTTCATACTCCCTCTCTTCCTCTTGCCTGTTTGCTCTTGCAAGCTGCCATGCATGAAGAGATGCAAGGCAAGGAGCTGAGAGAGGCCTCAGGGCACATACGCAACAGGCCACCAGGAACTGCATCCTGGTGACAACCACCAAGGAGCCTGAAAGCAGACCCTGCCCCAGTTCCGTCATGAGATGACTGCAGCCCCAGCTGACACCTGTTGTAGACTTGTAAGAGATCCCCAAGCCCAAGCACCTACTAAGCCATGCCCAATTCCTGATCCACAAAAACTGTGACATAATCAGTGCATGTTGTTTTAAGCTGTTAGGTTTGGGGACAACAGCAATGGGCAATTAATTAATACAGATATAATGGAAGGTATTTAGTAAGCACTGACTCTGTCCAGGCTTGTTACATATTTAATCTTTCAACAACCCTAATGAAGTTGGGTTATCCCCATTTTGCAAATCAGGACATTAAGGTTTAGGGCAGATCAACAGTGTGAGGGGTTGATAAGAGCAAAGTTTTATAGGATTACAAGGTTCTGCTCTGCGAGCAGTAATTCTGAATATTCCTACAGAAGTCTACTCTCTGGGCTATAAGAAAGCAAAGATATTACATTGCTTTAACTGACAAAACCTATTTAGAGTGATTTAAGCACTAGCAATAAACCTACCATCAGCAAATGAAGTTAGCATGGCTGGAGACCTACCCTGTAATATAGTCATTCAGTCTACGAGTCAATCTCTAGGGAAGATATCACAGCACCCAAGATCAGAAAGAAGAGAATTGGAGATTTCAGAACTTGCTTTTAAGATCTCATTATAGACACTTCAGAGTTGCTTTGAGCAGCCATTAAAACAGCTCCCTGTGAAGTGTTATGTCGTTTTATTAAGTGCCTTTTTATCTCAGTAGAAAAACTCTCCTTCATTTGATATCATTTCCACACATTGTGACTCAATAGGGAGCCTAACACCAGGATGGGGCTGTTTCAGTTCCTCCCGTCTCACCTCCCCACTCCACGCGTCCTTAGTGGGGGCCTTGGGAACCGTGACAAGACATTTTAGGGGAAACAGGATTGTTCTTCCACCCTGCAGATTGCCCACAGCCAGGACCCTTAGTCCTGGGACCCGACAGACAGAGGGAGAAGGGAGGCACGAACACCTGCCGGAGCTCAATGCCTCATCTCTCGGCTTTAAATAACCCCACTGACCCTTCTCATAAGATCGTTCGATTTGAAATGCAGGGAAGACTAAATGAAAAAAGGATTTTTAGAAAAAGAATGAAAAAAAATTGTTCTAAAGAACAGCTGATGGCCCAGCATGGTGGCTTCAGGTCTGCAATCCCAGCACTTTGGGAGGCTTACATGGGAGGACTGCTTGAGCTCAGAAGTTCGAGACCAGCCTGCGCTACATGGCAAGACCTTGTCGCTACAGAAAATAAAAAAGTAGCTGGACATGGTGGTGCAAGCCTGTAGTCCCAGCTATTTGGGAGGCTGGGGTAGGAGGATCGCTTGAGGGTGGGAGGTTGAGGTAGCAGTGAGCTGTGATTGTGCCATTACACCCCAGCTTGGGTGACTGAGTGAGACCTTATCGAAAGAAAGGACAGGACAGGACAGGAAAGAGAGAGAGGGAGAGAGGGAGAGAGGGAGAGAGGGAGAAAGAAAGAAAGAAAGAAAGAAAGAAAGAAAGAAAGAAAGAAAGAAAGAAAGAAAGAAAGAAAGAAAGAAAAGAAAGAAAGAGAAAGAGAGAAAGAGAGAGAGAGGGAGGGAGGGAGGGAGGGAGGGAGGGAGGAAGGAAGGAAGGAAGGAAGGAAAGGAGGGAGAAAGAAAGAAAGAAAGAAAGAAAGAGAGAGAGAGAGAGAGAGAAAGAAAGAAAGAAAGAAGCTCATTTCATTAAACAAATTCTAAAGCACCAGCAAAAATGCGGAATATGCATATCTTTAACCGAGGTTAAAAAAATAAAATTAAAATAATCTTTTTTTTTTTTTTTTAAAAAGGAAATGTGGAATAGCAAAGGCTTCAATGCAAGGCAAGAAACAAGGATCGTTTACCCACCCTCACACTTCCCAAGAATGTGCTCACGGGGACCGCCTTAGTTAGTCTGGTGCCCCCTTTTCTCACCATGTTGTACCCTCTGAAGCGGACACAATCCTGATAGCTCATGCATCATCTGTCAGAGCCCAGCACCCCAAGATCCTCTGTGGTGCTTTCCCGTTATAAAAACTGGATGTCACTGACACTATTTCTACCACCATACAGAGGCAAAATTAAACTTTCCATTCAAGTTGAGAGACCCCACCATGTATGGAAACAGGTCTCGAAATAGCCTTGCCCTTGTCACCTCTCCTGTCTCCGTCTTGACCTCAGACAAACATTCGCCTCGTTGGTCCTCATCACCACACCTCTGGGATGAGGCTTAGAAACAGATCATAGACCTCAAGCATATAATATCCCCTAAATCGTATGGAAACCTTTGTGGGCAGGTAATTTTTTTTGGTGAGAGGGTCCCTCATGAGATTTGCAACGTAATCTATGACCTAAATAGCTTTTAAGACCTGCTAGATACGCCAGATGCTGTGGCTCACCCCTATAATCCCAACACTTTGGGAGGCTGAGGTGGGAGGATGGCTTGAAGCCAGGAGTTTGAGACCAGCCTGGACAACATAGCAAGACACTGTCTACAAAAAACCAAAAAAATTAGCTAGGCATGGTGGCATGTCCCTGGTGTCCCAGGTACATGGAAGGCTGAGACAGGAGGACTGCTTGAGCCCAGGAGGTTGAGGCTGCACTACACTCAAGCCTTAGTAACAGAGAAAGACCTTGTCTCAAAAAAAAACAAAAACAAAAAGACCCGCTGGATAGATAAATGTCCTCTAAGTGCCTTCCACTCTACATAGCCAAGTCACCATGTTTCAGGTCACCTTCCTGATGTCTGAATTCCCAAGGCAACCCTGGGTCCAAATCTTGGGAAGGACAAAGCTACTACTGCTTCTCCATCTCAAAGCCACACACTGCTTGATCTCAAAGAGTATCAATTCTGTCTTATCGCCTACTGCCCTACTTCCTGTCCTACCCACCAGGGCACACTGGTTGAATTCTGCAGACGTCGTCAGTTACACTGTCTTGAGGTCCCACCCACCGTGCTGCACTTTCAGAGCAGAGGCCTTGGCAGCGGTGGTCATTTTTGTAGTTGTCACCCTTGCTTTTGTCCTCGTGGCGAGAGAGAGGGGGGAATGGATGAAAGGTCATGCCACACTCGCATACAGCTGAGACTCAGAATCAGATGCACCAGACCATGTCTCGCTTGTGTGACATTGGGAAGGGAAGCACATGGCTATTGCTGTAAGTCCCAGCAAGATCCCATGTCTCCACCCTCACAGGCTTCTGGTTGAGTGAGGAATACAGACAAGTAAACTGGGAAGTGGCATCGACTGTGACAAGTGCTGTGATGGGGATGCACAGGGACACCTGCCCACACTGGGGCAATCAGGGAAGGCTTCATGGAGGCAGGGACACGAAATCTGAAACCAAAAGGATGCATTAGCCAAGCAGAGAGACAGGCAGGACTGGTGAATGGAGAAGGGAGGAGGAGGGAGGAGAACACAAGCAGAGGCAGAGAAGGAAGGCTGTCCGAGTGAGTCAGCGTAGTCAGACATTTGAGGCTTTTCTCCGCAGGAGGCAGAGAAGCCAGCACCTTCCCATGAACACGTGGATGGAGGGGTCTGGGTTATGCTCTCCACTCCCCCATTCTGCTGAGCCCACTCTGACTGGAATAAGCTGGTTCCGTGGTGAGCAGGTCATTTTGCAAACCTACTGCCAAAAGCCAAGGAAGCTGAGAGGTCGAAGAAAGAGGCAGCAAATCCAGTTCCTCAGAGAGCAACATTTAATGGGATGCGTGAACAGGAGCCGTGTCTCGGGTGGCCTGCAGACGAAATGGGGGATCCCTGCGCTACCATCCCCAGGCCCAGGGCTTACGTACCACAGGGGGACAGTGTCTGCGCTTCAGAAGGGATATGCAGGACAATTACAGCAAGATTTACGGTAAGTACGATAACATCAAGGTTGTTTTGACCTAAGGGCAAGATTTATGCTAAGTACATGCTCTTACACAAGGAACAAGATGAAATAGAAATCTTAGAGGCATTCCCAGAACTGGAGTTAACTGGAAGCCAACATGATGGATTAGCATCCAGGATGGAGTCATCTTAGCCCCCACAGGTGGTCTCAAAGAGGGTCTCTCGCCCCTTGCCCTAACCCAGAGTCTCTACCTCCCCACTTCTGACATTCCTGCACATTCCCCAAAGGGGATCTGAAGCACACACATGAACACACACATACCTGCACATGCATACATGTGCACACACATGCCCACACAGCCCACACAGACACTGTTACACAGACCTAACATGCAGTGTCCTGGATCACCCTAGGTTCAACGTGGCTAGAGCTGGGAACACCACTCACTTCCCAGAGTCCCTTCTCCATAGAGTTCTGGACTAGAGTTGACCAAAAGAGGAATTTGCTGGAAGTAAAGACTGGGCGTTACTCTCTGAAGGTCTTTAGCACACAGAGATGACGAGGTTCCCAGCAGAGCCCCACTTGTTCCCACTCCTCTCTTCTGTGTCTGATTCTTCTCCCAGTAGCGGCCTTCCCACTGTAGGGTGCAGAGGCAGGAGCTACACAGAGCAGTGGCTGCCTGCAGACACCCACTCCATGTCCCCATATGCTAGACTCTGTTAATTTGCATCACCTCATTTAATCTTCAATCCAATTCTACGAGAGATGTACTAGTGTGACGCCTTACAGTTGGGAAAACAGGCTTAGGGAGGTGATACAATTGATCCTGGTCTGTGCCTCAGAAACCCAAGCTCTAGACCTCTATACTGTACCTACTCCTGCCTCTTCACAAACACCATCTGGGCTTGCAATGCTGTGACAAGTGCCAGAGAGACAAGCAGGTATGGCAATGCCTTTATTCTTCCACTCACTAAACACATATTCCATGTCTAGGCCACACCAGGCACTGTGTTAGACATTGGAGGTTCAACAGTGCATACAGTTGTCCCTCGGTATCCCTAGGGCATTGGTTCCAGGACCTCCTACGGATACCAAAATCTGAGAATGTTCAAGTCCTGATATAAAATGTTATAATATTTGCATATAACCCATGCATATCCTCCTGTACACTTTAAATCATCTCTAGATTACTTATAATACCTATACAACATAAATGCTATGTAAACAGTTGTTATGCCATATTGTTTAAGGAATAATGACAAGAAAAAAGTCTGGGCTGGGTATGGTGGCTCACGCCTGTAATCCCAGCACTTTGGGAGGCCTAGGCAGGTGGATCACTTGAGGTCAGAAGTTCGAGACCAGCCTTACCAACATGGTGAAACCCTGTCTCTACTAAAAATACAAAAATTAGCCGGGCATGGTGGCACGCACCTGTAACCCCAGGTACTCAGGAGGCCGAGGCAGGAGAATCTCTTGAACCCAGGAGGTGGAGCCAAGATTGCACCACTGCACTCCAGCCTGGGAGACAGAGTGAGACTCCATCTCAAAAAAAAAAAAAAAAGAAAGAAAAAAGACACAATTTTTTTCCCAGTATTTTAAATCCAAGGTTGTTGAGTCCACAAACATGGAACCCACAGATATTGGGGGCCGACGGTACCTTATCGCATAAGCACGTAATATGCACAAACAGGGACAAAATATGATGCTAGACCTCA